>NC_069661.1:179607500-180235000 GCF_027244095.1 Hemicordylus capensis | reverse complement strand
AATTAAACACTCTGAGTCCTGGAGCAGCCGCAAAGAAGGCCTGGTCCTGAGTTGCCACCAGATATGCTAGAGGCAACCATAACCGGACCTCCCCAGGTGATCTGAATAGGCGGCAAGGTTCATGGCAAAGGAGGCACTCTCTTAAATTTTTCCCAGCCACCACAATTAGAGGGATTGTTGCTGATCATATCCATGACTGCTCAGCTCATAGTTTTTAAATTGTCTATGCCAATAGATATCTAGGAACTGTGAGGGTTACTAATCTGTACAGAAAAAAAATGTGAACCAGCCCTTAGAAAAAATCAGATGTAAATAGAATAGGAAATCTTCTTCCTTATGTGACCATACTTTAAATAATTTAACAGTATAGTGGTGCAGCCTTTTATAGTATAGTACAAATTGTTTCTGGACTCATAACTTCAGTGAAGAAAAGGCATGGCAACTGTTGCAAACATTTTTATCTCGAGTGCTATTATTAGCAGGGAGCTATTTTAGCCTATTTTGTTTTAGCAAGCTGTCTCACAAGTTCAGCTGTTGGCATGTAGTATCAAATTGGAGTTTGATTCAGTTTGCTAGCATTTTGTCAAATCTCCATTCCCTGAAATCTAACAAAACTGGGTTTGGGGGGAGATGAGAAATATCTCTTGCATATCTTTCACGGACAATTTTCTTGGCTGGATAAGATGAGGGTGTTCAGTAAAACCTTGAAATTCAATCACTTTGGAAACTCTCTCTTTAAACTCATAATCTATACATTTAATTCTCCTCAATGTACCCATTGCTAATCCCATGTGTGGCAGCTCTCGCGAGAGCAGCTGCCTGGGGATAGTGACGGGTCAGGAGACAATGGTGGCGGTGGCGGGCCGGCCCGGCCACCGGACATCCAGAGGAAGCATGGCGGGCCAGCCTGGCCGCCTGCCAGGAGGAGGAGGAAGGGGGAGGAGGAGGAGGAGGCGGGCCGGCCTGGCCCAGCCACCCGCTGGGAGCAGAAGGAGGCGGCGGCAGGCCAGCCTGGCCCTGGCCCGGCCGCCAGTCAGCCGGAGGAGGAGGTGGCAGGCCAACTTGACCTGCCTGGCTACCCGGCAGGAAAAGGAGGCGGAGGCGGTGGGCCGGCCAGCAGGAGGAGGCCGCAGTGGGCTGGCCTAGCCCGGCCTCCTGCCAGGAGGAGGAGGTGGGAGGAGGTGGCGGGCTGGCCTGACCCAGCCGCCGGGAGGAGGGGGTGGGAAGAGGCAGTGGGCTGGCTTTCCGGCCAGCCCACAGGCCAGAAAGCATGGGGGGGGGAGAGGAGGCAGGCCGTCCAGCAGGCCTGCCAGAAAGCGTGCATGGGGCCAGAAGCAGGGGAAGGGGGAGCGGCCAACCAGAAAGCTGGGCATGCCAGTGTGGTGGTGGTGGGGAGACAGCAGTGGTGGGAAGGCCGGCAGGAGGCACAGATGCTCTGAGCCTGGCCTAGCTAGTATTATTTTATTTTTGTAGACTTCTCCAAGTAGGGTCTCAGCTGGCGCACCAGCCATAGCTGGTAAAAGGCACTTCTCCGCCACCACCTGTGCCTCCACGGACATCGTTGGGTCGAGAAGCACCCTAAGCTGTGGACTTTGTCATTCAGAGGGAGTGTGACCCCCATCCAAGACCAGATTTACCTCACTACTCAGATAATCAGTTTTACCAACCCAGAGCAGTTCTGTCTTATCTGGATTAAGTTTCAATTTGCTTGTTTCCATCCAGTCTAGAACAGTCTCCAAGCCATGGTTCAGAGCACCCACTGCCTCCCTGATGTCTGCTGACTTAAAAGATAGGTAAGCTGGGTATCATCAGCATACTGATGGCACCACAGCCCACACCTATGGATGACCTTTCCAGAGGTTTCATGTAGATGTTAAACAGCATGGGGGGCAGAATAGATCCTTGTGGCACTTCATAGGCCAAAGGTCAAGGGGTGGAGCAGGCATCTCCCAGCACCACCTTCTGAGTAAGTCCCTCAAGGTAGGAGCGGACCCACTGTATAACCGTGTCCCCAAGTCCCAACCCAGAGAGACGTCCCAGAAGGATACCATGGTCAATAGTATCAAAAGTGGCTGAGAGGTTCAGGAGATGTTCAAGAGGTTGGAGCAGCTTCCCAGGAGCATTTCCAGACTGCAGGCTTTTCTGCAGGTTTACTGTAAGGCTTTACTGCAAGTTCAAATCCCCCCCCCCAACCTATGCAAAAAGTGGATTTTTCTACCTTGGACAAAAATTGGGCTAGCTTCTAATGTGCAATGAAAAATCTGAATCATGTTTGGAGTGCTTCCCGATAGTTCGTAGGGACTTTGGAGTAAATCTGGCCGATATGTGAACACATACCCTCCATTCCAGAGGAGAAGCAAGCTAAAAGCCCTGTCTGGAAATACTCCTGGGAAAGATAAAAGTTTTGGGTTTTGTTAGTTTTGTTAGTTTAGAAAAAGATGATGAAGGAGTGACATGGGAGAAGTTTAAACATTATCCATTGTGTGGATAAAGTGATTAAATGAAAACTTTTTCACCTAGAACTTGGAGTCACCCAATGAAAATGATTGGCAGTAGATTTGGGAGAGAAAAATGACAGTACTTCATCACACAACTTATGGAACTCATTGCCACAAGATGTGGTTCAGGTTACTGGCTTGGATGGCTTTAAAAGGAGATTAGACAAATTCATGGATAGGTCTACCAACAGTGAACAGACCAGGTAACTGATTTAAGCCTTTGCATTCAGAGGGAGCATGCCACTAATTATTAGTTGCTGGGGAGCAACAGCACAGGAAAACTATTGTCTTTGTGCCATGCTAGTAGACTTTGGGGAGCATCTGGTTAGTCAATGTGGTAAACAGAATCAGACGTATGATTGGTCTGATCCAGCAAAGCTGTTTTTAAATCCAAGGCAGGTGACTCAGTGAGGAAAGCCAGCACAGTTCAAGTATGTTAAACTGCAGAACCAAGAGCATAGAGAGTCTCATACAAGATGTGGGGGGGGGGGGATAGACGGCCATTTTTACATGGATGACATAGTAGGAACTGTACATTTCCCAAGATGCTTCACATCTGATATCTGATGTATAATTTATACCTTCAGTGATGCAAAAGGAAAACTTCTTATCATAATTTGCAGCTTTCTTATTAGTAATTACAGTTAGCAAACACTCTATCTAGTCCCAGAGATCTTTATAGTGAGGGAGGAACACTAGTAAAATAAAAGAGATCATTCTTTAGATGCATATGTATGAAGTGGACTGTTCATCATTTTTAATGTATCATCAAGACTGCCATCAAGGGATATTATAATTGTTGTTGGGAGGGCAGGGACCCTAAGAAAACCACTCTGCTTTTACTTGTTTCCTGGGAGGCAAAACTATGGGAATTCTGGGTGGTCTTCTATTCAAGAGAGACAATCAGAAAGTGGGTTCTGACCAAACTCTAGATTCTGGTTCTGCTGAACAGGCACAGAACAATATATGCATATATTAAATTAAATAGGCTGAGTAGGTACAAAACATGTCTTTAAAATATCTGTGGCTTTTTGTTGATTGTTTTCATTTTGGATTTCTCATTCCTCCCGTTGATGTGTAAAGCAATTGTGCCTTCAGTCATGCTCTCTACAACATTTTTTTCAAATATTATCTCCATTCAACAAGGAGCCACTAAAAACTCCTGCTCACCCAAGTCACAAGGCACAATTTTGCATGTAGCCGTACAACTTTCCCCATATTGCTCCACAATCTGCCTCACTCCTATTCGAAGAGATCACGTCTAGCACGAATGAATAAATGGGTTGGTCTCCATGCTCATTCAGCCTTTGGCTTTTCTCAAGGGACTGCCAAAAAGTTGCCAATTAGTGCTAATTGTAGTGGAGAAGTTTGATGCTGTGGACTCCAGTCTACTGGGAATTGGATTAAGACCATCAGACTCATTTCCTATCCTGCTGATATGTGGAAATTACTGAAGCTTTTATTCAGGTCACTACCACATTTATAGTCTTACGCCTTTCAGAAGTATTGTCTGGGGGGTACAACAGGGCAGCAGTCTTCTTACATTTCAGTCTGTTCATTCTAAAGTACATTTGTGAAGAATGGCAGTATTTTTCTATTGGTGAATCTATTTTTTCAATTACATGTTAAGAGACAAATGTGTATTGAGGCCTTTTGGTCTTGTCAGTATACTTTTAATGTGGAAGGTTTCCATTTTTAGACATCCAACCCTTTAAAGCTGTGTTTGGATCAAGTTCCCTTCGTTAGGCTCCATTATGATGTTACCCTTTGATCTGGAAGATTCCCTGTCTGTGATCAAATATACAATGAGTTGAGAATCATCCTCTTTCATCTCTTGTGAGCAAGATGTGTGAACCACTCAACTCCACTTTAGGGATGAATATTGTCTTTTTCACTCCACCCTGGTGGGGAAGGTTTTTAGATGAACTGGTTCTTTTATATAGGTCTACAAAAGACATTGGCAAAATGTCACTTCACATTTGTCAAGAGCACACTGGCCAATCTTTTTAACAAGTGACTGTTGTATAATGTCCTATTGGGGGGAGGGAGCTGTTGGTAGCTTCCATTAATTAGCCTGGCAGAAGGTATATACAATTAAGCCACTAAGATCTTTCAGATCATTGGAAGGTTCTTGTTAAGTTAAGCCTCACATAAGCAGATAACAAAGACTACTGAAACTATATGATTTATTCTCATAAGGCATTTCATATTGATTTTCCACCTTCCCAGTCTAGTTTTAGCTTTAAAAGTTGGCTAAGCTTAAATGTGAAATAACCTGTAGAATTCTGATCTTCTTGTTGACTGACTCTTAAGTGGAGCTAAGCAAACCAGGAACAAAAAAACTGGCTAGAAAGCAAATAATCAAATACAAATTGGCAGTACAGTTGAAATTAGTCAGATGGCAGCACCAAGTTGCTACTGAGCAAAACAAAGAATGTTCAAAATGGAAGACTCTGGTGTCAACCCAATTGTTGTTTCAAGCATCTAATCATGCTTAATGCTTCCCAGTATGGATATGTATCCCAGTTTGTGTTGGAAGTGAAGGACTTTGCACTGCCTCTTGTCTCAAAGACAGTGGAGGACAGACTAGTGAGTCAGAGGGCTACAGGGTCAAGACATTGGTCATCCCTTCTCTACTGCTCTGACACTATCTCTTTGGAATGTAGATTGCTACTCTCAGGGACACTTCCTTCCTTCCAGCCACTTCCTTTCTCTCTTCCCTTCTCTTCCTGTTCCTTCTGCCTTGCAACATGCAAGCCCCTCTCCCCTGCACCATGTGTGCAGAGATGCAGACTCCAGCAGAGATGCAGAGCCAGTGTGGTGTAGTGGTTAGAGTGCTGGACTAGGACCAGGGAGACCTGAGTTCAAATCCCCATTCAGCCATAATACTTGCTGGGTGACTCTGGGACAGTCACTTCTCTCTCAGCCTAACCTCCTTCACGGGGTTGTTGTGAAGGAGAAGCTCAAGTATGTAGTACCTTGCTCTGGGCTCCTTGGAGGAAGAGCGGGATATAAATGTAAAAATAATAATAATATATAACCTTCCTATCATAGCACTGCATAAAGTTTTGTGCAAATGTTTGTGCAGTCGTGCTAGAGGCCATTTTCCTTCCGCTGATAGTTCCTCAGATCTCATCATATATTTTTAGAATATCCAGATAAAAATTATTTAATGGCTATAGAAATGCTAAGATTCCAATTTCAGACCAAATAAGGGATTTTAAACATATTTTGCAAAAGAAAGGGAGGGGGGTAATCGTTCAAAGCAGCATTACCCCCCCCCCCTTTTAATTAAATTATGGTCTTTTCTTGAATGCTTCAGTGAGACATTATGGCAGTTTTAAACTTGTACATTCTTTATATTTTTCTGTTTCTATGAACTGTTGATGTCAGTGAAGGGACAAAATAATAGGACTTTACTTAACACAAAGGGGATTTTTGTATGCCTTTGTAGCTCACCCTGCGTCAGACACTTTTGAATTCCCAAATGTTAAGAGTTCTTAGATAACAGTGCACCAGTGAATATCGGCCATCAACTGTAGCATTCCAGTCCTCCACAAACATTTATGAGGGCCATTTTTTCCTTAACAAATAATGATCTTGTTGGCATTCAAGCAGTTATGTCAGTTTTCCTCTAAGAAGTCTGTGCCATTAATGACCCTTCACACAGGATTCCTGAAACATTATACCTATATAGGTTATGAATGAAGTATCATATACATCACTGTCAAGCAACTGAGAAGCTATTGTCTTCATTCCCAGGAGGCTAAATATTCCGATACCAAAAACAGAAATATAAAATATATTCATTGAAATGGAATTATGCATTTTGATTACCCAAAAGAAATGAATACACAAAGACTCGTTTGCAGCTGTGGAAAAGACAGCTAATAGTCTTGTTCTGCCAATAAGTCCATTAAAAATTACAGTGTGCTCCTCTACACAATCACAGTTACATCAGATCATCCATAATATGGAAGTGTTACAGTCTACTGAATGATTTCCTCTAAAAGAGCAAAGGCTATATAATTTTACTGCATACGCTAGGAATGGAAGAACCATGATTTTGAAATGTTGGAATACTGTACATCACTCCTTGAACAAGGAGTTCTAACTAGAACTAATGGAGTCTACTTTTAGCTTCTTTTAACATGGTGACTCTTACTTAGGATCCCCTCCCATGTGAATTTGGCTTGTATCCAACTGTCATCACATGCAAATGTGTGTTGGCTATAATTTGAATTGCTGCCATCTGGAACCAATGTGGTAGACCAAATACCCCTTTGGGGTCCCATAGAAACAACGTGCTCTGAATGTGGTTTGTATCTGATTGCACATGAGTTACAAAATAAATGCGTGTTGCCTATACTTTGAGTGGTCGCCATCTTGAAGCAATATGGCACAGTGAAAAGAAAATACCACTGTCGGCGTCTCCATGCTGTGAGGTTTGTTTGTATCAGACTGCAAAAGTTATTAGGGACACACACACACACACACACACACACACACACACACACACACACACACACAGAGATACTCAGAGACATGATGATCTCATAAGCCTTCTTCAGAAAGTAGGCTAAAAATGTGTACTCCGACTTCTAATGGTATCATTTTTGCTACTAAGGAGCCTATCATAGAAGGGAGATAGAGGATATGGGAGTGTTTTATAGCTGCTTCCATCACAAACACAAAGTAATCTTATATAGATTTAACTAAAAGTTTATTCAGAAAAAACTCCATTTTCTTCTTCCTCTCCCTTTTCCATTGACTCCACCCCCCCAACATTCTTTGCAGGATCCCCACTGGGACAAATTTTTAAACAACAAAACATAAAAGTTACTGGGACAAAAAAATCCCAACTTGAAGTATACACTGATGGGATCTGAGCTGTTGGTGACTGACCAGGAGTAGGATCTTGGGGTTGTGGTGGACAGCTTGTTGAAAGTGTCCACTCAATGTGCGGCAGCTGTGAAAAAGGCCAATTCCATGCTAGGGATCATTAGAAAGGGGATTGAAAATAAAACTGCTAATATACAAAATGATAGTGCGGCCACACCTGGAGTACTGCATACAATTCTGGTCACCACATCTAAAAAAGGACATTGTAGAACTGGAAAAGGTGCAGAAGAGGGCAACCAAGATGAGGAGGAGCCTAGAACACCTTTCTTATGAGGCACGGCTACACCTGGGGCTATGTAGTTTAGAAAAAAGATGACTGTGGTAGAGACATGATAGAGGTCTATAAAATCATGCATGATGTGGAGAAAGTGGATAGGGATAAATTCTTCTCCCTCTCACATAACACTAGAACCAGAGGTCATCCCATGAAATTGATTGCCAGGAAATCTAGGACCAACAAACAGAAGTGCTTTTTCACACAACACATAGTCAACTTGTGGAATTCTCTACCACGAGATGTGGTGATAGCCAACAACCTGGATGGCTCTAAGAGGGGTTTGGATAACTTCATGGAGGAGAGGTCTATCATTGGCTACTAGCTGGAGGGCTATAGGCCACCACCAGCCTCAAAGGTAGGATGCCTCTGAGTACCAGTTGCAGGGGAGTAACAGCAGGAGAGAGGGCATGCCCTCAACTCCTGCCTATAGGTTTCCAGCGGCATCTGGTGGGCCACTGTGTGAAAAGGATGCTGTACTAGATGGGCCTTGGGCCTGATCCAGCAGGGCTGTTCTTATGTTCTTATGATATAATGCAATAAGGAGCAATAGGTCAAAATGTGACAAGAGGAGTAGCAAGGGTAAAAAGACTCTTAAAAGCATGAAAATTTCCCTGCTGACTTTTCCTTCACCCATCTCACACAAACAAGGAATTTCTGCAGCCAGTGGCGGAACCACAAAAGTGTTGAAGGTGGGGGGCACAGGTGGGGCAAAGTACATTTATAGGCGGGTGAACTATGTCTCACATTTTAGGTTTCTAAAACTTAATCTGGGGGGCAGGTGGGGGGCAAATGTCTGAGTGAGGCAAACACTCCGCCGCTTCCCCACTCTGGAGTCACTCTGCAGCCTTGCAAAGGATTCTATTGGCAGTATTTACAATGTGCAGAATAGTCATAGTAGGCTCCACAATCCATTTGGTGAGCCATGTATGTGAATCATTGGTTCTGGGAAACAACTGACAGACAGATGCAATTTTGAGTGGCTTTCATACTGCTCCTTTTGGGTGGAGAAAGTCTCTTTCTCTTACATTAGAAATTTGATCAATATGATAAATGTTTGCTCTATAAGAGAATAAAAAGTTTAGCCATATAAATTATGCATTCCCTCAGGGAAGATTCAAAATATGGATCAGGTAGATCTGAATCAGCCCTTGTTGTCAATGCACACTTTGTTACTTTAAACCCTACTGCAAGTGTAAAGATGCATTAAATCAGTGAGAACAATTTATCCTTTCTTTTTACTTCCTTTCTTCATCTTGTTTGGTTTGTGCAAAAGTATGCTAAAAGAAAACAAGTCTAGGTGCATTGATCTTCAGTTCAGTCCCACATTCATTCATTCATTCATTTAATTAGAGACATTTAATATACCGCCCACTCTGAAGACTCTGGGCAGTGCACAACAAGATGCAAACAGGCAACATTAAATTCTAAATTAAAAACTAAAATAACTATCAAAGAACAGAAAAATAAACTACAGGGCAAAAGCCTGGCGAAAAAGAAAAGTCTTCGATAGCGATTTGAAGATCGGTAAGGAAGGGGCTAGCCGGATCTGTAGTGGGAGAGAGTTCCAAAGGAAAGGAGCAGCAACCAAAAAGGCCCTTTCACGGGTCCTAGAGTCCCGAACATCTCGGAAATCAGGGACCGACAGAAGGGCCATCTGAGATGATCTAACCGGACGGGATGTAACTGGATGGGAGAGGCGGGTCTGTAGGTAGACAGGCGCCAGGCCCTGCAAGGCTTTGAAGGTCAGAACCAGGACCTTAAATTGAGCTCGGAAGCGAATAGGCAACCAGTGCAATGACTGTAGGAGAGGTGTTACCCTGTCATATTTTCTGGCACCCATGAGTAGGCGAACCGCTGCATTCTGGACCCGCTGCAGCTTCCCGATCGTCCTAGACAGAGAGCGTTACAGTAATCTAAACGGGAGATAACAAGGGCATGGGTCACTGTCATTAGTGCCTGCTGATCAAGGTAAGGACGTAACTGGCGAACCACATTTTAGTGGCGGCGATGGTGGCGGCGATAGATGCTTTAAATTTGTTTGTAGACTTATGAAGTTTCTTGTTTGAAGGTGTCTTTGTTTTAAAAAGTTTAGCCTATTATGTAGGGTTGCCATCTAGGGACTTTTATAGAGGACATGTGACTATTTGGGGGACCGAATAACTTTTTTTGGCATGTCTGAAGTTCTAGGTAGCAGCTGGAACATTTTGTTCGCTCAAAATGAGCAGCTTCTCTTCCTCTGTCTCCTTCCCCTTCCTACTGACCACCTATCCAGTGGGGAAGCCAGAGTGGAGGTTCTGTTTCAGTGAAGGTTGCAGAGCCACATGACGCAAGAGCACAGATAGGTGGACCCGGCAGGTTCAGCTGCTTCCTTCAAGTGGTGACAGCAGCGGCAGTAAGAAGTTAGCAGTTAGCTAACTAACTTTACTCAGTTAGCAGTTACACCTGCTAACTGAGTACAAAGGAACCTTTACAAGTGGTGAACCTCTTCTATTTATCCTGGGGAGAGCAACTGGCCCTATCCAACCCCAGCAGAGGATTCCTGGCCAATAAACTATAAGAGGATATTCACACGTGCGTGCAAAACGGGGCTAGGAAGCCCAGCCCGGTTTTGCATGTGCATGTGTACCACCAGGATGGGACCGATCCTGATAGCACCACAGTGGCAAATGCGCCTATGATGCCTCCCTTTAAAATGAGGTTAAGGGAGGAAGTGCAATTGCTCCCTTAACCTCATTTTTACAATCGTCTGTCAGCAGACTCAGGGAGGAGAGGAGGGAATCCCCATAATGCACCTCACACTTGCACGATGCATTATTGGAGCTCCGGGGGGTGGGGCGACGCGGTGTGACGCATTCCAGCACCCTGACCCTTGGAGCTGCCGGCAGCAGCCGGTGCTCGTCTGGGCAGGTGATATGCCCACCCAGGGATGGTGGAATGATCGTCTTCAGGGAAACCAGCTCTTTAGGGCTCCCTCCCTGCAAACCCTGCAGCCCTTTCTCTCTGCTCCCGAGAAAGGGCTCTAAATGTGTTGGCATGGCGATGTGGCTGGTTGGTTCCTGTTTGATCTCTTCATGGTTCTCCACAGAGGATTAACGACTGAACAGGGCTTCAGTACAATCCAGAGCAAGTTCAGGTGGTGCGCTTGATTTTAAACCAGCTGAATCCAACTGACGTAAGTGGAACAAAATGAAATAAAATTTTATTTTATTTTATTTTAAATATTTCTATATCACCCAAAACTTGCATCTCTGGGCGGTTTACAATTAAAATCATGTAAAACATCAAATCAATTATCAATTAAAATCATTTAAAACATTAAAAACATGTAAAACCCAGTATTAAAAATTTTAAAACTATAACTAAATGCAAGTACCTTGGTGAAACTGTGTTCTAACTGGGCTGCCAGATATTTATAGCGTTATCTTGCTTCTGAGTTGTATATTAATATTTTAAATGTTGATTATAATCCATTTTATCAATTTGCTAAACACTTTGATTATATCTTAAGAAAGTTACATTGAAATTAATGGGAGTTAAGTTGGTCACGACTAACTTGTCTCACTGATTTCAGCAGTGCTTAGTCGTACCCTAAGGATGACTAAGTTTTTTTTTAGGGTGTGTGTGTGTGTGTGTGTGTGTGTGTTGCATGCAGAAGTATTTGTCCAGTCTCCCCTCTCACTATATATGGCTGGTCTCAGATATATTTACCATCTTGACCTTTAGTGCTAGAAGCTGAATGATATACTCCCGCCAAATTAGATCTGTAATAAGCCCCTGACAAGTTAAAACAAAACAAGTACCTCAGCTAGTGAAATCTGAGACAGGATTGGCTCTGGTTTATGACATGGAGGTTAGTGACAAACTGATTCTGTGTGAGAGAATCTAACATATATAAATTCCAAGTGTGTGTCATGAGTTGGTTGCTCATGGTCCAAAACCCGCACTCCTCCTCATCTTCTGGGACATTAAAGGGTTTGTAAAATTCATAGCTGACATACACTCTACCCGACCCCTACCCTCCAGAAAAGCAGCACCTCAGAACCTTAATCCGCTTTAAACATCCTTAAAGTAAATGCCATTGCATCCAATGAAGCAATGACTCTGGGAATGTTCGCAAGGTGAATGTTCCATGTTTGAGCATCAGGGAAAGTCCCTGGAGCATTTCCACAAAGGGCTGTTACCACAAATCTCATTAGGAAGAGTGTGTGTGTGTTCACACATCAGCCCTGAACTCCATTCGAGACCTTTGGAAGCACTCCACACACAATCGGGCTTCGTCTTCCGAATTCTAACTTGTCTCAATGTTTTTCCTGGTTTTTAAAATCCTGGTTTTAAATGAGTTTTTCTTAAAACACCGCAGCAAATGCGAGGGAGAGACACTGACTAGAGTACTTAGATAATCATTAACATGACAAGAGGAAATCACTCTTTAGGAATGCAAACAGAACTGCCTTGCCTAGATATGAAGAGTGGAAAAATCAGTTTTCAGGAAGCAAACTCTTTGAAAGTTCTAGTTACAAAACCTCTGTGTATGCTCAGGTTAACATTTTTGAACAATATTAGTCTGCTTGCTTAAGGTTTTTGCTGGTTAAAAAAGAGGTTTTACCAACAGAGTGATGTAAAGCACATCATGCATGTGTTGGAAAAAAAGGGAAGAAAGTGTATACAAATGCTCCCAGTCTAGGACACGAGGTTTTGAAGGCAACATTGTGTTGCTCCCCATGGAGCATGCTCTCTCTCTCTCTCTCTCTCTCTCTCTCTCTCTCACACACACACACACACACACACACACAGAGTCCCCATTGGCTAGAAGGAAAACATGGAGGTATGCAATGGGAACCTGAACAAAAAGGAAAGCTGAGACCAGAAGGGAAGGGCTGCTTCACTCAAGCTGGGAGTGTAATTCGAAGTGGCTTCTCTCAACATTTACCCTGAGAGCTGGAAGCTATGTGTGGGGAAGCTCATGGAGAAGGGAAAGGGCAGGGAGATAGATTATTATTATTATTACATTTATATCCAGCTCTTCCTCCAAGGAGCCCAGAGTACTATAGTACATACCAAAGTACTACATACTTAAGTTTCTCTTTCACAATAACCCTGTGAATTAGGCTAGGCTGAGAGAGAAGTGACTGGCCCAGAGTCACCCAGCTAGTATTAGGGCTGAATGGGGATTTGAACTCGGGTCTCCCCGGTACTAGTCCAGCACTCTAACTACTACACCACACTGGCTAGATAAGGGTTCAGCAGCTGTGGTGACAGGGAGAGGAGGAGAAATGGAAAAGTAGGGCACTGAATGGAAGTCTAGGGAATGCAAGTAAAAAAGAAGTACTAGTGAGGAGAGAGGTGGAGGGGTAAAGAATGGAAGACGGAACTGAAAGGAAAATCGAAAGGAAGGAAGGAAGGAAAGGGAGGGAGACTAACATAAGAGGAAAAGGAGAAAGGTTACACATAAAACCAAAAACTGTTGCCTGTTGTTCTGCCTTTCATTTTTGATGGGCCTTCAGCTGGTCGAAAATAAAAACGTAGATTCTGGAGGCTTTTATCAATAGCAGAGGATTTCAAAAGTGTTAGTGGTTTGATCCTTGCAGCTTTCAGTGTATCCCTCTATTCTCTGGAAAGCAAAGAAACTTGTCTAGCCAGAATATATTCAGTTCTTCTGCTTTGTATTCTGGAAAACATTTCTGCACCAGCAAGATTTGGAGACTCCTGTTTCAAGGTTTGTAATCTTGTTGCCTGAATTCTGGATAAGGGGAAGGTATGAGTCAGTCAGTTGAATGTATGTCAGGAAGTGGCACACCTTCTCTCTGCAGCACTGAAAGATCTCTGGAAAGGAGAGCACATTTTGAAATGGAGACAAGGACCCCCTTGTTCAGCTCAATCCTAAACCAATTTTTAAGATCAATTGAATTCAGGGGAATTTACCTTCTGCTGAAGGTGCAATCTCCAACACATTGAATTGAAAGGAACTTCCACTAAAATAAAGCAAAAATGACTAATTCTTATAGCACTTTGAAACCAAACCCATTTATTGCAGTATAAGCATACGTGGATTAGATGCATCTGATGAAGTGGACTGCAGTCCACGAAAGCTTATGCTGAAATAATGGTGTTCGTCTTCAAAGTGCTACAAGACTCTTGGTTGTTTTTTGCTGCTTCAGACAAGGCTAACCTTCTGGAAGCTGTTACCATGCAATAAAGCCTTTCAAGTAGGAAGACGTATGGTCTATAATGTAACCATATATTGCATTAAATGTATTGTTTAGCCCTCTGCGCATGTTTCTTATGTTAAATAGCAACTGCAAGGCCTGGGACTGTGGTGTGGGTGTAGGGGGCAGTAACCTTTTGCCTAATCCATTTCCCTTCTCCAACCCCATGGTTGCTATTTCCCCGGAAGGGAAAGTCCAATTGGTGCCAATGGATTGAAATGCCAAGCAGCAGGGAGGCAGTTGGGTTCATTACTGATATTTCAAGTATCATAAAACAATTTTAGGCTTATGTTGTTTTAAAACACACACACACACAGAGTGAAGGAATTACTAGCTGTCCCTTCTGCGGAAGTGTTACCACATATAGCATTACAGACATTCAATTAAGTATCTCAGAAGTTGGGAATGTATATTCTTGTTCATGTTGCATGCCTGACATAACCACTGATACATCTGAAGATGGGTACAAGAATTTATTCTCCAACTGGGAGCACAAAATTAACATAAACCTCTAAGGAATGTGAGGCAGCACACTTAACTCACTTCTCACTTTCACACCATCTTTGAGGCCCATAATGCATGCCTAGTGCAGGAAGTGTCACAGTCACAAAGTGCAGATAGCAGAATGCAGGTATTTTGGAACTCAGGAATCCCAATTTTATGTCCAGATCTATGGGGCACAAATGGGACAGGGACTTGTGTTTGGCTTATGTTGTCCTCTAACGCTGCCAGTATAAATAGAGACCACAGCTGACATCCAGACTAAATTATTCCAGAGTAGTCCTAGTGAAGTAAGTAGTCCTGCAGAGTAACTCTTCTCAGTAGTACTATCAAGTAACTTAATCTGGTGGGAGCACTTTCTCACATGTAGTGAGAAAGGGCTACCCGTTTTGCAGGGAGGAAGCCCAAAAGCACTTACCTCTCCGCACACGAGCAGTTGTCCTTCCTTGGGAGGGTGAATCACCTGCCCAGACGAGCACCAGCTTGTATCTCAGAGGGTTGGGGTGCTGGGACACGCTGCCCTCTGTTGCCTCACCCCCCAGAGAACCAATAATGCACTGTGCAAGTGTGTGGTGCATTATGGGAACCCCCCTCCCCTCTCCGAGTCTGCCAGCCATGGCTGCAAGCAACTGCAGCTGACACGTGATCAAATAAACAGGGGCTCACTTTCCGAACCCCATTTGGCAGGGAGGCGCCATATGCGGGTTTGCCACTGTGGTGCCACCGGAATCGGCTCTATCCTGGCAGTTCACATGCATGTGCAAAACCGGGCTGGGCTCCCTTAGCCCGGTTTTGCATACGTGTGTGAATAGACTCTAAGGTTCTACACATGAGCAGTGTGTAGAGCCAAAAGAGATTCTGCAGGGAGAATGGGTTTGAGCCCCTCTCCTCGCAGACGATCAGGGAAGCCTCCGCGGGCGGGCGGATCACCCGCCCAGATGAGCGATGGCTTCGCTCCAGCGCTCCCGTACCTGGTTCGTCCAGCAACTCTGGGGTTGGACGAAGGGAAGCACTGCTGCATGGCTCCCCACCCCTCAGAGCCCCAGTAATGCACTGCACGAGTACACAGTGCATTTCTGGGGTCCCCACTCCCTGAGTGTGTCTGCCGTAGCTGCAAGCAGCTGTGGCAGTCACACGACTAAAAATGGGATTAACAGAGCATGGGGGAAGGGCAGTTAAGGGGGAGGGCATTTAGGTGGGTTTGCTGCCGGGAGCAGCATACAGCTCCCATTGCTGCCCATCAGCAGCAGAAACCGAGCTCGGCTCCCTTAGCCCGGTTTCTGCTGCTTGTGAGAACCATTTCTCTGGATGTCAGTCAACAACTTGCTTTGCAGGAATAGGGGTTAACCCTTATTTCATCTTTATTAAGGACCAGCTCAGATGAAATGTTGTCTCTTGCCCACCACTCATATGTGATAAGGACATGCCCATGTCCTTCTCTGCTTCCCTGAACATGAGGCTGTCTTTCCCTAATCTGTTCATATGGCTCAAATTAGTATTTGGGGTGTGTGAAGAGGAGCCCTTTGGATGACTACCACCCATCTGATTACAGAAAGGCACCCTGGTGCACCAGAAAGAGGACGAGGTACATGCACACTGTGTGCATCCTTGCCACAAATTATTGTCTGAACTGTCCCCCAAGCTTTCATTCATAGTAGAGCAGAACGTATTTAGAGCCTGCAAAAGTATATTTTCCTTATCATGTACTTTGTAACTATTAAGTTTTTATAACCTTTAGATGTAATTACATTGACCGAAGAAATGTAATTACATGATCAAAAAGAATAGCTTGTAAATAATTTTATAAATTACATTGCACCCTACAAATCTCTTTTAAAGCAAGGAATATACACTTTTAGAGCAAAGAATATACAAGGAACATAAGCCTTGTTAAGCAAGCAAATAAGTGATTATTCCTAATAACCCCTTTGGGAAATGAGAGATAGGGTAGAGAGAAGTTGGGTTGAGATAACTTAAAGTTCCTACTCTGACAATTTCCCAGGACATGTTTATTTCCTCTTGCCAACAGTTTATTTCACTGAAGTGTAAAAGAAGTGACAGCTTATTGTGTCTGTAATGGGGTGTGTGGGTTTCCCCCCCTTTTTTAAACCTTTAAAACTTCTCTGTGATCTTAGAAGCTTACAATTTGTTCCTCGGCACAAGTTTATACAAGCACTAGGCACCATCTGTATGTAATTTTAGCAAATAGATATAATGGAAACTTCAGTCTTTCCCAAAATAGTTTAATTAGATGTGAAAAGTGGGTTAAGCTCTTCCATTAAGGTTAGCAGTTATAAAAATAGTGCCAAGTGTTTTCTGATTGAGTTGGCTCTTACAACCCTGTAGCTCTTCAAAGGTGTGTTAGAGGGACTTGAGGGCACCCAGTCTAATGGTGGGATTAGGCTGAATTAAGTTTTCCAAATCATGGCCCTGGTAAACATGTAGCGGAGCTCTTCTCACGATCATGGAGAAGAGCTTCTTTGAGGTCTGCGGAGAGAGCGGGTTTGCTCAGCTCTCCCCTCAGATGATCACTCGCCTTTCTTTGGGCGGGCGAATCACCCACCCAGATGAGTGGCAGCTTGTCTGTGGCTCTCCCATGCCTTGCCCGGCCACTCTGGGGGCTGAGTGCAGGGAAGCACTGTTACCAGCTGAACTTATTCTGCCCACTCCCAGAAGCCTCCCTGGTTGCAACTGCATCTCCAAGCTTGGAGATTGCACTTTGCTATGCTCAGGAGTTGCACCACAATGTGAGCTGCCTGTCTATGTTATACATGAGAACAAGTCACTTAGTTGGCAGTGGACTGGTCACCCCTAGATTTGGCTACAAGCCCCACAAATTGGAAAGGGGATTAGCTTCACAATCTCTATGAGGGTGCCCAGATAAGCAGACTCCCAGCACTAGCTACTGCAGGTGTCTGGCATCTAAGATAATTTAAGCCTTGGAATGAAATCTAAACTTCCTTCTTCCTCTTGCAAAGAGAGACAATACCTGGCCATGAATGAGACCAGGGAGAAAAGACAGATAAGACAAGTTTCTTATCTGCAGCCTCCATTACAATAGGGATGAGTAAGTGATGTAACTTTGAAAGTGTGCCTATTGAAACTGTTGATAGAATTATTGGGAGAGTTAGTCTTGGCACAGGATATTCTTTAAATGCACCAGCACAGTCCAATTGTCCTCACAGTCAGCCCTGAATGCCATATAGCAATAGCAATAGCACTTACATTTATATACCGCTCTATAGCCGGAGCTCTCTAAGCGGTTGACAATGATTTAGCATATTGCCCCCAACATTCTGGGTACTCATTTTACCGACCTTGGAAGGATGGAAGACTGAGCCAACCTTGAGCCCCTTGGTCAGGATCGAACTTGTAACCTTCTGGTTACAGGGCGGCAGTTTTACCACTGCGCCACCAGGGTTTCTGGGTGTGAATATGCAATTCACACGCATTCCTACCAGGAAGGACTAAGACAAAATGCATTCAAAAAAAAAAAAAAGTTGTCTGGGCTCCCCTGTTCAGCAGAGCAGGACAAAAGAAATGTGCCCTCACATGTTTGAGATATAAGTATCCCTAACTTCATGACCCAGTGTGCTTCCTTGTTTAATTACACCTGGGACTCTCACTGAGAAACATCTCAGTGTTCCCTTGTGCTTCTCACTCTGGACCCCAGCAGACTGCATCAAGAGACCCCAGCAGACCACTTTGGTGTTCCCCTCTTCAGGACATGTGCTATAGCCTCTTGCCCAGCTTCTTCAGGGCTGAACCTATTCCTTTCTCTTATTTCTGAAATCTTGCCCCTCTATCTTAAAGTATCTCTCTAGCCCGCCTGGGAACTTACACATAATTTGGAACTTTAAGATAGAAGTGCCTTACAATAGTCTGTTTCTTAGAATATTTGGAGCACCTTTAAACTAGGGCCACATGGTAATTTAGTCTGATTTTATTTTTAATAAATTCCTTTTTGATTTAATTCAAACCTTTCTCTCAAGCCGATTTTCTTGAGTTCATACACTTGCACAAATTAAGGCTGATTGGAACTGTCTCCCCTCTTGAGCTAAATTCCCCACATTCGCCCAAACTAGGGGGTGCAGGCCAATCACCCTCGAGGCAGTTTCATTAACAGCGCCACTGCGCAGCACCCCACCCCCCAGAGCCCCAATAATGCACTGTGTGAGTGCACGGTGCATTACTGGGATCCCCCCTCCCCCAGAGTGTGCCCACCATGGCTGCTTGCAGCCATGGCAGATAGACAGTTTTAAAAATGAGGTCAAGGAAGCGCTCACTCCCTTAAGCTCATTTACCTAGGAGACTACATAGAAAGGTTTGCCGCCATGTAGCCACCGGGATAGGGCACAATCCCAGTGTTCACATGAGCATACAAAACCGGACTGGGCTCATGTGAGCCCAGGTTTGCATGCTCGTGTGAATAGCCTCAGTGAGTTTTGCTTAGGAAAGGGCAAACCTTTTCATGATGCTTTCCCATCATGTCTTTTCTCTGCAGGGATATCCTTAGGGCAGGGCAAGCAAGGCAACTGCCCTGGGCCCCACTCTTTTAACCCCCATGAAAATTAACTGGAAGGGGCACCACATTGACTGATTTGCCCCAGTCCTTGCTCCCTGCCAGGGCTCTCTAAGGACAGCCATATTTCACTGGCTGACATTTAGACTAGCACAAACAGGTGCAACAGTGGCAGACATCCAGAAGAAAGCTGTGCTGTTGTGTGAGGAAAGAGGTTGGTTTTTTTTGACAGTCTGAAGCCCACTGTGACAATCTGAAGCCCACTGTGTCTCCCAAAAATATATCCCTAAGGACTGCTCAACCCTCAGAGACATATTCAGAGAGAAGGGGAGATTAGTGAAAATCACCCCTCTCCCATAACACCAGCTAAGCATTAGCAGCATGAGCACTTCATGGGTTGGGTGTCAGTCTCTGTTGCTATCTCTTTGAAAAGCAAAGTAACATTTTTCACCAGATACTCTTGCATGGATGTAACATTTCACTAAGTTGTACACTTAGGGAACCCAATGCACATAGGCCAAACCCACAAGGTCATCTGATGGATACAAGACAGGTGTGTTGGGTGAGTGGGAAGGGCCCCCACTTTTCAGGAGGGAAATATCCACATGGCCATCATCCTCAAAAGTACCTATATTGATATTTTATTTCATATTTATTAAATGATAAATCAGAGAAATGACAAGTGCTTAATCAGTTAAAACTTGGTTGGTTGATAGTCTGTTTTATCACAAAATATGGAAACAGTTTAATAACATGTTATTCAGAGATTTGTAGAGAAAGCAGATCAAGTGGCTGAAATACAGAACCCACCCCATACATGAGGCCCCCATTTCTTGCTAAGGCATATGTAAATTAATGAACACCCTGGGCACTTTCCTCACCATCCACAAATATCTGAATTTGTATGTGATGTTGCCATCACCAGTTGAAGGTGGGTGGCTATTAATGAGTATGATGTTCCTTTACATTCTGGGAGGTTCTGCTGTTAGCCAAGGAAGCATTTCCTGTATGCTACTTGTTCTTCAGTTTATTAGAATAATAAGAGAAGTGGCAGAAAATGCCTGTGTACCAGGAACTGAAGATACAACACAAAGCATGGTGGACATCCATATCTAGTTTGGTTGCAAGAGTCGGAGGCAAGATTCCTCTGAATACCAGTTGCAGGGGAGCAACAGCAGGATAGCAGGCATGTCCTCACCTCTTGCTTGTAGGCTTCCCAGAGGCATCTGGTAGGCCACTGTGTGAGACAGGGTGCTGGTCTAGATAGGCCTTGGGCCTGATCCAGCAAGGCTGTTCTTATGACATGCTCAACTATGGAATCACAGTGATTATATCACACAGCTTCTTCAGTAAAATTAAGATAATATTGGCTTTCCTTTCTGGATTATTGTGCAGAATTAAGATTGTGAAGTGCTATTTATTACAATAAGATCAGTTTCAGGCATTCTTGATGGTTAGTTATTGATGTATTACTTCAAACTACCTAGTGCTCCAAGCAAATTTTACTCTGTATTCCTTGAACAGAATTTCAAAACAGGGAGGTTTCCTCCTGGCCATGCTCAGATCAGTGCCAAAAACTTCACTGACTCAGGGAGCCAATATTTCCTTCTTCGTTTACTAGTTTTGTTAACAACCAGGATGAGTAAACTTCAGTGCAGGGTGCTCCGTGATGAAGTATGTGATGATAGTTACACGAGTGCTATTTGATCCTTTGGCCAATGACCCAGGCACATTCCAGTTCCAATAATATGTCTCTATTTTGGTAAGCCACTGATTCAGACCAAGGTAGGCTAGAGATATAATTACTTTCCAGTTTGAAAGGGAGATCACTTCTTGTGGTACATGCACTAAACTCACTGTTAACTCTGATAAATAGATTTTGCAAGTTTGCAACAACTGAACAAAATAAATAAGTGTATACCCCATGGGAAGCATAGCAATGCTGTGATTCATTAAAATAAAAGCCTTATTTCACTGTACCAACTACAAACTTCAGAAATTAGCTCTTTTGTGATTATATAGAGGGAACTTTCCTATTTACATGAAAGTTACAGAGCCAGCCAACTCAGCCCGCAATCCCCGCACAGGAGCAGTTGCTCATTGCTGGGCAGTGGATCGGCCGCCCAGACAAGTGGATGCTTCGGTCGGGCACTCCTGTGCCTGGCCGCGGCTCCCTAGGGAGCTCTGGGGGAAGGGGAGCACCACCACGTGGTGCCCCAGCCCCCGGAGCCCCCGGAAGGCACAAGTGTGTGGTGTGAGGTGCCTTCTTGGGGTCCCTCTCCCCTCCACCCCAAGTGTGTCAGCTGACACACGATCAAGCAAACAAGGTTAATTGAGTGCTCACTCTGTTTACCTCATTTAAGGGGAGAGGTTTTTAGGTGGGCTACCTACCATGGAACCACTGGGCTTGCCCTATCATTCTCATGATAGGTGAAAGCTGGGCTGAGTTCCCTTAGCCCGGTTCTCCCCCCCCCTCATGAGAATAGACTTCAGTGTTTCTGCCAAGGTGTTAACTGACCTCAATCACAACTGTAAGTGTGCTCATGCTTTTTCATCAGCCATTTTGCTAATATTAGAGGAAAGGAAGCGCAGACTATTGCTCAGCAACCGTTGGGACAAGGATGGTATTTTACCATTTACATAGGAAGCTGCCTTACCCCGAATCAGACCATTGGTCCATCTCACTTAATGTTGTTTACTCTGTCTGGCGGAATCTCTCCAGGGATTCAGATGCAATCTGCAGATGCCAGGGATTGAACTATGGGTGTAGCAAGGGAGTGGGCCCTGGGATAAAAATTGAAGATGGGCCCCTTCCTCCACTTATGTTTAGAAAGCTGCAAGTTGGAGAGGAAAGAGCAAGCTGTCAGTGGGCCCTGCTCAATGGCAGCTTGGGGGGGGGGGTAGGGGTTGCAAGTCCCCCAACAAGCAGTTTGCCCCCACAACTGCTCCCCCATTCTGTTTAATCAATATAATATGTGGGTCACAGCTTGTCCACCCATAAATGCACTTTTCCTCTTCTGTGCCCACCCTCAATTTTTTTCTGGTGCCTCTACTGGCCCTGTTCCCTCAGAGGTCCAGGAACAACCCATACAATTATAGCTAGGCCCTTGGATTAAACCTGGGACCTTCTGCATGCAAATGAGATGTTATAACACTGAGCCCCAGCCCCATTTCTGGGGAAAGGCACAGAACTGAAAAGGGGAAGAGGAGATGACAGACCTACCTGGGAGACTTTCTAAGGTAAAGAACCAAAATAGCATGCTAACAATATTCTCAGCTTTATTTCTAATCTTGCTTTAGCTTTAATTTGTTTGATTCATTTAAACAAAATTCTATATCACCCTTCATGTAATGATACTGGTGCAAAATAGATTTGCAGATAGGATCTTTAAGGGACTTTGATTTCAGCAGTAGTATAGAAGACAGACTGAAGTGCAAACATTTGGGTGGGGGGAATTATGCCCTCAAAAGCAAAGCAGATAGTAGTAGTCCCCACACAAGCTGCCATCTGAAATGAACTACTCGGGGTCCCTCGCCTCTTCTTCACCCCTGCCCTGCTGTCCTTTCACCTTATTTGGCACACTATCAGGTCACCAGAGCAAACTGTAAAGGAGTTGTTGAATTCTGAATGTCCTGCCAAATGACTTTCCTGGTATGAAGCCTTCTGGAGAAGAGCCATGTAGTGCCCTTTTAATTTTTATTTTTTTAAAAACATCTCTTGGTATGAGATAGTTGTATTTCTGATACTCAGAGTCTAGGGCAAGCCTTCATTCCTTGAAAGTAAGTGTGGAGCTTCTTGTCATTTTCTCATGAACAAAAATCCTAACCAAGAAGCAGGTGTTATACATTATGGCAAACATGCTTCAATCCAATGAGCAACTGTGCTTATTCTGACCCACCCACTTTCTCCTCAGCTCACTGCATGGTGTCAGACTGGCAAGGCTGGGATGAGGAAATGGCAGCAGCAACATTGACTTCCACAGTCTCGTATGGTGTCTTATGGGACTGCGGTCTGGGCCCCAGAGCACTAATAATTTAGTAAGTTACACTGAAGGAGGTTTGAAGTTGCATTATAATGCCCTGCAGTACAGATGCATAATGGAATGCTAATTGATAATAGGACACTTTCCTCAGGAAGACGTTACTTGTGCCTCACCTGTTCAGGCCCGTGGAGAACCGTTCTCATCTCCCCACATTCTCCACTGCTTCACTGAAAGAATGAATAAGTAGCAACCTATGAAAATAGCCAGAGTGTCATTGAGGGATGGATTGGATGAAAGAGGAACTTCTAGTCAGCCTACTGATCACGATTAAGAGCACTAAGGTTTGCACCTTGGTCACTTGTAATAGCTCCCAAGCAAACATCGTGCCCAATAGCTTCCTGGATATATTACCAGAACCTGCAAGGTATGTCCAGGGCTGTCCTTAGAGAGCCCTGGCGGGGCCTGGGGCAAACCAGCCAGTGTGGGGCCCCCTTCTAGTTAATCCTCATGAGGGTTAAAAGAGCAGGGCCCGGGGCAGTCGCCCTGCTTGCCATGCCCTTAGGACAGCCCTGGGTATGTCTGTCCAAATCTCTTTGAAAGGGATGGGCAAGTTTCTGGTACTTTAAAGGAGCTGGCAAATCCTGAGGACCCGTGTGTGTGTGTGTGTGTGTGTGTGTGTGTGGTATGTATCAAGTAGTAGTACCAGCACGGGATCTGAAATGCTCTTTGTTTCAGGCATCACTTCTCTTCATCCACAGCCAGGACAGCACAGCTGGCTTTTGCTGAAGGGCTGGCTTTGTATTATGCATGCATTTCTTCTTCCCACTCTTTCCACACATCTGAGTGAGCACCTTCTAATGGACTATTGTAGAGTATTTTTGAGACTGCCCCCCCCCCGCTCCAGCAGTGACTTCCAGAAATTTCCTTTCTTACTGGAGGCTTTTGTTATTGCTAGGCATTAATCTTCTCTCCTGTTTGAGCTGTTATACTTTAACTGTGAGCATTTCATGACATATATTGTCCACCTCTCCCTTCAGAATTCTCTAGGCTTGCTTCAAGAAAGTCTGCCTATGACTCACACAGAGCTCTAAAACATGTTTGTTATAGCAGCGATCTATTGAGTTAGTGTGACCAGTTAACACATATAATGTGCAAGTTCATTTAAATGTTGAATCAAGTCTGCACAACTCATTAAGTATTTGTCTGGCTATTTGGTATTATTGTAGACCAGGCCTGCTCAAATTAGGCCCCCCCCCCCCGCTGTTTTTGGACTACAGCTCCCATAATCCCCAGCCACAGTGGCCAATAGCCAGGGATTATGGGAGTTGTAGGCCCACATCTGCAGGAGGGCCAAAGTTGAGCAGGCCTGTTGTAGACTAAACCAAATTAAAGTATATGCAGTGAGTTAGCAGGTAGAGATTGTTTTATGCAGTTCTGATGAGCAAAGTGTCCTGGCTGGAGGAAATACCCTGGATAGAGTATGACCAATATGGCCATCCCTCCAGGCAACAACCAGAACTTGCCACTGCTTTTATCTTTCATTCTTCCCTACTGATGCATTGATCTTTTCGTCTTATTACTTTGGCTTCACTGGGTTGTGAATTGGGTTGCTTGTGGTTAAAGGTGTAGCCTTGTGTGCTTTGAAGATAATAGTTTTAGATTAGTGTGAAACCTACTCTTCTGTCACTTTGCTTTGGTGCTATTTGTATGAGATTTCTGTTTTGAGGTGAAAAGGCATGGCATTAACATATTTCTGGTAGTATCTTTTCACTATGGTCGGAATATCCCTACAACCCACCACTGAACAATACAAAGGCAAATTGTTCTGTATAAGCAACAATGCATCCTATTTATTTCAGCTGAAAATTCCAGAAGCAGTTTGTGTGTGGTAGAAATTTCCATCTTTTAAATTACAGTATTCTGTTTGAAATTAGAGGGCCCAATTCTGCAACTTTCTGGAATGTGTGACAATTGTGCACAAGAAATTTGGGACTAAAATACTTCCTCAGTGGTAATATGTATTACCACTGAGTGGTAATATGTGACACTGGGTGGTAATATCAGTGGACACTCAGTGGTAATATGTGACAATCATGTGGCATATATAAGATTGCACAGAAGCTATGTTGGCTGTGCAGGACTTGGAAATTTCATTTGTTTGTTACTCAGAATACATCCACAAAGAGGATTTGCAAGGATCAGACATTAGGGCTAGAGAATTGGATCCAAACTGATTTCAATCTATTTCACAGCAAATTGAATCTATTCCCAGATATGTGTGGGTGATTTGCATATAATTGAGTCAATACATCGGAATGGAACTGCTGCATCACCCATAGGAAATAATGGGAAATCACAGAAATGCCTGTAATTTTTTTGTTTGAAGTCATAATGGGAATCCCCATTATCCCACATCCATTATGGGATGAGGAGGTGCATCTCCCTCTTTTACCTTTTTTGTTTTTCTTGGGTGTTGGGAGGCATAGTAGCTCCTTCTGAGAAGATATCACCTCCTCCCCACCTCCAAGTTGCAGGCATTTAGATAAATTTGGAAGCACAATACAGAGTGATGTTGCACATATGCAAGGGGGGAGGGGTGATTTTCACTGATTCCCTTTACCCAATTTTCCCTTCCCTTTGCTGCCTATGATGCCACCCAAAAAAAGATCCCTGAGGGTTGGGGAGTCATTTTGGGACTTATTTGGGGGGACATTGGGTGCAGCAGAGGAAAGGAAGGGATCAGTGAAAATTGCATTCCCAACCAATTACAGCGTGATGTCAGCAGCTACATGCCTGAGAAGCCATTCCTTTATTGGCTTGCTAGAGAAGTCAATCAGAGTATTTCTGCATTTAGGGAAACATGCAATAAGATGGCCACAGGAAGGCACATCAGGTTGGGGGGAGACATGCACACTGTATGCCTCCCCCTTGCATTTAAATGAAATGGTCAAGATTATTATATGAATATCAACCCCATCTAGTCCTATTTTGAGTCAGTATATCCTGTGCATACCAAGGACAAGTGGTCCAATATCTTCTTGAAATCCGCTTAGAGGGGAGAATTGACTGACTTTTATTATGGTTTTGTCATAAATAGATAATGATAAGGTTACAATAAATCAATACAAACATTCATTTAAAATTATTAGGTAATAATCCACACTAGAAAATCTCACATGTATACTGGAGAGTGACAGGTTTTACAGACAACTTGTTCCACTGGTGAAGTTTCTTTAATGTTTAATTCATATTAACTTCTCTCAAGTTTAGGCAGTTTTGCTACCTTTACTTCACTTCTTAGAAGACATGTTACTATGCTATAAAATATGGATGGTATGTGAAGTAAGACTATCTATTTCTAATTTTATTTGCATAGATTTTTTTGTGGAACCACCATGGCTCTAGAACCTTATACATAAATAAGCTGGAGACCCACAGGGAAAAACTCCGTGAGCAAGCCTGATCTCTGAAACAATATGACTGATCTTAGTGATACTAGGGTGATCTTGAACCTGTATTCCTTTCCTTGTGAGAACTACTGTACTTCTTATTTGCCAGAGTAACAGCTGCAGTGTGCTCATGATGACTGTTAAAAAAAAAAGGATCCTAGTTTCTTGGCAGGACAAAAGAACACGCTTTCTTGTGCCTGTAGTAATGGAATAAGTGATATTTTTCTGGCACACACTTTGGATGGAGTCCGCCTCAATTCTAATGCAAGCTTTTTGCTTTCTCCATCATATACTCCTCTTTCTAGATAGAGTTTGCTGTAACCTACATTTTAGTCCCCTTCCCTGGTTAGCTGAAAATTCCCGCTCTCTGATATAACAGCTGTATAGTGCTGAAGTTACTGCAAAAAAAGCGAAGTGTTGTGCTGGCCTGTGTTTCCAGTATGGCAGTATGAATGCATTTGCTTACATGCTGATTTCATGGCATTGCATACCCTAACCCTACACTGAAACATTCAAGTACAAATGCGTTTTTTTAAAAATGAAGCAGCCTTAACCTTTATACTTTTTTGGCCGCATTCTCAAGACCAGAATATCGTGGTTAAAGAGTTAATCATGATCAGCAAGCCTTGTGCACTACTATGGAACATGTTGTGAGAACCCGGAATTTTTGGGCAATCCTGGTTAAATCACAGTGGTTAACCAGTATTTAACAGGGATAGTTAGCCAGGATTGGATCCTGCTTATTTTTCCTGGTTAAATGCTGGTTAACCACAATGATTTAACAAGGGTTTTCCAGAAATTCCAGGTATTCACTACACACTTGTGAGAACATGCAGGGCTTACCAATCATGGTTAAAGGGTTAACTACAAATCATGGTTAGCTCTTTAAGTACAATCATTCTGGTCATGAGAATGTGGCCTCTATGTCCCACATTGATTTTTAAAATATTGGTTCATTTTTAGTTCTTGGGCTATTCACATGACTGGGAGGGCATATGGTGGGAAAGGCAGGGACAAACCTAACTTCCTCCAGGGATGTGCATGAACTGAGGTTCGTGAACTGGTTCGGTGCTGAACTGGTTTGGTGCCAAGCTGGTTCAGTCCAAACCAGTTTGGTGCTGTGGGGAGGGGAGCAGGGAGCAGGCCCTTACCTGGTCTCCACTGCTGGATGCAGTTTCCTGCTGCAGCGGTGCTTCTCTCAAGAAGCCATGCACAGCTCCAGCACGCACATGTAAGAAGTGAGTTGAAAAGGTCAAAGGTGTGTACATAGTTTAGTTCAAGACAACTTAGGGCCAGAGCAGTGAATGTACATCAGAAGGGCCAGAGGCAGGTTTGTACTAGGCAGGGGCGTAACTACAATTAGGCAGGGAGAGGCCATTGTCTCGGGGCCCCCCGCCTTGGGGGGGGCCCTCAAAGGCTCTCCCCCACCCAGCGCCTACCCGATCTTCCTTGTGAATTGATTAAAAAAAATTTTCTCCTCCTTGTTCTGGCGCCGCCTGCTATTTCCTTGTTTGTCTCCGCGAGTCCACCCTTTGTATCGTGGGGGCTCCTCCTCCTTCCCCAAATCCCCATCCGTTGGCTGGCTGAGCAAGCAAGCGGACTCCTGCAAACAAACCGCCTGCAAACAAAACCGCTCGCAAACAAACCACTGCCTCACACTTGTATTTCCTCCATCATTTGGCTGATTCAACAAGTTACATTAATAAATGGTTCTTTGAGGGTGACGTGGGGGACGGGAGAACCAGCATTGACAAGCATTTGATCATATTCTACCCCTTTACTCCTCCAACAAGCCCCTGGCAAGCAAGCGTACTCCTGCAAACAAACCGCCTGCAAACAAAACCGCTCGCAAACAAACCGCTTGGAGGAGGACTCCAGAACTGCCCAGAAGTGCCTCCGAATCCTTACACGCCTTCATGGATTATGTGCAACCCCTGAAAAGGAAGGAATGCCCTCATCTCTTGCACAGTAAGAGGCCTCTGTGCCTTTCACCGTGCAACTCCAAAACTTTCCTATCATTGCACCAACAGTGCAATGAACACAAACGAACCCAATATGTATAAACCAATACAAAATCAACGTGTGTGTTTTCCGTATCACTCACTCACTGTTGTATTAGTTGGTTCTGCTTTCGTATTATCTATACCTTGCACCTAGTTGGGATAGTTAGCAGAGACATCGGGCCAGAGGAAGGAGAGGTAAGTGGTGACGGCGGGGGGGGGCATTTAAGAATCTTGTCTCAGGGCCCACTCCAACCTAGTTACGCCCCTAGTACTAGGTGTGTTTAGGCAGATAGTCAAGTTCCAAAAGGTGAAAGGATCCAACAGAGGTACAGGTCCTCTATTGAGGACTTAAGCATTTGAGGATTTCTCTTCTGCTAAGTCTAATAATCCATATCTCCCTTCCAAAAAGTTATACAAAGCTAGTGAGACTGCAATTGGCTGTCCAGATCACCTGGTTCAGCTGGATTGATGAGTTGCAGTATACCCCTCTGGCCATGATCTTTGTGTTGCTGCAGGACAGCAAAGATCAGGCCAGTAGTTCCTTCTGGCCTGCCTGAAAACTGTTCCTGTGGCCTATGGGCGTTTTCCAGATTACACGCTGCCACATGTCCCATACGTGCCCCTCTGTATTGCCAGTGTTTTGACATCACGCTTGCTGCGCTGTCAGCAGGGTGCCATCCATATTTCCGATGCCTTGTTTTGAATTTTAATGATGCGTAATGGCCCTATAACGTGATGATAATAGTGATACAGGAAAGTAGCTGTATTTTTCCATGGTAGGGAGGCTTGCAACTGAGTTTATGCATTGCAGTGAGTTGCAGTATAGACAGTTCTTTGCTCCTCCCCACCCCAGCTGTGCTTGCATCCTCTTCCCCCTCATCAGCTTTCCCCTCCTTTCCTCCCCTCAGATCCCAAACCCCTCACCTCCCTCCTCCTTCCCTTGCTTCCAGTATAACTTGTCAACAAAGAAGGGGGTGGGAGGGAGAAGATCGCAGGGGTTTTATCATTATTTATTTACACAGACAGGTGTTATTGACTGGTTTGTTTTATCCAGACATCGAGTCCTTCCCAAGGACCTGGGATGGCTGAATTTTATTGTCAATGTTGTTGCTGTTATAGATATCGTCGCAGAATATAGGCTCTTCCCAGTAAAGCTGCTTTTTGTAATTGGCTGATGGTGATTTCTGTGGCCCCTATGGTGTTGAGGTGCTCTTCAAGGTCTTTTGTAATTGCACCTAGGGTGCCAATTACCACTGGGATTATTTGGGTCTTTTTCTGCCACAGCCTTTCAATTTCAATTTGTAGGTCTTTGTATTTGGTGATTTTTTTCTGTTTCTTTTTCTTCTATTCTGCTATCCCCTGGTATTGCTATGTTGATTATTTTAACTTGTTTTTCTTTCTTCTCGACTACAGTTATATCTGGTGTATTGTGTGGCAGATGTTTGTCTGTTTGTAGTCGGAAGTCCCATAACATTTTTACATCTTCATTTTCTTCAACTTTTTCAATTTTATGGTCCCACCAATGTTTGGCTACAGGTAGCTTGTATTTTTTGCAGATGTTCCAGTGTACCATCCCTGCTACCTTGTCATGCCTTTGTTTGTAGTCAGTCTGTGCGATCTTTTTACAACAGCTGATTAGGTGGTCCACTGTTTCATCTGCTTCTTTACAAAGGTGGCACTTGCTGTTTGTTGTTGATTTTTCGACTTTTACTCTTATTGCATTTGTTCTTAGTGCCTGTTCTTGTGCAGCCAGTATTAAATCCTCTGTTTCTTTCTTCAAGCAACAATTCTCAAGCCATTGCCAGGTCTTGGTGATGTCTGATTTTCCACTTATATTGTGCAAATATTGACCATGCAGTGGCTTCTTTTTCCATTTTTCTGCTCAGTTCTTGACTTGTTCTTTCTTGTAGGCCTGCTTTGTTTCATTGGTGTTGAATAGTTTCGCGTTATTGACTGTCCTTGATATATTTTTCAAGTCCTCCTTTCTTCTCTTCTACTGTTTGATGGACTTGCAGCATTCCTCTTCCACCTGAGCTGTGAGGGAGATATAACCTATCAACATCACTGCGGGGGTGCAGAGCATGACTGATGGTCATTATTTTCCTGGTCTTACGATCTAGCATCTCTAGGTCTGCCTGGGTCCAGTCTATTATTCCTGCAGTGTATCTGATAACAGGTATAGCCCAGGTGTTTATGGCTTGTATGGTGTTCCCGCCATTGAGTTTGGACTTGAGGATTTTTCTGACTCTCCTGATGTATTCACTTCCAATTTTTCTTTTAACTTCAGTGTGTGCAATGTTATCAGCCTGGAGAATGCCCAACTATTTGTAATGTTCTTTCTCTTCCAGGTTCTTGATCTTGCTTCCATTGGGCAGTTCTATTCCTTCTGTTTTTCTTATTTTTCCTCTGTTCATTATTAATGCATCACACTTGTCTAGTCCATTGCTATATCGCTACTGAATATACGGACAGTGTTTAGCAGTGATTCGATTTCTGACTGGGACTTTCCATACAACTTCAGATCGTTCATGTACAGCAGATGGTTGATTTTACTGGATGTTTTAGATGTTTGGTATCCGAGGCCTGTTTTGTTTAGTATTTGTGAAAGTGGAGTCATGGCAATTACAAACAACAGAGGGGATAGTGAGTCCCCTTGGAAAATGCCTCTTCTAATGCTAACCTGTCTAAGTGTCTCGCCATTGATTGTTAATTGTGTACTCCACATGCTCATTGCTTTTTAAAATAAATATCTGAATGTTTGTGCTGACACCAGTTGTTTCTAAACATTTTAGTATCCATGTGTGAGGCAATGAATTGAAGGCTTTCTTGTAGTCAATCATTATTATTATTATTATTCCACAGAGATTCTTTTGTGCAGTCTGCCTTGTGCAGTCTGGCTACTTTGGCAAGAGACTCATACTAGTGCATCTGAACAAATTTCTTAATCCAACCCTTTCTGGTGCACATTTACTGAAGAGGAAGCCCATTGAACTAAATCATTTTACCACAAGGCAAAGGGCAGGGAGAGAGAACAGTCACTTACTTAAAAGTAAGCCCATTGAACTGAATCATGATTCATTTACTTCTGTGCAATCCCACAGCCCTCATTGGAGGAGCACTCACCTCCCCACTTCTATTTATTTATTTCCCTAGAGGCACACCTGTTCCTGTCTTTCTCCATTCCTGGCTTGCCACAGTCTTCCATTTCGCTCCCCACCCCGCAATAAGCAGTTCCCTTGTTTTGTCACTCCAAAGGATCTCCTTTAGGGATCATTCTATTCCTAGAATGCCAAACAGGTTTGGATGCTACTTCCGCATGCTACTTCTGGTTACTTCTGGACCGAAGAGGGGATGGGGAGGCAGGGAGGTACACTGCTGCCCTGCTGGTCTGGTTTTCAAGGAAGCACCAGCGGGAGAAATGTGTGTGTGTGGGGAGTGCACCCTCCCCCATCCTTAAAGGTGTCTTCCCACCTTTGAACTGGACCCCGCCGGTTACGTGCACATCCCTAATCTCCTCCCCACTTCCCCTCCCCCCCATGTTATTGCTTGCATAAGTCTGGAATGATGCAAGACAACGTTAGGTTTTTGTTTTGAAACGGTGCTTCCCCCTACTTGCGGATTAGTGCAAGGCAGCTGAGAAGTTACCAAAGAATATTTCATGTCACCCCTCACTCACCCGCTACTCTATTGGCTCAAATGGAGCAGGACGAGGGGCAGATAAACACGTTTCAAGGAGAATATGGACAATGCTGCCTTGAAAACACATTGCAATGGATGAGAAATATGAATGGCCCCCAGCCTACAATGAAGCATTGAATAATGCTTTACTCTCAGTTTTAAACCATTGCACTATTCCGTAACCCTTTGCAACGCTTTACCCATTGCAAATCTCGTAGTCTGGAAAACTGCATGGAGTAAGATGTCTGGCCTTGCTGTCAGAGCCCCTGCTTCAAGTTCCTTGGCACCTTACAAATTCATTTAATCATGATTCCAGAGCTTTGCTTTGTTGACCAAATTGCTGTGATAGCTTCAGTGCTATAACAATGTCAGACACACATGTTTAATGGAGCAAATATTGGTCAGTTATAGCTCCATCACCCTAATGAAGTAATAGACAATTGTTTTCATCTGGCTGACAAGACAATATCTTTCCCCTAATCTGGCCCATTGTGGAGAGAGGAGCGAGTGTGCACCTGTCCTGCCTGCCCACCTCCACATGTCCAAGCAGAGATGGAATGTCTGAATATAGTCTGTCTGCATAAAACCCAAAGCAAGAACTGTACGAAGCAGAATTGCGCAGAGAATTACCAACTAGACTTGTCTGTGGGATCAACTGTGTGATTTTGGTTTGCCTGCTTTGGGTTTTACATGACCAGGGTGTATGGTATTGATGTGTGGACCTGCAGTGATGGCGGAGGCTGGGTAGGTTCTGCCAGATGGCACACACTTGTTCTCTGCCACATGATGGCATGGTGTTAAAATGCTTGCTCAGACCCATATCATATATTTGTGTGTACCCTTAGTGTGACATCTTGAATTGCTTCTACCTTGCAGCATGTATTTCCCCTATAGTAACTACTTCAGTCCCAACAGAGGTTTGTCAATGCCCAAATATCCAGTACTGGTCACTTTAACTCAGAGGCGCTCTTACCCCTGGACTTCTGGGCTGAAGTCCAGGGCCTCCACAGCAACTAGGGCCCCCCAAATACTTTTTAGTCTATCCCGGTGATGTGGTTGCATTAAAAATGTGTTTAAAATTCTGTGTGTGTGGATGGGAGGGGCCCTGCAAGGCCTTTCGGTCCAGGCTCCGGAATTACCTAGGTGCACCTCTGCTTTAACTTACCTTTTAGTGTAGACAACAGCTGGAAGTGATATTATTTTTCTCTGCTTGCCCAAAGTGAATCTAGAGTGTTCTTGCCCTTTCCTATTTTCTACTCTCAGCATAGCAACAGAAGAATGTGAGATTAATTTTACACTGTTTTTGGGACGGGAACTTTAGAGCAAGGCCCAAAGTAACTATACAGGGAATGCTAAAAAAAGGAGAAGAGAAGTGTAGCAAAGTAGGTAGTCCATTTTAATTCAGTAATGGAATTTCTTCTGACAAAATGGTGAACAAATGGATGTACCTACAGTAAGGGCTGGTTGGACTGTAGCTTGTCAGCCCGTGCAATTAGAAAAGGGACGTGCTAAGAATACACTTTGTGACATCCTTTGTGGATGTCCTGACACCATGTCTGTTTATTGCATGGCAGTCCTGTTCATCTGAATGGCCCCTCCACAGATGCTCCAATTACATGTATTGACTGCATGTAGAGGCGATTTGAGTGTCTTTCTTATTGATTGATTGATTGATTGATTGCATTTCTTTACCGCCTAATATAGAAATCTCTAGGCGGTGTACAGACTAAAACATAATATAAAACAAAACATTTAAAATTCATAAAAACAGATTAAAATCACAATACATTAAAAGCACACACATTAAAATGTAAAATTTAAATTTTAGTTAAAAGCCTGGGAAATCAGGTACATCTTTAAGGTCCTCCTAAAAGCAAATAGAGAAGGAGATGCTCTTATTTCAGCAGAGAGTGTATTCCAAAGCTCTGGGGCAGCCACAGAGAAGGCCTGGTCCTGAGTTGCCATCAAACGGGTTGGTGGCAACCATAACCCGACCTCTCCAGATGATCCTAAAACATGACAGGGTTCATGACAGAGAAGACACTCTCTTAAGTACCTTGGACCTAAGCCATTAAAGGCCTTATAGGTAATAACCAGCACTTTGTATTTCATTTGGAAACATATCAACAGCCAGTGCAGTTATTTTAGAATTGGTGTTATATGGTCCCCTCAGGTAAACCCAGAGACCAATCTGGCTGCCGCATTCTGTACCAATTTTAGTTTTCGAACTATGTACAAAAGCAGCCCCATGTAGAGTGCATTACAGAAGTCAAGCATAGAAGTTACCAGCATATGTACCAGCATTTAAGGTCATTTGTCTCCAGAAATGGACAAATCTGGCATATCAGCCAAAGCTAATAAAAAGCACTCCAGGCCACAGCCTTAACCTGAGAAACCAGGGAGAGTTTGAGATCCAGGAGCACTCCTAGACTACGAACCTGATCTTTTAGAGGGAGTGTAACCACATCCAAAACAGGCAGATCTAAACCGTCTCTCGGATCCCGACCCCCTACAGACAGTACCACCGTCTTGTTAAGATTCAACTTCAGCTTGTCATCTCTCATCCAGCCCAATATTGCCTCCAGGCAGGCACTTAGTGGGGTCATGCCATTTCCTGATGAAGTTTGTGTGGATAAATAGATCTGGGTGTCATTAGCATATTGATAGCACCCCAGACCAAACTTCCTGAAGATCTCTCCCAGTGGTTTCATGTAGATGTTGAAAAACATTGGAGACAGTATGGAGCCTTGTGGAACCCCACACTTTAGCTCTCGTTTTTCAGAACAACAGTCTCCAAGTGACACCATCTGGAATCTGCCAGACAGGTAGGAGTGGAACCACTGTAAGACAATGCCATGCAATCCCACCTCCTTCAAGCAGCCCAGCAGGATACCATGGTCAATGGTATTGAAAACTGCCAAGAGACCCAAAAGGATCAGCAGTGTCGCATTCCCTCTGTTAAACGCCAGTTGGAGATCATCCATCAGGCCGACCAAGGCAGTCTCAACCCCATAGCCCACCTGAAAGCCAGTTTGGAAAGGTTCTAAATAATCTGTGTCATCCAAAACTGCCTGGAGCTGATAAGCAACCACTCGCTCAATCACCTTGCCCAACCAAGGAAGATTAGAGACGGGTCTGCAATTAGCTAACTCTGAGGGATCCAATGCAGGTTCTTTCAAATAAGGTCTATAATAGTCTCCTTAAGACAAGGAGGCATCCTGCCCACCCTCAGAGAAGCATTTATGATATTTACCAGACCCTCTCTGATAATGATAGCCAGATGAAATAGGCCAAATTGGGCAAGGGTCAAGAGAGCAGGTGGTGGGGCGTACAGTCCGAATTAGTTTGTCCACATCCTCAGAAGTAACAAACTGAAAGTGATCTAATTCAATCCCACAAGAGGGGTTGCTGAGTACCTCTACGATATCCTCTGCAGTAACTGTGGAGTCTAGTTGAACAAGAATACAAGATATTTTATCTGCAAAAAAGTTGTAAAACACATCACAGCAAGTAACAGATGGTTCCAAGTACAAATTCAAGGCAGAGGAGGCATGAATTAGCCCCCTCACAACCATAGACAATTAGCTGGATGTGAACTTGCAGAAGTAATGTGGGCAGAGAAGAACCGCTTCTCTGCAGTTCACACTGCCAGAGCATAGATCCTCAAATGAGCTCTGTGTTGCAATCTGTCAGATTCACGCTGAGTCTTCCTCCACTTGCGCTCTAGTCATCTACCTCACCGTTTCAACTCCCACAGTTCAATTTTTAATTGCATGAGAGGAAAAGTATCGTCAGAACCAGCCCATAGTGAGGACTGAACTAATATCTGTGTTCTCCTTCAGAGAAATTTCCTAAAGCTACTAGTGCTAAGGGACTGAGTAGTAGGATACAATGGTGTCTTTGTAAGATGCAGGGGAATTTCAAGTGGGAACCTCCAGGACATTCATTTCAGTATACATCACTATTGAAAAGGTCTTAAAAAAAAATCACTGCAATTTTAACTGAAAGGAAAGGAGAAAGTATGAATAAGCACAGATTTTGCCTTTTGATATACAGGCTTTTGAAGGAACTGGCGTGCACACATCATTCCGTACATTTCTACTAGACAATGTAATTGGATGGATTAATTTTACTGTTGAATTATTTCACAAAGGCAATTCTTTGTTGGCAACCATAATGCACACACAGATTTCAAGAAAACATTTCATCACCAGAGGCCTCCTCTCAGGATATGTAACTTGGCATGTCTGTTGGTTTCATCAGTCTAGCACAGTTTATAGTCACAATCCACTTCTGCATAGGCAAAGCTGTTCATGTTTTTCTGTTCCTTCTAAAGAGAATAATAATTATGGAAACAGCGGATTTTGTGCTGCCTCCTACCCTGGATGAGAGAATAAGAAGTGGAAAACGAAGGAGAGAAAATACAGAACAAATATATTTATAATGTATTCATCTGTCTATGAATGGAGATGGTAATGAACCTGAATTCTTCTTCCATTAGCTGTGTTGGACATTCTTGTCTAATTTGGGTACCAAACAGATATTCATTGTGAGGAACAGCATTTACAAATCTAACACTGATGATAGGGTGTGTGGAGAAGGGCCTCTCAATAGTACTGCCACATCTGTGGATTTTCTACTCTTTTTCCCTGTTCACAACCTAGAAAGAATAAGGAGGCCTTTAAGAGGGAACCTAAACTCAATCCAATCCAGCCCAGTCTCACCCAAAAGTTTATTGATGGTAAACTTATTCTTGGATATGAACTGATCTTGGTAACTGCCTTTTGTATTTTGTAGACTAGTAGTTGACCAAGACATTAAACAGATTAGGCAAGTGATTAAATAAAATTCCACAAGCGACAACCCTGCATTATAAGTACATAAAGATTAACTGGATCAGAGGGAAAGCCTATCTAGTCCAGCATTTTGCCTCCAAGAGTGGCTAACCAGATGATTCTCTGGAAAGTCCACAAGCAAGAGATGAAGGCAATAGCCCTTTCCCACTGTTCTCCAGCATTGGGATTAAGTGGCATAATGCCTCTGAACAAATGCGGATTCTGTACACCCATCATTATTAGCCATGATTATATTGTTGTTGTTGATTATTATCATTATTCTGCTTTTCAACAAAGTTCTTGAAGTGGTTTAGACATCATCATCATCATCATCATCAAGATAGTTCCCTGTCCCAAAAAGCTCGCAGTCTAAAAAAGAAACACAAGGGAGACACCAACAACAGCCACTGAAGGGATGCTGTGCTGCAGTTCAGTTGGGCCAATTGCTCTCTCTCACCCCCATCCCACCTAAATATAAGAAAATGACCACTTTGAAAGTTGTCTCTTGAAAATGAAAACCTTAAAACAATCTAAAACCACAGTACAGTTAAAAAGCTTGGGTGAAAAACTAGCTACTTTAAGAAAGTTGTCAAAGATGGAGAAGCTCTTATCTCAGCAGGGAGCATATTCCAGTGTCTTGGGGCAGTAACAGAGAAGGCCTGTCCCTGCATAGCCACCAGATGAGCTGGTGGCAACTGTAGATGAACCTCTCCAGATGATCTCAGAGGGCGGTGGGGCTCATGGCGAAGATGTTCTCTTAAATAATTCATGGTGAAGACTTTTTTCACCCTTCTTTTTGGGTGTACTACACCTGTTGCTGACACTATGTCACAGATTCTTGGAAGACCCTGTGGGCTTTTGAACCAGTGAGAACTGCTATGTACATTTAACTCGTCATTAATTGGCAGGCTTATAACAGGAAGTCAAGAGGAAGTGCATCTTTAAAAATCAAAACCATGAGAGAATCATGACTGTTGCACATTTATTCATTCATTTATTTATTTAAACACATTTTTATACCACCCGAAACCTACGTCTCTGGGCAGTTTACAACAAAATAAAAACAGGAAAAGTAAAACATTAGTTAAAACAAAAACAAAAATTTTGAAACATTATAACAATTCAAAAATTTTTAAAACCATATTTTAAATCAGCATTAAAACCAGTAAAACCATATTAATTAAAAGCCTAAGTGAACAGATGTGTCTTCAAACACTTTAAAAAAGCTGTCAGAGATGTGGAGGCTCTTATTTCACTAGGGGCACATTCCAAAGCCTTGGGGCAGCAGCGGAGAAGGCCCGTCCCTGAGCAGCCGCCAGACGGGCCAAGCCGGTGGCAATTGCAGAGGGACCATAGTTGAACATATCAACTATGTTGCAGCAGGGCACGATTGTTGCCTGCTGCCCCTTCCATTCAGCCCAGCAGCTGTGTTGCTGCTGGGTACGAGAATGAGTACCATGATGTGTGCCACAGGAAAAGGCCACCAGAGCAACCACCTGCCCTTTGTATACAAATGGAAAGGGGTAGGTTGGAAAGTGGAAGAAGAAATGGGGAGAAGGTGCTCTGTTCCATTCCTTCCCCATTCCATTAAAAGAGCATGGAAAGAGGAGAATGGAGGTTTAACAACAGGAAGAGGTTGCTGCTGGGCTTGAATTTTTATGTTTTAAATTCCAGTCCAGTGCCTGCCCTCCTCACCACTGCCTCCAGTTTTGTCCAAACAAGACTGATAGGGATTTGGAGGAGGGGCAGGCAGGCAAAATGGGTAGTAGGTAGCTTAGTAGTAGAGCATCTGCTTTGCACACAGAAGGTCCCAGGTTCAATCATTGGCATCTCTAAGTAGGCTGGGGCTGGGAGAGGCTCCTGCCTGAAACCTTAGAGAGCCGCTGCCAGTCAGCACTGACAATACTGAGTAGGTGGATCAACGGTCTGACTTGGTATAAGGCAGCTTCCTTCCTGTTTCTAAGAGATCAGGGCACGTGCCAAAATTTGGAGCATGTGTCCTGTGCCCAATACTAACAATACTAATGTTGCAACGTCACTATTGGAATTTTTTTCGGAGCCTCCTGCTCCAGCAAATCCAGTCTCTGGGTAGGCGTGTGTGCGCGCACGTGCAAAGCCTCGATTTTGGATGAGTCTCGTATAGTTTCACTATAACTGCTTTGCCTGGACTCTGGAGTGGTCGGAAACTCCAACCGCAGCAACTTTTTATTTATTTATTTATTTATTTATTCATTTAACGTTTTTGTATACCGCCCCAAACGCAAGTTTTAAGCTGTATGACTAATTACCTATTAATTATGATTATTTTCGAAACTTGACATGCAAGGGAGTGTTAGCAATCTTATTGTTGTTACAATGAAGTTAGTTGGCCAGGTCGTCGAGATCAGGCGCGGTATAAAATAAACGAATGCTCGCTAAAGAGGAAATATATTCTTTCCTGGGACTGCAGCACCGATTTCTGTCGGTTAAGTCCCCTTGGCTTTACAAGAAGCGGCAGAACAAGCAAGCGTGTGTGTGAGAGAGAAGGTAGCGTGAGACTCCTCCAATCATTGGTCAGGTCCCTGCCCCAAGGGGGCGGGCGAATACTTTGATGTCGGGGGTCCTGGGGTGGCCATAGAGTCAGTGAAGCTGGCACCCTTTCCTTCCTTCTTGGGCGACCGGGAAGGGAGAAGGACGGCTCTGGAGGGAGCGACTGCGGAGAGAAGTTGGGAGGAGGAGGGAGCGCAAAGCGGGCGGCTTTCGTGTCCAAGTCGAGAGGGAGCGGGAAGAAGGAAAGGAGGCGGAGAGGCAGCGAGTGAAGAAGGGGACAGGGTGGGCGCCAGGAACATGGATGAGCCACGCACTCCGAAGTCGGCCCAGACAGCTGGCGGCTATAAACGCTGAGCAGCGTTGCTGAGGGCGAAGAACCTGGCTCCTTGGGGAAAAGGACGCAAGAGGAAGGCACAGGAGCCATGCGAGTTCCCGACTGGCTAGCGTGGCTGCTGTACCCTCTCTCCGTTCTCCTTGCGAGGACGTGGGAAGTCCGCCTGCACCCCAAGCAAGGTAAGCGAGCGCTCACAAAGGGAGCCCGCTCCAAGCGGGTGCGTTCGTACGCCTGCCAGCGAAGTTTGTGGAGTCGCCCTAGCGCCTCCTCGGGTTTTCTGGGTCTGTGAGTGGCCGGCCGGCCGCCCGTAGATGACAACAGCGGCTTTCGAGGAACCTGGGAGATGCGGAGCGGGGTGGAGCACCGGCGTGAGGGAAGCGCGCGTGCGCTTAGAGGAGAGTCCGGCACGTGCGGAAAGAGGGCGCTGTCCGCGGCGAGGCGGGAGCAAAGCTGAACTGAGAATTTAAGATTTAGCGGCGCAGCTCTCAGTGCGTGTATTTGACTTCCTCCAAACAGTCATGCCGGGGATTGAGCTCACGTGTGGGTCCTGTCTCCCTGCCTCTTCCCAGACGTGGTGGTTGATAAAAATGGCAGGGGGTCAGGGGGCGGCGAGTAGGTCCATCAGAAACAGTGAAAAGAGTGGTTTGTTCTAATTAAGATATTGCCCTACCATACTGAGCTGCTTATCATCAGTTATTCAGTGTTGATGGAGAAGCACTCTTTACATTCTCTAAGGTGCTTTATTGTTAATTGATATAATTTATGGACAAATTACAGAACAAATTCTTGGCAAGCCTTGGTTTAGGCAAAGTCCTGGACAGGTATAAATGGAGAAATGGTCAAAATCCATCTGCCTAGGAGCATCCACGAGACTGAACTATTGGCACACAATAGTTCAGTCTCGTTGTGGATGCTCTTAGGCAGATGGATGTGGATTAAAGCCATCATGCTACACAATGTGCTGTCAATTATTTTAAAATGTTCTGCTTTATATCTAACTGTTACAGCAGTATAATGTAACATTCATTTATTTCTGAATGTTACAGCAAAGCTACCTATAACATTTACTCATAACACCTTTTTTATTCATCTGACAACTAACATGGTCTCCTATTTTAGTGATGCATAGAAAAACATCCAAAAAACAGCTGGAGACCTACATTTTTTAATTGATGAGAAGGTCTAACAGAAATGATCTAAAAAAGGAATGTGTGGCACCAAGGGCATAGCAAGGTTGTAGTGGGCCCAGAGAAAAGATTGTAAAATTCCTTTTAAGGAGGACCACATAGATAGATTCTCTTCAGGTTAATCTGTCTTCTACTTGGTCTTTAAGGTCTCTCAGTGGTGCATTCATTGCTGTTGTAATCGAGTCCATCCACCTTGTTGCTGGTCGTCCTCTTCTCTTTCCTTTGACTTTCCCCAGCATTATAGTCTTCTCAAGGGAGCTGGGTCTTTGCATAATGTGTCCGAAGTATGATAGTTTGAGCCTGGTCATTTGTGCCTGGAGTGAAAATTCTGGATTGATTTGTTCTATGATCCATTTGGTTGTTTTCCTGGCTGTCCATAGTATCCTCTCTAGCACCAAAGTTCAAAAGCGTCAATGCTTTTTCTATCTTGATTCTTCAAGGTCCAGCTTTCGCATCCATAGAGTGTCACAGAGAAAATGATTGTCTGAACTATTCTAATCTTTGTAGATATAGACACGTCATGGCATCTAAATATCCTTTCCAAGGCCTTCAATGCAAATTTACCAAGTGCTAGTCTGCTGCGTATTTCTTGACTGCTTGATCCTTGACTGTTGATGGTCGATCCTAAAAGGCAGAAGATATCCACCACTTCAGTGTCTTCACTGTCAATTCTGGGCCTGGTTGCTGTACCCATTGTCATTAGTTTAGTCTTCTTGACATTTAATTGTAGTCCCATTTTTTCACTGTGCTCCTTGACCTTCATTACTAGAGCTTGCAGATAATCTGCATTCTCAGCTATCAGAGTGGTGTCATCAGCACAGTGCAGGTTATTGATGTTTCTTCGTCCAACTTTAAAACCATGCTCATTTTCTTCCAATCCAGCCTCTCTCAGTATATGTTCAGCATATAAATTGAATAAAGAGGGAGAAAGTATACAGCCTTGTCATACTCCTTTGTTGATCTGGAACCAGTTGGTTTCACCATGTTCTGTCTGGACTGTGGCTTCCTGCCCTGTGTATAGGTTTCTCATGAGAATGATGAGATTATAGGAAAATGCTGAAAGGCATCATCTCACACTGCACGGGAGATGGTAATGGTAAACCCTTCCTGTATTCTGTGGTCACCAGGAATCGACACCAACTTGACAGCACAACAACTGGGCTGTGGTATCAAGGTAGTGTGTGCACACATGCAATCAGAATGGAGTCTTCCTGATTCAGCCTGAGCAAGATCTAAAATTAACTGAGCGGACATTAAAAAATCCTTAGAGGGAGCACTGTTCCTTACACACATCTTCAAGACATCATCAATAAATATAGTTTTGGAAATAGTCCTAAATGTGAATGGTATTGAATTATATAATTGATGATATTTTGGGATTAGGTGGGGTTTTAGCATAGCTGTGCATGTGGATGAAGTATTTATGGTAGGGCTGCACAACTTTGGCCCTCCAGCTGTTAGTCCCATCATCCCAGCCACCATGGCAAATAGTCAAGGATGATGGGAGTTGTAGTCTCATATCTGTAGGAGGGCTGAAATTGTACTTCCCTGATTTATGGGATGCACATAATATGACTTTGCTTTGGGTTCAGGAGATGGCATAGATAAGTGTCAAACTAGACATTCACACTCATCATGACGTGCACAAAAATGTGTGCTATAGAGACGTGCATCCATCTGGAAGGATCTCCTTTTTTCTTTTTGGAAAAGATTTACATGGGGTCCAGGGCACTGGGAGGTGCTCTTTGTTCTTTCCCCTTGCACTGTTTTCCCACTAAAAGAAAATTGGCCCCCCAAATCAGCAATTTCCTCAAATGTGTATGTGTTATCATAAGAGCAGATTGGGTTGTCGTATTTCTTCCAGAAAGTTGCTTGTCTGATCTACTCCGATCTGTAGAAACTAAATGGGAAAATGATGAACGTGTGCTTGTATCAGCTGTCTGCACTCTTTCAAAAGTCTTTCTCTTTGTTGTTTTGTTGCAGAGAATTTGGTGAAGCATCTGTCATCATATGAAATAGTGACACCTACAAGAGTGAATGAATTTGGAGAAGCTTTCCCTCTCACTCACCATTTCAAAAGGAGGAAACGGAGTATGGAGATGGAGCCCATTCCTTTCAGGACGCATTACCGTCTCAGTGCCTATGGGCAGGTTTTCCAGTTTAATTTGAGTGCTGACACTAGCTTCATTGCTCCACATTACACTGAGGTGCACATGGGAAGCGTAAAGAGGCATCTCCCCTCAGATTTGCGTCACTGCTTCTACCGGGGGCACGTCAATGCGCAGGAAATGCACACAGCAGTCTTCAGTCTTTGTGGTGGCCTGGTAAGCATGATATCGGGCATAGGGAGATCGTCGTCGGCTGCAGGATGAGCTCAACCAGCGGCCCCCTGCCCTGTGCTAATGTGTAGCAAGTCAATATGCGCCAGCCACACCCCCTGCATATTTGTTTATTATTATTTTTATTTATTACATTTATAGTCTGCTTTTCCTCCAAGGAGCCCAGAGCGGTGTACTACATACTTAAGTTTCTCTTTCACAACAACCCTGTGAAGTAGGTTAGGCCTACATCATCATATGATGTGATACGCAAAGGGGAGTGGTCGCCAGCAACAAGACAGGTGAGATGCCTGTCAGTTTGTTGCATTCGGCAACTTGTTCATGCGCCATTCCAGACCGAACTCCAGAGGTGCGCAAATGAAGCTCGGTGCAGCGCGCCTGGAACAGGGATGGACAAGCAATGCAGCAGCCCCCAAAGGTGTGGGGGGAAGCGGGGGTGAGCCTCCTCCACTTCTGGTGGCCCCCAGAAGTGCTCAGGGCCAGGGGGCGCTTGTCCTCCCCTGCTCAATGGTGGTCATGCACCTGCATGATATTTAACATTGTTATCCTCTTCATTCAGACCAATTTTACCTTGATAAGGTGTGGTAGGAGTTGACATATGAGGGATCTATCTGGGTTGCTGACCCTACAAAAGGTAGGTTTTAGCATTCATAGTCAAGTTAGTAGTCATGGCATTTGGATTCTAATTGAGATGCTCCTTTGTTGCATATTTGTGTAACATTTACATCAGCCTTAATAGCATGTTCCCTGATGACTAAGCTTTGTAATATAAGGCTCTCACACAACAAAGCACACATCAGAACTGTACAGTGGTGTGAAATCTGAAAGGCTACACCAGGGGTGTAGCTATAATTGAACAAGGGGGAGCCAATTTTCCCAGAGATTGTGTGGTGAGGCGGCACTGGCTGTGAAACAGCCCACTTTTAGCTCTCTCCTTCTGCCTCCCTGGCTTATTGGCAAGTTGCTGGCTCCTGTGTGTGTGATATTTGCACAGGAATGAGAGAAAGAGCATGCCAAATGTGTTTTGCACCATGTCCATGTCCTTCTTCTTTAGCACAGACATGGAGGACAGAGAGAAGAAGGCAGGGGCCCCAGGGCCCCAGCATCATTTCTTGTCCCAGGGCCCACTTCAACCTTGCTATGACCCTGACTGGTCTGGGGTCTAATGTTGGGTTTCATCAGAGTATATATTTCCCAGAAACTATGGGGAGATACAGTTTTTCAGGGCTGGGATAACCAAAATAATCTTAAGTACTAATATAAAGCTATAGTTCATGCTCTCTTCTCTGTTAAGCTTCATAAAAGTTGTTGTTGTTGTTTTTAAAAATTTGTTCAGCTTCAAAACAAAACAACCATGTTACGTAGGTCATTATTTTCTTGGCCGTGCAAATAAAGACTGCCAGGTGTGTGAGCCATTCACTAGTCTTATAGCCATATTTCTTTCCACTTTTCTTTTTTTTTGGACCTGCAATGGGGAGTTCCCATTGACCTCCGACCTGGTGACTTTAAGATACAGATTATTTCCATACCTACACTGCTTGTCTTTTTTATGTCAAGCAGTAGTGATGGTCACATCTTTGAAAGCCTGTCCTTGCAGAAGGAGCCATGCATTAGACCTTGTTTCTTGATATCAGTGTGCTAGTAGTCTTTTAATGTAGGAAAGGCAGAGAGAAGCATATTTAGTCATACAAGAAGCATAACTGGTGGGACACAGTATTTCAACTGTAGTCAGTCCTAGTCACCGAGAGACAATTACTACCCACCACTGGCAAATGGCCAATTGCAAGTCTGTATTATTCACATTTTTACAGTTTTGTCTATGAAAGAGGTAGGGCTACCCAGATCCCCTGCCTCCACGTATTATGTCCTATTTGCTGGCCCAGATATTTACCTTTTGTAAATATTACCTGTGTATCTATGATTGCAATATCTGACCACGTTCACAAGATTCCCTTCTGAGACACCATTCAGTTCCTTAAGGACCATTCCCTAATGCTGAACCATTCAGCATTAGGGAATGCTGTCAACAAAGTGGATTGAGCATCTGCTGCAGGAAGTTTATGGTAAAGCCGAAACAGTTCAGGTCTTTTGAATTTCAGTCATATTTTTAGCTATGATTTAATGTTTGTACAGATTTATTTATTCATTTTATAATTATTTATAATTATTTATTACATTTATATCCTGCTGTTCCTCCGAGGAGCTCAGAGCGGTGTACGTGCTTATTTTTATTCTCGCAACAACCATGTGAGGTAGGTTAGGCTAAGAGAGACATGACTGGCCCAGGGTCACCTAATGAGTGTCATGGTTGAATGGGGGTTCGAATTCAGGTCTTTCCGGTCATAGTCCAACACTCTAACCACTACACTATGCTGGCTCTCTAATGATAGCAGAGTAACTAAACTGGAGTTCTGTGAAAACAGCTTTGTCTCGATATGTACTGAATTATAGAAGACTAATGTCCTTAAGTCTTTGGTTGTTAGAAACTGGGAAGGAACTCAATGATTCCACTGTTCTGTTGTATATTTATCTGTATATAGGGAGATTGTCCTGGTAGATGGGCCACTGGAATTCCAGGTTTATATATATTTTAAACTACATAGTTTTATTATAATGGGACATGAGTTGACCTCAATTAGCTGAAGATCATAGTTTATGCTTTGGAATTCTTCTGTTCATGATCATTAGAATTACAGTAGTTTTTATTGCTGCTGTGACTTCCAACAGTGTTTTATTACGGATTGTTATTGCTTTAAAGTATTCTGAGGGTTAAAAAGAGTACAGAAATAGTTGTGCCATTAGGCATGTGCAGCTGTCCTGTGAGCACAGCTCTTGATTTCAAAGGGGCTGCAAAGGGGGAGTGGGTCAGGAAACTTGTATGCATGGAAAAGGGTGGGTGGTGATTGGGCAAAGGGTGAGCAAAGGGTGATTGGATTGTGTTGTATGTAATCTGCTAACGTGATTAGTTTTGAAACTTTTTATGATTTAATGAAATTCAGTTTGGCTATTTCATTAAGGTTATGTAGATTTTTAGAAAAATACTGCTTGTTATTACTGTTATCAGTCAAAAGATTTTAGTTCAACTAGTATTGTATATCAGTTTTAAATCAATTTTTACACAAGTATATTTAGTGCATAATCAATATATACACATTTCTTATTTAGTATCTTCCTTGGTAGATAATATTTCTGGCTTAAAATGTGTCAGGGTTGATAATCTGAAACTCTGCATCTCTTCAGGACTTGTGTATGTTTGTAGTATGCCACTTTCATTCATTTGCCTGAGAACTGTAACCTCCATTTAAGCAATCAAAGTGAAGACCCAGAAATATGAGCCAAATATCTTTAACTAGGATACTTCTATTGCTGTTTCAGTTTGTCTTATTAACTGTAATTGGCCAATTCTTATTTCTCTTTGAATTATGCAGCAAAATGTGACACACTTGGGTCTGATACACAGTGGCCCTCAAAATTAGGCTATCTATTATAATCTGTTTGTAACACTCTGTATTTCTAGCTATACCACATATTTAGTGTACTCTCAAGGCTGCTTCAAAATAAAACATTTATACATGAAAAACTGTCATGTAAGAAATGGTCAGCATACTGGTATAGGTTGTCACACATGGTAACCTAAAATACAGGCATTTCAGTAAAAAGGACTTCCCGTGTGTGAATTTTGTCACATTTGAAGCAGTCCTTGTATACAAAGAACTGACCTTTTAGTCGCCATTAGGTTGCAACTAGAGCAGGGAATAATTATGTGTGCATATATGGTTACTCCCTATTAACTGGGGTGACACTCTCATATTCAGCAACTGTCCCAATTCAGTGCAGCATAGTGTCTCTCCACTGTTGCTGGTGTCTCCTTTCTGCATGTAACCATTTGTGTATGTGTTCAAATCTTTCTCTTCTTGTTGAATGATTAATAATATCCAATATATTGCAGTGCTTATGTGTGTATGTATATGTGTGTGTGTGTATGCATGTATATCTGAAGGCAAGATTTCAGCTCTGATGATGCCTAAAGCTTCAGTCCTCACAACTGATACAAGCTTCACTTCAATAAGGTTGAAGTGAAACAGAAATTTTTCATGGCATATGATGGGATGAGATTAAATGTTCAAGTAACTAGTAGCCTTCATGTAATCAGTAACTTTCCAAATAAGTTTTTTATTATTTTTAGGCAGGTTGCATACATGTTCAGAGCATGTTTTAAATTTTCATTTGTAATATTGGTAGGCTTTCCCCCCTGTCCTCCCCCCACCCCGCCGCCCGTCCTCTGACATTTACAGCATTGATCCATTGCAGTTCCCCACAAATATGTGAAACTGGATGACATAATTGTCATCACATGAATCAAAGCAGCTTCTTATACTTCATTTGCTTTTGATTTATAGGGAACAGTAATGGAATAAACTGTTCTCTCATGCGTCAGGATTTGACAGTGAAAGAGAAAACACTTCCCTTTCCCCCCTGGGTTCTTTTTGTATATGATTAGTGATATAACTAACCTTGGCCAGATAAGTATGATTTTTCTCCCACAGAGACCCAATAAAAGATGATATTGCATATTATGACAGAATTTGGTCATTGATATTTTGAGAGAATTAAGAATGATGAAGATAGTCCGTTGGTTCAGACCTAATGTCAAACTTGTTAGGAGCTAGGAGAATTCTTTCCCTTGCAGTCTCCTCATTGTTACATTCAAACTGGGCAAATCATGGGCTACCATTAAATCATAGAGAGGAAATCAGGGTGTGCAAGTAGAGGATGGGAAGAAATGAGAGTGTGAGCACAGGGCTTAATCATGTTGTGCTAAATGATGATTCGGCATACGTCTGAAACAACCCAGTGAACAGTATTTAGCACATCCATGACAATCCTAAATTCAGATGCAACTGAAAATATACTACTTTCTTCCCCTCCATGATGTACAATGAAGACACAATGTAAATGGTTCAATGAAAAATAATAACATACAAAATAGGTATACAGGCAGACTTTGTGGAGGAGAAGCAGGAGAAAAGGAGGGAGATTTTCTGGTTCCTGTCTTCACCATGCAAATCTCTCACACAGCACGCAAGGGGACCTTAGGTAACCACATTTGGAATACAGTGTACAGTCCTGGCCACCGCATCTGAAAAAGAGTATTGTAGAATTGGAAAAAGTGCAGAAGATAGCAGCCAAAATTATCAGGGGCTAGAGCACCTTCCTTATGACAAAAGGCTACAATGATTAGGGCTTTGTTGTTTATAGAAATAGTGGCCAAAGGGAAATTCACGAAATTATGCATGGTATGGAGGGAATGGACACTGTGTTCTCCCTCTTTTATAACATAAGAATCAGTGGTCATCCAATGAACAGATTGACAAGAAATTTAGATCAGACAAAAGGAAGTACTTCTTCACGCAGTGCATAATTAATGTATGGAATTTGAATGCCACAGAATGCAGTGAGGGCCACCAGTTGGATGGATTATAAGAGAGTTGAACGAATTCATGGAGGACAAATCTATCAATAGCTACTAGTCTTGATAGCTAAATACTACCTCCAGGTTTGTAGGCAGTATGTTTTTCAATGCCAGTTGCAGGGAAGCAGCAGCAGGACCAGGGGCATGCCTTGGTCTCCTCTTGTGGGGTCTGGTGAGCCGTTATGGAAAACAGGATGCTGGAGGTCTTGGGCCTTATTCAGCAAGACTCTTCTTAGGTAGACTGGAGCCATGACTAGGGATGTGCATGGAACTGTTTAGTGCTCCGTTCTAGGAGTGCTGTACCGGTTCTGGCAACCAGTGTTCAAACTGGTTTGGAGGATGGGGAGAGGTTTGCTTTAAATGGCAGGAAGTGCTTACCTGCCAACCCCCGGCCAGCCACTTTTACCACCACCGATGCTCCTTGCAGCCTGGACCAGCGTCACCACGCAAATGGCCGACGTGCTGGCCATTTGCGTGGTGACACTGGTCTGCGCGGCAAGGAGGCATGCTGCAGCCCCTTGTGCCCGCTTTTTGGAAGAGCATCGATGGGGAAAGCAGCAGGTTGGGAGTTGTCAGGCAGCACCTTCCCTGCCATTTAAAGCACCCCCCGCCCTCCCAGTAGTGTACGGAACCAGTTCTGTGCACATCCCTAGCCGTGACCCTAAAGCATTCAGGATATGCATTCAGGAACATTTCAGAGTCCTTTTGCCCAATAGATTCATGAAGATCAGCAGGCAAGGAGGCCTTTGGGGAGGCCAGCACATCATGCCAACATTTCTCTCTCCTCTGAATTCCCTGTAAAGTTGTGATGTGGTTATGCAGCCAGACAAAATTATTCATGAGTAATCCCATTGAAATTAATGAGACAAGTTAGTCATGGCAAGTTACTCTTGAGTAACTTAGTCTGTATATCAGCCACTGCCTGACATGAGGAAAATTACTCAAAGTAAGTTGTCTTTTGACTACTTTGAGTAATTTCCCTCATTGTGTCAACCATTGTATCTGTGTGCTGGAATACATGTAAAACTTAGGAAGGTGTTGGTTGGTAGTACAATAGGGAGCCATAGAAATTTTTATATGAATAGGTAATCAGTGCTCTTGCCAAAGAACAGGAGTTGTGCACAATATTATTTTGAGATATGAAGAAAATTGCCTGGTTCAGATGTAAAACAAGGCCATGGCTTAGCACTATATGAATGAGCCTAAGGAAGCTGCAGGGGTGCCATGCACTTTCCCTTGCCTCCCTTCTCCTCCTCTCTGATGTGCACAAAAGGATGAAGAGTGACAGCTTTTTTTTGTACTTTAAGAACAAACAGCCGTTCTGCATTATGTATGAATTTGAATAACTGGTTTGTTTGTTTATTTACTTGATTTATATATTCGATTGTTGACTATTGTTAGAACAAACTGAGATTTAAAAAATGCCTCACAGTTTTATCCTTGGTTTGATGTCCTGTTTTCAAGTTGCCTGAGTTTGTACATAATGGAAAGCTGCATTTTTTCCCCTCTTAAAGGAAAAACTCATTCTCCTCACATGCACAAGAAATGTGAAATGAGAGGGGAAGGGGGAGCCTGTCACTCCCTTGGGATCATTTAGGTAGTGCTAAAGCATGGCTTAGCATTACGTTTGAACCAGGTCAATGTCTGATTTTTTTTAAATAGGCAGACTTTGTAGAACTCATTCTAGAGACACAAATTAACTACCTTTTCTAAGTGCTGTATTTTTCTTTACTTTCACTTCATTGGTCAGTTTTAGCTCCCTGCAAACGTGAGCAACCAGATCTCCTGAGGATTTCACTGCTGCAGGTGGATCAAAGTGGCTTCTCAAACATAGTCCAGACAGAAAATCAAGAGGTAAAATATTAATTGTTATTTAACTCAGTTGTTTCCCAAGTCTGTTAAGAAATGCAGGATGCAAAATGCCATTGAGCAGAGTATAGTAGCTGACGTCCTGACTAACAATGTACACTTGCAGCAAATGCACAACATGCACTCTGGGGAGAAGTGTGATTTTCATTGCTGTCTCCTTCCCTCTAGCTGACTGTGACTTCCAAAAATATGCTTCTGAGGGCTGCACAGTCAGTTCTAGAGGGAAGGGGATGTTGATGAAAATGGCCCCTTCTCTGGAGCGCACTCAAAAGTGTTGCTACATGCACGCTTTATGAGTTTGGGTACCAGCCAGCATTTTTAGTATACTAGTGAGAATCAATATTTTAGGATGAAATAATTCTTCAGTGTAAGCCACATTTGAAGAAAAGGATTCTTTTTTTCCTTATGTAAAAACTATGGAAGAAGAGGCCTGGCTTCTGGAGAGTCTTGTGTTGCTCTTGACAGATACAGGGATTTTTATGGATCATATGTCTGAAATTAGAACAGCTTTATGGCTAAATATTACCTCACTTCTTGATAGCTCCAGATGTTTGGGATCTAGTTCTACTCTGTGTGGATAAAATATATGCAGAACATTCCTAAACGCTGGTCTTTCGACATAGTCCAGCTGTAATATTATTAGTGCCATCATTTATTCTGTGAAATTTGAAGAAGGTTTACCACATGCTGAAGGAGCCATTGTTGTATAGGATTCTTGTAGTTATAGGGTCAAAGAACCTAAAGCAGCTGAAATGCTCACCACTATCACTTTTATCAAACAATCATTTGTTTCCTACCAGACTGTGTACAGATTACAGAATGTAAAAATGCCTCTGCTCAGAGTGCTTACAGTCTATAGTAAAAGGGAACGATCTGAATGTGTAGGTAAGAAAGGGTGAAGGAGAATCAAATGATTATGTTGGAGTAATAGTTGTGGCATGTCCAAATGGTTGTTTGGAAGCTTTGTGCAGGAGGAGTCATTTTGCCCATTGTTGCTGACACAGTATGATTCAAGAATCTACTAGTGAGGAAACTTGTTGATGAATGTCTGCTATTGACTTTTACTGGGAAAATACTTTTATCTGGGAGTTTGCTTGAGAAGTTGCTCAAAGTGAAGTTGAAGTTAACATTATTAAACTCTCCATGATGGACTGATTCAGATTCATGCTCTGTGGTTTGTTGCATCGCAGCTATGACCAAGGCCTGCTGAGCCGACACACTCTTTCCTCCTTACTTCCTCAGCTTACCTGGTTTGTTCAAAATACAGTTTTTTTTCTTGTCTGAAGTTGGGAGTTGTGGTTTAGAAAGAAGGATATGAAACTGGGGTGAGATGTGTATTTTTAAGCATTTTTAAAAATTTGATTAAGACAAAATATACACACATTGGAATACGTCTTAAAATTCATAACTTTACCAGAATGTCTACCTACTTTGCTCCCTCTTACCTTCAAGAAAAGGCTGCCTGGAGACTACAACTGGCACTGGACGCAGTCCAAAGTGGCTGTCAGGTCTTGTGGAAGTGAAGGATAGCTTGTTTCCAGCTCTACTACATCCCCCAAGCCTTTTCAGTACTTGCCTCGTGTTTCAGTTTAGCAGCTGCAAGCTCCACATAGTGAGCATATAGTGCACACACACACTATATGGGGTGTGTGTGTGTGTGTGTGTGTGTGTGTGTAGTGCACATGATTCCAGGCATAGATTCTTTCTGGAGCCTCAGGATGAGAGTTGCAGGATGAGAGCCTTTTAGCTCTTGCTCTTGGACTCACACCAAGGCTCCTGCCCTTGGCAAACACAAGGCTTTGTGACTAACCCAGCTGAAGTGAGGTTCCACTCTTCTTCTCCCCTTTCCTGGATGAGATGTGGTTTAAGCAAACTGGTATTGAAATTTGTCAGTACCATGTAAGGTAAGGGGGCAGTGGAAAGGGTTGTGTACAGGCTCAGGTGCCTTTGAGTCTCATTCACTCTGAACTGGTACATTGTAGCAAGTTGGGCAGACAGGTGAGCCACAGAATTTGTTGGGACATCCTGAGACTCTCAGAGGACTTCTCACTGGGAGAAGCAGGGCTTTGGAGCAAGATTGGTGGAGCAAGATCGGTGGCATCCCATGAAGTAGCACTGGTGCCTACCCAGAGGACCTATTTATCCAGCTAGTATAAATTGTGAATAAAAGAATGCTATCCATAGTAGAGATGTACATGAATTGAGATTTGTGCACTGAATTCAAGCTTGGCCCGGGCACCTTTAAAAGTGAGGAGAACAGGTCTGTACCTGCTCCTTCGCCGCAGCTTTCTTATGCGGCGGTGTGCCCCGCTGCACCCCTCACTGAGCTGTGACACACACATGGACTCCATGCAGCCATGCAAATGGCTGCCGTGTATGCATGGAGGCCATGTGCTCACCATCATTGTGCTGTTGCCGCGCGAGGGGTGCTGGGTGAGGAAGCCGCGGTGAGCGGTGGAGGAGCAGGTACAGACCTGATCTTACTTTTAAAGGTGTCCAGGCTAAGCTTTGAATCAGTGCATTAATTGATTTCCACATTCCTAATCCATAGGAAAATGGCCAATAATTATGATGTAGTAAGAATGTCCCCTCTTAGCTACACTTACTTAGAGGTAATTTGCATTGAAATTAGTGGGATTTCTTCCAGAGAAACATGCTGGGATTTGACCATTGAAGTAAGGGAGAAGATGATAAGATTTAGAGGTTAGGTGTTTTAATTAGGGTTGATAAAGATCGATGACTTTTTTAAAAATAAAAAAATCAGATTTTAAATAAACCAATTTTTAAAATTTAAATTGATTTTTAAATTTAAATTGGATTTTAATTTTAAAAATAATTAAAAAGAACTGAGGTAAAAGATATCATTATGAATATTGATCATAACTAATAATTATTGTCTGTGAAAATGTTAAGAGCAGTAAAAGCGTACGAGAGATAACAGACTAATCTTATTCTGCAGGTGGTGCACATGCTGCACACACACACACACACACAGACACACACAGACATAGTCAAGCCCTTGCCCCTCTCTCTGTCTAAAAGTGCAAGGCAAAAGTGGTCAAAAATGAACAGAGGATTTGGGCGGATGGAATGGACCTGAGTGAGGAGGAGTCTGGATAGAAATGCAATGGATAGGGGATGGGAATAGAAAGTGAAAACAAAAGTGAACAAAACATATTCTTGCAATCCTGAGGAACATTTTTGGAGTGTATCTTCCATTGTAGAAGGAAAACGCTTATCATGGTGTCAGGCTGTGAAAGAAACCTCATTTGGGAAATGCAAACTGCAACAAAGAAAGGTTAGGCCTGGTTGCCCAAATAAAACAGCATTATGTGAAGTATGTACCTATTATAGTGTGCACCTACCTTCTAAAAATGAAACCTACATCTATCTCTGAATATGTATTAAGGTTATATTAGACAACAATAATGTTCTTTTACTAGAAAATGATGATTAAATAGAATCTTCTTGACTAGTGATTTAAATCATTAAAATTGAGTCCTTCTGTGAAGCAATTTAAATCATGATTTAAATCAAATCAACCCAAGTTTTAGTAAGTCCAAATATATATTTGACAGAAAGATGGTGGTTAGCTATTCTGGTTGGCTAGTTGATGCATTATTGCAAAGCAGTAAATCCCCCCCCCCTTTGCTCTTTTCTGCTGTCATGCAAGGACACAGCCTCACAGATTGCTTATCATGAATCTTTGCGTAATATCTAATTTGGCTCTCAATATTTGAATTAGTGAAAGGCCTCAGTCCTGGTTCAGTGTGGAATGCCTTAGAATTTAAGGACATACTCTTTACATACAATAAGTTTGCCTGTATTCTCAGATGGAGAGCCAGTTCAGACATTGAAATCATGGTAGTAAGTCATAAAGTGTGATCCTGAACCTGGAATTGTGTGTTCCCTCACTTGTGTGATGTGGGAGTAGCATATTAGAATATGTGTAATTTGTATGATTCTGCAGGTCTTCAAACTCAAAGCGGTAAAAGAAGATGATATCTGGTGAATTGCACATATATCTGCATGTACATCTGAGTTATATGTTGTTTCCTATGCACACATGTCATCTGGGATGGTGCCACACTACATGTGGTCTTTCACTAGGATAATGAATGAAATAATAACTAGCCAACCCCACACAGAGCATCTGTGTGGTGCTTTGGGGCCGGCTGTTTCCCCCTGCCGTTTTTTCTCCCTCCTGCCCGCCTGCCGCCGCCTTTCTCTCCCCCGCCTGCTGCCCCGTTTCTCTCCCTCCTCCTCCACCCACCGGCTGGCCGGTGGCCACTGCTGGCACTTTCTTCCCCCTCTCCTCCTCAGTCCTCACTTCGGAACTCTTGCAGCGTGTCATGAGAGTTCCGCCGCCAAATCCTGGGCACGCATGTCCCAAGAGAATTAAATATATAGATAGATTAGTTAATAATAATAATTTCATTAATTCAAATATTGAATCAACTTTAAAAACCATTATCCTATTTGTCATTGTACAAGGATCACATCATGATTTCAGCATGCAAAATGTTACATGTATCAGTTAGCAATTTTTCATTGTACAAGTGGCTTTTCCTGTGGTCTTTTCTGAAAATATAATTTATTTATATACCACCTAACATGAGTATCTCTGTCATTGTCAGGGAGAAAATAGTTATTTTGATTATTAGTTTGTACCATGCTGGAAGGCTCTATAGCTATATATGTACCATGCTGGAAGACTCTATACATAGACTATTGTCTTCTGTAACATGATTAGTAAAACTTTCTACTCTTTCCTGGCTGTGGTTGATGCTGACTGCTCTGTAGCTCAAATGTTAGCTTAATGGTTAAGTTGTGGAACATGACCAAAGATAATTCTGATATTGTAGCTAGCAATGAAGCTGTGAGCATGAGTGCTTTTTGTGCTTGACACATTTTATTTCATAGTCTTATTGTTGCTTCTGCTTCTTTTGGTCCTTGTTAAACATAAGCAGGATTTTATGTTTTGAGCTTCCAGTTAGTTCAAGTAGAGTTTACACACCACATTGCTAAAATGTATATTATTTCAGTACTCTTTTTTCTTTCTCTTCACACAGAACCTTAGAAGACTCTTCCAGCATGCATGCTTCCATTTAGTATATTGTATACACAAATCAAAGAGCTTTTGTCCTCTTCATGCATATACAACTCCTATTGAAGTAAATGAGATTTAAACTTGTAAATGGAAAGGCAGAAGTTGACCTCATGGCCATGCAGTGGGCTTTAAAACAGTCTTTGATAGAGTCCTGGTATGTTGATCTACAAAGGAGTATTTAACTGATTCAACTGATCTTGCTGTTAAGCTTGTTTGTTATGTGCACTTGTGCACAGCTTATTTGCATTTACTGTTTTATCACAAAGCGTAGTAACTGCATAACAAATAATAATGTTAAAATTCTACTTGAAATCAACACATTTATAATATAAATGTTCTAATATAAAGCTCTACCCCCTACCCCCGCCAAAATATAATTCTTTATAAAGAGCAGTGGAAAAAACTTTGGGCTGCAAGCTAATAGGCCAAATTGGACCTTCACTCATTTTCTATGTGGCCTCTTGCACGATCACCATATTGTACATTTATCTGATTATGCTTTTCTTTCCCCCATTTATTCCCATTCCTGTCCTTGTGGGCTGTGCCACTTAAGGTTTAGGGACTTTCCATGGGTCTTGAACAAAGCTTAGTTCATTTATGTTTCCTGAGAAAAGAGCTTGGCTGTAGAAGCAGCTGTGTGGACCAGAGAGCTGATTTGAGATTCACCAGAATTCAGAGCTTTTTTGTGCTGCTAAGTCCTTTCTCAAGAATGTCACTTAAAAAAATTGCAGCTTCAAGTGGATAGAGAAAGGTGTTTGTGTGGAAAAAATACTAATATATTGTTGAAGTTTGAATAAAAAAAGAGAATTTGTTCATGTCTGTGTAGTGAAAATGAATGAATGGAAACCAGCTTTATGTAGTTACTATTCCTCCTTGTGTTTTGAAGATATCCTCTCTTTAACTAATCAATTTCAAAATCAGTGTCTGCCTCTTGTTATGAGAGGACTTTGGTTCTTTTGTCTTGCTCTGAACTCGAATTGCATAGACCTGACAGTGCTGTATACCAGCTCAAAGAAATATCATGTTCCTGCAGATTATAATAGAACATTTATATAAAATAGCTATTCAAATCTTCATCACGCTTAGATCTTCATGTCTTGAAAACTTGGTTACATGCACTAATTATTTAATTTGTGTAAATGGCACGATGAAGATCTTGTATTATTGTATATTTGGTGCATATTTTTGTATTTATTATTTTAAGTTATTTTATAACTTAAAAAAAAAAATTAAAAGTCCTGAATACATGAATCTTCCAGCTCTTGGCTCTGGATTAATCTTTGGTTGCTAGGTAAATGTTCAATAATCCTGATTAGGGTCTACAAGATATTCTTGCACACTCCCTTTAAGTTTACTTGGCAGTATTTGTTATTGTTAATCAGACCCATCTTGCTCTCTCCTGGGGCTTATAACACTATGAGGTGCGTCTCATGATCAGTGAGACTCACCGTTACGGGGTTAGCGGGGAGAGCAGGCTGAGCTTACTCTCCCTGCGGACGAGCAGAAGGCAGCCCTGGATGGCTGGATCGGCCACCCACACAACTGCTGGCTCTGTCACGGAGCTGGCGGGGGCTGTGGGGATTGGGGGTCGCACGGCCCCCGGAAGTTCCAGGATGCCTTGCGTGAGTGCACGGGGCATGCTGGCGAGACCCCCAAGCCCGGGAGGCTGCTTGCAGCCTCCTGGCCGGCGGTCTTCTCATGTGTTGCCATGGCGCGGAGCTGCGCCAGGGCAATACATGCCAAAAAAACCCGGGTTAGCGGAGTGCTCACTCCGCTAACCTGGGCTAAGGGGAGGGGTAGTTAAACGGATGACCCGCTTTGGGGAAACCGGGCTCACCTGCAAACCTAGTGGTTCCCACGATCTGTGGAAAGTGGGCTAAGGTTCCTTAGCCTGCTTTCCACTGATCGTGAGAATACCCCCAATGGCTGGTGATTTCCCAAGAACTATCTTTAATTATTTACAGCTGTCCTTGGAGGACTAACTCTGCAAAAACCCATGGCAGCCTGCCATAACTACTTTTCTGGATCTTGGATCCCATAAATATAACAGTCCCTGTTCTCTGCATTAATAGCTGAAGTGAGAGGGCGTTTGGAGGAAGAGCTGACAAAGTTTTAGGTTGTGGGAAGGGATCTTGCCTTGTGTGGAGGAATAGCTGTTTATCCCACTGTTACTTTTGCCGCTGCCACCAAGTAGACTTTTGTATGGCTGGGTCCACTACAACAGCCCTTATACCTTTGCTAAAAATTACCAAAACCCCAAAAAACCCAGTAGAGGGGAAAGGCTTATAGGTGTGGGGTGGAGACAAATAAACAAGCTTCTAATTTTCATATAATAAGGAAGTTTACTTTGAGAAAACATTTGTTCAATTAAAACATATTTTTGGTTTCTTTACATAGCAAAAATTTGAACACAAAACAGATACCATAAGAGCAACACAAGAGAAAATAAAAGGTTGGAAAAACACATCCACTAACCTATACTAAACAGGTCACTACCCAGAGTCTTCTTAATTTACCCTCTTCTCAGCAACTGACTTGTTGTGCAGTCTCATATCCTGGTTACAGCACAGGCCTGGTTCTTCTGTGATTTCAGCTCTCCAACTCTGATTCTCCAGCTGTGTCTTCAGAGAGGCTCCTTTGCTGACTTTTTCAGAATTCTCCTGCAGACTTCTCTCCTGTAGACTGCTTCTTGACTTCTCTCTTGCAGACCAACTCTTTGCAGACTCTCCTACACTCTCTCAATCTCTCTCTCTATGCACATTTTTGCCTCTGGTTTTTTCAAATCATCGAACTAGGAAGATCTCTCCATTTCCCCCTCCAGTTCCCTCTATTTTTCAAAGTATATTTCCCCTCCAAAACTGAACTGTCAAACTGACATTCTAAACGTGAAACTGAAAAAAACCAGGCATGAACCTTTGACCCTGTCAGGAACACAGAGTCCGGCCAGCATTCTTACACATACTATTTACAATATGGAAAAGGTTTGTACCTCATTCTTTCACACCTTGCAAGACCTTATCTGGTCATGCCTTGTAAGACCGTGGACAAGAAGCAAGAGTGGGGTATATCTAGGGCAGTTTCTTGCTAGAATTAGCATAGGTTAAGCAGAAAGCACATCTTTCTCTTCCATCTGTAGCTGGTTGCATATTATGAAGTTAGGAAGGAATTTTTCATATCCTAAATGAGCTATGAATGTGTGAATTTCAATTTCTTTGGGATGTTTTTTGTGTTGAGGTAGTGCGGTTTTTAAACTTGAATGTTTTGATTCAGTGCCACTGCAGTTGCCACTAGTGATGTGCACGGAACCGTGGAGGTGCGTTTCAATGCTGGTGTGGGTGTCTCTTTAATGGGAGGGGAAGTGCATTTACCCCTCCCGCCGCCCCGCCCCCCCGCTTTCCCCCTGCTGGTGCTCCGTTTTTTGCAAAACAAGTGGGGCGGCAGCATACCTCCTTGCCGCCCCTTCCCCCATTCTTGGCTTGAAGTCACTGGAAGTACCAGGCACGCATGCGCACATCACATTTGCCTGCGCGCCTGTCTGCCGTGCATGCGCACGCGATGTGAACGCTCACACCTGGCACTTCCAGTGACTTCTGGCCAAGAACAGGGAAAGGGGCGGCGGGGAGGTACGCTGCCATCTCACGGACTTTGCAAAAAACTGGAACTCTGGTGGGGAAAAAGCGGCGGGAGGGGTGAGTGCCCTTAAGAAAGCAACCCGTAGAACCTTCAAGCCAGCGCCGCCTTCGAACCATTCAGAGGCCTTTAGAATGGCCTCCGGAATGGTTCATGCACATCCCTAGTTGCCACAGGCTAAAAGTAAATCAACCCTGAGTCTTATTGGTGCAGTGGAATAAAGAGCTTCTAGTTAATTAACATATGGAGTTTAAAAATTCTGAATTTTAAATTCTGCTTTTGCTTATGCAATTGACACCAAGAGAACATGGCTTGACTGAGTAATGTTACTTCCAAAAGTAAATGATTGTAGGGTTTGGTTTTAACTCCTATGCAAACATCTGAGTCTCTAAAGTTAGTCCATAAGATATCTGACCTGTACTAGAAACCTTTTGGTTGAAGCTTTTGTTCTGCTTTCTGTAATAAAACTTTTCTGTGCGTGCATGAGATAGATATGTTCCCCTCCTATTAGCCTGACACTATGAGGAACAGTGCTGTTTTGTAAGGCACTCATTTTATTTTATTTTATTTATTTATTTTTATTTATTAAAACATTTTATACCCCCCAAAACTTGCGTCTCTGGGAGGTTTACAACAAAATAAAAACAAAACATTTGTTAAGACAAAAATGGGGGTGGGGGTGGGGAATACATACATTACAACAAATTTAAAATTTAAAATAATATTTTAAAACAGCATTAAAACCAATTAAAACAACATTAATTAAAAGCCTGGGTGAAGAGATGCGTTTTTAAAGATTTTTTAAAAGCTGTCAGAGATGGGGAGGCTCTTATTTCACTAGGGAGCGTATTCCAAAGCCTCGGGGCAGCAGCGAAGGCCCGTCCCTGAGTGGCCACCAGACAAGCCAGTGGCAGCTGCAGACGGACCTCTCCAGCAGATCTCAGTGGGCGGAGGGGTTCAATTTTGTGTGTTTGAATTATGTTCATCATGCTGTGAAAGCCAAAATCATGTTTATGTTAAACCAAAAGCAGTTTTTAACTTTATTCTGTGATTCTTATGTATAATTCTGGTAATCTGTGGTTCCTATGTATAAAACTGGTGTTTTCACCAGAAAACAGATCATATGCATTTTACTCCAAAATGAAATTTCGAGTTTAGAACTAGATCTAATTATCACATTCCAGATGTTTTGAGCAATTTCTGACAGTATCCCAAATATTCTCATTCATGAATAATCATCTTAAAAGAAAAACAAGTTGTTATAATATAAGAACTAATCAGCCTACTTTCCTTTCACTGTCTCCACAACAGGACTACGTTTGGTTCAAATCGAAGTCCACAAGTTAGATCTCTTGTGCCTCAAATGTTCATGCATCCTCCATCTTGAAGTAGGGTGGATGACATTATCACAAACTATGCTATTGAGCTGTCCCTATATGTCCATACAGCTGCAACAAATTTGGTTCAAATCAGTTAAGCGGTTCACAAGTTAGCCCACTTGCGCCTCAGATGTTTATGCATCTGCCATCTTGATTTGGCATGGATGACATCATCACAGGCTATGCCATTGAGGTGTCCCTGTGCGTCATCCATTGCAACTGTACCTAATTTGGTTTAAATTGGTTAGACAGCCCACAAATTAGCCTGCTTGTGCCTCAGATGTTCATGTGGCTGCCATCTTGAATTGGAGTGGATGACATCATCACACACCATGCCATTTGGGCATCCCTATGTGTCCCTACTGCTGTAGCCAACTTTGTTCAAATCGGTTAAGTGGTTCACAAGGTAGCCCACTTGTGCCTCAAATGTTTACACATCCGCCATCTTGGATCCGGGTGGATGACATCATCACAAACTACGCCTTTGAGGTGTCCCTTCAACTGTACCATTTTGGTTCATATTGGTCCAGGCGTTGCGAAGTTGATTGGTGTGGGACACACAGAAAGCCGGATGATCTCATAAGCCAGCTGGAAAGTAGGCTAATGACATTCGAGGAGAATGCATTGTTTTTTGCTCTTCCACCTGAGATAATATCAAGTACTGTCTTTTTTCTGATGACATGCATTCATCTTTAATTTTCCCATTGACCACAATTTCTAGAGAAGTAAGAAATACTTCATGAATTAGGACTAAAATACTTTAAAATTCATTTTACTGCTATTGGATTTCATGTCCCTCAAAGCAGTGTGGACATTGCAGATGCCCACCACGCTCCTTGGGTCTTTAGCACATGTAGCAGTGCTGCTGCCCAGGAGCATAGTACCAGAACTACCGACTTCTGGCACAATCACACATTGTGTATGACTTCCATTATTCCCAATGTGGGACACAGAAGTCATCGTACATAGGAATGTGCCAAAATGTGATTTTGCTGTCTGAATCGCCGGCACCTCCTTTTAAATTTGAGGACTTCCACAGTCCTTTTTAAAGCAGAGAGCAGGTCTGTACCTGCTCCTCTGCTCGCCACCATTGCTGCCATCCTGGCTATACCTGCATTCTGGCGGGGTGTGTCTCAGAACCCCTGTTTCCATTCTAGGTCTTTAGATTGGAAAAACCTATAGGCTTCTCTGTTGCTCCATTCCAGTAATTCCCTTTCTGTTATTTTCAGATGGGCACATTTAGATTCCATGATGGTGAATATTTTTTAGAGCCTTTGATGACAACAGATGAACATGAAGATGACCATAACAAACCACATCTTATATATAGATATGAAGAATTTAAGAAAGATTCTTATAATTCCTTTAAATCTGGTGAAATTTCAGGTACAGCTGCACTTTAAACAGTTATTTTTTTTTATACTACTTGAACCAGAACACTATTAATAATCAGTGACTTGTTAATATTATTGCATAACAATGCTAAGTGAGTATCTTTATCAAGATTTGCTTGTGTTCTTATGAAAGAAGAATGCCTGCTATTTATTCATGTTACATGCAGGACAGTTCCTCATCCAAGATGTGGAATAAGGTATTACAAGTGATGGTTGAAGACTAATTGCAGTTAGGAGTGTGCATGAATTGCTCGATGCTTAACCGGTTTGTCTTGAACCAGGCTGGTTTGGCGGCTTGATTGCAGACTGAACTGGTGGTAGTTTGGTCAGCAATTGAACCGAACCAAGCCCAGTTTGGGCGGACTGATTTGGTGTTGAGTGGGTGGGTGGGGGCAGTGAGAGAGGTAGTTAAAGTGCCTTACCTGGCTGGCTCAGCTTCCCATGCCACCGTTCATCTCCCCTGGCATAGCCAATAGCCAAGTATGCACTGTGATGCCTCCTTTACAAAGCTGCCTGTGCAGCGGCGGTGCAGTTCCGGCCTTCATGTGGGCAGCTTTGTAAAGGAGGCACTGTGGCACACGCTTGGCTAGGGGCTATGTCAGGTGGGGTAAGTAGCGGTGCCGGCAGCTGCACCAGCTGGGTAAGACACTTTAACGAACTCTTTTGCCCTGCTGCCCCTTACAGCCTCTCAGGACTTCCACCCCTTTACTTGTAAAGGGGAATCTTTACTGGATTCCCTTTTACAAGTATAGTTGCGCTGGTTCAGTGAAATAGACTGGCCAGTCAGTTTGACTAAATCGGTTTGGCAACACACAGTTCGGTTCGAATTCAATTTGAATTCGAACCGAACCATGTGTTTTGGTCCATGCATACCTCTAATTGTGGTACTAATTGCAATTAGTCTTCATGTCACACGTAACATTTCATTGTGGCCCTTTTCTTACTTTTCAGGGTAGTGGTGGTGAAGAGAAAATAAAGATTGCTATGTTACTGGTATGCTGCTGAAATGATTGAGCTGCAACTAGGGTTTTTTATACTATGTTTCTTAATTCCAGAGGATAATTGATACCAAAATGTAGTGCAAAATCAGGTTAGATACATTTATTGGTTGGTTTTTGGAAATTAATCAAAAGATCTGAACAGGCAGTTCCTTTATTTAGGCTTGTAGTGTGTGCCTGTCTTTCTTGAAAAGGCTTTTCAGGCTGGAGGCATATGGTGATTCTTGGCTGATTAGTCAGAAGATAAAGCCAAATTATTTCTGCCCCCCGCCCCCATGTTTGGTTGACTAGTAGACAGCTTCCATTCCTCTTCCAAGACCCAGAGCAGCAGTTTTTAGCCAGTCTGATATTGTGGCAGGTACTATGAATTTTAACTATAGGATCTGAGGCAGACTTAACATGGGTAATATTTTTTGCAGTAAAAAAGGTGAGCTTATAAGTGTGGGAATAGCCATGGATGCTGGCAAAAACTCCAGCAGAACTGGTGCATAATGGTTTTTTTGGTCCTGTTTTTATTTAACATATGCTTTCTGGGCACCATTTCTATTAACTAGATCACAAACATTTTAAGAGGGGCACCATTGCCAAGAGTTCTGCATAGGACTTGCATACAGATTAAGAATGTTCAGACAACTGTGAATGATGCAGAATAAAGTTTGTTGACTTTTAAGCAGTATTTTGTGAAGGACTTGGTAGAGAGATGACAGCAGCATTCTTTGGGATCTGCTTTAGCCTTTTGCTTCTAGTTTGACATAAGGCTAGGGTGATAATCTTTTGAAATCCATATATACAAGATTTCACAATTTACTGCTATTCTGTTTTCTAGTCTGTACGGTTGTGGTTGAAGCACTTTATGATTTGCTGTTTAGTGGGCTGAGCTGCATATCTGCAAGGTCTTTCCTCATGCTCCTCCCCACTGCCCAGTCATCTGCTACTAATCAAACATTCTGTTGGCCATCACTTACTCGTGCCATTACACTGTTTGTTGAAAATGAGAGAAAAAAATTCTGAAAGACATAAATGTTACATACAAAAGAAAACTTACAAATTAAAGACATTTATGCAGATTGAGAAAACTTATTTTATTTATGTATGTATGCATAATCTGTTATAATCAATTTCTTTTAGCTCACAATATGTCCTTTCTTTGTGCAAATGTCTTAGCTATTCAACAATATCTAAACACAATACCAATAAAATATTTACATGGTCTCTTTAAATTCAACTGTTTTGAAATATTTGAGCAATGATGAAAAGATACACAGAAATTTTTTTTGCACAGTTTGCATAATTAGTTTTAGTGTGTGTAATATGCCCTGTTTTTGTGTATTTTTGTTTTCTTGGCTTGGGTTTTCTCAAATGCAAGTTAGCAGTGATTTAAAGTATGGTTTTTTATTTATAAATACCTACATGAGCTGAGAACTAACTAGGAGTCTGTCTCCTTTCTGTTTGAAGTACTGGTACAGTTGTCAGATATTACTGAGCTGCAATCCTTATGAGAAGGAGTATGCAGTGGAATATGCCTAACCAGGCATACACTATGGAAGCTGCTGCATATTTGTGACTGTTCTTGCTCAGATTGCATGGTAAAAAATTTAATATGGTAAAATTCAGATTTAATGGTAAAACTCAATAACTTCATAGCTCCCCCCCCCCATTCCTTCAGAATTCCTTCAGACACTCTCAGAGAGGGTAACATTTCCCTTACAGTCCTTTACATTTTGGTGCCCCCTTGTGTCTCCTATGCAGTGTAGCTGCTAAAAACTATATATATGAAAGTAGAATAGGTGCCAAGATTAATAATCCCAGTTTTGCTGGTATTAATCTTGGTGACAAGATCAGTAATACCAGATCTATGAAATGTTATCTTATTGTTTATTTACGATCTTAGATCAAACATCAATATACACAGAATATACACAGTAAAAAGAGAAAACAATAATGGAAACAAAGTCTAAAATGTCATCAAATATATAAAATCAGGAATCTTTGACAGTAACCGATTGCTGTGCTCTAGCTTCTCTTAGTTTGGTCAATCTGTAACAAAATTTAGCAACCGCCAGGGATATTGTTGGGTCCCTGTCTTCTAATAAGCATATAAGAATTGTCTCCACTGAGTGGCTTTGGAGATCTTTCAGAAACTGAGATAAAAATAAATCTCTTTCATCAGTATAAAGTGGACAATGTAACAGTGAATGCGTCAATGTTTCGGGAGCAGCTCCGCAAAGGCATAGTCTCTCCTCATAGGGTTTTCTCTCAAATTTCCCTACTAGCATCGCTGAGGGTAAAGCATTCAAGCGAGCTCTTGTAAACGCCCAGCGCATCTTTGGTGAATAGATTGTATAGAAATAAGAGGCTGTGACCCAGTCTTTCTTGGTGCTTAGGAATTGTAGCGGCCTATTTACAGAGGCCCTTTCCTCCTGGAAATTTATGTCTCTAAGCCTTTGTTTAACTATGAAATAAATATATTCGTTCATATTAAAAAATGAGGTGTGAACTTTACACTAGGAAACACTCCTTTGCAAGCTTGCTATGTGAGGCGAACATACATAGATACCACTTTCATAACAGTCATTTTCTCTAATTTTGTTTTCTCTTATTTCAAGTGAAGAAGTAGATAAACGTGTGTTCTTACTCATTGGAGCTTCTTTTCTAACTCATGTAGATGTGAGAACAAGGGTTGTGGAACCTTGAGAAAGGTGGGACCCTATGTAGAACAAAAGAAGCATCCCAAGGTGAAGCTTAGTATTTGTTGTCCAGGTAGCCTGAAGCTGTTGTAGGGATGTATGATGTGATTAAGAATACTACTTGTGATTAAGAATACTGGGCACCTATGTTGCTTATGTGAGCTGGGCACGGCTGGGTGGTAGTTTCAGGGCTTTTCTCTGCGGCTCTTTCCTGTTACTCTCATTCCTACATGGTTGTGTCTTTGAAACTCAGCCTTGGCAGTAGTGGGACATCCATTCTTTTCCCAGCTTGCTAGGGTATGTTAGAAGCAGCCATGGATGATGTCACCATTCAACACACTGCATTCTGGTTTCCAGGCAAATGACAGAGCTCTGTTTAGTGACTTCAGTAAATTATCTCAACAGTGTCAACCATATGGCTTGCCCTAGTCTTCCATAACTTACTGGACAAACATGCTATTGGAACTAAAGAGAAAATTTTGTGCATCTTTTAAATACGTACTAGTGAGTAGAGTTGTGCATGAATTGCTTTTTGCTTTTCTATTTGACTTTGAATTGAATCACAAAAACTTGAATCGATTAATTGAGCCAGCTGTCCATTGCTGTCCATTCTGATGAATCGAATCAGAAATTCGCAGAATTTTTTTTTTAAAAATTGTGAATTTGCCTTTAGGGAACAATGAGGACCTCAAATCACCCCATTGTCCTCCAGGGTTAGGCCCTAGGGACACCAAAGTGGATTGGGTGGTAGGGCATGATGGATGCTAGCTAGCTACCTACTACCCAACCCACAAAAGAAATGGGCAAATGCAAACTTTTTAAAAAAACTTCATAGAATGCTGTGGGGGTTTTAGTAATTTTTTTTAAAAAAATCATCCGTTTACCCATTCATTATGTGAGTTGGGTGGTAGGGATGTGCATGAAGCATTTTGGCACCTCTAATTTGAGGATCCAAAATGCTTCAAGTTGTCCCAGCCGAATGATTTTGGCGGGGGGGGCGGCGTTGTGAGCAGATGCTTTAAAAGGAAAAAGGCAGGTCTTATCTCTCTGGTAACCTCTGGCACTCTCTGGTAACCTCTAGGCTTGATTACTGCAATGTGCTCTGCATTGGGCTGCCTTCGTATGTAGTTCAGAAACTTCAGTTTGTTCGCAGTGCAGTGACTGGATTGCATTCCGGGGTGTCTCGGAGAAACCATATTATGCCTGTTTTAAAGCAATTGCATTGGCTGCCAATAGGTTTTTGGGCAAAATACAAAGGGTTTGCAATTATCTTTAAAGCCCTAAATGGCTTAGGACTGGGTTTCCTGGGAGAGCACCTCCTTCTTCATGATCCCCACTGCACATTAAGATCATCGAGAGAGGTCCGACTCCATATACCACCAGCTCGTCTGGTAGTGACTCGGGAGTGGGCCTGCTCTGTAGTCACTCCTACACTGTGGAATGTGCTCCCTATAGACATTCGTGGTTTACCATCTTTACCGGCCTTCAGAAGAGCCCTTAAGACACATTTTTTCAGCCGAGCTTTTAGTAATCTCTGAATGTTTTAAAAATTTTAAATTGCTGTTTTAATAGTTGGTGTTTTATTTTATTTTTGTATTTGTTTTTGTGAACCTCCTGGAGCCTTTGGAGTCTGGCAAAATATAAATTGAATGAATAAATAAATAAAATAAAATATCTGCCCCTCTGTCACTCTTCCACCACTGCCCCACTGCAGCACTATCTGTAGTAAACATCTGTGTTGTCTGTTATGAAAAGCCACACCTGACAGCTGCTTTCTGCTTGGGAACAGGAATTTCCCTGTTCTCAGCAGCCTGTGGCATCGTCAACACATAAATGGCCATTTTGCACACGCAGATGCCATCTTGAGTGGTCAGCATGGTGCTGCATGAGGTCATTTGACCTCGAATCAGGCCCTCCTTGTTAGGGGCGATTTGATATGAGATCAAATCTGTGATTCACCCCTGATTAGGCACAAATCAAATTGCACATCTGTACTAGTGAGGATACTAGATCATGATAATATTCCATTAGTGTGTACAGTCATCCCTCGCCAATCATGGTTTTCCCAATCGCAGCTTTGATACTGTGATTTCCACAACTGGGAAAGGTCTTGCCAACTGCAACCCAAGTATCTGTGGTGTGGTGAGATTTCTTGGTAATTACCTTGCCCAGCTATGGAAGGTTGGAGACAGGCCTATCGTTGCTTAACTGAGGGATCCAATGCAGGCTTCTTCAAAAGAGGTCTAATGATTGTCTCCTTAAGACAGGAGGGCATCCTGCCCTCCCTCAGAGAAGTATTTATAATATCTACCAGGCCTTCTCCAACAATCCCCCTGCCAAATAGAATAAGCCTTGTGGGACAAGAGAACGGGCGGTAGGCTGCACCATTCCAATCAGCTTATCCAATCATCATCAGAAGTCACAAACTGAAACTGATCCAACCTTACCACATACAAGGAGTTTCTGGACACCTCTGCATTAGACTCTGCAGTAATTGAGAGGTTTGAATCAAAGTCAGCCTGAATACGAGAGATTTTATTCTGAAAAAACTAATTAAAAACATCACAATGGATAATTGATGGTTCCAGATTGTGATTCAAGAGAGAAGGGGCATGTACTAGCCCTCTTACAACCTTAAACAACTCAGCTGGACAAGATCTTATGGATGCAATATGGGCAGAAAAGAATCGCTTCTTTGTCACACATATTTTCTGAGCATAGGTCTTCAAATGTGCCCTATGTTGTAATTTGTTGGATTCTTGTTGAGTTTTCCTCCGCTTGTGCTCCAGTCATATACTTTGCCACCATCTCCAGTAATTATTACATATACCAAGGAGCCAATTTTGAAGCAGGTCAGAGAGAACGCTTAGGAGTGGTCATGCCTACTGCTCTGGTGAGTTTATTGTTCCAGTTCTACACCAGTTCATCAGAGCCCCATCACCAGCAGAGCCAACACTAAATCCTTCCAAAGCTTTTTGGAATCCTGTTGGATCCAATAACCTTCTCGGGCAGATCATCCTTATAGGACCCTCATCCACTTCCACTGACCCTCTTCAGTGGAAAAGCACGTGCTTTGCATATAGAAGGTCTCTGGTTCAGTCCCAGCATTTCCAGTTAGGGCTGTGAAACCCTGGAGAGCCACTGCTTGTTAGTGCAGATTACTGAACTAGATATTGCAGTGGTCTGACTAAATAGAAGGCTGCTACCTATGTTCAAAGTAAAACACTAAGATAAACTAAATGTTAAAAACAATTAAAATCACTGGTGGTAATGAAAGCAAGGAGGGCTGGGGGAATTAGTACTTGGTTATAATTGAAAGTGACAGAAACTATAGCTAGCTGTTCAAAACCTTTCAAGTGCTTAAGCGAGAAAATATAGCAGCAAGGTGATATAAGAAGCAGTATGAAAAAACATCTAAATACGGGAAAGAGGGGAGAGAGTAAAAACATAAATGGAATAAAGATTAAAATATTGTATAACTAAGGAAAGAAAGGAAAGAAAATAAGGCAGTGTTGTAGTTTATATATTGTTCTTCAATAACATTCTTGCCTTGTCTTAAATTCTTGTCTTTTTTCTTTTAAAAGGAAAATACCTTTTATCGCTTTGGGTAAGGTAGTGTTTATATATCAAAGACGAAGAAATCCTCCATGTCAGACCAATGTAATAAAGTCTGAAGAATACAATAGACTATGTATATCTATTAGAACCTCTTTATAGGACTCTCTAAAGAGAATGCATGTATAAACCATCATAAAGAAAATTGCTTCCCCTGAAGATGCCAAAAACATAAGATATAAACTGAAAACATTATAATACAAAAATAAAGATCTCCATTGTGAAATAATCACAGTGCTATGAACGGTAAAAATAAACAATTGTTATGTGAAATCCCAAATACTAAATATACAAACATAAATTATATTTACATAGCTTAAATAATATAAATCAACTATATGTTCACATATGTGCATACATCAGGAGATAGCAAATGAGGTAAACACATAGAATATTAACCACCAATGTCCATGCTTATGTATCTCAATAAATGCCAAATGGGTCATAAAGGAACCGAAGGTCCCTCTAATGAAAGACTCCAAGCTGCTGTAAATCACTGTTAAGGGTCTCTGAAGATTCAACACAAACTGGAACTGGATATCTTCAATTACAGATATAATATACTTTATCAAAATGTCCACTCCACCGATATAGATATCCTCGAATGAGACGGTAAATACCGCTCTATGGAAGTGCCAAGAATCACAGATTCCACTCCATAAAAGTGTCAAGTTGAAATGGCTGGTAACGCTCTATAAGTCTGGTAACACTCTGTAGAAGTAGCAGTGCTAACAGGCACACGGATTATGAGCCAGTTTCGAGGTGACCCCTCTTCCTCATGGGCAAATATTAACTGATATATCTCTTTATATCAGGGGCAATGCCTTTTCCACAAAAATCCTTACTCAGGCGGCTGCTGTCTCTCTCATGCCTGCCTGTTCATCATTCAGCCTGATTTTTCTCCTGATCTCCCATCATGTTTATCTTTATATTACACTGTCATCTATAGGAAAGTAGGGTCTTGTTTATAAGGTGCATGTTCTTCAATAGGGCTGCTTAGGCAGCCTAACATTTATACTGTGCCCATAAACTGTGTTCCCTCTAACAGGGATTCCCAGATGTTGTTCACTACCACTCCCATAATCCCCAAGCAAAGGCTATTGCAGCTGGAGTTGCTGGGAGTTGTAGTCAACAACATCTGGGGAACACTGCCCATAAATGTAAAATGCTTGTAACATTTGTAACTATGCTTGTAAGCACCTGTAATGCTTTTAACTAACTAGGGTCGTTCACATGATCACTGTGGCTGGGGATGGGGAGGGCAGCGGGGGAAGGCAGGATCACACCTACCTTCCCCAAACGACTGCCTGCTTCTTCCCTGCAGTGCCACTTTTCCGCCCACATGATCACTCTTGCAGCGAGTGGCACGGTGATCTGGAGGCTGAGGAAGTGAAGCCTGACCTCCAGGAATCCACAGTGCACTGTGCGAGCAGCACAGTGCATTGTGAAAACTCTAGAGGCCAGGTTGCTACTTCCCTGGCCTTTATAGTTAAAATGCCTGCTGGCCCAGCTGTCCACATGACTGAGCAGTGAGGGAGGCACACATGTGCCCTCCTACCTCACTTTTAGCCTGGATAAAAAACCCAGTCTATCTAGGCGAGAAGTGCCGAGATCAGGACCAATCCTGGTGGTTCTCACAAGCAGCTCTTCCTGGGTAGGGCTGCTCTAGAGCTGGTTGTGAGAATTACCTCACTGTGTATTATTTTTTAGTTAGTCTGCTATTTGGTGTCTCATTACTGTGTTTCTAATTTGTTGCGAACTTAATTGCATTTATTTGGTGGATATATCACTGCATTTCAACCGAATTCTTCTGTTCAGTTGTAATGGATTATTCACACACACACAACCCATTCCTCCACTATTTATTCTGCAAAAACAGAACACTTTAGTTAGTCCATTGAACTAAACAGATACATTAAATATTTGCAGTGATATTGTAGCACCAAGATGGGGAAAAAGTTATTTTTAAGGAATTTGAAACTTGGAAAAAAGAAAGGTGATGGAAAAATATTCCATATGTATATACCCTTGAAGAAGGACACTAGTTACTGGAAAATATCCAGCCATGAAGAGGCCTGAGAAGGGCTTGCTGTTTTTGCACACAGGTGTTGCCATATGGTGTCTGGATTTTTGTAATATAATGTGGAGTTACTCAACAATGGAAATTGGAACACTTTTGTCCATGTGTGTGTTGTGCAGCACATGCCAAGTTTCAGAGTTGCTTTATCCATTGAGTATAACAGAAGTTGATGCTGTAGAAAACCTTTTGGCAGATTGCTAAGTTTGGAACTTTCTGTTAGTATCTTTGTTTGAAATGGAGTGAAGAATACAGTATAAGTATTCTAACTTATACAAAATATAGCAAGAATTCAGCAAGAAATGACTCAAGTTATATTTTTCTCTCTCCTTTCAAAACTTGAAATCATTCACAATGTCCAATATGCCATGAGGTTTATGAGATTCCTTTGGACCATTATTGGCTGTCAGGCATTGCTCTTGTTGCCCAAACATTCCAAGCATAAATGTCATGTATAAATTTCCAGATTACTTATTTGTGATTTCATTGTTTCCATGCTTACAGAGTTCTGCCCATATAAAATCACTTTTTCATAGGCCTATCCTGTGTTGTAGTGTGTGTGTGAGTGTGTAAAACGATATGAAAGTTGACATCAGTTTATTACTTGTTTCTAAAACTGCTTTTTATCTGATTTGTTTTAAAATATTGAAAGTACATTGATATGTAAAATAAATGTGACATTCTTTCCCTCATTCAAAATCTACTACTCTCAACTCTGTTGTAAGCCACCATGGGTTCATACATGAAAAATAGCAGCATATAAAATATGGTGGCATATTTTAAAGAAATAAACTGAATACATTTTTATAGTTTATTTTATGAGCACTTAACTTCCAAGAAAGTGTACTTGGAATTGCAGCTTGAAGGAGCAAAAAAAAAAAAAAAAAGTTAGGATTTGTGTTAGTCTTGTAAATTGCATGTGCAATAGTAATTTTTCTTTTGATTTGCAGAAGAGCCAAAGAAAAGCACTTTACTATATCCATATGAGAGCAGCTTAATTAAAGATATAAATGTTCTGCAAGAGAACACAGTTTTAGAGTATGCATCTAAAAACCTGTCTGTAGAGAATGATAGAAGCAATCCACATTCCCGGAAAAAACGTTTTCTTTCCTATCCAAGATATGTAGAGGTAATGATTACAGCTGATGCTAGAATGGTTCAGCACCACGGATGGAATTTGCAGCACTATGTATTAACACTTATGTCAATAGTAAGTAAAATTATATTAAAGTATATTTATTTCAGCATATATGTAAATTTCAAGGAAGAATCTCAAGTTTAGGGATTAGGGATTAGATTAGGGATTAAATTAGAGGGTAATGTGTGGCCCATATAACTATTCCTTGTTCATCATTTATACTTTTTACCATTTAGACTGTAGTTTCCAGAACTATGACCAGGTTCCAAAGAATAACAATATTAATTACTGGGAACCAAGGGGTTTTGGACTTGTTTTTCTCAATCAGCAGCCCTCCTAGACACCAACTGCTTTCAAAACTGAGAAGACTTCAAAAAACAGTTTGTGATATCGCAAGGGTGCCAACTGTTCAAGAAAAGACCCAAAACATTCCACTGGGCTGGTGCAATAACTTGGCATATGCCCAAGCATTTCTTTGGATGCTGGCCTATATTACTTAGTTGACACTATCCAATGACAAATTTGTTTTCACAGCAGATCTGTGATGATCCATGGGAGCACAGAAATAATGCTGTTAATACAAGTTATGCCAGATTTGCCTCTGTAAATCTCTTGTGTATTCATCAATGTACAACACTAGTTCCCATAGTTCTAAGCCTATTTAATTTTCTAGAATTTAAATTTCCTTTAATTTCCTAGAAAATAAAGCATTTTGGCCTAATGAGATTATAGATGAGATACATTTGCCAAGGCAAATATGTTACTGAGATGGAACTCTTTAATTAGCATTCAGATAAGGCATGTAAGAGTTGCCTTTGACTTTTTTGGTAACATAGGAATCTGCCTTATACCGAGTTATGCTGTTACCAGTGGCTTTCCAAGGATTCAGGCTGGAGTATCTCCCAGCTTTACCTAGAGATGCCAGGGAGTGAACCTGGGACTTTCTGCATGCAAAGCAAATGCTCTTCCGCTGAGCTATGGCCCCATTCCCTAAGGGGAATAGCTTACAAATCTCACATGTAGTCTCCCATCCAAATGGAAAGCAGGGTAGATCATGCTTGCTACCACAAGACCTGCTCTCCTCTGAGAGAGAAGAGTTAAACTGAAGCACATGAACAAGATGGCGTATAGGCATGTTCAATGACATGTTGCATAAAAAATAAATTGTAGAATTGTGTGTGAAGGACTACTGTACTGTGCCAACAGCTTCCAACAAAATATGGCTTTCTGATGGTATTATAGGGATGTTCCAGTGGTTTCTCAGGTCTGATAGGTCCCAGTGGGACAATAAACGACTTCTTACATTACATTTCTCCCTAAATGGCTGTGCAGTTACCTTCTGAGTATAGTGAGGGAAATGACATTCCTATGGCATTTGTGTGTAGAGAAAATGTAACCTAAGAAATGGCTCTATATCAAGCATCTTTACCTTAACTTTGCAGTATAGATTGCCAACATGTTAACCCTTATCCCAGGAAATGATAATTTTGAGCAAATTTTGTTAAATTGTGCAGCTAACTCAGGACTTGTTTACTATAAATTACTAAGTAGCTATGGTTCTTCAATGTGGTCTCTGTGATTTACACAATTGGGCTTTGCGCATGCACAGAGACCTCGTTGGAGTTATCCAAGCTAACTTCTCTCTCAAATACGTGGTAGCTCCTCCCCTTCTAGTGGTCACATGTTGTCCTTCTTTCAGTCTTTCTTCGTCCGTCAACAGAATGTCAGCATTTGTGAGTTGCTCTGAGCTAAGAAGATGATCATCTCTCTTATTTCACCTTCTCTCTTAGTTATCGCTACCTTCCTTTTATTGCTTGTTCTTTCCTGCTTTTTGGTTAACACTTTGATTTTACCCTTGCACCCCACCCCACTTGCCTCCTTCCTGAGGCTGGCATTTTCAACCCAAAATGACTGCTTATGGCCAGCAAGACCACTTTTAAGTTTTGTGCCCACTGCAGGGCCAAATTTCCCTCCACCAACAAACACAACCTTGTTGCCTCTATGTGCCTCACCTTTAGGGGTGTGCATGGTCTGGAGTCCCCCCCAGTCCGGCATGGGGGGGGACTGTAACTTTAAGCGGGGGTGGTGGTAGTACTTACCACCCCCCGCTGCTCTTCCCCCTCCGGCGCTGGTCCTTTGAAAAATCTTCTTGGGGTGGCAGAGTTCCTCCCTGCCGCCCCTGCCCCCGTCGTTGTTCCTTAAGGTGCAAAAGAGACGAGCGCTAGCGGCGCGCATGCGCCCTGCACTGCGTGCGCTCGTCTCTGACGCTGCCACGCGCGCTCCGCATACATCACATGTTTGCGGCGCGCGCGCGGCCGCATCAGAGACGAGTGCGCGCGCCGCGCAGGCTGCTTGCGCGCCGCTAGCACTCGTCTCTTTTGCACCTTAAGGAACAACGACGGGGGCAGGGGCGGCAGGGAGGAACTCTGCCGCCCCAAGAAGATTTTTCAAAGGACCAGCGCCGGAGGGGGAAGAGCGGCGGGGGGTGGTAAGTACTACCACCCCCCCACTTAAAGTTACAGTCCCCCGCCCATACGGACCGCCGGACTGGTCCGGAGGTCATGCCAATGGCGCCGGACCAAAACCATGCACACTACTACTCACCTTGCCTTGGTGAGGCACATAGAGTGGACACCTGCGCACAGTGCACTAAATTCATGAAGCGTGCCAAGAAAAACCAGTCCTCTCACCTCTGCTCGTGGCTCTAGGAACAAGCCCTCCAGTCTTTTCAGGTGGCCTTCTCCACCTCCATACAGGCTGTTGTTCCCCTGCCCGCTCCATCATTGGGCTCACAGCCCCTTGCTTCTAATACTGCCGGCAGTTTGTCCACCTCAGGGCCTTCCAATGGCCCTAGAGCTCCCTTGTTTTCGGTATCCTTGTCTAGTGCCACGGCACCCTCATCTAGTGCCATGACGCAGTCCATGGCCTACGCACCCTCAAGTTCTAGTGCCTTGGTCACAATCCTGGAAAAGAAAAAGAGATGAGAGGCAACCCAACTTTTGATTAAGTCTCTAAAATGCAGTGCACCATCAGTGGTGAATTCTGCGTCACTTTAGCCAAAAAGGAAGTGTAAATTGTGTGCTCAACAGGAGACTTCTCAATTGCAACAGTGGGCACCCTTACTCCACAAACCCGAAATCAATCCTGGGACTCTAGAATCCAAGGCCCTCGAATCCAAGGCAGATCAACCTGACCCCTCGGAACCTCTTGGTACCAAGTTCAATACTGAGGAACAAGACAATTTTTCAGAAAATGAAGGCCATGGGGATCAAGAAAGCCAGCCAGACCAGGAGGCTGTCCTCCAGTAGGAATGCCAATATGAGGATGACATGCCATTGGAGGAAGAAGAATTTGCATCAGAATTTGACGTATTGTACCAAATCCTAGGTACCTACATTCTACCCTGCCATGCTCTTGTACTACCCATCACTCACGAGAGGACTCTCGCTACATTAATCTTTACTATAATTGGGACAAACATCCAGCCCACAGGTCCTACCACACCTTGGCCTCTTACCCTAGAGAGTCAAATCTATATGACTCTGCTCCTTGGCATTAGACTGTTAGGAAACAACCTTACCGATCTTCTTGCTCCCAGCTGGACCAGTGGGACTACTACCAACTTCCTAGAGATAGATCTCACTCTCCTCAGCACACCACTTCTAGACCCTGTAGGCAGACTATGCCTACACCTTCAGTGCCATCTAGACAACCTCTGCGCCAACAATGAGACAAATCCTCAGGGCTCCATTCTGTCACCAATGCTTTTTAACATCTACATGAAACCGCTGGGTGAGGTCATCAGGAAGTTTGGTGCTGGGTGTTATCAGTATGCTGATGACACTCAAATCTACTTCTCCTTTTCATCTTCAGGAAATGGCACTCATTCTCTAAATGCCTGCCTACAGGCAGTAATGGGCTGGATGAGGGAGAACAAATTGAAGCTGAATCCAAGCAAGACGGAGGTGCTCATTGTGGGGGCTCAGAATTTGAGGGATGCGTTAGATCTTCCTGTGCTGGATGGGGTTACACTCCCCCAGAAGGAGCAGGTGTGCAGCTTGGGAGTACTCCTGGACCCAGGCCTCACCCTGGTATCTCAGGTGGAGGCCATGGCCAGGGGTGCTTTCTATCAGCTTTGGCTGTTTCGACAGCTGAGCCCATTCCTTGAAGAGAATGACCTCAAAACAGTGGTGCATCAGCTGGTAACCTCCCGGCTTGACTACTGCAATGCGTTCTACGTGGGGCTGCCTTTGTATGTAGTCCGGAAACTTCAGTTAGTTCATAATGCGGCAGCCAGATTGGTCTCTGGGGCAACCCAGAGAGACCATATTATGCCTGTTTTGAAACAGTTACACTTGCTGCCAATATGTTTCTGGGCAAAATACAAAATGCTGGTTATTACCTTTAAAGCCCTGAATGATTTGGGTCCGAGATATCTTAGAGAGTGCCTTTTTTTACATGATCCCCACCACACGTTAAGGTCATCTGAGGAGGTCCATATCCAGTTACCACTGGTTCATTTCGTGGCAACTCAGAGGCTGGCCTTCTCTGTAGCTGCTCCTGGGCTGTGGAATGCACTCCCAGCAGAAATTTGCAATCTTAATTCCTTACTGACCTTCAAGAGAGCCCTTAAAACCCATCTGTTTGGCCTGGCCTTTCAGGGTTTTTAATTAGTTTTAATTGTTTTTAATGCTAACCTGGTTTTCAGGGTTCTAATTGTTCTGATAGTATAATTGTGTTTTAAGATGTTTTTTAATTGGTGTTCATATTTATATTTCTGTTTTAATTGTTATTGGTTTTAATGGTTTCTGTTTTTAATTGTAAACCACCCCGAACCACTACATTTCGGAAGGGCGGTATGAAAATCGAATGAATGAATGAATAAATAATAAACAACAAAATCTGCCTACAAGGCCACACCAGCCACCTCCACCTTAGGATCAGGAACCCTCCCTCTCAGGACCAACCCCGGGTTCCTCTTACTCAAACCATCCATCAGACCCAATCCAACACGACCCAAGTGCTGAAGAGGCCTCTGACCAGGCATCAGCCGAAGAAGATGATGCCCAGTCCGACCTTACGTGCCATGACTCCTCCCCCTCCGACCTACTCAGAATACATTTCCCACATGGCAGCTTCACTAGGCATAGCTCTCGCCCAACAAAGTAATGCTAAACCAGATCCTGTGTTTGGTCTTATTGAGGCAGATACAGGAGTCCCTGTTTCCCGTCCTATGAATGCCGTGCTCATGGATATTGCCAAAACCTGCTGGTCATGACCATCCTCATTACTTCAACCCACAAGGATGACCAGGTGGGAAACTTCTTGCAACGCACCTAATTTGGTGGTGCTGGAATCCTCTATTTCAAAGAATAGATTAGGCTCGAACTCCACACTTCCAGACAAGGAGGGCAGAAAATTTGACTTATTTGTCAGGCCCCTCTATTCTGTTTTGGCCTTACACTTCAAGCAGTCTAATTAACAAATTTACAAAGCCCGATACAACCACTTTTTGTGGGAACATCTGGCGCCCTTCTTAGACCACCTTCCACCAGATAAGAAGGACCCTGCTAAAACCTTCCTCAAAGAAGCGACCCAGCTCATAAAACAGGAGCTCTATTCTACCAGACACTCTGCTGAATGTGCCTCTAAAGTTGGCCTAAAGTGACTTCTGTGGCCAGTTGCATAGTGATCCTCCGCCATGCTTGGCTGTGCTCATCTGGCCTCTCGTATGATGCCCAATGCCTGCATTGAAAATTTGCCATTTGATGGAAATGCACTTTTTGGTCAAAAGACTGATGAAACCTTACAAAAGTTCCAACACCTCCATAATACAGCTTGCTCTGTGAGCTTTCAAAACCCCATGCCTAGGCAGCAAAGACTGACCAGATGGCATCACACCCAACCACAACGACCTGCCTCCCAGTTCCAACAGGGTGACCACTCCTTTTGTACACTGCAATATCAGCCTTACGGGAAATGTCTGGCATATGCCACACAATGCACATGTCCCAACAAACCTAGACCACCTTCCACCTTCACCAACAAACAGTGACTCTTCCTTCCAGCACAGCCTGGGGACCCACCTGTCTCCCTACTTCACAAATGGGAGATCATTACATCAGATTCGTGGGTCCTCACAATAATAAGAATTGGATACATGCTGGGATTTTCATCTACACCCCCATCCAAAGTCACTATCAAAGCCACCCCTGTCCTCTTTGTGGCGGTTTCTTCGTTATTTGACAGACAGGCAATAGAATCAGTCCTAAACCCCTCCTCATGGGGTTTCCACTCCCCATATTTCACAGTCCCCAAACATGATGGGGACCTCCACCCCATCCTGGCCCTCAGGCATCTAAATGTTCACTTACAAACATTTCTGTATGAGCACCATCACTACCATCCTAGCACTCTTGAAGAGGGACACATGGTTAATCTCTCTGGACCTTAAAGACATATATTATCTTGGCGCTACCTACACTTTAATATAGGCAGCACCACCTATCAATTCCACTCCCTCCCCTTCGGCCTACCCCCAAGAGTGTTTACCAAATGTATAGCTCCAGTGGTGGCCTTCCTACTGAAACGGTCTTCCCAGGTTTTCCCATTTTTGGATGACTAGCTCCTGATGGCAGACACCCCGCAGTCGGTCCTCCGCTCCCTCGCCACCACTGTAGCCCTCCTGAACTATTGGCCATCTTCAAAGTATTCAATGGCTTCCTGCCTCTTCTCCATCATTCCACAGTTACAATCCAGACCAACAACCCTACGGCCAAGGCCTGTCTCAACAGTTAGGGAGGCACCAGCCTACTGAACCTGTCACTTGACGTCTGGTCATGGTGCACATTCCATCATCCCTGTGCCGTCCACATACAGGGCATATCCATTGTTCAAGCTGATGCCCTCAGCAGAGCAGCGGGTAGACTCACACAAATGGCAACTAAACAGGGACCTTGTGCTCTTCTTGTTAGACCAATGTTTCCACATGGAAGTAGATCTCTTTGCATTGTGCCTGAACAATAAATCCTCCCTTTACTCCTCCAGGGCTAGCAGGGGTCTTGTTGTAAATATGTTGGCACGGCTGACCCAACAGGATTTATGGTTCCTCCAGCTCCACTTCTGTGAGTCAAGATAGAAATTCTGTAGATAAGAAAGTAGCAGCTTAGCTGCATGGACGAAAGCAAAGGATGACTCTCAAAGATGAAGTAGTAGAAACAAAATAAAGTCCCCTTGAAACTAAACTAGGTACCCCCCTCTATGATATCTGAGCATTAACTGAAATAAAGGAGCAAGGAAGGAACAGAACAAGGACAGGCTGAAATAAGAAAGGTTGAACAATTATAAGCACGAGGAACACTGTCTGCGGTAGGCAGCATTGCTGACAGTACCGTCTCAGGAACAGCGTTTGCGTGATATAGGGCTCGAGATAACTGGCAGCCAATCAGGCTGTCCTGACTCAGTATTTCTATTCCCTCTCCCGCAAGATCTTACGCCTGCGTGTCTTCCACTGAGCCTTTCTCTTGAGACGTCTTCTTAACACAGGTGAAATTCCAGCTTCCTCCTGATCAGTCTCCTCAGCCCTCATCTCTGCCAGCTGTTCAGATTCCCCTGTCTGCTGCTGTTCCACTTCAGCTTCAGAGTTTGTTCTCACAGCCAAGTCCTCCTGATATGCTTCTGAGCCTGCTCTCCCAACCAAGTCCTCCCGGTCCTCCTCTGACTCTTCTGACTCAGAGGTCTCGGCCATGACAGGTCTTTATTCCCTGGGCGATGCCTTTGCAACTTCATGGACGGGGTGGACAGCTTACCTATTTCCCCCCATTCCACTGTTACCCAGGGTACTTTGAAAGATTCAGCAGGATCAGGTGGAGTGCATCCTTATAGCCCCATGGTGGCCCAGAAGACACTGGTTCCTCCCCCTCATGCGCCTCATGTCAGGCAACCACCATATCAGGCCACCACTGTCATCTGCCAGTATATTCTCACCTCCTCATGCAATGCTCCAGATAGCTCCTGCACCCGGACCTTGACAGACTGCACCTCACTGTGTGGTGAATATGGCCCTCTTCCCACAGCTTTTACAACAAGTCTTGCCTGCATCCAAGAAACCTGCAACAATAGTCATATCACCATAACTGGACACTTTTTCTTGCCTTCCTTCATTCTTGCAACATCACACTCTGTGGAGCATGTTTGTGTTTACCTCCTTTGGTTGAAAGAATCAGGCCTCAAGCTTTCTTCCCTGAGAGTCCACCTAGCGGCCATTGTGGCACATTTGCCACCTCAACCTACATCCATCTTAAAGAACTTTCTGAAAGTTCTGGCCCACCTATACCCAGACCCACCTATCATGGCCCAAATCTTGGAACCTCGCTCTGGTGCTTGCATCCCTCATGTGACACCCCTTCGAGCCTATTCAGACCATTTCTCTGGATCTCCTTTCTTGCAAGGTGATGTTCCTCATAGCCATCACATCTGCCAGAAGAGTGAACGAGTTAAGGGCTTTAAGAGTGGATGCACCTTATCTAGTCTTCCACAAGGCCAATGTGGTGTTTTGCCCTCACATTGCCTTTCTCCCCAAAGTTGTCTCTTTTCACCGGTCTCAACCTCTTACCTTACCAGTGTTCTTCCCTAGCCCTATGGATGATGCACAATGCCACCTGCAGATCTTAAATGTCCATAGAGCCTTTTATGTGCATAGGGCTGCCACAGAGAGCTCCTCTCAGTCACTTTTTGTTGCTCATACTGGACCTAACAAGGGGAAAGCTGCGTCTTCCCAGACCGTTTCCAGATGGTTAATCCAAACTATAATGTTATCTTACCAACTGGCCAAGAAAGAACTGTCTTTCTTTCTCAGAGCACATTCCATCAGAGCGTTAGCAGCATCTGTGGCCTTTGACAGAGCTATCCCGCTGGATGTCATATGCCAAGCTGCTACTTGGGCGTCTCTACATTATGCCCTTGATGTTTGCTCTAGAAAAGATGCAGCCTTTGGCACGGCCATCCTACGGTTGCTCTTCGCCTAACTCCCACCTCCCAGGTAAGATATTCACAGGGTGCAGCTTGCTATGCACCCAATCACATAAAACACAGAGACCAAATCAAAGAACGAAGAACTTATTAGTACCTTGGGTTCTTCTAGTGGTCATCTGTGCTCTTACACGCCTGTCCAGTCTCCCCTCTCTAGTTCTCTAGGTCAATGGTCTCAGGGACTGAATGAGGGAGGACATGTGACCACTGGAAGGGGAGTCGCTACCACCTATTTGAGAAATCAGCTTAGATAACTCCAATGAGGTCTCTGTGCAAGGGCAAAGCCCAATTGTGTAAGAGCTCAGATAACCACTAGAAGAACTCAAGTTACAGGTAAGCAACCTGTCATTATTTTGGCATTACTTGCCTATCTTATGCTTATTGATATTGCACCTGTGTGTTTGTAATGTAATGGGAAACAAAATAACAATGTTTGATTATCGGCATCATATGAATATTGTTTTCTGTAGGAGGAAAATGTAATATAGCATATTTACATTTTCGCTTGTATTTATTTAGGTTGCAACAATCTACAAAGACTCAAGTATAGGAAATCAGATAAATATAATGATTGTAAAATTAATTGTAGTTCACAGTGAACAGGTAAGAAAAAACTGTTTTCATGTTCCAAATTGTAATATTAAGCTTAGAATATATTTTCCTGTGCTTTTTAAAAGTTGAGCACATTTGTTTTCAAAAAAAGTTTTTAAAGCTCAGATACATTTTTAATATTTTTTTAAAAAGCCATATGCACGAGAGCCTGGAGAGCTGCTGTCATTCAGGGTTTGTAGGGTCTGAAATACTGCACTAGAGTCTAAGGGCCAAACTAGACATGACTTTAGTTATGTAATTGGTTCTTGCATGTTTGTTTCCCCCCAGTAAACAGCATGTGGAAGGAGCTTGATCAGAATTGGGAGTACAATACGGGGGCTTTAACCTTATCTTCCTGCCATGGTCCTGATCTAGATTGGGTTCCCCTGGTATCCTATTTGGCCTGAAGCAAGTGTCCCATTGGAGCACATGGGGAAGCCAAATCAGGATTGGGACTGTGGTGGGAGTAAAATGTAAGCCAGGCTATTGCCCCGCAGTCCCGATCCAGATCAGCTCCTCCCCATGTTCTGTGTACAGGAGAGGGGCGGGAAGGACATCTGGGCCATTGAAGTGATTGAAGTCACATCTAATTTGACCCTTAGATTTTTTTTCTCCCAACACCCTGGAATTGAAACTGCTAACTGGTATTGGTGCAAAGATGAATAAGATGATATTTCAACCATTTTGATTCTGTACCTGTTGGTAGATAGTTTATAAGTAAATGCTTAGAAATAGAGTGTAGGTATGTATTCATACACATTTTTAAAAATTAGTTCTGTCACTGTTTATTTTGATGAAATTCACAATTAGCTCAGATTTAGTATGTCATCTGTGGGGATACACTTTCCAGAGCAAGTATTGAACGTTTGGTGCAAGACTACTGCTGTGTTTGTTTTCTCTTGGCAAATTATGTACAGGAAGGACCAGCTATCAGTTTTAATGCAGCTACTACTCTTCGCAATTTCTGTTTATGGCAACAAACGCAAAACATTCTGGATGATGCTCATCCTTCTCATCATGATACTGCAATTCTTATTACTAGGTATAGTATCTGAGATAACTCAACATCAGTTCTCTTTATTATCCCTATCCTGCATTATTGCTGCATAGAAATACAATAGATTCCTCTTTAGAGTAGTTGTAGTCATTATCCAACCTTCATTTTAACTAGTATTAACATCACTCAGATGTGACAATGAAACAAGCTAAATAGACATGGGACCAATGTGAGAAAGAGGAGGAAAGGCAGCAGGAGGGAATATTCATTCATTCATTTAATTTTATCCTGCTCTTCCTCTGTGGAGCTCAGAGCGGTGTACATGTCATCCCATGGCCCACTCCTGATCTCTTTATCATAGTTTTGAATCAGCTAGTGTTACATCTGTGTGCCTACACGACCATATAAGGCACATGCTTCAATCTTTATTGGAACCAGGTACCATTGATTTAAAAAAAATGAGGGGGGGAAATCAAACTACACATGTTTAGGAATACAACTAGACAGCCTGATTCTAAGGCGCTCCTTTAGCTTAATAAATACAGACATAATTTTGCATTGCAGAACGTAGAGGATATTGTATACTGGGCAAAAAGGCAGAGCTTGTAGCTGGCCTCCAAAAATGTAAAAACTCTGAAATTCCTTTGACAAACAGGAGTTAATTTAAACTGAATAAAGGATTCAAATTGTTACTACTATGGCAAATATTGTGTAGATTTCTGGAATCATTGTAATGTCTTTTTAATATAACATTTTACAAAACCTTTTGTTTCTTCAAGGGAAGATATCTGCAGAGCTAGAGAAAAATGTGATACGTTAGGTATGTTAAAGTTAAAAGACAACTATGATTAATTTTGCACATTTTCTATAGTATTAAAGTGCACATCTTAAAATGTAAATACACTATGTGGATTTATCATGTTTTATAAAAATCTGAAGAGTAATTTTATAATTGAAAACTATGGTTACGTTGTGATAAATATAAAGCACGATTGTAGGCTTGTATTAGTTTGTGGTGCAGACACTACTACTATATAATATCTTTAACTTTATATAACAAATTCAATTTTCTAGGTTTAGCTGAATTGGGTACAATGTGTGACCCACTGCGCAGCTGTTCTATCAGTGAGGAAAATGGATTAAGTGCTGCATTTACAATAGCACATGAACTTGGACATGTGTAAGTATGCCTTTTCTACTACGTAAATCTTTTAACTTGTTGAACATAAGGTGCCACTGTAGCTTTTGCTGTGAAATAGGGATGTGCATGAACTCAGGTTCATGCACAGGTTTGGCTCTGGACTGGTTTGGATGAGGTCTGAACCCGTTTGGTGCTACAGGGAGAGGAGCAGTGAGTGGGATCTTCAAAACAAACAAACCAGAGCAGGTCCTTACTTGCTGTCTGCTGCCTCATGAAGCTTCCTCCTACTGCAGTGGCGCTTGTCCCAAGTACCTGCATGTAGCACATGTCATCCACGTATGTCACATGTCATCCATGCATGCTCGGATATCATTTGTGTGGTCAGCATGGTGTTGCTGACCATGCAAATGGTGCCCACCTATGTGTGTGCTGGCGCCATGTGGTGGTGTTTGGGACAAATGCCACCGCAACAGGAAGCTGCATGAGGCAGCAGAGAGTAGGTAAGGATCTGCTTTCCCTTTAAAAAAAGACCCTGCTCACCGCTACCCTCCTTGCAGCACCAAACCTGTTTCACATCATATCCCTACTGTGAAAGCCTTGCATCCTGATCAATAGCTTCAGCCGGCCATGAGACTGGGCTGCTTTTTCTTAAAACAAATAGTGAATCAGAAGTATAAGGGATGATTGGAATGAAAGCATGTGTTTGCAATTCAATATTTCCATTATAATACTTAATATTTACATAGCCCTGTTCAAAGTGCTTTACAGTATCTTAGTCTAATCCTTACAACAGCCCTGAAAGGTAGATCAGTGCATTAGTCCCATATTACGTGTGGTGCTGAGGCTGAGAGATTGCAACCTGCCTAATGCCATCTAATGAGTTCATGTCAGGGATAAGATTTGAACCAGGAAATTCCTGATTTGTGGTAGTCTTTTAGACACCCTGTTACATCATGTTGGTATATTTGGGATTCCCCCTCCCCTTGGCCTCGTGCGGAGGGGAGGGAGTTTGTCCCAGCCCGGCTCCGCACGAGGCCCAAGAAGCGGCCTGATTGGCCGGTTTGGTTCAAGGGGGCATGGTTTCGGCCGCAATCGGCCAATCCATGCCTCATCCCTGCAGTCTGGCCTGCGCCATCCCCTCCCTCCCTTCCCTGATGCAGAGCGGGTCTAGTGACTGGTTGCCCTAGGGGGCTGAGTAGGAATTTTTTGCTCTCAACGCATTGGCCTACTGTTGGGTTTTTTTCTGCCTACTCCGTTCTGTACTCAGCTGCTAGTTAGATTTAGGTAGGTCACAACGGCAGTAACAGTGCGGGCCGAGGGGTAAGTTGAGGTATAGAATATCGGTGAGCACCCTTGGATATTTAAAGGTTGAGTGGTTAATCACTCCTTTGTGGCCTTTGGGAGAATTGATTGCCATGAAACCTGCTTCAGGACTTCACCAACCTTTGGGCTGCGCGGTCCGGGGTGTGTGAAGACCTTGAAGTATCCAGATCCCCTCTTTTAAAGGGGGTGGTTGGCTTTGAAGGAATTAGGCGGGATGTACCTGCCTGTTTCCTGAGCCAGGGTGTGTCACCCAATAAGGCAATGGGTAGGACGTTGGCATCTTAGCCCATGCCTAGGGGCCCGCACTGTTCTCTGATGGTGATTAATCACCTGGTTTTCCAGTCTGCCACGCCTGTTGTTTTGTTAATAAAGTTGTGGCCCTTTTCATCCATAAAATGTCTCCGTGTCTTCTTGGGCTGGGGTCTGGGGACAACTGACATATTTTTGAAGTACGTTTAAGTAGGAAGCCTACTAGAATTTCTGAGAACTGGAACTCACTAAGATCTTTTCACTTAAAAAAAAATTAAAAGTTTGCATTGAACTCTCACTCTGTAATATATTTATTTGTTGTAGGAATGGTATTGTAGGAAATGTGCTTTTTAAATACGGAGGCCAATATACATACTAATGCAGTGCATGCACAGCCAAAAACATGCATGTTTCAGTTGTGTGCCCACTTCAGAAGTGCATATGATAATGGGGAGTGATTTCTACCAATTTCCCCTTTCCCTGGATATGCTCTGTGCAATCTGAAATTATGGCCCTGACGGTTGTGCATCCTTCAGATACATAACTGCAGATTGCACAGAGTGCTTCCAGGGCAAGAGGAGACTGGCAAAAATTGTGCTCCTGAGCTTCAGAATTGGACATGAAGCTGCTATACATGCTTTGTGTTTTTTAACTGAGCGTGTAGCTTTAATATGGATGTTGGCTTCTGAATCTAGAAAAATTGACCAGATGCAGATTCTATTGATTTCAGGAATAATAATTGTTGCATGTTAAAGGCAATAAAAATCCCAAGTTGTTGTTGTTGTAATTAATGAGTTGCTATGTATTATTGAATACAATAATGCATTATTGTAATTAATGTGGTGCTATATCAATTTAATGTTCACTAGTGTAAACATGTAAAAGGTACCTTTCTGGATTTGACTTGAGTATTTTTTTCTATGTTTTAGTTTTAATGTACCCCATGACGACAGTTTTAAATGTAAAGAAGTTGGAATTAAACACCAGTATCATGTTATGGCCCCGACTTTAAACTACCATTCAAGCCCATGGACCTGGTCAAAATGTAGTCAGAAATATATTACTGAATTTCTTGAGTAAGTATTATTCCAGTTAAGGTGCTTTATACGTATAACACATCGATACAGCAACTTATGAGGAGTTGTCTGATTTCATTCAATACACACATGCGCGACCTTTTGGATTATTTTCAAAATAAACTCTTGGAGAGGAGGAATTAAGTTTTAGATTGCCTAATAGCATATTTCCTTATAAATGGCAAACCAATGGGTTGGATCAAAGGGTTTTCTTCCTTCCTTCAGTGGAAGGAACTTCCCTTGGAGAAAGAAGTCTTCTCCTGGAGGAAGGAGTCCTTCTGTTAGAAGAAGTGAACCTTTATTTCAACCCAATTATATTTTAAAATATCACAATATTCTATTTGAATATGCACATATTCAGATAAGAGATTTGTTCTCATATTTTTTTCCATAAATTACTTTCCTGATAGCTCTGCATTATATCAAATTGTATTGGATCACACCACCTTGCCCTCCCCTCCCCCCAGTTTGTTCTTGAAGTGGGATAAATTCAAAAGCAATGTCCTTTGTAAGAATTGTATTAAAATACGTGTTTAAATCTGTTATAGTACTGGTTATGGAGAATGCCTTCTAGACAAACCAACAGGAAGAATCTATGACCTTCAGTTACAGTTGCCTGGTTCCCTGTATGATGTCAACAAGCAATGTGAACTTATGTTTGGTCCTGGGTCACAAGTATGTCCTTACATGGTAGGTTATTTAATACAAAATACCATCATTAGCATTTTGAAAACAATTTGACAGATGTTTAGCCATTCAAAATTGTGCTAAAATTATCAGGAAATCTTCCAAAAGTTTTGAATAGGTAGATGTTGTTCCTTTTCCCTGCCCTTTCTTTTGGACTTTCCTGTGGATTTCCTTTTTACATTGACTTTCTTATAATAAAACAGCGCTTGTTCTTTTGTGGTGTGCCACAGGATTGCTCTTAGCTTTTCTTATTGCTTTTGTTTTTCGATTCTGTAATGAATGACCCCAGTCAACCTACAAGCTACAAATAAGTTTTAATGAAATTTTACTGATTAATATGAAGGAAGTCCACTATTGACCTTTCCTCAAAGATTCAGTGGTAAAGACCCCCAGTAAGTCATATCTAATTGCAACTGATAAATTAGTGATTTTCCATTTAACTTTACCATAGTCATAGTTTGAGATAAGAAGTCCCAAATATTTAATATGTTCATTCTCCCAGCCAAATGGTCAGTCTTTTGATTGAAGATTTAACATCTTAGAACCGATCTTGCCTGTATTTTGTCCCAATTAATTCTGTAACCTGACCAGGATGCAAATTGGTCAGTTAATGATATAAGATGAGGCATAGTAGTTTCTGGATATGATAAGAATAACATGCATCATCTGCATATAACATTAACTTTTAATTCCTCTTTGCCCAGCTTAATACCCCATCTTGTAGAATACTGTTTTATAGCAGAAGCCTAGTGGTTCCAAATTAAACAGCAAAGGAGACAAAGGACAACTTGTCTGGTACCACAGTAAAGTTAGAATGGATTTGACAATATACCATCCAGTAAAATCCTCCTTTGCCCTGTCTGCCAGCTTGTCCTGCCTGGTTCTCATCTCCGGGGCATTTTTCACACAGGGCTTTTAAAGCCCTTTAGCTCATATCTCCTCTGGAATGGAGGGTGTACATTCACATATCAGGCAGATTTACCCCGAAGCCTCTGTGAGCTATTGGGGAGCATTCCAGACACAATTTTGTGTCTTTTTTGGGACAATTTTGAGTTCACAGTAAAGCCTGCTGTGTGAAGAACTCCCTGGGTGACACATGACCCTGCCCTTCCCTGTCTACCTCTTACCTTGTTACTGTAGGGGAAGAATGGCAGTTCAGTCCCCAAATAGCAAAGCAAAACCAGTTTGGTGAGAAAACAGCAAAGTAAGAGAATGTTCTTTGGTATTGAAGAACTACAAGGATTTATTTAAAGAAAGTTTTACAAACAAATGTGAATAAGTCTGCCACTTAATTTCAGTTGTAGTTCATGGCTGAAGAGAGAGACCAAAAAACACAGCCATCTCTGGAGAAACATAATCAAGAATAACACTGGAAGAACAAAGAGGGGAGGAGTCCAGCACTTTTATCCATGACCCTAAAACCACTCAATGGTCACTATGAGGCATTGCAGCTCCAACAGTTACACCACTGTAGCACCTCCCATTTTAAAAAGCAAGGGAATTCAATTAAAGCCATAAACACCTGGGCTATACCTATTATCAGATACAGTGCAGGAATAATAGACTGGACCCAGGCAAAGCTAGAGACGCTAGATCGTAAGACCAGGAAAATAATGACCATCAATCATGCTCTGCACCCCCGCAGTGATGTAGATAGGCTATACCTCCCTTGCAGCTCAGGTGGAAGAGGAATGCTGCAAGTCCATCAAACAGTAGAGCAGGAGAAAAGAGGCCTTGAAGAATATATAAAGGACAGTGAAGAAGATGCACTTAAAATGGTCAATAATGCGAAACTATTCAACACCAATGAAAGAAAGCAGGCCTACAAGAAAGAACAAGTCAAGAACCGAGCAGAAAAATGGAAAAACAAGCCACTGCGTGGACAATATTTGCACAATATAAGTGGAAAATCAGACATCACCAAGACCTGGCAATGGTTTAAGAATGGCAACTTGAAGAAAGAAACAGAGGGTTTAATACTGGCTGCATAAAATTGAAAAAGTGGTAGAAAATGAAGATGCAAAAATATTATGGGACATATGACTACAAACAGACAAACATCTGCCACACAATACACCAGATATAACCATAGTTGAGAAGAAAGAAAAACGAGTCAAAATAATCGACATAGCAATACCAGGGGATAGCAGAATAGAAGAAAGAGAAATAGAGAAAATCACAAGATACAAAGATCTACAAATTGAAATTGAAAGGCTGTGGCAGAAGAAGACCAAAAATAATCCCAGTGGTAATTGGCGCCCTGGGTGCAGTTCCAAAAGACCTTGAAGAGCACCTCAACACCATAGGGGCCACAGAAATCACCATCAGCCAATTACAAAAAGCAACTTTACTGGGAACAGCCTATATTCTGCGATGATATCTATAATAACAATAAGAACAATATTGATAATAAAATTTAGCCATCCCAGGTCCAGACTCGATGTCTGGATAAAACAAACCAGTCAATAACACCTGTCTGACTGTGTAAACAAGAAATAATAATAATATGTGCCACATCAGAACAAAGAAAGTGAAAAATACTGTTTTATCATTGTCCAGTGATTGGGTTAAAACATGCCATTACTTTATTTAACCAAGATGGGAAATATAGCGGCACAGTGGAAGCACAGTAATTTATGTACTTGGAGCATTACTTGCTTCAGTTCTAGCTATCAGTCAGCCAGATTTCTCTTTTGGGAGGGAGGAAAAGCTTTAATCAGCCAGCCCTTTCAGAGGCTCCTTTCACAGGACAAGAAGAACCGAAGTTATCTACTCCTCCCTCCCTTCTCTGCCCACTCACTCCATTCCCCTTCCCTTTTTCTCTTGATGAACATTCCGACTGAACTAAGCATGTCAGAATGTGATGTTATGGGACTATCTTTTTTCTTAATTTGTAGAATATTTTCTTCGACAAACCCATGAAAGGCCTTTGTATGAAAGAAAGAAATTTTTCTTGAAGCAATTGAGTCAGTCTACCTATTTGGATGCAAAAAAGATATGGTGGGGTGGGGGAAGGCCAAACTGTGAACTTGAGGTTTCAAATCTGCTTTTCAACATTTATTCCTCATAATGTCGCATGAATTCAATTAAAAAATGGACATTTGTTCAGCAGACAATTCTGAGTCAAAAATGCCTCTATCTGAATACTGCAAAGGGAAAGCTTTGAGAAGCCATAGAAGGTTGAGGGAGGGGTTTAGGTGTAATAGCATGATACCATGCTGTTTTACCTCTCCACCCATAATACACAGGCACTCACCTGTGTAAGAAAGAATTTGTATCCAGCTCATAAAGCTGCTTGGATTTCCAGATTTCTCCATAGCAATTGTTAAGAACTCCCAATGAACTCTACTAGATTTTTTCTCTGCATCTAAAGAAAGCACAAGAATCGGTTTATCATATTGCTCATTGGCTGCCAGTGGGGCTATTCTCACGACTAGCAAAAATTGGGCTAGGAGAGCCTAGCCCGATTTTTACTGGTCGTGTAAGCCACTGGGCTTGCAGGCGAGCCCGGTGGTTTACAAGCAGGTAACCCGCTTAATTGCCCCTGCCCTTAGCCAAATTTAGCAGAGCGAGCGCTCCGCTAAACTTGTCTTTGTGCTTGTGTGTTGCTGCAGTGCAGCTCCGTGCTGCACAAACTCACGAGTAGACCCCTGACCGGGAGGCTAAAAAGCAACCTCTTGGCTCGGGGGTCTCTCCAGTATGCCCTGCGCACTTGCGCAGGGCGTGCTGGAGCTTCTGCGGACCATGTGGCCCGTGATCCTCCCAGCCCCTGCCCGCTCCATGACGGAGCCGGCAGTTGTGTGGGCAGCCGGTTCAGCCGCCCGGAGCAGACTGCCCGCTCATGTGCGGGGAGAGTGGGCTAAGCCCGCTCTCCTCGCTAACCCACTCCAGGCTCTTCTCACTGATCATGAGAAGAGCCTTAGTATATTAATCATTGAATATTATCAAACTCTTGTCTTCCACACACAAAGCCTACTTGTGATTCATGTAAAATATATGAGATACTCTTGCTGTTGATGTGCAAGAGTAGCTCAAGAGTTTTAGTATCAACATTCAGTAAGGATATTTGTACAATCATTAGTACATAATTGTAAATCCTGACCTGACTGGTATCAAGGAAAGCACAGCCTCCAACATAGTGCAAGGCATTTTTCCCCCCTATAAATGTCTCATGTGCTACTTCTGATAATAATGCCAAGATATTTTCAGATAAATCCTTATACCACACATCTACTGTGGACTGTAGTTGAGTGGACCAAGTACCTGCAAACATGGCTATCTGGAAATTTCTTGAGCATATAATACTTTGTACTCATGGAAATACGGGAGATCCTCTTTATTCGCGGGGGTTCCATTTCTGCCAATTAGCGTGGATATACAAACCTCGAATAAAAAAACCTTACCTATGGAAATCCAGGGGTTAGGTTCCTTACTATTTAAAAAAAAATGTCAAAAAAGCAGGAAGGATGCAGAATAGCATAGTGTTCTCCATGTCTCCATGAATGCCCCCAAATCCTCTTATTTTTGTTTAAAACTTGTTTTTATGACGTCATGTCATTTATGGCCAACTGTAGATAGGCACAAATTGCCAACATTTTCTGCCATGGAAAAAGAAACTGGGTCTCTAAGACCTATCCGCAGATACATGAAACCGCAATCTGTGAAACTCTGAATAATGAGGGTCTCCTGTATATCCAAGTAGAAAATGCACAAGAAATATGACATGGGTGAAGGATGTATGCATACTTTAATCATGGCTTTTCTCTTTTAAAACAAACTTCAAATGACCTCTTCAATGTGTAAAAGATAATTATTTGCCGATTTTTCGACAGAACATGTGAGCTGAAACAAAACGGAGCTTCCTTGATTTTATGTCTTATTAAATTCCCTTAAACAGCCAATATTGATACTATTGTTTTGGTCACTTTTCCATTGTGTTTTTCTTTCATATATATCACCCATGGTTTTGTTTGACTTTTATTATGCTGCACATCAGCCAGATGTTCTTTATATTTTTTCATTAAAGATCTTCCTGTTTCTCCAATATAGAAAGCTGCATATTCCACACATTCAATTTTATACACTATCTCCTTCACCTTACACCAGCCCTCATTCTCCTCACAGGTAGAAAAGTTCTTCCCCTCACATCTATTATCATACAACCGGAATTTAGCTAAATGTTCTTTTAAAGTTTTAGGTGCTATGCAAACCACATTAGCCTTAACTCCATGTCTACTCAAAGTTTTCTGTACCTGCTATCTGTTTCAAAAGTTATTTTTAATGCCAGCCATCCTTTCACAAACTTTACACCCCTACTCTTACATAGTAGACATTTATAACCATTAATTTGAATAAACTCTAGATGACACACCTATAGCCCTTTGTATTACATTCTTTACTATCTGCTCCTTTACAAGTCTAGGATGCGCTGAATTACTGCTCATTATAATCTTCTTTTTCATGGGCTTATTATGCCACCTAGTTTCCCCATAGCTCCCCACAAATTCACCTAATGAACAGGGATGATTATCATTTTTAGATACTGAAATCCAAATTTGTGAGGAGTTTGTTTTAGCTTGCTTGTTTTTGTGCAAAAATCTGTAAGTTATTTTATTATCTTTCATGCATCAAAGAGGCCATTTGAAATTTCTCTTTGGAGCACTGCAATGCATATTTCATCGCCGGTATATCGTCTTTTAAAACATAACTTGTGACTGGTGCCATCGTTTGTTTATGGCTTTTGAGAGTATTTGAAGGAGAAAGTAACATTTGACAAATGTACAAACCTTTTATGCTTGAAAATATTTGTGTCTGTACCCAAGTACAAAATACCTTGTAAGACCTGATCCTTATTTTGTTTTATTTCTGAGGCCACAATTTTTGTTAAAAACTGACAAGTGGGCTTATAGTTTTCAGAGAATGCTTCATTATACTGCATATGTTGACTGAGGAGAAATCCGCTACAAACCTAACAAAGAAATTCCTGTTTATTATGCAGAAACAATGCAAACGTTTATGGTGTACAAGTGCAGAAGGTATTCATAAGGGTTGCCGTACACAGCACATGCCACTGGCTGATGGAACAGAATGTGGTCATGGAATGGTAAGCTGTTTCTATCACATTTTTTTCCATAACTAAAAACTGGGAAGAAGAGAAGGCAAGGAAGACCATTATGTTCTAGTTGAAAGCATCTTCATTCACACACCTTTCTTTGTAATTCTCTGTCGGTGTAGGAGGTCACCCAGAGTGGGTTACGCTCCTTACTTGCTCAAGAAGGCAGGACAAACAAATCTGAAGAACCTTAATATAGCCTTCCAGTGGGCAGTCCGTCTCAGTTTTTTGTCCTAACTCTGCTCCGGTGCGACATCGTTGCTTCGCTCCGTTGTTTTTGGCCTGCAAACTCTTGGTTTGTCTTTTCCTTGTTTGTCAGCACAGTCTTCTGCTGCCTTTATCCCAGTGGTTACACTTTTTTTTTAAGGGAAAAGATTTCCATTCCCCCTTCTCCCTGCCCCTCCCCCTCCTTTAGTCTCCATTCCCCTCTTTTCTGTGTCTCCCGCTGCCCGCCTAAGTGTTGGAGAAGAAAAAGCAGAAGATGACCAGCATGCTCACTCTGCACAGCAAGCAAGCCCAGCACCAGTTGTTCCCCGCCAAGGACTCGGGACCCACAAACAGCCCAAATGACTTTCGAAAGGCTAGGAGGGAGCTAGCTGGAGCCACTGAGAAACTGCCGAAAAAATGGGAGACAAGGGGGACTCCAGCCACTTGATCTCCCCCAGCCACAGCTTCCCCAAAAGGAAAAAATGTGCCCACTCCCAACACGGGTGCAAACAGAGCACATTGGAAGCCAGTGAAGGAACACCCTCACAAAAGTGAAACCAGGTGATTTTGGCGGCACACTCTCCCTCTCCTCCACTGCTTTTGCCAGCCCAGAAGCAGTCAGGGGTGCCTCCTGTGTCCCCCATATGCAGACTCATGCTCAAGTGGGCTGGACACCTAGAGCGGAGAGGGCAAGTGATTTGGAGGCATGTGCAGAGGAGGATTCATCCCGGCTTGCAGTCTCCCTGGAGGGCAGCACCAAGAGAGACATTGGGGCTGTGGAACAGAAGGTTGTTGCTGAGGATCTGCCAGCTATACCGGTGAACTTGCTCCTTGTCGTGGGAGGGGGGAGGGACTGCACCAATCTCAGGTGCCTCTATACAAAATCCACTAGAGGGTGCACAGAACAGAGCCTCCCAGGGGCCATCCAATCTGTGTCTTGACTAGAAAAGCTGGATGCAGGATGCCATCTAGCAGACTATTGTGGCCACTTTATCTTCCCAAAAAGGATTGGTGGGGCACAGGAGAAGGAGGCTGAGTCTGTTAAAAAACATAAAAGCTCAATGAGCCAGAAATGTAAGCAGAAAAGTAGAGAACCCAGGTCCTCGGAGGACTCAGGCGAGGATTCCCCGGACCTTTCCCACTCCATTAGGTACAAGTCTCTCATGGCTGACACTGTGTCTATTCAGGATTCCTCTTCAGTTGAAGAGGGGGAAATATCAGATGATAATGCAAAAAATCCATATATTCAATGCTTGTTTTTAATGGAGGACTTTCAGTTGCTCATTAACTAGTCCACTGCAGCCTTGGGCTTGAAATCTAATAATGTAGAACAGAAACCTATGGTCTCCAGGGGTTCTGTAGTTCTCCCCAAAGTTCAGACACCTAAGACCAAGTCTATCATGCCCAAAGGATTCACTGATACTATAAACGGATAATGGAATGCGCCCTCTACATCCAAGCACGCTTCCTCTTTGGCTAACAAGTCATTCATTCATTCATTTATTCATTCATTCATTCATTCATTCAATTTATATACTACCCTTCTAAAATGGCTCAGGGCAGTTTACAACAGAATAAAAACAATTAAAACCAGTTAACAATTAAAATCAAAACTATAAAAACAGAATAAAAGCAATTAAACATTCAAACAATTAAAAACCCTGGAAAACCAGGGCAAACATTTAAAACAATTTACAACAGTTTAAAAACCCTGGAAGGTCAGGCAAAATAGATTTTAAGTGCTCTCCTGAAAGACAGTAATGAACTCAAATTATGGATTTTTGCCGGGAATGCATCCCATAGCCCAGGAGCAGCTACAGAGAAGGCCTGCCTCAGAGTCGCCACCAGACGAACCAGTGGTAACTGGAGACGGACCTCCTCAGATGACCTTAGCATGCGGTGGGGTCATGCAGAAGAAGGCGCTAAGATAACTCGGACCTAAGCCATACAGGGCTTTAAAGGTCATAACCAGCATTTTGTATTTTGCCCAGAAACATATTGGCAGCTGGTATGATATGATTTTGAGGATGAGACTCTAGAATTTCCTAAAGTCCCCCTTACAGATGCACACTTCATGGTCCTCCTCAGTGGGTCTTGAGTGGTGGTCTCAAAGGATGGGGACTCCACCCTCAAGGACCTGGCTGACAAAAAGGTGGAGGTGGCTATTAGGAGAGCTCACAAATCCACTTCTATGGCTATTAGGGCTGACACCATGGCCTCCCTGGTTTCCAGGGTGTCCTTGCTTTGGATTGATGAGTTATTAAATGATCCACCTACTTATCCTGTTAAAATGAAACACAAGCTCCTGCAGAAGGCTGCCACCTTCATGGTGGACACAACTCTGGACAGTGTCAGATTCTCAGCCAGGTCTGCGTGAGCTAGCATATCAGCTAGACACAATATATAGCTAAAATACTGGAAAGTAGATAACACTTCCAAGTCTAACCTCGAAGCTGTACCTTATGTGGGTGGGGGGCTGTTTGAGGATGAAGCTCTAAAGGAGACAGAAGAGCAACACAAGGCCTTGCCTTTATCCCAGAGCGGGAGGACAAGGCCTGTAACAGCAGGTTCCTTCTGCCTTATCAAACAAACACTGTGTTAAAACAGGACAGATGTGTCAAGCTTCCAGTTTTTCTGTGCAAGCCCTGGTCTGGTGGACAGTTCCAGAAAACCTGACCAGGGGAAAGGCCTTCCTGAAACCGGCAAGGATTCTCATCACCATGGATGAGAGTCTTTCAGGCTGGGGAGCACACTGCCTCAACCACAACATGCAGGGCTGGTGGTCGGAGGAGGAGGGCTGTCACAGTATCAACTGGCTAGAGCTGTGGGTGTTCCACTTTGCGCTGCTAAAATTCAGCCCATTTCTTCAGGGAAAGGATGTTCTGGTGGGCACAGAAAACATGTCTAGGAAGGCGCACACCTACTACCAGGGTGGCACCAGGTCTTGCTCACTTCAGGCATTGGTGGTGGAGCTCCTTTCCTGGCCAGAGTCACATCTGGAACCCATTTGGGCTCATCATGTGAGTGGAGTGTCAAATATTCAAGCGGACTGGCTGAGCCGGCAAGAAATCCAGCCGGCAGAGTGGAGTCTTCACCCACATGTGTTTCACTGGTTGACATCCCGGTCAGGACTTGCGGTGATAGACCTGTTTGCGTCACTGGAGAATGCAAAGTTACACAGACTTGACTCATGGTTTCCCGCAAGCCGGGCAGAGATGGTGGACTCTCTATTGTTCCCTTGGCCTCCGTTGCTGCTGTATGCATTTCCACTGGTTCCTCTGCTGTCACAATGTCTTCTCAAGCTTTATTCGTCAGGGCAACTCTTCTTCTGGTGGCACCATTTTGGCCAAGAAGACCTTGGTTTTCAGAAATTGGTCATGGCAGGGGAGGGTCCTGCCAGTTTACCAGTGAAGGCAGACCTGTGCTCTCAGGGCCTGATTCTGTATCCAAATCTGGCATGGCTTCAGCTGACCCCATGGAAGCTGAGAGGTGTTTGTTAAGGAAAAATCTGTTGTCTTCGAAGGTCATTGACACAATCCTGGCTTCTAGAAAGGCTTCCACCAATAGAATATATCAGACCATTTGGCGTAGTTGTTCTTTGGTGGATTTCCAGGCACTCGGTTTGGCTGGACCAGTGTAAGTTGTGACACCTGCTGGATTTTCTACAAGAAGTCCTGTCTATGGGACTTAAAGCTAACACCTTAAAGGACAGGCGACGTGCCTTCAATAAATGCTTTTTCCACATAAGGGTGGTTAATTCTCCTGACATTCATTGCTGCAATTTTTGAGAGGGGCCACTCAGACTGGTCTTCCACATACCCAACCTGGGACTTGCACATGGTTTTGAGGGTTCTACACTTGGCTCCTTTTGAGTCTCTGATATTTTTATTTAGTTAACATAAAATAAATATTTTACCAAATAAATTAGTGCTCACTGTGAAAGTTTCTTCTTGTTAGTGTAATGGAGGTCAGCCAGGCCCACCCAGATTTTGCTGGATCTTAGGTCTGGGAACGGGTTTCCCTGTCTTGTGTGTTCTCTTCTATATCTGCACTCCTTATGTATGTTCTGTATTTGGGCCAGTGTAATAGTTCTATTTACATGTCTTACCGGTTGCATCTTTCCGTACTGAACTAGAGCTGTGCTTATGAACTGAGAAGGACCGCCCACTGGAGGACTATATTAAGGTTCTTCAGATTTGTTTGTCCTGCCTCCTGGAGAAAGTAGGGGGCGTAACCCACACTGAGTGACCTCTGTCACACTGGCAAGAAGAAACCTTCACGGTGAGTACTAACGTTGCTTTTCCTACATTTTACAATAACTATAAATTGCCTAATGCTCTGTAAGATGGTTTGGGCACTTTAAAAGGACTCTTTCTTTAGAAAACCTCATCAATAAATATTTATAACAATGATATTACAGTTGTAAGAATAATCTGGCCATAGCAAATGTATACCTGTATCTGCTTTGATTGCAGGAGGGCACCTTGAATAAAAATTATGATGTAGGAGAAATGGCTGAGTTAAAAATTCAGGGTGTGTCCGTACTTCCCTCTGTGGAGAAGCCGTAGTTTATCCCCATGGTAGTACAATATGAGTACAAATTGTTACAATATGAGATTATAGGAGGATTGTATGAAAGGAAGGATGAGGGGCTCTTCTTTGATGCTGTGGCCCCAGGACCTCCTTATCTGACAAATGGGAGAAGGCCTCCATTCCAGCCATCTGGAATAGAATGGAATAGGCATGGAGCTGTTTTTGAATAGGCACAGGGCTATTTTGGCTGCTTTTCTCCAGTAGTCATTCTAAGCAATGATAGCCACTCTGGTGCACTTGCTTTCTTCTGCTAATGTGTGACAAATACAGGGACTAATTTCCACTGTTTGCTGCCATCCCTTTAGCAATAAGAAACTCGGCTGTCATGGCTATGAATCTGACCAGGGAGTCTGATCAGTTCCATCTTTTACCTGCTTTTTTTCTGGCTGCAGAGTGGAAGGATGCTTTTTCTAACAGCTAGAACAAATGGCAGTGTTGCTACTGTAGAGGGGCAATAGAGCAGCAGTACTGTAGAGAGGCAGTGGATCACTTACCTCACGGGCTATGAGGTGAGTGATCCACTGATCTCACTGACCTAGCCATTGGGAGCCACCTCTTTCTGCAGTCAAAACCAGGCTGCAGCCAAAACAAGACCATTTACTGTGAAAAGTGCATTTACACAGCTGCTTTTACAGTAGTCAACACATCATAAAATATTTTATTGTGGAATACAAATGAATAAATCCTCCAAAGAGGAACTTTAATTAATATGGTAAATTCTGTAGCAAATGATCATGCTATCCTTTTCTTTTTCATTCATGTTTTTTAGAACATGAAACCGTCATCAGTTTCTTGCTATATAAATAATAAAAGAACACTTTTTTTCTGTGAAACAAGTCAATGGTGGTTGAGAGGCATGCATAAGAAGAACATCTGGGAGAAGTCTGGTGCATCATTTTTCTACTGTGACTTCATCTTGTTTCTTCTATAGGAATTTGCACAACAATAAAAACTGATACATCTTTATTGAATAAGCTATTAAATTCCAGATGTGAACATGGGCTTATTCCAGTTCTATGGAAGTAATTGTCCTGTAGGTGCTATAAATTCAAACAATACAGAATCCTCTTTTCCAGCAACTACTAAACTATTCCTGTATTTATTTCACTAGAAAAAATGACTGACAAAACAACAGAGTGTTAGAATAATGTCCTAATGATGTGTCATTGCAAATGTGCAACCATGCTCTTGTGCAGGAGCACTAATTGCGCCAACATACTTGTGCAATGACATACCTATTGGATATAGTGGATGTGCTAGCCCACAACTATGTTGATTCAATTGGTGCTCTTGCACAATTGTGATAATGCATCGTTAGAATATTGTTCTAACATTGTGCTGTATGCCAGCCACTTTATTTTCTGTTATTGTGTTGTGCAAAAAAGCTGCTGCTGTTGCCCTTGTGAGTAAATTCTGTTTATTTTTAGATGCTGCTCTGTAGGTGTGTGTGTTTTGGAAAGGCTGGAGGTTTGTGGAAAAGAAGGAAACTCTATTTGGTGTCAGAAGGGGGGGAGATTTTTGCAAGGCTCAGTGGGTGACTTCCCCCCGCTTTTGGCTTAGGCACTAGGTGGACATGTAACTGGAGACAGAATTAGGAGGGTCCTTTGCGCCTCCCAAGTGATCTTGAAGTAATCTTGGACAAATGCGGCCAAAATGCCCAGATCCTAAAAGTAGTGTTCCTGTTCAAGATTTCAAGCAGCCTAGAACAGGAGTCTTGCAGTGCTCTTGAGGCTCACTGGGAACATCCCCCCCTCCATTTCCCACAGTGCTATATTAAAGGCTTGTGATTGGGGCTGGTTGCCAGCTCTGAACTTAAATGCTTTATTGCTGTTAGCATGTGGGTGAGAGTTTTCATGACACACATTCCCTCCAATCCATGTACTATATAAGTTGTCAGGGCCTATTCCCTCTCTTGTCCTCTTTTTCTTAGTGATACTTCCAACATTCCATGGCTCTACTGGCTTCTGCTTTAATTGCTAGACTTACACAATCTGTTCAGTTTATGGTTCCTTAAGATCCCAGATTTTTTCCTCTTCCAAAATGGAAGTGAGGGCTGCCCATAATAGGCAGCAACACATCTCCCTGCTCGCAAACAAAGGTAGCAACAAAGACAGGAGTTCCTGTACTTGGCATTCATGGTGAACCCAGAAGATCCCTCTCCAAAAAATGGCATGGGTTACTAAAGTATTCTCTTACCCCCCTGTCTTTGTCAGCATTCCATATGACCTGGAAATTCACAGGGTCATTTCATGGATTTTTTTTTTTTAAAGCCAGCCGCTCGCCGACCCAACTGGCCGGTTCAGCTTGTTTGCCCCAGCCCCCTTTAAGGAGCACAGACGCCAGAGCACCTTGTAATTGCCCCCCACCCCTGTGCTCCTGGGGCGGGGCCCACAAGCGACGCAGAGAGCATGGGCTGATTCAGTCCGTTTCTTGAGGGCACCCCCCCCCATCCCTCAGATATAGGCTGGGCATTGCTGGTTGCTGTGTGGGGCCTGGCAGGAATTTTTTGGGTCCACAACTAATTGGCCAGCGGTGTGCGCCCTTTTTCGCCTGCCCTGGTCTATACCTGTAGTCTTGGTAGTCAGTTAGTGCCATAATTTTCTGATCACATTTTGGCAGGTACAGTGCGGAGGGAAGCAACAGCTTATAATCGGTGATGCACCTTAGGTAAGGGTTTGGCTTCTAGGAGGAGGAGCGGATCCCTTGAGGCTTGATAGATCAGAGATGCTGCACAGCCCCTCTTCTCTGAAAAGCGACATCCTTCCGTATCTCTTGGCAGCATCGGAGGGGCGTCATTAGTAACAGAGACCTGACCTTAGGTCAGCTAGGAAGGGTGACGCCTGCTTAGGGTGCCGCCTGGAGCCAAGGTGCTAACGCCATTATCATCTAGGTCAAGGCAGCCGCTCTCACAGCCAGCCTTCTAGGAACCGCACTGTGGTGAGTTGAGCGCCAATCCCAGTTGAGCTCCATGTAGGGGTGTGTCCGAACCGGTCTGGAGGCCATTCTAAAGGCCTCCGAACTTCCAGACCGGTTCGGACTTGGCCAGTCCGGGTCCGGGTGGGGGGTCTTCCTTTAAGGGCGGGAGGGCTTGCTTACCCCTCCCGCCTCTTTGCCCCCTCCAGTGCCCGTATTCTATTGTATAATTGGGGCTCTGGAAACCAGCCGCCCCAGCCGCCTCCTCCACCCCCCCACGAGCGGATTAGGGGCAAAGGAAAGCGATAGGACTCCGGATCTAATGGAACTTTCACCGGAGGCCCAGTCTACTTGCCGGGAAGAAGCCAGGTAGACCGGGCCTCCGGCGATCGGAGGCCCGGTCTACCCGCCGGGAAGAGGCCGGGTAGACCGGGCCTCGATCAGAGGCCCAGTCTACCCGGCCTCTTCCTGGCGGGTAGACTGGGCCTCCGGCGAAAGTTCCATTAGATCCGGAGTCCTATCGCGCGCGCGCGCGCGCCCAAGGCCCCAGTTGGGCCTGAGACTTTGGCAAGAGAGGAGCTATGTTCGCGAGCTCCTCTCTTTTTTTGGCAAACGTGGTGAGCACTCGGGGGGGCGGTGAGTGGGAGGGAGGGGGGGCGGGAGGGCGGCAGTAGCTTTCCTTTGCCCCTAATTCGCTCGCGGGGGGGCGGGGGGGCGGCTGGTTTCCAGCACCCCAATTATACAATAGAATACGGGCGCTGGAGGGGGCAAAGAGGCGGGAGGGGTAAGCAAGCCCTCCCCGCCCTAAAAGGAAGGCCCCTCTTCGGTGCCGGTCCGGACTGCTCCGGACCATGCACATCCCTAGCTCCATGTTGGCTTGTAAAGAACTAGGTATCAAAAAATGTGGCCCATTTCACCAAATATTCTTGTTTCCGTGTCTCCTTGGGTTTAGGTGCAAATCTTTTTTACAGATCTATAACTTATGTGTGGGAAATGCTCTGGGTTCATAGAATATATTGATAAGATATTTAAGGTGGCTTCATTTCAATCCAAACTGATAGGCACTTGTCAACTCAGCTTTGCTATTAAAGGGAGTAGTTTATCAAAGTGTGCATCAGTTCACATGACTTTTTTTCTGCTTAGAGAAGAGAAGAGACTGGTAGAGATTGATATGCACTTGCATGTCATTCCTTGGGCAAGGTCCATGCTTGCTTCAGCTGCACATATACTAGAGATTGGTATGAAGCCTGCTCTTGTAAAATGGTTTGCCACATATCTTGCAGCCCCACCGCCAAGCGCTAAATTCTAAGACAAGGAGTACTGAACCAGCTTGGAAGTATTCGTTTTCAGGGAATGTGGACATTGACTATATTTGTATTTTTGGAAAAGGCATTGCTACTATACAACAGTATGCACAAATGCAATCTTTTAAATAATGGTCTATTAAAAAGCCTTCTGAATTTACTTCTTGTAAAGTGCCTATGGAAAGCATACTCTGCATTGGAAAAAAATTATAGCTCTTTTATTCATTTGTGTCTTGCTTAGAATTTTTTTTGCTGCAGTTGTTACATGCTTTCTTTCTTAGAATTATTCAGCTTTTCTGAATTATAAATAAATGTACAAGTCTGAAATCTAGCTTGATAGATAGGTGTTGATGAAACTGGGTCTTAGATTGTATATGCTCACAGAAACAAAAGCATTGGTTTATTTCACGTTTGGAATATTCATGGTTATTTGTTATATTTTAAATCTGTTACATTATATTTTAAATCTGATTTTAAATTTTAATTGTTTTTAACTGTTGATTTTAATGTTTATAGATATTTTTAATCAATTGTAAACCACCTTGATACTTAGTTATGGGTGCTATATAAAAATAAATAAATATTAATAAGACCTGCTATTGTTAACACTGGCCCAAGACTACACATAAGTTTTGTTTAGTTGGTGCCTTTTAATGGGAGCTGAGTCTGATGATGATGATAATGATGATAATAATTAATAATAATAGGCTGAGAAAGTGATAGATAGATGTGCATTTATTTATTCTGTCAGGCATATTAAAAGTTCTATGTAGACTAGAGTGGTCTGACATCTTTGGGACCAATTTGGGACTTATCTAGTGGGGAGTTAGGCTTAGCCCACTATGGCTGCATTAAGGCATAATGGCAAATTATGGTTGCAGCAAGCCTTAGCTTGTGTGCTTTTTCCTCTGCTTCCTGCTTCCTTTGCATGCAAGGGAAGGAAATTTAAAGCTTCCAGTTGTGGTTTACAATCTAGGATATCAAAGCCATGGTTTGGTATCCAGATGTGTTAACTGACTGTGCTTTGTAAATACTTGAATTTCCTACCCTCACATGTGAAGGAAGGGGGAAGCAACTCGCTCAAGGTGCACTGCAGCACATTATCATAAATAGAACCATAGTTTGTTATATCTGAATGTAGCCTGTAAGTGAGCCTGACTAGGCCAAGTTTAATACTTGCGTCCTAAACACACTTAGGCCCCCATTGAGTGCTCTTCTAACATTTTCCTAACCATGAGGATTGTGAGATGCTTGCATGTACTTGGGAGAATGTTTGAGTGATCCAATTCTGTGGGATATACCTAATGATTTCCCTCAGAATTGGTACCATTGCAGGAAGGAGAACTAATTCAATGGGAAAGACCTACATTACTGGACTTTGCCATATGGATGGGTTATTTAAATGTTTTCCTAGCCGCACAGAGCTGTTGATAGATAATCATCTCTAATGCAGATGGAAGAACACTGAAAGGGGACATAAACTTGAAGTGGAATGATTGCCATTTCCCTCATTCTGAGATTTGCATGATTAGGGAGAATGGTGTGATTATATCTCATTGACAAACATCCCTTTGATCGCAGGATTGGGTGTTACTAATGTGCATGTAGTGCCCATAATTATGTCAGTGGAAAATGAAAAGATTGTTAACAAATGCTATGAAAGCAATCATAGAGGTGCTGACAGCTATGCACTCCAGGACCTTCTGATGCCACAATGCCTTTTATCTTCCCACACAATGTATGTTTCATCTGAAAACACTCCTATATCTACTTTTTTTGCATATTGGTAACTTAAATTTCTTGTCTTCAAGCATATGTTTTAGATTTTCTTTTGATTTTGAAAGAAAACTTGGTGTCTATCATGATAGTCATAAGTGGGTGCTAATGCCTGTTTCATTACATAATGTATGTGTAAAAATATTTGCAGTACTTTATGGTCAGATTTTCAGGTTCCAGTGAAAGCTTCTAGGAGCAGATCATTTTTGAATTATTAAATTTTAATTACATTGTCAAGATACATCAATGATAAGTTGATCCCTTATTAAAAACCTGGGCTTAGTGGGTGCTGAATTTTTCAGCATCTTGAATTGTTAATAATATTTTGGAAGTACAAATCAGTATTTGGGGCAACATTGGAGATAGTTAGTCATGACTATGCACCATTGAAATCAAGGAAACAAATACGCTGGAATCTAAAAATCCATTTGCCAACTCACCAGTGGTGAGCACCCCCAGCCCTCTGGTATAGGATACCCAGCACCACGCAGATTTCCTCTCCAGAGGTCTAATTTCCACTGCCATTTTAAAGAAGGTAAGAAACAGCAGGAATCCTTTCAGAGAAGTAGCAGAGGGCTCCATTTCTTATTATCTCCATATCTCAGTTCATATGACTTAAGACCTGCTTATCTCACAAGTTATCTGAGGGAATAGAGGGGATTGGTGTCAGCCACAAATAATGACTGGCTAGTGATCCCTGCAAGCTATTCATGACTAACATTCACTTCAGTGGGACCTAGGCATGACTTAGTCTGGATGCTGACAAACAACACAATAATCCTGTATTAGTAATAATAATTAATAGTAAATTTCTTTTATTTCCTTTCCTTTCCCCACTTCAGTTGTCAGATTCTGTGTGTACAGAATCAACTTTCTAATTTGATTTTATTACATTTTTAATTGAGCAGCATTGTCGGCATGGAATTTGTGTAAGCAAAGAAATGGAAAGGCTTCCTGTAGATGGACAATGGGGATCCTGGGGACCTTATAGTTCTTGTACCAGAACGTGTGGAGGCGGCATCAAAAGCACAACCAGATTGTGTAATCGGCCTGAGTATGTGTTTTTATTTTGAATATATGTACAATGAGTTTTTTAAATTATTATTTTGAAACTGTCAGCTAACATTACTTCCTATAGGGACATACATAACATTTTCACCACTGTCTTCTTTTTAAAGCAGCCAAATCAAAAAATAATTATCATTAGAAATATGTGTATATGCTTTTTAACAAAAAGAGTTCTCAAAGCAGTTTACCTAGCAAAATAGTTTGGGAAATATACTAGCAGAGATTTGAACTGGCAACCTACTCAACTTTAAAAAGTTACTATATGAGTGGCTGACTGTTTTCAATCCCGTATCAAACTGAAGCCACACTTCAAATTATTGATTTGGAATGCTATTTTACAGTTCTGCTTAGTCATCCTGAAACCATGGATGTTTGCTTCCACAGTATTAAATGGTATGGACATATTTTGTGTGCTGAACTATCAAGAAAAGTATGGCTGTTGTTGAATCCTTAAAGATATATATGCCCATATTTTACTGCACAGGCAAACCTCATTATATGCGGACTCCATACCTGTGGTTTCACACATTCCCAGGTGTCTTATTGATACCTGGTTTCATTATCTGTGGATACAAAAGGGTTAAAACCTACATATCCGCAGTTCCTAGAGGGCTGGAAGGACTGGAAGTGACCACGGAAGTAATTTCAGACTGCCATTTTCTCAGGAGGAACACACGAGGAGACAAGAAGAGCCATTTTGTGGCTCATTTCTTTAAAAAAAAAAGTTTTGTGTGATTTTTTGCAGTTTCGAGGGCATTCCACAGATTGTGGGTGGGCATTCCTGAGCACATGGGAGCATGGTATAGTAAACGGTTTCAATTATTTTTTGCTGTTTTTTCACGTTTCCCCCCCCACACACCTTTTTGGTCTTGAACCTAACCCCTCTTTTCCCATAGGCATAATGCCTCATTACTCACAGTTTCGTTATTCATGGTAGTAGGCGAGTAATGGAACCTCGCAAGTAACAGGGTTTGCCTGCACAATTTCAATAGGTTGCTTGAGTTTTAAAGACATTAGTTAGGGATATTTGGATGGGTTGAAGACAAACAAAACACATGCTCTCTGTAGTGTACATATTATAATAAATTTTGTTTTGTACAAATCTAGACTTCCTGGGTAGTGGATGTAGTGCAGGTTAGAATAATGCATTAAGATTTATGAGAATACCTGATTGTGCACTTATGACATTTTACATTTCTCTTCCCTTCCCTTCATAGTGGTTTTGGTCAAAAGAGTTTAATTATTGTATTTGACAGAAATCTGTATTTTTATAGATACTTGTATTTAAATTACAATGGTAAGATTACTTGGAAAGTTTTAATATGAATATCTGAATGTCTGTTAAAATGTTTGAAATTAATTTTCATTAGGCCAAAACATGGAGGAAAATACTGTGTGGGTCGCAGAATGAAATTTCGATCGTGCAATACTGATTCATGTCCAAAAGGCAAAAAAGATTTCCGAGAGCATCAGTGCTCTGAATTTGATGGTAAACATTTCAACATAAATGGACTAACATCTGCTGTACGCTGGCTTCCAAAATACATTGGCAGTAAGAATTGTTTGTTCTTAACTACATGTTGATTTGCATAAAGCTTTACAGATACTTTACAGGTTTCTTTAAAAAAACAACAACACATTTTTTCCCCTGCCAACAGTTTCTATGAAGGATCGCTGTAAACTCTTTTGCCGTGTTTCAGGCACAACATCCTACTATCAGCTAAAAGACAGAGTTATTGATGGTACTCAGTGTGGACCGGACACCCATGATATATGTGTTCAAGGCTTATGCAGGGTAATTAATTTCACTGTAGTGATTCTATTGGAACCCATCTAATAATGTTGTCTAAACTGATTGTTGAAATAGTATAATGCATCAGTTCAGTGCTTTTGTTGGATTCTGATGTCCATCATATTACTGTGATGAGTATAATTAATTCTTGCTAGCTAAATCATATAAAGTTTTCATTACACAATGGCTCTGGAAAGATAATATTTTGTCTGCTCTGAATAATAGCATTGTGAATAGTGGCATTCTCATTATGGCTCAATGCAGACATAAAACCAATCCTTCATCACACCAGGATTTGGTGATTAGGAGCATCCCATGAGCTTGTGGGCTTCTCCCCTCTGTGTAAGCATGCTCCTTCTTTTACTCTGGTTAGTGTTTGGATGTAGATCTTCTAATTGAGTTTTGGACTAACTGTGGTGAGAGAACATCTGTATAGACCTAGTGTTAACAGTAGTTTCGCAACTACTCCAAAATTGGATAGGGTTGGAGGAATGTCTGCACAAGAAAGTAGGAAACAAAGAATGGAACACACAAACCCATGGGGCATTCCTGGTTATTCAGTGGTGGATTGTTAAGAAGTTTGGTGTTCGAGCAGTATTATGTCTGAACTGAGCCTATGTAAATCTGATCCGAACAGGATTCTCAGTCAAATATAATGGCCAACATCCTGATTAAGGAAGCCCCAGTGTTGTGACAGGATTTGAATAACAGCTATTCCAGACTAACAGCATCGGTGTGGGGTGTGGGCTGGCTGGCAATTTGATGACCTCCCCTTACCAAGGAAGCCTGCTGTATACCCAAAAATATGTCCCTGATGCTGTGTAGCCCTCTGGGACATGCTCTTGGGTGGTACAGATGATTTCCTAGGAAATGGAGTCTAGGGGTGCTTCTGGATCCAAGTCTCTACTTGGTGTCCCAGGTTGAGACAGTGGCCAGAAGTGCCTTCTATCAGCTTCAGCTGATATGCCAGCTGTGTCTGTTTCTTGAGTTAGACGACCTCAAAACAGTGGTACATCTGCTGGTAACCTCCAGACTGGATTACTGCAATGGGCTCTATGTGGGGCTGCCCTTGTACGTAGTCCGGAAACTACAGTTGGTCCAGAATGCGGCAGCCAGGCTGGTCTCTGGGTCATCTAGGAGAGACCATATTACTCCCGTATTGAAGGAGTTACACTGGCTGCCAATATGTTTCCGGGCAAAATACAAGGTGTTGGTCATAACCTATAAAGCCCTAAACAGCTTGGGACCTGGGTTTTTAAGAGAACGGCTTCTTCGTAATGAACCCCGCCGCCCATTGAGATCATCAGGAGAGGTCCATCTGCATTTGCCACCGGCTCGTCTGGTGGCTACTCAGGGACAGGCCTTCTCCGTTGCTGCCCGAGGCTTTGGAATGCGCTCCTTATGCAATAAGAGCCTCCCCATCTCTGACATCCTTTAAAAAGTCCTTAAAGACGCATTTCTTCACCCAGGCTTCTAACTGATATTGTTTTGATTGTTTTGAATGTTATTTTTAGAATATTGTTTTTAAAATTTTAAATTGTGTTTTATATTTCTTGCTTTAAAATTTTTGTTTTGTTTTGTTTTTGTTTTTAATTAATGTTTTACTTTTTAATCTTGTTGTAAACTGCCCAGAGACGTAAGTTTTGGGCGGTGTAAAAATATGATAAAATAAAATAAAATAAAAAATAAATCCCCTCTCCTCCCGGCTGTGCTGGTGCTGTTAGTCTGGAAGCACTGTTATTGTGATCCTCACTGCATTGGCACTCCCTTAGGGTGTCGGCCAATGTGCAAATTTACTTGGAAACAAATTTTGTTGAATGGGTGGGGATTTGCTCATGGAAGCATGTTTAGGATTAGGAAGGATAGAAGTTATACAGAAGCAGAATCTTTTTTAAAATTGCCAAATCAAAGATGTATCCAATTACATGGACTTCATATATGAATGACCCTTTTAAATTGACGGGCAATGGGGCATCATAATAAAATTATGATGGGGCATCACATAACTATTAGGAAGTGAAAGACTAATTTTGAACTTCTAAAAATAAGACTGCAAGGAGGGCTGCAGTTTTTTAACCAATGGCTAATAACTTTTGGAATTCAGAAAGTTTGGTTGGATCAGTGTCCAGTGTTCTCTCTAATTTTTTCCATCTGCGTGCGGAATGAATTTTGTTCTGAGCAGCAGTATCATGACAATATACTGCACGTGCGTTTAGAATGAGGCCTTTCTAATTCAACCTGAGCGGGCTCTAAAATTAACTGAGCGGACATCAACAAACTTGTGAGCTTGTGCACATCTTAGAGGGAACACTGCCAGTGTCTGTCTCCCCCAACCTTCCTCACAGAGTTCATGTGAGGATAAAATGAAATGTGCACTTGCTTGGGCTCCTTGGAGGAAGGACTGGATAACATATTTTATGCATTATAGGGTGCAGGGTGAGAGACTTTATAACCTGAAACTTAATTGACACTAATGTACATACATTAAAAACATTATTTATATGTTCCTTTAGCAAGCTGGCTGTGATCGTGTCTTAAACTCCAAGGCAAGAAGAGATAAATGTGGTATCTGTGGTGGTGACAATTCCTCATGTAGGACTCTTGTGGGTACTTTCAACAGTGCTCATTATGGTATGTTTCTTTATATATTTTTGGTTTGTTTCACAGTGATATTGAATTAACCCATAGGGTCCAACTGTAGTAGTGAGCAAGGTTCGGTTTGGCGCAATGGAAAAGCCCTCCGGACTGGTCCGGAATTCCGGCGGTCCAGAAGGGTGGGGGTCTGTCACTTTAAGCGGGGGTGGTGGTAGTACTTACCCCCCCCCGCCGCTCTTCCCCCTCCGGCGCTGGTGCTTTTAAAAATCTTCTTGGGGCGGCAGAGTTCCTCCCTGCCGCCCCTGCCCCTGTCGTTGTCCTTCTAAGCTTGAAACGATGAAGGGCTAGCGGCGCGCATGCGCCCTTCGTGGCACGCGCGCTTGTTTCTGCCGCTGGCGCGCGCACACCACATATGTCATGCTGCGTGTGTGCCAGCGGCGCAGACAAGCGCGCGCGCGCGCCGCTAGCCCTTCATCGTTTCAAGCTTAGAAGGACAACGACGGGGGCAGGGGCGGCAGGGAGGAACTCTGCCGCCCCAAGAAGATTTTTAAAAGCACCAGCGCCGGAGGGGGAAGAGCGGCGGGGGGGGGAGTACTACCCCCCCCCGCTTAAAGTGACAGTCCCCTCAGTGCCGGACCACGCTTCTGTGGTTCCGTGCACATCCCTATCCAACTGCTTGTGGGACACTGCTTGTGCAGTTCTGTTCATAGATATTTATTTATTTAAAATAGTTATATCCCATTCCTGCAGTGCAATGCTGCTTGAAGATAAACAATATAAAGTAAATAAAACTGATTTAAAAAGTTTCTATTTTGATTACTTGGATTTTATGGCTTATGATTGAGACAAATTTTATGGCCTATGATTGAGACAATTAAAAACCAACTAGCCTTATATTTAGAAATAAAAGCTACTAGCTGGGCTGGTTGCAGAGCATCTGCACCTCCGGCCGGCCAGCCCACCCACCTGCCGCTGCCTTCTTCCCCCGCCTGCCCGCACACCACCATCTTTTTATTTCTTCTCCCCCACATCTACCCCCGCTGCTTTCTTGCTGGCCTCTTCTCCTGCCCACCTCCACCGCTTTCTGACCGGCCACCAGCTTCTTCTTCTCCCCCCTTCCTGCCGCTTTCTGGCCGGCTGCCCCTGCCACTTTCTAGCTGTCTGTCTGGCTGGCTGCTGGCCTCTCCCACCTGCCGCTTTCTGGCCACCCGCCTGCCCGCCACTTTTTGGCTGCCGCCCCTGCCGCTTTCTGGCTGGCCGGCCGGCAGCTTCTTCTCCCCACTCCCGCTGCTTTCTGGCCACCTGGCCCCACTGCTGGCTGGCTGGCCAGCTAGCTGCCAGCTTCTCCCACCCTTTCTGGCTGATGGGCCAGCCAGCCGCCAGCTTCTTCTGATCTGCCCCTGCTGCTGCTTTCTGGCTGACGTTTTGTTCGGCCAGCCGGCTGGCTGCTGCCACCGCCGTTTTCTTTTCCCTGGCTGTCCCCATTGCTATCAGCAGCTGCTCACGAACTCTCGCAAAAGTTGCCATACATGTGATTAGTGATGGGTACGCCTAAGAAAAATATATATAAAGAAGATTATATATTGTGAATTAATTGGTTATTTTTGTAGCTCTTCATTGTGGGTGGAGAAAAGCAAATATCTAATTTCCCATCAAGTTTATCTCTTACAAGTGTGGTCTTTAATATACCGTAATTAATTTATGTATAATTGTATTCCAGGTTATAACATTGTAGTAAAAATTCCTGTAGGAGCAACAAACCTTGACATACGTCAGCATAGTTATTCAGGGAAACCAGAAGATGACAGTTACCTTGGTAAGCATTTCACATAATTGGTTGTCGACTGTATCTGACCTAAAATACTTATTGCCCACCACAGCAGTGAAATGACTCTTTGTGACCTGCCATCCAGAAACACTTTTACCAACTTGAAAAATCATTTCAGGACTCTGCCATGTATTATGGAAGATCCAACACTATGATGGCTGATTGCATGGAAAACCACTAAACATTCTAGTAGGATAAACAGGATTGCATGTCTTTGACTATATCAAAACCTTGGCCAGACTTACCAATGGTATCTGGGTGCCGTGTCTGGAAGCTAGACTGGAAATTGATTTTAAAAAGTTTGATCTAGGGCTGTCAAGATGAGAGTGTAATTCAACCACATTTTCAGTTGCCTTCCTTGTAAGGTTTGAGAAATAGGTCAATAATTTTAGGGATCATCTCTGCTAAAGGTGTTTTTCAAGAAGGCATTAACTACTATCTTCTTGAAAGGAGCTGCATAATTAGATCCCACAAAAATCATTAACAACTCCACTCAAGATAGGCAGAGAGGCTATTCACATGAGCAGCCTAACCCAGGCTAGGGCATTGTGTATGCCCTTAATGTCTACTAATTAGCTTTCACTTGGGGCCACACAACAGATAATGTTAAATGCTTAGCTTGACCTTCCATTTTTGCTTTATATTTAACTAGCACCTGTGCAGGGCCATTTAAGCCTTTCTCTCTGCGTCATGGTCCTAATGAGAATTGTGCCTTTGAAACTACTGTTCAGTTAAAGCTTCTCTTAGGAACATAGGAAACTGCCATATACTGAGTCAGACCATTGGTTTATCTAGCTCAGTATTGTCTTCACAGACTGGCAGCGGCTTCTCCAAGGTTGCTTCTTCCAGAGCTAATAGCTTCAGAGGCACAATTTTCATAGGACCCATGACGCGGTGGGAAGGGCTTACGTATGTCCTCCTTTTATGCTATGGTTTTTATCCTGATTGGTTTGGCCTTGATGCTAGTTAAATAATAACAAACAAAAACACAGGCCAAACTATGGCTGACATTCTGCATGGTAAAAGCTTGGTGTTAACAAGGTGCTGAAGTTGCTGAGCACTTAAGAGGCAATTCTGGAGCTGTTGGGGCTGTTGTGAAAGTCCTTAAAACAGTGCATAGGCACTTGCTTCACACTTCTTCCAGGGAAACAGTGTGAGGTTTTACTGCCCCAGCAGCTTGCTAACATCAAGATTTCTCTGTGCAGAATGTTAGCCTATATATTCAATGTACATTGTTTATTATTGTCTATTTTGGCCCTTCAAAATTTAAGTATTTTCAATTAAAGAAAAAACCTTTTGTTTACAGGATAATTATGTGTGTGTCAGCTCCAATTGAGTTCAAAAAAATGAGGAAATTCGATAGTCGATGTTGTTCACACCATGAGGGAATGACATCTGATGTCCAGTCTAAGATAGTGTACTGGCCTACAAAATCATAACCATAGAAACACAATTTGACTAGGTCCTTCATGCTCCAATGCACTATCTGTGTGCACGGATTCAATAAAAACCTGACACACCTGTTCAGCAGGCAATTCTGAGTGTAAAAATGCCCCTTCTAAAAAGAATAGTGCAAAGGGAAAACTTGAAGAAGCCACAGAAGATTGGTGGGGGGGGGAGGTGAAATAAAATGACATAGCTGTTTTACCTCTTCACCCATAATACTCAGGCATTCCCCTTCCTATGTAATATGCAGAGATATTGACACATGAATAGAAATGCACAGTTAACGGTATCAAATACATTGGCTTGCATTCTTAGGCCACTCAGATTTATTTTACCTTCAATATTTACTGTCTGACTAGAATGATTTAATTTCTTTAAAGGTAGCACACTTTGTTTTATAGTTTGTAAAATTCACCAAGATTTGGTTAAATTGTCTTAGCTTACTAGTCAGCAATTTACTGTTTCACTATCTTGTTTTATTTTGCTTCATTAATTGTTTGTTACATTTATTGTGTTTTGCTGGTTGTTGACCATAAGAGGTTTTTTTCTGCTTGCATCCTAAGATCTTATAACATGAACATAAGCTCCACTTTCACATGGGAGTGGATTTTCTCCTCTTTCACCAATATTCCCCTTGCTGCTGCAGCTTCCTGTGCTCCATGCCGTCTTGCTTCAGAGACACCCCCCACCCCCACTTTCTCAGGAGTAGACTTTTGAGAGTTGCAAGAATGGAGTTGCAAGAATGAAGGCAAAACCAGCTAAAATTGCCCCTTTGCCTGTGCAAGTGGAACTTTTTTTCACTCATGCTGTTAGCACTAGAATAAAACTCATTAAATTCATTCACATGATCATTCGTGCCAGGGCTGCGGGGGGGATGGCAGTACACTACCTGCCCTCCCCCACATGATTCTTGCTGTTCCCAGGCATGCACACATGGCAGACACGTGAATGATCCTCGAGTGGGGAGGGAGAGGGGGTCAGTGTTCTCTCTAATTCTTTTAATGTGTATGCGGAATGAGTTTTGCAATGAGCAGCAGTATCCAGGCAGTGTGTGCGCACATGCATTCAGGGTGGGACCTTCCTGATTCAACCTGAACAGGATCTAAAATTAACTGAGCGAACATCAAAAACCATGTGAGGGAACACTTGATGGGGTAAAGCAGGCGGCATTCTCCCTTATTCCACAATGCACTGTGTGAGGAGCATGGTGCATTGGGTGATCCCTCACTGCTAGGCCGCTTCTTTCTCCCACTATGGATTCTCAGGCTGCTGGCAGCCCAAATTCCCACAAGACCTGGCAGTGAGGTAGGAGGTGCACATGCATTTAAAACCCAGGCTACTTGGTGGAGGAACACCGGGATCGGGAGTCATCCCAGCTCTCATGACCAGACTTACCTAGGTAGCACTGGTCGTGAGAATGATTTCATTGATTTTGTTGTTTCAGAGTTACTAATGGAAGCTTTTAATTATTACAAAGAAACGCTTGCATGTAGTGAACAGTTTACATTTAAAGGTGAATGAATGATGCAAAGATGTTGATTGTCTCTTTTAATATTGTTATAGCGCTATCCAATACTGATGGAAAGTTTTTTTTGAATGGAAATTTTGTGGTAAGCATGTCAAAAAAGGAAATCAGTATGTATGGAGCAAATTTTGAGTACAGCGGTTCAAACAGCACTGTGGAGCGAATCAACAGTACTGGTCGACTAGAAGTGGAGATTCTTTTGCAGGTGAATGTTTTATTAAATTGTAAGCATCTGTATCTTTTCATACTCTATAAATAAGGAGAAATGATTGAAAAATTGTTGTTTATCTTTGCTAAGGTCTTGTGCGTGGGGAATTTGTACAACCCTGATGTGCATTATTCATTTACTATTCCTGTAGAAGAGAGAAATGATCTGTTTGCATGGGATCCTTATGGGGTTTGGCAAGACTGCAACAAAATGTGTCAAGGTATTGTAAATTTCTCGTTGAAGTGGTATCTAGGATACTACAAAAGGCTTAGTTATAACCTCTCATACTATATTTCTCTTTCCTCTTGCTATTGTTTGAATGTGGCAATGCATAATATTCACAAGCATGACAATGTTTTGTAGGAGTCCAAAGCTGATATGCTTCCTTTATATTTTTCAATTTTATGGTTTAAATTTTCAAAAATCCTTGTGCCAGTTGACAGTTTGGTAAAAACATAATTCTGTAGTTTGTTCCCCCTCTGCAGTCTTTTAAACAATGCAAATATTAGCAGAAGTGATGTTCCGAACCTAGTCTCCCAAAAACTATACAGGAAACTCTGCTTTTTATGAAATTTTAATGTAAGAATAATCTGCTGATAAAGTTACACTTCAGGTTACTTCAGGCTATTTTGTTCACCTGTTAATAAAGATGTGAGAACATTATAAGCTCTCATGTCTCCTGTCCAAGGACAGTATTCCTTGGGGCACAGTTAATCTGAATCATGCCCTCTACACATCTCTATGTTTTGAAAGTAATGCTGATAACCTGCCCCTCCATGATTAAGGAGTGACGTGTTGTGGGGAAGACCTTTATCACCTGAGAAAGGCCAATCAGGCAATGTATTATAAAGTTCTGTATCTTATAAAGTTTTATAACTTCATTACAAACAATATGTTGATAACCTCTGGACATCATTATACAAAATCTAAAGTGCTCCCAAATAGTTAATTACAGCAAATATGAAGCTATATTTGTCCATCGGCGCATCTGTCATTTGCTCTTGCTGAGGGTCTGTTCTGACTAGGGGATGGAAGTGCTGAGCTCATTGCTTTTTTCAGGGCGAGTCAAATGCAGGGATAAAGTTCCTGCACGAGTTCCTGGTGCCTGCTTTATCTCAGTTACACAGCACCCTGCTAGACCATGGGCCGCCTTCTTCCCTTTAGATGTGGCAATATCAGCTCTTTGAAACAAGCAGAGCAAGGAAGGAAAATCAAATTCCTAGCAAGTGTTGATGATAATTTAAAAATAAAGAGCTAAAGGATATCTCCTGATTTCTTACGCCATCCTGTTCAATTTCCTGTTTTGCTTGTTAAATGTATTCTGTTTAAGGTCTTCGCCGAAGAAAAGTTACATGCATTCGGAGGAGTGATCGCTTGGTTGTGTCTGACCAAAGATGTGAACATATAACAGCTCCCACATTTGTAACAGAACAGTGTAATACAGAATGTGAATTAAGGTAAACGAAAAAAGAAAGAAGTGCTTATAAATAGGCAGAGTTAAACATTTATTTGACAGACACTTTTATACAATTCTATGTACAAATTAAGTAAAAGTAAAGTGTGCCGTCAAGTCAATTTTGACTCCTGGCACCCACAGAGCCCTGTGGTTTTCTTTGGTAGAATACAAGAGGGGTTTACCATTGCCTCCTCCCACGCAGTCTGAGATGATGTCTTGCAGCATCTTCCTATATCGCTGCTGCCCGATGCAGGTGTTTCCCCATAGTCTGGGAAACATACCAGTGGGGATTCAAACCGGCAACCTTCTGCTTGTTAGTCAAGCATTTCTCCGCTGTGCCACTTAAGGTCACTATGCACAAATTAGGTTCCCATTATTCAAATTACTATATGTTCTGGACTTAGAACTTTGTAATTTATGGTATATGACCCACAAATTCATAACTCACTGCATTTGCCCTTTTCACCATGTTGGTTTGACCTGAGTGGAACTAAAATGTCTTTAATGCTTCTTGTGTTGCATCATTAGAAAGCAACAAATATGCATTGGTTTTTATGTCCCCACCCCCCCCCGCTATCTGAATACCTTCATAATGAATGTAGGTTACCTCTACAAACTAAAACATATTTAGTTTTATATAATAGTTTATACTTATAGGTGGCATAACACTGGCAAAAGTGAGTGCTCAGCTCGGTGCGGCCCAGGGTTTCGATCTTTAGACATCCACTGTATGAAGTACTCTGTTTCAAAGGGACTGAGTGTTCTAGTGGATGATAAATACTGTGCTGATCAGCAGAAACCACCAATGCGAGAACCATGTCATGGAGATTGTCTTCTAACAAGCTGGCATTACGCAGGATGGTCAGAGGTACACATTTAGAATCTTGTACTTTTGCAGTTAATTTTTGCGCTAGAGTATGTACTGCTGTCTTAGCTTGTTTGCTGATAAGCCACTGAAGCTTCAGTTCTGTTTAATATAATTGAAGATATTTTCAAGGAGAAGACATTTAAAAATGTTCAAATCTCAACAGTTTAGGCATATGGAGAAAAAGATGCTAAATGTATCTCCCCCTGAAGTATGAAAAGATCCACAAAGGATGACCTTGCGTTTCTGTGCTCCTGTTTCTTAGTCTGCACTGCTTTTTAAAATTTCTTATTTAAAGGATTCATTTCATGTATTTTCTTTATTTATCTGTTTTTGCTTTTGTGACTAACCAGTGTTCCAGGAGTTGTGGGCGAGGTGAAAAAACCAGAGAAGCTTTTTGTATGAACAACTTTGGCCATCAGCTTGCAGACAGAGAATGCCACGAACTTCCAAAGACTGTTGCTCAGAGCTGCAATGAGTTCTTGTGCCCCAGCTGGATTGTTAGTGACTGGAGTGAGGTAAAACACACATATACATTTTACATTGTTCTTTCATTCTAGCAATATATTTTAAATGTACACAGTGGCCATAATCTGGCCCAACTTGTGTGGGGCACAGTGTGCTGCTGCCTGAGAGGGAGATATTTTCTGGCTTCTGTTGTCTGTAGATGACCAAGGCATGGGCTGGATAGACCATTCATATTTCTTGGACAATGAGCATGATAAAGGGAGGCGGGGTTATGGTCTAGAGACCGTGACTCTAGAGACAGTGACTCTACAGCATTGGCTGTAGTCTGACGTTCAGGAAATGAGCGGTAGGTATACACATTTAGGGTTTCTCCACTTTGGGGATCTCTTTGCAAAATGATGCACTGGAGGGCAAACCATCATTCTTTTATAAGCAGTGCAGGCCTTTTTGTTCTATTGCTGTAATCCGTTTTATATATAGTATTTGTAAGCCACTTTTTCCTCCAGTTGTGCTGATTTTATCGTGGTATTATTTGTGTGCTCCCATGAACCCTTTTGGGGAAGACATTATGTCAACTGCATTTGTTATTCAACAATGTTGAAAATTGTATTAGATAATTCTTAGGATGCCTTTAATTGAATCTTTATGTGAGCCTAATCTTACACTTAGTATGTATCAGAGTATGGAAAGAAGGCTACAAATACATTTGGTATGTTATGATACAGGAAAGTCTTGCACTGACTTTGCAGTTCAGGTATGATATGTTGTGTGCGTTGATGTCAGAAGAGTTGTAGCTCATTGAACAAACATAACTCATTCTCAGAAAAATTTTCTTGCATGCATACCTAAACTGTAAGCTTGCTGACAGCTAGCAAAATTGTTGGAATTAATTTTGTATCCTTTACCATCTCTGATGCTCTAATCATGTAGTGTCCTGTGACTTGTGGGAAGGGAATGAGGCGTCGTCAAGTATGGTGTCAACTGAACGATAACCAACTGGAAAATGCTTTCTGCAATCCAAACTCTGTACCAGAATCAGTGAGAGCATGTGAAATGAATGAATGCGCAGCTTGGCAAGTGGGACCCTGGGGAGCAGTGAGTACAAATAGATTATTAAATAATGTTCTTTTCCAGCTTTTGAGGTCATCTATAGACAGCATCCTCTTGAAACAGTCCCTGGGAAGATGGATTGTCAGGTAAGGCAAGGCTAAAGTTGTTTGGGAAAGGATTTGTTGAAGAAGTGGGTCTTGAGAAACAACTCTGAAAAGTAGAGGTAAACTTGACAAATAGAACCTGTGGATGCTGTTCCTGGAATCATTATGAAGCTCTTCTCACAATAGTTTGAGAAGGCTACCCTTTTTTGTGGGGTGGAAGCCTGAAAGTGCTTACTTCCCTGCAGATGATTACAGTCAGGGCTCTGGGTGGGCAGATCAGCAGAGCAGAGAAGAGGTGGCTCCTGCTGTCTGTCCATGCCTCATCCGGCAGCGCCGGGGGTCAGGTGAAGGGAAGCGCAGCTGTGTTGTTCCCCACCCACTGGAGCCCCAGTAATGCACCACACATTTCTGGGGTTTCCCCACCCCAAGCGTGTCCACCGTGGCTGCAAGCAGCTGCAGGAGACACACAATCCGGTAACTGCACCCCCCCAAAAGGGCTTGCACCCCAAACCCGGGCTAAGTGGTGGGCTCCGTAAGCAGGCTTGCCGCCGCCAATGGGAGCCATGTGGCTCCCGTTGATGCACACGAGCAGCATAAACCAGGCTGGGCTCCCTTAGCCCAGTTTCTGCTGCTCATGAGACTAGCTTAAATGAGTGAAAGCACAGAGACTGGAATGGACGAAGAAGAGAAGGAGTGCTGTATTAAATGTGCTTTAACTGAGTAAAAGCGGTGAGAAAAGGCTGCAAGAAAATATAGAGTTAGGGGCTGAGAACTAGATTGCTTTCAACCTAAGAACTAGAACTTTCATATTCCTATAAAGCATCACAGGAAGTTACGACAGCGATTCAAGGAAAGGGGTTACATGGTCATTTCAGTAGTAGACAGAGATGCATTTCCTGTTTATTTAGTTACTAGCTATCTGTATTGTCAGATAACCAGTGTACATGTAACAGTATTAAGAATAGAAACAAGTCTAAAGGATGTTCATTGTTCATGTTTAGTGCTCAGTGACATGTGGGCATGGATACCAGGTGCGTGCAGTCAAATGTGTTGGTGTTTATGGAGCTATTTTGGATGATGAAAGAGAGTGCAGTGCTGCTACCCATCCAAGAGACAGTCAAGTAAGCAAAACAAGTATTTCGGGAAATTGCTATTTAAAATTATTAAATACTTTTTTCTTCCCATCCACCCTGGTCCTCTAGCCGTCTATCTTTTCCAAAATATGTTTTTCTTTCTACAGGAATGTGAAATGCCTTCTTGCCCAGAGACCATGAAGCTATGGCCAACATCAGTTCCTTTCATCCAGGCTGACAAAGAAATTCAGTGGAGATATGGATCATGGACTCCAGTGAGTAATATTGCAAAGGGATGATGAAATATTTTGTAATTTAAAATGCAAAATACATTTTCCATCCTGTTTTTAAAACTTCTACATTTCCTTTACTCCAAAAATAAACTCAGGTCAGGAAGAAAAAAAATTAATAGTGATCTGCTCTGTATTTTTTAAAAAAGGATATAAAACATTTCCCCCTTCATTTTCAAAAAATTGTTTAGTGCCTTTATTTTTGGCAGTTTAATAACTCACTGCCTGTGTTTCCTTTCCTGTCATCCAAGGGTAATAGCTCTGTGTGTGTGTGTGTGTGTGTGTGTGTGTGTGTGTGTGTGTGTGTGTGTGTGAGAGAGAGAGAGAGAGAGAGAGAGAGAGAATTGAGAACTTCTGTGAATTTGAGAACTTCTGCGTTGAAAATAATAATAATTAATACTTCCTCCTACAAAACAAATAGAAGCTTTGGGGATAGTTTTCATCAGAAAAATGGAGTGATGGAAAAGGGGTAATTACTCTTCATAAGAACAGCCCTGCTGGATCAGGCTCAAGGCTATATATTCCAGCATCCTGTTTCCCACAGTGACCCACCAGATGCCTCTGAGAAGCCTGCAGGCATGGGGTGAGGGCATGCCGTCTCTCCTGCTGTTGGTCCCCTGCAACTGCTATTTAGTGACGTCTTGCCTCTGAGGCTGGAGGTGGCCTCTCACCAGACTAATAGCCATTGATAGACCTGTCCACCATTAATTTGTCCAAGCCCCTTTTAAAGCCATCCAAGCAAGTGGCCATAACCACATCCCGTGGCACAGAATTCCATTGATTAATTATGCGCTGTGTGAAAAAGTACTTTCTTTTGTCGGTCCTAAATTTCCTGGCCATCATTTTCATGCAATGATGTCTGGTTCTAGTGTTATGAGAGAGGGAGGTAGATTTCTCTCTGTCTACTCTCTTTACTCCATGCATAATTTTATACACCTCTATCATGTCGCCCTGTAGTCACCTCTTTTCCAAACTAAAAAGCCCCAGGTGCTGTAGCCTTGCCTCATAAGCAAGGAGCTCCAGACACTTTCATCAGTTCCATGATCCCAATCTGAATTGTGGTCCACATGGCAGCTGTTAAGATCTTTAAATCATGGCAGGCCTAGTTGCTTCCTCATTTCTTCCACTTAATTACTCTAGTCCAGAGCTCCCTGTTCTTTAATATGCATGCAAAACTTTGCATGAGTAGGAGTTCATTCATTTGCACTATTACCCCACTCCATTTCATGCACAGAACATACAGGAGTACCTCATCACTTGCAGGAGTTCCGTTCCTCACCTACTACCGCGAGTAATGGAACTGCGAGTAACGAGGCATTACAGCTATGAGGAAGGGGGAGTTAGGTTCCAGGGTGGAGAGAAACAGCAAACAAATGGTGAAAAACCTTACTGTGGCATGCTCCGCATATGCCCAGGAATCCTCCTGTGTGTGCAGGAATGCCCCCCAAAGGACAAAATGCCCCCCAAAACCACAAAAAACCACGGAAAAAAGTCAAATTGTTTTTCCAGAAAGGAGCCACAAAATGGCTCCTTTAGACAAAATGGCAGGCAGAAGTAACCTTTGTAATCACTTCTGCCCTTTAGGAACCATGGATACATGGGTTTTAACCCTTTTGTATCCTCGGATACTGGGAAAGGGTGTCTATTAGACATCCTCTAGATACCTGGAACCGTGAATAGCGGTTAATGAGATTCTCCTGTACTCACATCATGTGCACTGGTGCTTAAAAATGGAATTTAGCAACTGAAAGAGATTCAGTATTTTTAAGTGGACACTTTTCAAAGTCTACTTATTACATCTTAAAATAATAGAAACTGAATTCTTAGTGAAGAATGTAGAACAGAACCGACTGTGTGAAATGTTGCTGGGATGAAGAACTCTAAGGATATTTGCTGTGGCGCCATAGTTAACATTTTGGTAAAGAAAGATGTTTCCTTGAATTTTGGTATTTTGATGTGTATGTTTTTGGTCTTCCTTCTTCTCTTTAGTGTTCTGCGTCTTGTGGGAGGGGCAACCGTGCTCGCTATGTGAGCTGTCGAGATGGTCATGGCAGAGTAGCAGAAGAATCATTTTGTGCACATTTACCCCGACCGGAAGAACTTTCAAGCTGCTTTAGTCTGTGTGGAGTTTGGCAAGCTGGAAATTGGTCACCTGTAAATATTATGTTTTTATTTTGTTTTTATTTTCTTATATTGTATTATAGCCCAAATAAGCACCTAGGTAAAAAAAACTTTTTGTGTTTAATTTCTGAGCAGCATGCATGGAGTAATTGGATCTTCTTTCCCAAATGTAGATAATCATTAATTGTAATTAAAATAGTTATCATAGGTTATCAAATTTTCATGTTAATGTTGTGTCACATAAATGTTGGGTTAATTTTTGGTCAGTGCCCAGTTACATGTGATAATGGAATAGTAACAAGACAAGTTGTCTGTGTCAACCACCATCAACAAATTGATGAGAATTACTGTGATCCTGAAGGCCGTCCTGCAAAAGAACAAGAATGTAACATGCCACCCTGCCAACCAGTTTATCGTCACATTCCGGATATAAATGAACATCCAAGCCATTTGGATCAGGATTTTCCTCCAATACACAAGGTTCATCATTCACAGGACAATGTAAACCCAAGAAACCATCACTCTGCTAGAGGAAACCAGTGGCGAACAGGGCCATGGGGAGCAGTAAGTAAACTATATGCGTATAATTTTGCCACCATTAGTATTATTACAGTTCAACTTTTGCTGTAGTAAAGGTTATCCAGAGGTGAGCATGCACATTTTGCGTTCACATCTTCCTAATACTTTCTTAGAAATGTCTGCTGTATTATCTTCTTTAGACATTGGTCTCTCCCCATTAAACCTCCAAACTAATTTATAACTTCCCTGAGGTCAGATTTTAGGTGCATTCTTAATAACTAGAAATAAAATGTTTAAAGCTTTGATAGCAAAGGTTCTCAAATATTTGTGTACTTTTAAAACGGTGCATCGTTTCAATAGCTTGTGTGCTAGATTTAGATTTGTAAGCCTCTGGGCAAGTCTTGTAAATTGTTAATTTTATATTCATACTGTGCCTTGTTTTTTAAGCAGTTAAGTAATAATAATAATATCCTTGCTAACATGATTGTGTACCTCCAGTACATTTTCTTCCTCCACTCCAAGTAATTAGTCCTCTTCCAGATTCCTGTACCTCCCTGCACCCTAGCCTGTATTTGTGCCATTCTCTCTCTCCCTTTCTTTCAGTCAGGTTTTAAAGGACCACTATGCCTTTGAAGCCTAGAATGAGAACACCTGCACACACAGCCACAAAGTTATAGTCCTTCTATTTCATCTATAAACAGGAATGCCTTCATTGGTAGCAAAACACCAAGGGAAATAGAAACAGTGTCTGACATTGCATGCATGAAATAACATCTCGTGCAAGCAATGAGGGATGGACAATTTTTGCCAATTCTCCCATCCTTCTGGGACGACTCTCAGGGATATATTTTTGGGAGGCATAAACCTTTTAATTCTTGAGCTTTCGCAGTTTTCAGACCCATGAACTCTATTCAGACCCATATCCACACCCACACCCATCATTCAGACCCACACCCCTCACCCGTATCCAAAGTGCTTACACTGGCTGGCTGTGCTAACCCTGGTGCTTGCATGCCAGACTAGTGTTGCAATAGCACACACATGTCTGCAGTAGCACAAGGTGCACAACTTGTGCCACATCTCATATCATAGTGACTGTTGAATGCCGCTTGTGGGGGCGGGGGGCAGTAAGGGCAGGAAAATACCACTTTAAATGATGGCAAACCTACCCATTCCTGGTACTCAGTTGGCCTTCAACACAGCAGGGGTGGGCCATCCTCCCCGTGGGATGCTGGTTTGGATGCCTCTTCCCCATAGAGCATTCCAGGTACTGGTTGTGGGTAAGTTTGCCACTGCTTAAGGTGGTATTTTACCACCCTCATCACCCCCTCCTTGGAGCAGCACTCACTGACCACTACTGCCTCCTGTTTTGCGCTGGGAACTTTTGTGTAAGAGTGTAATCCCCATGGCTTTGCTCAGCGCTGCAGTCTTCTGTACAATAGTTGTGCAAAAGCTTTGTTAGTCTGGGTGTCAGCAATTCTGTTCTACAGTTGCCAAACTTCGGATGCAGTATATACATTTTGTTTGTTTGTTTTACTAGTGCTCAAGTACTTGTGGTGCTGGATTTCACCATCGGGTTGTGGTTTGTCAAGATGAGGATGGAAGAAGTGCTACCTACTGTGATGAGGCAATGAAACCTCCAGACTCCAGCCATTGTGATTCTGGTCCCTGCCCAAGATGGAACTATGGGGCCTGGGGAGAAGTAAGAAAAGTTTTTTTGTTATTCCTAGCCATAGATTTTTGCATCCAGAATAAATAACAATACAATGCAATACAATAGCCAAATCAAAGTCATACACAAATCACTACATCAGCACATGTAGGACAGAAAAGGAAATCCTTCATCTGTTGTTAAAGATTTAAGAAAAGTAGCTTATATCTTTAAGGATGCTAAGACCTTAGTTCAATGTAAGCAATTTCCAGGTAGCATTTAAAATACCAATTAGTATATAGGCTTCTGTAGTTAATTGAATCCAGTGTCCATTAGTATATTTACACCTGAATCCTAATTCAGATATTCATTAGAGTGATTGATAGGGGTGAAATTGTAGATGTTTCAATATATTAAAGGGCCCATTAAATTGATTTTATTGTTACATTTTTATCTTATATATCACATATTGATAAATAATCCTTCAGGGCTTAGCGCCTGTTTACCTTCAGGGCTGCCTCTCCCAGACAGTCCTGTCCTGTGAGATCTTCTCAGGTTGACCTTCTTTTGGTCCCTGGTCTTAGAGAGATTCACAGTACTAGGGCCCATGGAAGGGCTTTCTCTGTTGCTGCTCCACTAGTCTGGAACTCTCTTCCCCACCAGATTTGGTCTGCCTCTGCCCATTCAGTCTTTAAAACTTTATTGAAGACATTTCTTTTCCATCAGGCATTTGCCCTTTAGGTTTTCCCCCCCTCCCCTCCTCCCCATTCAAATTTCGGATGCTATCCTTGCTTTGTAGACTGCCCTGAGTCTGTGGATTGGGTGGTATATTAAATCTTCTAATTAATAAATAAGATATATGGTTACATATACATCTTTTTATATCTTTTATTTTTCAAGCCAGGGTGTTGTACATGGAGATTCCAGACAGTTAGGCTAGGGTGGGCCTGCCTCTGCTAATTTTTTCTCTGCCCTCCCAATTTTTTAACCAACAAATAAATTTTAAATAACTGAATGTTGTTTGCACTTGGGATGGATGCGGGCCAGATAAGCTGGTCCCGTACTTTTTTGGGGCACCCTCCCTAAACTTTGAGGCAGGCTAAAGGCCCGCCCTGCCATTTTGACACCTCATTCAGAGACTACACAACTTTTGGGCTGTTCTGGCAATGTTTAGGGATGGGACAATATTCAGTAGTGGAAGGTTGAAACTCACTGGTGATGGTGCTACATTCAATAGCCACTGGCCAACAGCCACCATTTGGATTGCCTACAAATCAGGTTGTGGTACAAATTAGATAATCTGGGTGTGTGTGTCCAGTTTTAGTTGTTTTTATTGTGGGGTGGGCGGAATGTCTGGTTTCTAAAGGGAGCACATCATGCAAACTTTGATCCTAGCTCAGCCTTTAATTCTTTTTTCTTATGTAAGGTATTATTCAAGCCTTGAGTATTATTATTGTCGGATCCTTTCAACACTAATATGACTGGCTGACAAACTGAAGGAAATTACTCAAAGTAGTCCCATTGAAATTTTAAAAACAAATTAAGAATTGGATTACTTTGAGTAATTTTCTTCAGGGTGTCAGCCACTATTTTTCTTTCTGAAGCTTCTGGACAATTTGCATGCAAAGTTCCTATTTAAAAGAGGCTCTCAACTGTTATGTTGTTCCTGAATATAAAGAATAATTGCTATGTACACCACCCTGTGCTCTTTTAAAGAAGGTCAGAATGCAGATATGTTTGATAACTTTAATAATCATTTTTGATCAACCTGTGCCTGCTTTCTCTAATCTGTACCCTTCATGATGGCATGTCCCTGAAAGTCAGATGCAACCCCCAAGGTCATCTGTTAAGCCCCACCCCTACCTGAAAGGGCATCAGACAAGGTTTTATACTTGCCCCGCTTCTAATCAACTTCCACATAAATGCCATGGAGAGCCACTTAAACAACCTAGACTTTAATCCCCCCAAGATGGCAGAGAAACACATGCTTTACACAGATGATGTGACAATTCTCTCTAGAACCCCCATAGGACTTAGAAGAGCACTGAGGACCCTTCTTTGATATGGTAAAGAGGACCATCTGGAAATAAACCATCATAAAACCAAAATCATGGCCTTCGCCAGGAGACCAAAGAAACACTCCTGGAACTTAAATGGGATGTGCACAATCGAGCAGGTCTCATGCTTCAAATACCTGAGGGTGGTCTTTCACACATCCACAAGGCCCATGGCAACTACGTTGTCCAAAATGCCCAGAGGAGCGCTGCCACCATCTTAAAATTCTTCCAGACAAAAGGAGGCTGCTACATACCTGCAGCCCTCAAACTATTTGAAGCTAAGTCACTGGCACAACTTTTCTATGGAATCCAGCTGGGCCCCTTCTCCAGCATCGCCATCTGGAGCTTGTCCAGCCCAAATTCCTAAGAGCGTTATTCCAGGTACACCCTGTGTCTCCAATGTTAGTTTACAACTGGAGGCACGCCTGGGGAAAGTGGAGGCCAGAGTATGGTTGTCCATAGTCAATTGTTGGCTAAGATTATCTTTCTTCCCAGTGGGCCTAGACCTCTTAACACTGGCAGGTGGAGACCAATCAACCTGGAAGCGAAAATATCATCACTTGGGCTCTTCCCCACCAACTACTTTCTCTGGGTTATGAGCAGGACATGGCACTTCTTAAACAACACATAATGGATGCTGACCTAGGCAGTGCCCCAAGCTCCCTATCACTGAAAGCCTATAGTACATAGTGACACCTGCTGCATATCTAACACAGCTAGAGGCCTCTAACCAAGGAAGAGCCTTCACCTTAGCTCATTGCAGTACCCTCCCTTTGGCTGTGTTAGATGGAAGATACAAGTAGATCCCCTTCCCAGACTTTATGTGCCCCTATGACGTTGGGCACACAGTTGAAACCACTGAGCACATACTCTTATACTGCCTATTTTAAAAAGACATCTGCAGTACCCCCATTCCAGGGTTGCCAGGGTGTACAAACCAGTTCTATGTCTCCCTACTACTCTCTGAATGAAACCGTTTTATAACTCATAATGTTGCCAAGTTCTGCATGGCAGCATACAAAATTTGCCGGAACCTGACTGACAGCAAGAATTAATCAGGCCCAACACAGCTCATACCTGCACTGCTGCTCTTGCTACCCAATTATACAATTTTCATTTTATCATATTTTAATCATATCTTAACTATTGTATAACTTCTCATAGTATGATTGTAGTATGCCCACAGTATCTAACTTCTTAAGCTCTATGTATTTACTTCATTACATTTTAATTAACTTTATAACACCCCCTAGATTTTAGTTCAACCACAATAAGATTTTAGCTTTAATTAGTGTGCAGACCTGAAAGGGGTTCGAACAATCAGTGTGCAGAGCCGAAAGGGGTTCAGTGGAAAGAGTGGCTTTGACCCACTCTCCCCGCAGTCTATCACTAACCTCTCCTTGGGCGGATGGATCACTCACCCAGATGAGCAGCAGCTTGGCTCCAGCACTCCTGCGGCTCGCCCAGCAGCTCCAGGGGTTGGGTGAAGGGAAGTGCCGCCAGGACCCGTAATGCACCGTACAAGTGTGCGGTGCATTCCTTGGGTCCCCCCTCCCCGGGTGTGCGCACCACAGCTGCGATCAGCCATGGCTGACACATGATTGCTGAAATGAGGTTAATGGAGTGCTTGCTCCATTAACCTCATTTAAGGGGGAGGGTATTTAGGTGGGCTTGCCACCCTGGAGCCACTGGGCTCGCCCGTGAGCCCAGTAGTGTTCACAAGCAAGGAAAACCGGGCTGGGCTCCCTTATCCCCGTTTTGCTTGCTCATGAGAATTGCCTCACTGTCTCCATAGGCATAGACTGTGTTTAATGCTACTGTTATGTTTTATCTTATGCTGGTCAAAGACCAAAATAAAGATATTGATTGAAACAATAAGCAGTAAACCATGCTGGCTTGTGTTAAAGCAGAAACAATGCGTGAAAATTGTTTTTATTTTACTTACAGTGTACTCGGACATGTGGCAATGGAATAAAGACAAGATTAGTGATTTGTCAGCTTCCCAATGGCCAAGTGTTGAATGACCAAAACTGTGAAATGCTAGAAAAGCCACCTGATACAGCACAGTGTAACATACATTCATGCCCTGGTGACGTTTCATGGCATCGTGAACCATGGAAATCGGTACGATAGTATTACGATCAGATTTTTCGCTCTCTCCACTTCTCTTTTGTACCTTTTAATTTTACATTATGTCGTATACCAATGCTTGGTCTCATATCCCAAAGCTGTTACATACTGCACAAGGCAACATGGAAGGTAGGAGCCCTGTGTGCACTGCTGCATGCTTGTAAACAGCTCTGCTATGGTGTAAAGTGGCACAAACACAGCCTCCCAACAGGACACCCATTATTTCCAATAATGCAGCAGTGTGGGCAGGGCTCCTGCCTCCTGCATTGCTTTTGCTGTATGTCAGCTGCTGATCATCTTGGTTTATTAGTGACTAAACAGTTGGTTACTAAACTGGTTTTGAAGTAACAATCTGCTTGGGATTAGTTTTAAAAGTAAGCATATTGCTTAATAATATTTTCTACATATTTATTTTTGTACATAGAAAGACTTGAGTAAAGTCTCATTGTATATAATTTGTTTGCAGTATTGTGCTTAGTAACATATACATAGTGTGTGAGAAACACATTTTTGTTGGATACCAAAATAACAAGCTAATATTGTCTTGTGTATATGTGTTTATGAAGTTTTGATAGCTTTTTTGTTTGTCATTGTCTTGTAATACCGAAAACAAATGAGGTTATTATTAATGCTAAGAAATTGCCATTAAAAAAAATGGAATAATCCAGTCAATAATCCAGTCATTAGAATTAATAGTGATTATTTTTGACCGGGTCACATCCCTTGTAATTAAAATTTGTAGAATAAAATTCTTAGAGTAATCATAGTAATTCCACTGTTTTGAGTATGAATTGTATTTGGTGACAAAATAACAGTTAATACTCTAGTTATGTGGAAAGCCTCTGTTTACATTGAAAGTCTGTAAATTTTGCAAGCAAAATTCTTTATGTACTTGCTAAACCTATCAATATTCTGTTAGGTGAATTTTATAATATCCATTGGTAATGATTTTTCCTTCTATAACATTCTTGCTAGCATAATCAATTTGCATTTTGCTTCATTTGCAGAGTATTTACGTATAACTTTTACGAACTTCACAAATTACAGTGTTTACCAAACTCTGAATTGAAATGATAACTTATAAATTTAGGGTATGATCCAGTGAAAATTTGGTATTTATAAGTTTCATTTATTTCTATAGAAGATTTAAACATATGTTTAATTCTTTCCAGCTGAAATTAGTGGTGCTTAACCACTTTTAGCTGTGGCTCAGTCATGCCCCCTAATATTTATTTGCCTTGATAACTGTGTGAAATCATGTTTATCAATTTCTTTTCTAATGATGTTGCAACTGATGCGTGAGTAAGTAATAAGTACCTGAAACCCAGTTAATAGGGTAAGGATTATGGTATATTAATGAAGATAAGATCAAGAATTGGTACAGCTGCCACAGACATAACTCTATGCAGACGAGAAAGGAGGAGAGACATGGGTGAAGGATAACTGGGAATACAGTAGAAAGTGATCCAGGCCCTAGTCAATATTTGAATGTGTAAAGTATTGTATTTATTTCAGTTATTTGTAATTGCAATAACACTGAGCAGTTTTCTTGTTACTTTATTGCATTTTTCAAGAAATGTAGACAACCATCAACCATCTTCTTTGTATATAGATTTCAGTTCCTTTGCTATGAAGCCAATGCTCTTCAGTTGTTGCTGGTTTCAGTAGGCGCAAGGGTCAAATAAACTGTATATATGTATATATATCGGGAAATATTTATGTTATGAATGTTAATGTACAGGTTGAATTATGTGTCATGACCGTTCTTGCATTCTCTTCTTGTCTAAAAAGTATTTATGTTTTTAAACATCTTTTATATTAAAAGGGAAGTCAGGTTAAGAAATCTTGGTTTTCAAAAACCAACTACAGTTTTATCCTCTTCATCTGCTGCTGCATTTTGTCAGACATGAGCCTAACTCAGATACTGATCGTGGTTGAATAGGTGGTTTTGTGGTGTTGTTTTTTAAACTAACTTAAGTCTTGCTGCATGCTGAGTGTTTTTTAAAACTTGGGAGAAAAATATGATCTATCAGTCACTGACTTGTAATGTACACAACAAAATTGTCAAATACAAAATAGTTGACTCACAGTCTAACACAATTCTGTAAATTTTAAATGCATTTAATGTGTTGATTGTATTACATTTAAAATGAAAAGTTCATGCTGATGTTATATTGTCTTAGCAGAATAAACAGTAATTTATGTTTGATAATTTAATTTAATTATTTGGATGTTACTTGGTGTCTGTGTCAAATAATTGGTTTTTAATTACTTTGATATCTGTTTTTGTGGTGTCATTGTTGCAGCAATGTTTATTATTAAATGTGCTTTTCTTAACATATCCTTTTGTTTTTGGATCTCTGTTCAGAATTAACCATTGGTGTGGAAGTGTTTTATTAACCTTGGTGAAAGGTTGTGTGGCAGCACCATTATTTCTCAGAGGCAATAATTAGAAGCAAAATTCCTTTAAAAATTAAAGATTGAAATACTGTAGTTCATCATGACTTTCATGCATGGCACATGTACAGAGGCCCGAAATGGGCCAAAAACGGCCTGACCTGTCATTTGGGCAGCAGGCAGGCTCAGGGAAGGAGCTCTTGCCGCCACCACCACTGTCTCAGTCTGCATCCCGCAGGCCACCCCCTGTCTCTGATTGCTACCATCTCCACTGCACAGCAGCGGTTGAAAAATGTTTTTAAAAAAGATTTAATGTGCCCCCTCCTGAGGGCAGTGGCAGGGCAGGCACAGGGCAGCAGCAGGGCTCTGGGGAGGCCCCCCAGAACATTTGGAGCCCCCCCTAAAGATAGGAGGCCACGGACCAAATCCCCATGGCAAAGTCCGCCTCTGTGCATGGCCTAAAATGTATTGTCCAAAATGTAACATTGTATACATTGCTATCCCTGTTAAAAATATGTCCTGAATGGAAATTATTCTATAATTATAATATAGAATTATTATTCTATAACCTACTTAAGTTTTATGATTATTCAGATTATTTAGCCACTACCTTTCTAGACCATCTACTAAACACTGGCTGTTCTAATGTGACTGTGGTAACAGCTTTATCTCAGTAAAAGCAGATGAAGCATTTTTGCTAAAATAGGGGTATTTAAACCACTTGGGACGAGAAATTAATTATGCCTGGTGATGATGATGATGATTGATAAGTCTTACTTCACTAACTTTGAGTCTTAACTTGAGTTAAGGTGTATATTAAAATATCAATTTCTAACAGTAACAAATGTCTGAGTTTGACAAAATTGTACTCAGTACTTTTTAAAAATGCTAATGAATTTATCTTCATATTATAACTGTTACTTATGTCTCTCTTTGATAATTATATTCAGCAGCTGACATCCAGATAGCTCTGTGCCATCTGTGACATCTAAATCAATGCTGCACTATCACATGAGGATGGAGGAGGCATTTTCACCAATCTCCCCTTTTCTCTGAAGCCACAGTGCCTCCTGAAAATATGTCCTTTAGGGCTGAATGACTGACAGGGACATATTTTTTGAAGACATAGTAGGCTTCAGAGGGAAGGGGAGAGTGGTGAAAAATTGCCCTTCTCCCCTCACATGATAGCACAGTGTTAATCTGGATGTCAGCCAGCATCTTTTGAAATGCTGAAACCAGCAGCTAACAGGCTGGTGATACCATAGGTTAAATATATAAGCTAATTGTGGTATCCTAGGACTAATGACTTAACTAATGATGCACCAGTATAATGGGAGAAGCTCTGGTGCTTCTGAAAAGTTCAACTAATCCAGCTTCACTGCTGAGTCAGCAGTGAGGGCATTTTAACAACCACCCCTTCTCCGGGAAGTGCTTTGTGCCACCCAAAAATGTCCCTTGGGGTCACACAGTCATCGGGGGCATATCTTTCGGTGACATAGAGGGCTTCCAGGGGAAGAGGAAGTGACTGAAATGTCCCCACATGCGCACTAGCATCTGTGCAGCATTAGTCTGAAGCTCTTCAGAAGTATTGGTGCTACACTTGTACTTCTGCTTCTGCAATGGTGCTTTGTTAGGATGTCAGCCTGTGTCTTGACCTGCAGTAAGAAAAGTCAGGGTTCTTGCTCAAATTCTTGTTTTATGCCTGCAGTGATGTATGGCCGTTTTCAGGATGTTCTCAAGATGGATTCAGCAAAATTTGTAATATTATGATGGACTGTTTCAGACAATATTGTCCATGCGGTGACCCATCATGTGAGGAGAAGTGGGGTACGCTACTCCTTGCCTATTGATCCTGCAGGAGTCTTCATATAGTTTAAACCATTTAAATAGGACCAGTTCAGACATTCTGTCTCCATATAAATGTCGGGATAAGGAAGCTGGGTAGGTGGCAATAGAGCAGCATGTTCCCACTTTTTGACACATGATGGGCTACAGCTTAGTCAAAATCATCAGAACTGGCCTGATATGTCTTTTAATATTCCACATTGGGTCAGAAGAACTGCAAAATGCAGTTTGTTGTTATTAATTATTTTGAAGCATCCAAGTAATATTTTAGCCTGTTTGGAGAAAGAATGAAAAACCACCTGAAAAGGGCTGTATAAAGTCAGATGATACTTCTCAGTAACTGAAATTTGTTTTTGGTAATTTTTATGCTCTTATTATTGTATGTACTATTTCATTCAGTGGTTCCAAACACAAATAGTGCACCTGCAAGCAATTACAATCAGATCTCTTTCTGTGCAGTTAAGCTGTCTGGCTGTCAACCATACTAATGCTGCCCCAATGTGCCATTGTTTCCCATCTCACAAGTGAGAGGGGGCAATTTTCCACTGTCTCCCCTTCCCTCTGAAGTAATCTGTGTCTCCTTGAACTCTGCCTTGTAAACCCTCAGGGATATAGTTTCAGGAGGCACAGGCAGCTGCAGAGAGCTTGCTGAAAATCCCTCTATCCTGCATGATGGCAAACGCTGGTGCATTAAAGCAGCATTTGTCTGGATATCAGCCTCTTTTTCATTTTCTGCTCATGCAGAATTTAAAATGATCAAATTACTACACTTCTCTACACTACACTTTAAAAAGTAGTCAACTCTTCAGGAGTAAAAACTGTATATATGTGACTCGTACACATACACTACATGAAACAAATCTTAAATTTCATCTACCTTAACAGGCCTTTTTCAAATGAAAATAGAAGTTCTGAGTCTGGTTTTTGTACCTGAAACTCATGACCCTGCAAAAAGTTGATTTACCAATAGTGTCACACAATTTCTAATATTCTCTACGCTATTGTGAATGTCCACAGATTGGAAGCAGTCAGACTAATAGAACAACATCTAAAACAATATAACATTTTAAACATAGCCATATTAATAATGTAACTGTACACTGGATCTAACCATTAGCGAGCAGAGTGTGACAAACTCATATTGCAGAACAAGAGAATTTTGCAATTGTGTGTGTGATAGACGAGTTTGCATCTATTAGCAAATATTTGATGTAGAATTCGTCAGATCGACCTGGCAGATTATGTAAAAGAAGGTGAATTACCCTTGCCTAAGATCTATACAAAAGACATACTGCAGGAGCACATGTGCAACTGACTCAGAGTTACAGGAGCAATATCTCTGCTCAGTTGGAATTCTGTTAATATCTACCAGCCAAAGGTTCTGAAGGGAGGGCATTCCACAGATTGGAAGCACAATTTTAAGTACACTGGTCTTTTTACATACGAGGAGAAGAATCAAAGTATTATTTGGTCTAGCAAAATCTGTTCTGAAGGTGCTTCTTATTTGTCTCCTTTTGCATTTTTGAAGGACTTACTACAACAGTCATCTTTGCCAGTGTTTGTTTATAATGTGATCTGTGACAACTTCCTGGAGTAATTTATGAGGATTAATATTAGAACTCTGCCAGACATTCAGACTTGACTATTTGGGGGCCTTTAGAGAGGTTGAATGTGTTTTCTGAAAGCCCCTCTCTTTCACAATAGTTGACAGGTTTTTTTGTAGTCCAGATCAGTTGCAGTGAAGGACCAAGTTTTAAAAGCTGTATATTCCATCACCACTACCATCTCCACGACACCCCACCACACACACACACAACCTGGAACAAGTGAGTAATCACACATTCAGTCAGATTTGGCACATGACAACATCACTCTGTACAAAAAGCTAACACAGCTGTAGAAAAGCTAATGAGCTGTAGAAACATCCTTGTTTTCCCTGTACTCCAGAAGTGTTCTGGAAGAGAGGAAGCATGTTGCTGACCCTCTGCATGTGGAGCAGCTAGGAGAGTTCAAACGAGCTACAGTTGTATCCCCACAGTCTCATTTAAGATATGTGTTTTGTGACAACAGTTCATAGAAGTGGGGGGGGGCGGAGTGGGGAGGCAGCAGCAAAAAATTTGCACTTCATTCTGGGAAAATCACATCACTGCTGCTAGTGTGCCACCACCTGAATGATCTATTCAAGGAAGAGCCTGGATACGTATCAGGAGGGAAGCATAGCTGTGGAGTTGCATAGCCATTCTGTACACACTCTTGTCTCTTTAGAACTCCCCTGGAGAATTGATGAATTGATGCAGCCTATGAATAGGATTGTGAAACCAGGGTCCATTTTGGTTCAGCCCTAATTATGTGTTGTTCACATTTGAACCTCACTGATCCTCCATTGAACTCAGTCCTGAGAATATGGGTGTGGAGTATCTCACTTACTTCTCACAGCAACCTAGTGGGTAGAGTAGTGGCTGTATCAAAGTGACCCAGTGAGTTTCTGTTCATGGCTGAGTGGAAATCTGGACTCTGATCTCCTCAGCCAAAGCCAGAGCTTCTTCTAACCACCATACCACACCGGCTCAGAACCTGTTTAGAAGTTTATATCCAATGATTATCACCACCAGCTTATAAAATGCACTTCAGTATATTGTCCAAGGACGTTTCTAGTAAAGGGGATTTGTCTATGCAGAAATGTGACATAATACATAATAATGGACTGTACTATGCATCGTAGCACAGTTATGATGCTGCTTGGAGTAATGATATTTTGCATTAATACTGCAAGACGCTTACACTAACTCTGGTCACTTTTGCTTTGCCTATTTGCTGTATTATATTAATAGTTTTGATGGCTGCTTTACCTGAAATAAGGGCTGGCAGTCAAACTGTGAAGCATAAGGGTGGGGAGGTTATTGTATAGTTTTGCAATCTATAGATCTCTTATGAAGTGACTGTACAGAGAAGATCCCACCAAATCAGGAATTGAAAAATAGAGATATACATATAATTAGCCTAATTCTTAGATGATAACCATATACCACAGCACAGATCCAAGTTAAAACAAAAGCAACATGTATAGTTTTTCTTCCTGTAACAGAGGGATCATTTTTAAATGCATATTAAACAATGCTCCAAATGTTGATGTATCTGTGCTGTTGGGAAATGAGTGTATCAAGCCCTCAACTCATAAAACTGATTGTAAATACTGAATGAGCACATTTGAAGTTTTATGTCAATATGTTTTATATAATATTGAAGTCTGCTCATATATTTTTTCAGTAATAGAATTTGAATAGAGTTTCACTGTCTCTTTTTTGAAATATATATATATAGAGAGAGAGAGAGAGAGCGAGAGAGAGAGAGAGAGCGCGCGAGAACCCTAAAATATTGATGTCTGGGTAGAATAGACTGTACCTTGTTTTTCCCCATACATTTTAACTGCAATATCTGTATCATGATGCCAGACATAGCCCAGGACACATCTATTTGTCCTTTAGGGGTATCCAATAGAACTCCCAATAACTTTATTACATTGCACACAGATTATTAAACTTGTCAAGTTCTTAATAGAACAAAGGTGCTGTCTTACTAATGGCTGTGCCCTGCATGTATTTTTCAGTAATAAAAAATTGCATATATAGCACCCATAATTTGGTGCGCCAAACTAATTGAGTTTCCTCCTGTTCTATATCATACTTCTGAACTGCCAGTAATGATGATAACTATATTTTGCTCTGGGTGAAAGTAGTTGATTCAGAGAATGATATAATATTTAAGTTATAGAGGTTTGCGAAAAAGGACTGGGACAGAAATATACCTGTTACAGAAATTCTAAAAAGTCTTAAAATTGGACCTGTCAGAGTTATTTACCAACTTGTGGCTTCAGACCAAGAAGGATAATGGGAAGGAGCGGGGAAAATCTTTCAGGTTAGTCTGCAACGAACTTGAATGACAAGTGTGTATTTTTCAGAGTGTTTTCGGAATAGGTCTGTTCGGGGAAGCTAGGGAAGGTGCTGGGAAAAGCAATAGCCTGGTTACTTTCCCACAAGGTTAGAAAGGCAAGGAGAGGGGGAGATAGATGAAGTAGGAAAGAGGGTGATGTTGAGAGAGCACATGAAATGGAGGAGGATGAGAGACAAGGAAAAAGGATAGAGCTATTGAAATGATCCAAGGGGTTGAAACAAAGTCATAATTGCCCATTCCTTTGCTGTTGTCCAGGATCTTAGTGCTTCAAGCAATACTGCTAACCCCTGCTAACTTGGCAAAGAGGCACCTTTTAAGGTGGTGATTCTCTTTATTTAGCAGGGGGAGAGTAACTGGCCTTCTCCACCCTCAGCACAGTACCTCCAGTGACTGTTGCTGGTGTCTCACTTGTGTTTCTTTCTAGGTTGTGAGCCTTTTGGGGACAGGGAGCCATCTTATTTATGTATTATTTCTCTGTGTAAACTCTGTGAGCCGTATTTGGAAGGGCGGTATAGAAATTGAATTATTATTATTATTATTAATAATAATAATTATTATTATTATTATTATTATTAATACTGTATCTAGGTTCTCCATTCATTTCAATTGACATGGGCAAATGAATGATAATATGTGTCAACTGGATCTGTTGGAAGTTAATGGGGAAGTTGTTGTCGTTTGTGCAATTCAACATGGTACTCTTTTTATAAGCAACTACTGGTTCACAATGTAAACTAAATATTGTTCATTTGTTTATGAACAAATAATCATCTTATCAATGAATGGGGAATCCAGAAATCACAACCTGCTTGGACTAGTCTGCTTAACCAACAGCTATTAATACTCCTTTATGAGCTGTTTATATTCCCCTTTACAGGCATTAACACTTCAACTAGCAGTTTTTGGATGAATTCTGACAGCTAACTGTGCCTTACTATGTGGCATAGTAAGTGGCATAATGACTTAATTGGCTTTTAAAATGTTTTAATATGACATAGAAACATGGTGAAATCAAGATCACCATAGCAAAACCTATTAGTCTGGTTTTAGATTTAAATTGTTAGTCCTTATCAAAATATCCCTGTGACTAGAAGGTGTTAGTGGATCTGCATGGAAGCTTGGTAGTTACCACCCTCTGTGGCTATGCTTTGTCATGGGAAATTAGCTTCAATTTGGGGGGAAATTAGCTTCAAATCGGAGGAGACCAGCCAACAACTATATTAGCTTTAAAGTACTTTGGGAAAGTTGGCTACGGTGTGGACATTTGGAAAGGACACAAGAGAGTGTAGACACGTGCCTTGGAAACAAAGAGTTGCTATATTGAGGGGTAAATAGGGGTACAGAAAGTTAAAAGTGGCTGGTTAATTCTGAAGCAGAGCTGGGAAGGGGGATCACAGACCAGAAATCACAGAGCTGGGAAGGAGGATAGAGACTGCAGGGTGAAAGAAAGAGGAAAGCCATTTCCCAAAGCTATGTGCTCTAGCTAGGGTCCTTCTTGGCTCAAGCATGGCTCAAGCATGAGGAAAACAATGAGGTGTACGCAAGCAGTGTGGGGTGCAGAGTCCAACATAGGCGTATCTAGGGAAAATAGCACCTAGGACAAGAACTGAAATTGCGTCCTCTGTCCAAACATCTGACACCCATCTTTCAGATATCTTTACCATAATTTCAGCTGAAAAATACAAGTCAAACTTGTTAATCTTTTAATATTTCAAGAACTATTTAGCAGTGGACGTAGCCAGACCAAAAAATGCAGGAAAACTACAAATTTCAGTACGCTAGGGCTCATGAAATACCCAAATACTATGTGGAGGTGTGCTTAGACAGTTAAAACTCCCCGTGGGCCTTAAAACTAAGGATTTCACACTGATTCAAAGACAAACTCACCATTAATAGCCATATTATTAAGACATCACATTTAATTCGCTTATCACAAGAAGGAAAGTAAGAGCAAATGAATACAATCCTAGCTCAAAAGCTTCAGCTCAGTATTCACAAGCCCCGATTCTCTTTACATAGTGCCAAACTGAATATGTATACAGTGACTTATATTATATTAATTTTTTTTACAAAAATTACCTGTAGCCCCTTCGGGGGGCTTCCTAAAGTCCAGGGGGGGGTCTGCAAAGGTTCCCCCTTTCTCCGCGGGCCTCGCAGGGACCATTTGAGCATGTGCGGTGGCCATTTTTAAAAATAATTTCTTTTTAAAAAATGGCCGCTAAAAACAAAATGGCCACCGTGCTTACAGTGACTTATATTATTATTTTTAAAATTACCTGTAGCCCCTTCAGGGGGCTTCCTAAAGGCCGGGGGGGGGTCTGGAAAGGTTCCCCCTCTTCCCGCTGGCCTCTAGGGTCTCACAGAGGCCATTTGAGCATGTGCAGTGGCCATTTTGTTTTCAGCAGCCATTTTTTAATTTTTAATTTTAAAAAATGGCGCCCCCTTCAAGTGGCACCTGGGGCACATGCTCTGCCTGCCCTACCCTAGATATGCCCCTGGAGTCCAATGGTAGGGTGCAAGTGCAAAGGTGCAGGCTTGCACATTGGCAAGATCATGTGATGCAAGAGCACACTATGCAAAAGTGCCAGGGTGGAGGTGCAAGAGATTGATTGGGGGTGTGGTATAAGCAGAAAATACCATGAGGCAGGATTGAAGTGTTTCAGTGGAGGAGACTGATAAGGTGTTTCTTTAGGAAAGTTACAGTGTTTTGGAATTCTTGCTCTAAGTTAGGCATGAATATCAGATATTGATGAGGTTGTGTTCAGGGTGGCTTCACCATGGGAGGAGAGACACATCGTACCATTTGGCATTACTCATCCAGTTTCGATAACAGCAGGGAGGAAATGAGGTGAGAAGTTTGACTTAGCTTTGGAAGTTCTTATCAACGTATATGGGAGGAAGAGAGCTTGCATTCCTTTCCATTTGTCTCTCTGAACTCTAATTTGGGTCTGCCCTGAATCTATCTCTGTATATGTTCAGATGCAATCAGAGGGGCATTTCCTTTAGTCCATTGCCACCTTGCAAATGACCTGAAGGCACCATGGGGAAACGCCTTGTCAGAACAACCTTTTACCTGGAATGCAGGCAGCTACAGCTTCTCTTCCAAGCAAGCTAGGAAGAATGGCTAAGTGGCTACATTTGAGACATACATCAAAGCACCCAAAATGGTGTCACGAGCAAGTCTAGCAATAAAGGCACCCCCAAAGAAGCATTGGCAGTTGACAGAACTAATGGAAGCTTTTCTTTAACCCACCTTCCAGCTCAGTTTTTGTATAACCAGTTAGGATGAAAGTCCAAAATAAGCACTGTGGGTGGTGTTCTGACTGATAGCTCAAGGCAGTCCTGCCCACTTCTGCCTTTTTAAAATTTTTAATCTTCATAACAATTGTGGCATTTCAAGCAATATTTGCTGGCTTGTGTCTGCTTACTAGGACAATGTATGACATATTAAGCCCCAATGCTAGGATCATTTAAAAAGTCATTTTTGTCAGCTGAAATTGAAGTCTGAACAACCCAGAGTTATTATTATTTTTTGCTAGAACTATTTTGTACTTTAAATATTAAACAGGTCTCCACTCCCCACTACATAATTTATCAGTGCCTTCTCTTTGCACCATTTGTAGGTGTTCAACATGAAAATAGGATCCTAGGAGGACATTTTTAGTATCTCGATGAAACCAGTTCTTTTGGAGATTTTTGTCAAAAATTTATTCTAGGTAGTGAAGCTGTTCAAGCCAAAAGGTATGCATGTTTGTGTGCTCCATAGACACACGTACTTCTAATGTACTCTATATACGCTTCCTTATTTACCAAACTTTGGTGCTGCAAAGGAGTAAAGAGTGGGGGAAAGAGTGAATATATGCCTTTGTGACCAAGGCACTTTGTCATCTTGATGCAGTCACGTGTTGTTAAAACATGGGTAGGATGCCTAATGAAAGTCGTGTGGAAGGTTATATTCAGGGTTTTAAAACTGTTTTAAATGCTTTGATCATTAATTGGTTTTATATTGTTTTTATAGTTTTTGATTATAACTGTTAATTGATTTTAATTGGTTTTATTTTAATGTAAACTGCCCTGAGCCATTTTTGGAAGGGCGACATAGAAATCGAACAAATAAAATAATAAATAATTTAGTAGTGCAAACAAATACATATGCTGTATTATCCACTCGCACTCCATTACTTTCATCCACATTCTGCTAGTTAGTCACGCCTAACTATATGTCTTGAACAGGAGTGGTACAGAAGTCTTGCCACATGGTGCTGGCATCCAGTGGCTCATCTGTGTGGGCGGGATGTGTGGCAAATGAGCCACAGGTGTGGATCATTCCCGCAGTTCTCCCCCACCCTGGCTGCCTCACTCTCCCTCACTTCACCTCGCCATGGCATTAACCCCTGTTGCAGGGTTGGGGAATTGCCAGTGATGGTTATGAGCCCACACGCCTGAGGTTAATGCCACAGTGGGGCGAGGTAAGGGAGAGCAAGGCAGCTGGATTGGGGCGTGAAGAGTGGGAATGATCCAGAGGTACAGCTCACTTTCCTCTCCTCTCTGCCCCACCTGGATGGATTGCCACTGCTGTCAGCAGACCAAGGAGAACCAAAAGTCCAGTTGTCTCTGCGAATGGGCCAAGGTTTCTGCCATTCAGAATGAGGGCAATATTAGGGCTTCATTAGCTCTAGGTGATGTCATATTGTATCTAAATCTGACCAGTTATATCATGTTGTTACCATGTGTATTTATCGCACAATATCTGATTGGCTGAGATCATGCAAGTGAATAAGAAGTCATAAAAGTGGCACCAGGAGCAGCAGCATTTTGGGGATGCGAACATGCACAAAAATTGTGAAAGAACTTTAAGATTGAGGATTTATTTAAAAGGGATTTTCCTTCCTCTATGATTTGAAAACCTATTTTCATCTTTAAAATCTAATGTTTGAGTGTGAAAATTCAATGAAGCACTAATTCTAGCTCTCTGGCACCTTCTTCATCTAACCTGGCGGCAGAGCGAAGTGGGAAGGAGGATGGTGCAAAGATTGAGGTGGAGCTGCAACAAGAGACAGGAGGGAGGGATAGAGGGATGTGTCAAATATCCTTGCATGAAATTTCACAGACCTAGTATATAAACTTCGCAGACTTTGCCAGTACAGTTTATTTATTACAGAACATTCCATGCATTCAAGATGCTACAGTCAAGTGTGTTCTGAAGCAGTCTAAATGTGAATATTATGCCTGGAGCATATGAGTTCCCTTGTATATAACAGTGTGCCAACTGCTGCATTTGGAAGTAATCTCCCATGAATTTTATTATTTAACGTGGAAGAGGATTTAGCAGACATATCCCAGTTACCAGAATAACACACAGCCTTTGAACAACACTAATCAGTTCCAGCTTTTTCCCTTTGATGTGCTAATATTTTAAAAAAGTATCAGCCAGCCATATAGGAGATATTAGCTTAGAACTGCTGAGATAAGTAATAGAATCATAGTATAAATACTTGCAAGAGATTATTCAGCTTCAATTATGTCCATATATCAGAGATGTAAAATTCTTTGGGACTGTTTACCATTTTTTATTTTTTATTTTATTTATTTTTACATTCATATCCCGCTTTTCCTCCAAGGCGCCCAGAGCGGTGTACTACATACTTGAATTTCTCCTCACAACAACCCTGTGAAGTAGGTTAGGCTGAGAGAGAAGTGACTGGCCCAGAGTCACCTAGCTAGTATCATGGCTGAATGAGGATTTGAACTCGGGTCTCCCTGGTCCTAGTCCAGAACTCTAACCACTACACCACGCTGGCTCTGTGTGTTATATGTCCTCAGATTTTGGGATATGTTTCTAAAAATAAGATTAAATGTTTTCAAATCAGATTAAAATGTTCGGGGGGATCTAAAAGAAATGAAAACAAAAAAGAAAGAAAGAAAAGAATTTTTATTTATTTATTTATTCAATATATCGCCTGACATCAAAGGTCCTAGGCAGTTCACAAAAATAAACACAAGAAAAACAAAATAAGGCAAATGCTTAAAAATAGCAATTTAAAAGTTTAAAACATTCAGAATGTGTGTCTGCTCATGGACTATTTCACTGTTGTGAAACAAGTAATCCAAATAATGATTCATTTTCCATGATATGCTAGTAACATATCAATGGATATGACTTGAGATATCCTGCTGACTGGGCAAAAAGAGTAGGGATGTGCATGGAACCGTAGTGGGGAGGCTCGAAGGTGGCGGGGGTGCTGCTTTAAGAGTGGGGGAAGGTACACTTTCCCCTCCCACCACTTCCCCCCTGCCAGCATCTGTTATCCTAAAAGCTCATTGGAGTGGCAGAGTACCTCCCTGCTGCCCCGTTGCCCCCATCATCTGAATATAAGCAGAAGTTCCTGACACGCCTGCATGCACCGCCACATGCTTCAGGGACTTCTGGTTATATCCGGACAATGGGGGCAGCAAGGAGGTATGCTGAGCTTTTATGAAAACAGACACCACCGGGGAGAAAGTGGCGGGAGGGGTAAGTGCACCTTCCCCCACTCTTAAAGCGAGACACACATCCGTTGTCGAACCGGCAGAACCACCGGTTTCATGCACACCCCTAGAAAAGAGGCACCTTTTAAAGTGGTGATTCTCTTTACAGTTGTCCCTGTGCAACCCCAACCCAGCATCCCTCCAGTGTCTGTTGCTGGTGTCTACATTATGTTTCTTTTTAAACTGTGAGCCCTTTTGGGACAGGGAACCATTTTATTTGTTTCTGTTTATATTCTTATGTGTAAAATGCGTTGAGAATTTTTGTTGAAAAGTATATATAATATATTTCTAGTGGGAGTTTTGTAGTAGTCAAATCTAGTGCAGTGAAATAAAATGCATTTATAGTGGCCTCTATTAAATGTAGTACATTCTATAACATATTAAAACTTAAATTAATTTTGTAAACAACATTTCCACATATTCTTTGCACTAACACTAGTACTCATTTTACCAAGGATGGCATTGCTTTATGTGTGTGTTTGTGTGTGTGTTTAGTATATCAATATTTTACTGTTTTATATTAACATCTGAAACTTTAGATATGCCAGTTTTACCACTTACTGATAATCAGTAAGATGTATATTATAGTAAATGTGTGGGCATGATCCTGCCAGTGTTGAACATTTTAAAATCCTTCAGATTGAGAGTGTGAAGCATAAACTTCATTCTCCCATTGAAACTGATAGGGCTTTAAATGCTAGATTTAGATTTAAATGCTTCGATTGTGTTCTTTGTTTTTAAATGTTTTAATACTCCTTGAGTAGGCTAGGCTTCTTGGCTTGAATAAAAATGCAATTTTGTTTGTTTAATTATTCTTTATACCTCCCCTTCCAAAGGCTCTGGGCAATGCCCAGAGCTAGAACAGAGCAACATTCTTACGTTAATGTCATCATTAGGAATGATTGTTGTGAAATGGGAGGTCTTGCCAACAGAGCTGAAAGGACTGTGTCTAGTGATGAATAGCTAATATTGAGCAGAAGGAAATCACCAAGAAAGAGATGCTCAAAACACTGACTTTATTTTCATTTTGTACTTCAGATAGGGAAATGTAATGATTTGGTCTTGCAGTTTAAATCCGCTAAAGAAAGTCGGGGGGGGTGTGTGTGTGGAGAAAAACAAGTATTTGGATAATAGAGAATCCATATTGTTATCCCTTATTCAAACACCTGCCTAACCTTTCATTTAAGTGTCATCAATTATTATGTTCTGCTTACAGCATAAAGACTTTAATGTAGACTTTATCAATAGAATACTTTGAGAGTTACTTTTTCTAAAGCTGCTCTTTGAAATGCCTTTATAATGATAAGATTTGCAAAAGTGGCACATTCTCTCTCATCTTACTCAAGAGGTTAGATAAAAGAGAATATTTTCTTAGAATATTCTGGGAATATTTCTTTGTCTTTCACATAGTCCCCCACTCTCATTAAAACACCCTCTAAGTCTAATGCGACATAAAGCATTTAGAGTTTCAAGGTTTAGCATAAGAAAACAATTAAAGTTACATTACCAGATCTAACCATGTTTACTGGGACTGTAAGGGTCCATATGATACCTATGCATTTTACCCTATGGTGCAAATAGCAGGGTGTGTGTGGGTGTGTTTGTGTGATTAATTGATTGAATCATATGGGGAAAGTGATGCAACAAAGAAGGGCTAACTTCCCCTCCCAACAACATTGTGATCCCAATCCAAATTGGGTGGCTTAGTGGCTGCATTTAATCTTATTTTTTATAATGTGGGAGATCTGCTGTCTTTCTAATTGTATACCATGGCTTTCGGTGGAACCTAGATAAGAGAATTTTATTTCTCCGTCAACATTGTTAGCATAGTAAAGTGCATTTAAATGTTTTTACTATGTACTTTACTTTACTATTTAAATGCACTTTACTAAATGTACTCATGTGATGGGAGACTTCAAATATTTTCATTTGCTGTCAAGGATTGTAGTGATCATTACTCCCTCTGGGGTGGTGGTGTCTAGTTAAAGGTAGATATTGCCCCCTTCAATATACCGTGTAATCAAAGTAATGTGATTACAAAGTAATATAATCAAAGTTCCACCTAAGTAATGTTTTATTGATTTGTTATTGATTGTTTATTAATCATTTATACTCTTCTAAACATGAGGTGAGTTGAGCGGAGTGTTATCCACCTAAAACCCAGTAGTAAGATAACAACGATATGCCGTTGGTGACAGAGTAATATATCACAGGAAGCTGCCTTCTACTGAGTCAGACCATTGTTCCATCTCACTCAGTATTGTCTACACTGACTGACAGCCGCTCTCCAAGGTTTCTGGCAGGAGTTTTGTCCAGCCCTAACTGCAGATGGCTGGGATTGAACCTGGGACTTTCCACATACAAAGCAGATATTCTGCCACTGAGTTACAGTCCTATACCATCCAATCATTATGGATATACTCAGTGACAAGTGTTAATTCCAGAGACGATAGTTTATATTGAAATTTCCTTTTTGAGATATGGGACATGCTCCCCTAGTATTTATAAGTGTTCTGGACCGATCTGCTTTCCCTCCATTGTATCTCTTCACACCCCTGTCTTGTTGCCTGTTTTGAGCAAACACGTCTATTACTATCCCTTTGTTTTACTTGCACCTTTGCACCTTCTCCCATTCTGCCTCCTACTCGTGAAACACACAGTTGCTTTTCAAAATCTACTTCTTTAGTAAAACCTATCCTGAACAACCCTATTCTCCCCTGCCATCTAATTCTTCTTTCCTTGCCAACTCTTGCACTGTGCACTGAGGACAAGCAGTGGGGTGAATGGGAACAAACAATGGAGAGAAAAAGCACCAGGGTGACATAGCTGAGCTATGGAAAGGCCCATTGCTTGGGTTACACAAAGTCCTATGAGGAATGATATCTGAAACTATCCTAGTATCAGCACAGTGAGACATGAAGAGCCCTGACAATTGCCTTCTGGAAACTTGCTCATGGGGAAAATGGGGGAAGAGAATTAGCCATATTGTTCACCCTTCCACAGACATTATCCTCCGTTTCAAATATAAGAGTTAGGTGGATACAGATGAACACGAACTAGTGAAGAATATTTTAATACTGGCCTAGTTCATATGTAATGGGAAACAGGAGGCTCGTTCACCTCCAGTTTCAAATCCTGAATGTCTGAACCCGGGGGAATGGAGCTTGTGAGGGAAAGTGACCCGTGGTTTCCTTCACCAAACTCCACTCTGAATCTTCAGTCAGAGTGAAGTTTCGCTGCCGCAAATTCATTTCTGTGGTACCATTGTTACGTAGAACAATGGTGGCCAAACCATAGTTTGGGCCCCATGGAGCTGGAGTTGAGGGAGAAAGCTCCTCCTTCACTCCAGCCCGATTGGCTGTGCAGGCTCTCTTGTGAAGAAGGAAGCCTGCACAGCCAGCTCCCTTGCCTTTCTGCTTTCTGACTGTAGAGAGAGACTGTCCCCAATGTTCAAACATGGACAGGAGAGCAGGGGGAGGGGGGCATGGAACATCACACATTGGTGTGATGGCTAATAGCACCTATTAACCATCACACAAAATGAAAATTCTGAATATCAGATACTGGAATAAACAGTATCTGTTTATTCATAATTGACATAATGTCTTGTAATTGGCGTAATGTCTGACCTGTGAGTTTCCACAGTCATCTGACTGGCCACTACTGGAAACAGATTAAATGGACTTTGCACAGTATTTATTTGTCGTACTATAAGATTAATATAATGTAATTACTGCTTCTTGAAAAGATGTTAAAGGACTAAGGAATCTCTGCTGTTTTCCTTCTTCTTTTACAGTGCTCTGTGTCTTGTGGAAAGGGTTTTAAGTATCGTGAGGTGTATTGTGTTAACAGTTTGCAAATTCAACTAGAGGGGGATGTGTGCAAACATTTAAAGAAGCCTCGAAGTCACAAAGAGTGCAGAGCTGCCAGATGTCCTGAATGGAAGGCCAACAGGTGGAAGGAGGTATTTTAGGCTTGCTTGCATGTCATGATACAGTTTCTGCAGTGTCGTGGAAAACAGGCCATGTCATTGAAGTGTAGGACCAAAGTGTTTCCCCCCCAAAAGTACTGCACCACAGTTAAAATCTACTGGATGTGGACCAGTCTACAACTGAAATAAACGTAGTATCTGGGAATATGTAAATAAAGATGGAACACTTCAAAATACATAAATGTTTCTTCTTTAGAATGTGCTGGACCTATGCTTCCAAGAGGATAGTTCTTGCAGAAAAAGATGACATTGGGTGCATGTACTCAAAGACATCCAGGCATCATCCAACAAAAATTAAGCACATTTAATAAAACCCATCCATTTCCAGTGGAAAATTAAATAAATGCTTATTTACATTAGGTGGATTGGGCCATATTTTATTATGTGATACCAATCATCAATAAATATTGCTCTAAAATGGTAAGGCTGCAATACTGGGTGACACTGGAACAATCCATTAATATGATATACGCCAGCACCATTTTTCTCTGACCAAGCTGGTCAGTGGCATTTTGACTTCTGCTGTGTGAGTGCTGGTAATATCAGTGCACACACAGTGCTAGCCTCTTTACCAGCCCCCACGGTTCTGATGAGCAGGTGCTCTTGCACACAAATGCTTTTGGAGCCCCTCTGGAAGCTTTCTGTTCCACTCTCACAGAGTACTTCTGGAGCATGGGGAAGCTCCACAAATATCTGCACTCCTGTGCAAGCATGCCTGCACTTTGCAAAGACTAGTGCAGGGGCTAGAACTGTCTGCATGTTAATGTTTGCCCCATGACTGGTCAATGACCATAATAAACTTCTAATGTTTGCCCACACCGTGTTTGGATGTTAACCCATGAATCAACCATATGTAGCAGGTGTGCAATAAACTTTCAGATTTTGGTGCCTGCCTGGAATTCTAGGGCTCCTAAGCACCTGACAGGCCACAATATGGCCTGAAGTTCGTTTAGTGGGTTTTGTTGGGTGTAATGATTGATTATGTCTGCTATAATCATAACCTAGATAATCTCATTTTTCCTCTCAAAACATAATTAAAACATCATTTTCATGAATAGTACAATGTGGTTAAAGATCTGTCATGAATTATTACGTGTGACTATTTTTCATTATACCACACTGTCTTTGTCAATCAGAGGCGTATCTAGGGAAAATAGCGCCTAGGGCAAGCACTGAAATTGCGCCCCCTGTCCAAACATCTGACACTCATCTTTCAGATAACTTTACCATAATATCAGCCAAAAAATAAAAGTCTGAAGGTCACATACAAGTCACATATCTGAATATGTGTACAGTGACTTATATTATATTAATTTTTTTTAAATGTGTGACTTAATTTTTTTAAAAAAAATTACCTGTAGCCCTTTTGGGGGGCTTCCTAATGGCCATGGAGGTCTGCAAAGGTTTCCTCTGTGCCCCCCCCCCGCTGGCCTCTAGGGCCTCACAGGAACCATTTGAGCATATGCGGTGGCCATTTTTAATTTTTTTAAAAAATGGCTGCTGAAACAAAATGGCCACCACACATACTCAAATGGCCTCTGTGAGGCCTGGCATGGCCTAGGTCCTCACAGAGGCCATTTGAGCATGCACGGTGGCCATTTTGTTTTCAGCATCCATTAAAAAAAATAATAATAATGGCGCCCCTCCTTCAAGTGGCGCCCGGGACACGTGCCCTGCCTGCCCTACCCTAGATACGCCCCTGTTGTCAATATAGTTTTGAAGTTAATTAACTTGCTGTAGAAGGTTGTTTCTGACATCAATGTATGCAACTGATGGAGGCGACTACAAAGAAAATTATGTATAAAGCCTATATTCTCCTTTCATACTTCCATACAGATCACCATAAAGTTAATAGTCATGCTAAAAATGAGCCTGAGAATAGAAGCTCCAGCTTTACATCTGTGGTTTTCAAATAAAATTAATAGAAACAAGTTGTGGTATGTGCTTTTAAAACTCCACTTTCTAGAAGGTCATATATTTTGTCTTTTAAAAAGACACACATTTTAGGAAATGTGCCACGGAAAATAATATCAAAAGGCTTCAGTGGAGGAGCATCTGCCTTCAAGAAAGAAACAAATGAGCGGATGGAATAATGGTTTAATAAGATTTAGTGGTTTTTAAAGCCACTGGCAATGGCAGGAAGTAGAATCTGTCTTCTGATTTGGGGGGTGGGGGCAGTGATAGCAAAATACCAAGGGAAACTGGCATGTGAATAACTTTCCGTTTGCAACAAGGGGGAAGAGGAAGAGAAAACTTCTGCAATTGCTTTGTAGTTCTGATTACAAGCCTGCACAGGCTGTGATCCAACAATGCAGCTCACAATAATTTCAATTTTTCAGTTTCAATTTTGTTTGGACTATAATCAGTATAACAACAATAAATTCACTACATAAACACAGCTTACGAGAATGAATTTGTGATTTCCCAAGTGCCTGACAACTTCGTCTCCCATAGTTGAAGTCCTAGGTGGCAGGTTTATTAAGCTCTCTGAGTGTCATCATTGATGGGCTGCATTTGGCTTGGTCACAAAGCATACATGCCTCCCTTCCAGGACAAGGCTTCCTGTGCTTATATGCAAAACTTGCACTTAGATCCATAAAGTAAACTGTGCTGCCGAGTCAGTGCCAACTCCTGGTGCCCACAGAGCCCTGTGGTTGTCTTTGGTAGAATACAGGAGGAGTTTACCATTGCCATCTCCCACGCAGTATGAGATGATGCCTTTCAGCATCTTCCTATATCGCTGCTGCCTGATACAGGTGTTTCCCATAGTCTGGGAAACATACCAGCGGGGATTTGAACTGGCAACCTCTGGCTTGCTAGTCAAGTCATTTCCCCACTGCACCATTAGGTGGCTCTAAGTGGGTCTAAACTCTATTCCAGATTACTTAGCAAATTAGTATTTGCAGATCTCATTCTTCAGTAATGGGCACCAGTGAAGATATAAGAGCTCTTCTCATGATCGGTGAGAAGAGAGCTCTCAGGCGGGCTGCAGGGAAGGTGGGTTTAGCCTACCTTCCCCGCAGATGATCTCCACTTCATCCCTGGGTGGGTGGATCGCCCACCCAGATGACTGGTGGCTCCCGCTTCAACTTCCAGGTTCAGGGTGCCGGGATGCACCGCCGTGTGTCACCCTGCCCCGAGCCCCAATAATGCACTGGGACTCCCCCCTCCCCGCAAGCGTGCCAGCCATGGCTACAAGCAGCCGCAGCTGACACATGATTTTAAAAAACGAGGTTAAGCGAGTGATTGCTCCTGTAACCTCATTTAACTGGGTGGCTCAATAGGCGGGTTTGCCGCCATGTAGCCACCAGGATGGGTGTGATTGCATTTGGCTCATATGCTCGGCTCCCTTAGCCCGGTTTTCCATGCTTGTGTGAATAGCCTCATACAGTACTACCTCAGGTTATCGTTTTCCTGTTTCTATTGTGAGATATATCAAGAGTGCCCAAACATTTTCTGCAGAGATCATTGGCATTTTAGTTATCTTGTAGAGTTCACCTAGCAGTCATAGTTCCTGAATTTGATTACTTTGTGTCATATCTGTATCCCTAGCGTGAGAAGACACTACAAGGGTGAGAGTGGATGCACAATATTTCTATCACAGAGGCTCTTTAAGATTTCATAAGTACATAGGAAGCTGCCTTATATCAAGTCAGACCATTGGACCATCTAGCTCAGTATTGTCTATACCAGGGCTGTACAACTTTGGCTCAACAGCTGTTGTTGGACTACAACTCCCATCATCCTGAGCCACAATGGTCATAGTTAGGGATGATGGGGAGTTGTAGTCTAACATCTGCAGGAGGGCCAAAGTTGTGGTCTATATCGACTGCAGTGGCTCTCCAGGGTTTCAGATGGGTATTTCCCAGCCCTGCCTGAGATGGCAGGGGTTGAAACTGGGACCTTTTCCATGTAAAGCAAATGCTTTCCCATTGAGTCCTTCCCCAAAAGGCACAGCCACCTTCACCCTTCTGACAAGAATCAAAGTAGCAATCCAACCACTCAAAAGAACCAAACAGGACAGCAAGAGCTGCTGAGGTGACTTAGACTACTGGGTGGCAGGAACCATGGGGAACTGCTTCATCTGTACCAACCAAACTTCCAATTGGCTCATATGCTTTTGCTGTCCTGGCAAGCAATGCCATAAAAATTGTATTTGTATTGTGTGTGTTTTTAATTGTATGGTTGAAAAGTTGTTTCCAGGATGCATTCTAAGTAATGGTTACTGCATTTAAAAAAAAATAAAAATCAGATCTTCAGTATTTCATTCTGTGAATCAGTGCTGGCATGCATGAGAGGTAAATTGTTCCTCAGAGTGAAATATCTATCTCTCCCTCCCCCCCCCCCCGCTCTCTCCCTCTTCCTTTCTCTTTTGTGGCTTTTATTCACCATTATTCATATCATCTTTTCCCTATAGATAGATTATAACAGCAAAAAACATTATAATTTTTTTCCTAAATAGGATTTTTTAAAAACCCAATTATAATACAGAAGTGCTTTAAAAAAGACTATGATAACAATAATACAATCCTGTATAAGGCCCAAGGTTTACTACTTACATGCATACAATAATGGAAATGTTATTGGTTTTGAGCGACTTCTGAAAGGCACTGAAATGTGTGTATGTGTGTGCGTGTGTGTTGTGTTTATTTCAGTGCTCTGTGACATGTGGAGTAGGGATTCAGCAACGTGATGTTTACTGCAGGCTGCCAGGCAGTAGGCAAGTTAATGAAGCAATGTGTAATCAACTTACCCAACCAGGCAGTGAGAGGCCCTGTTGGCTGCCTGCCTGCGTACAGTACCAGTGGTTGACTGATGAATGGCAAGATGTAAGTATACTCATGCAGAACATTGAATCCTCGTGGAGATTATTTAAACTAGTTACGGTGATTTGATGCAGCTACAAAAATAAGGATTATATGCATCCAATTTTTAAATGTTTTAGCTCGCAGTGCAACATGGGCAGAGGGGAAATTATTTTTGCTTTTCTCCCCTCTCTGCAAAAGTCCCTTTTTTGTCCAGGAATATATCCATGAGGGCTGTACAGCCTTCAAGGACATAGTCCTGGACACAAAAAGAGCTTTTATGGAGAGGGGAGAGAATAAAAATTGTGCCTTCATCCCCTTCCTCACATGTAAATGAAGTCTCAGCAGTTATTTTAGTGACTCCTTGCAAGGATGTAGCTCTTGCTCTAACCTTGTATACACACAATGTCAGCCATTGAATCTAATTGAACTCATTGGGACTTACTTCTGAGCAAACATGGTCTGGATCACCATGTAAGCGCTAAGTCACTAAGATTATTCTAGAAATTAGACATTTTAAGGCATATCAATTTCATATTACACATTCAGTGTTATGTACTCTTACACACAGCACTTCTAATATCTCTAAATAATACTGTCATAAACACTCAGACAAATATGACAAATATTTATATACCACAGTTCAAAAAAAGTTCCCAAAGTGGTTTAGATAGATAGATAGATAGATAGATAGATAGATAGATAGATAGATAGAAAAAAATGGCTCCTTGTTCCCAAAGGGCTCATGATCTGAAAAAGAAACATAAGAAATACCAGCAACAGCCACTGGGGGGATATGTGAGGATAGATAGGGCCAGTTGCTCTCCCTTACTAAATAAAGAGAATCGCCACTTTTAAAAAGTGCCTCTTTGCTCAGTTACAAATGCTTACAAATGTGTGGTTATAGTTTTCAAACCATGTACTTGAGAGCAAATGTATTGAGGTTACTGGGCCTCAAGGGTTCAGATGTAACCTTTTTTTTCCTTACAGGAAAGGACTAGATTTTTTTTCCTTGTCATTTTCAGTGTTCCTCCTCATGTCGAAAAAAGGAAACACACCGGAATGTTAAGTGTGTGAATGAAAACAAGATCCAAGTGAATGAAAGATTCTGTGATTCTGCTACCAAGCCTCTATCTACCAAAAAATGCAAAATGGCTCCTTGTAAATATATCGTGATTACAGCAGACCCTTCACAGGTACTACAATTTTCTATTGGCCATTAAGATTTTTATTTCTGTTTTAGCTTTTGCTTGTAACCAGTAGATAATGTTTTAAAGCAAAGGAGTACCAAGTGCACCTTCCATCCTGCTAGTAATTAAAATATCTCTTCAGTTATCCTGACCTCGAGCAGTTCAATTAGGAGTAGAATCTTTGAGGGCTGCTTCACACATTATCTTTTACACCATGAAGATTAATATTCTTTTTAGTGTTGAACAAGTTGTGTATTTCAACACAAGTTTTGGCTATGTGCATGAATCAGAGAGGCAGTGGTAATCTCATGTTTGGGGAAAATGTGTGAAGCAGCCCTCAGTACTGTTTGTAGCATGACATCATAGTTAATTGGTCCATAGGTCATGTGACAGTGAATTGTAGAAGATGGCCCAAGCATGACAGGTGCAGATGACTGCACAAATGTTTGTTTTCTTTGTTCAGATGAATCGAATGTTAATTTAATGGGAATTTGAAATTCCCAATTTGAGATTCCACACAGAGACGTGTGTTGTGTGAACTCCAGATTTTTCGCTGATCTCTGGTTGGCATTGCACCAACTTACATAGAACCATCATGAAGCCAAGATCCATAATCAGGATCTGAAATTGGCTTGACCAACTTGATTCCATTTCAAGTTGGCACATTGCTAACCGGAGAACGGTGAAAAATCCTCAGTTCACACAACATGCTCCATGGGAGCATGTGTGGCTGGATATCTCCGATGCCTATCAAACTAACATTAGATCAGTCATGTGAACCAACCTATCCTTTGCTTCATTTTGCCCCATGACATTACTTTCCAGAGTATAGTCACCCTTTGTTTATGATACATGAAGATGTGGGGTTTTTTCTAGGTGTAACACATTCCTTCCATTTCTATATTTGAATATCCTAATCTACGATCCTGGAAAGCAGGAAGTGCTTGAATTCAAGCCAGTTGAATGCCATTGCCTTCATTGTATCATATATCCCTATCCAATGTATGTTTATTTGGACGTAAGCCCCACTGAGTTCAAGGGGTTTATCCAAAGTAAATGTACACAGGATTGCAGTCTTGGTCAGTTTAAAGACCAACAGTCTGGCTTTAAGTGGTTGTTGATTGAGGTGTCAGAAGCTATGCACAAGTGGAGGATACTGACAGATAGGTGTTTTGATAATGTTCACTGAATGGCATCTGTGTTTCAAAAACCCCATCAATCACAATTGCATATTTTTAAAATGAAATTTCCTCACAAGAATTCTGTTACTGCATCTCAACTCCTTTGCATTTGTTCACTGACAACATTTCCAAATTACATAGATTTTGAACTATAATCCTATGCCTATTTCTTGAGAGTTAGTCACATTGAGTAGTTCACTAGACTTACATCCAAGTAAACATCCATAGGACTGCTCTGGAAGTAGCATAAAAATAATGTTTATGTGCCTTTTGTGACAGTAGTTTCTTATTTTAGTGTCCAGCTGGTTGTTACCTTGATTACCAGCAGAAGATCACATACTGTGTTGGAATCCATGACGGCTGGAATAACCATGCCTACAACCTTCGATCTCAAGCTTACCGAGATTGCCCAGTGGGCTCATCCCCACTGAATAATGAATGCAATGTGAGGGCTTGTCTACATGTTGCCACCTGGAAGGTTGGGAAATGGAGTAAGGTTAGTAAAGATGTGTAAAGTAACTTAGGCACTTCGGTTCATGGAAGAATACTGGTGTAGAATCCAGATGAAAGAGTTGTGGTGTGCAAGGACAAGACAGTGGAGTTGAATCAGGAATATTAGCTGGTTAATGAGATAGACATTATATACGAGAGGCAAGTGCAAACTGTTTTTCAGTGCTCTTGCTGCTGACTGTTAGCCCTGCCTCAACTCCAAGACTGGATTACAAGTAACTAAAGCACAATTCAAAAGCTGGCCTGGATCAAGGAATAGATAAACCAAAAACACAACTGTCATTTGCTTTGATGAACTCTTATTTGCGTTTATGATATTTTACATTATCTGTGGTTTTTGTTCAGTGCTCAGTGCCTTGTGGAGCTGGAACAAGAGAAAGAAGAGTGGAATGCATGACAGAAAATGGTTCGTCTAGTGACTTGTGTCTGTCACATTTAAAACCTGAATCTAGAAGGATGTGCCATGCAAATGACTGTAAGTAAATGACTATGAGAATTCTGTACACGTGTGAAATACTATGGTATATTAAAGTTTCACACAGGAAAATGATATGACTATATATTTATTTTTAGGTGAGACAATAACCAGCTGCAAAGAAATCCAGATTAGGAAAAAGATTAGAAAGGATGGTGAATACTTGCTTAACATTAAAGGAAGAATGATAAAGGTAATATTGTTAGTGTGCTTGTTTGGGGGTGGTGAAGGGTTGGTGTAGCCTAAAGCCTTCTCTAACTAAAATAAGTCTAAGCTGTTGTCATACTTATTTTGCAGATTTATTGTTCAGACATGCGGCTAGAAAATCCCAAAGAATATTTAACATTGGCTAAAGGGGAAGCAGACAACTTTTCGGAAGTGTATGGATATCGGTATGGTTGGTTTTAAATCAATAAAATGTATTTGCTTATTTGAATATAAGAGCCACCTGCTAGTTGCAGGAGTCTCTGCCTGATTTAAAAAATAAGTGCTTAGGGTTAGGGTTAGGACAATGGCTTATAGTGGGAGTGCACAATCCCCATGAAGCCACCTAATGGCGCAGCAGGAAAAAGACTTGACTAGCAAGCCAGAGGTTGCCAGTTTGTATCCCCGCTGGTATGTTACCCAGACTACGGGAAACATCTATATCGGGGAGCAGCAATATAGGAAGATGCTGAAAGATAGATAGATAGATAGATTGATAGATTGATTGACTTATTTATCAAATTTATACACCGCCCCAAACTTTCATCTCTGAGCGGTTAACAATAGCATAAAACAAGTTAAAAACATATACAAAAACTAAAAACAATTTAACAATTTTAAAATAAACTAGAAATTAAAACCTAAAAATTTAGGAAGCTGAGAAAGCTTGGGCGAAAATATGGGTTTTCAAGTGTTTTTTTTTTTGAAAAAGATGGCAATGGTAAACCCCTTCTGTATTCTACCAAAGACAACCACAGGGTTCTGTGGTCGCCAGGAGTCAAAGCCAACTCGATGGCACACTTTACTTGACAATCCCCATATGTTAAATGTAGTTAAGGAGAAGTCAGCGGTGGGATTCCACTCCAACCACACACTGAGAAGGAATTTTGGAGTGGAAGCATTTTCAGAGTAGGATTCCAACCCATTCTGAAAATACAACTGTAGTATTTAGCAGTATTTCTGCAAAATACCTGCCTGCTGCTGTCCACAGTGGATGCTCAGAGCATGCAAGGTGGCCTCATATGTTACCCTGGTTGCATCTAATACAGCCAGTGGAGAGTGTTTTCATTATCCCGGCTAATGGGTCCTGTGAGACATTCTCCTAGAGGAGTTATACATTGCATGCCCCAAACTGTGCCAAGGCCAACAGGTAACCTGGAGTGAATCCCGCTTCATTTATCCACTCTATCATTTTGATAGAGCTCTGCCAAAACTTTGTGGAGTGGATCCACTTAGTTTGGCTCATTTGTAAGCATTGCACCAACACTGGCCCTATGTATTATCCAGCCAGTTAAGCATTTCTAAATCCCATTTATTTTTAATTGAGGAGTTAAGAACATGCTTAAATCTCTCTCCTGGAAATCAATAGGACTTAGAGGTGTTTAACTTGACGGGATTGTGCTTCTTGTTTTTAGCTGCAAGTCAGGAATACAATATTCTGTGCCGCTTCAAATGATCTCATTATTTTCAACCTTTTGTTTTTACTACGAAATAGAATTGTGATGCAACTTATTTTCAAATATATTACTAAGGCATTTTTATTTGTAGGCTGCGAAATCCATATGAGTGCCCTTTTAATGGAAGTAGGCGGCAAGATTGTATATGCAGAAATGATTACCCTGCAGCGGGCTACACTATTTTTAGAAAAATAAGAATTGATCTCAGTTCTTTGGAAATAAAAAGTGAGTCTTTACTTTATAATATTATGAATTTTCTGAAATACTTGTTGCCATGATTGAATGATTGTTACAAAGGAATATTTCCTCTCCATTTGTGCTGGCTTGAAAGACACTGAGCCCTTTCTCACGATCAGTGAGAAGGGCTTGAGGGCGGGCGGAGGGGAAGGCTGCTTAAACTTACCTTCCCCACACACGACTGCTCCTCCGCTAGCCTCCGCTAGCCCAGGCAGCGTGGAGGGTTGGGGTCCAGGACGCATCATCCCGGCCCGCCAGAAATCCCATAATGCACCGTGTGAGAGCATGGTGCATTGTGGGGATCCCTCTAATGATGGGCAGGCGCCCGTCACTGCTACAGTGCTGGCTAAAAGCAGCCGGCACTGCACACGATTAAAAAAATTGAGCCAAGGGAGTGCTCACTCCCTTAACCCCATGGAAGAGGCTGGCTCCACTGGCGGGTTGCTGCCGGTCAGCTCCCACAGCTTCACACACGCAGCCAGGAGCAGGTTTGGCGGCCTTCGCCTGGTCTTGGCTGCGTATGTGAACAGCCGTAATTTGTTTTCTGTGCAATCCACTGATGGAAAAGAATGGGTTCTATCACATGTGTATCGTGTGAACAGAAGTTCTGCTTGTTTCCCCAAAACCTATTTCTGAGGGACGGGGGTCCTACAGAATAGAATGTCATGTGTCCCAGGGAGCTGCACTAGGAAGGGGGGAATTGGTGAAAGGGGAGGAAAGAACCTTTCATCTTTTCGGGAGCAGCACTATTTCTGCTTTCACAACAAGCATTTTGGATATAACACCATATATTTAAGGTAATGTGAACATGATGTTTTTGAAATGGAACGTGATGTGGCTTTCTCTACTGGGTGTTTCACATCACTACTTGTTGCCATTATGAAGAGTTGGGGATGTATGTGTGAAACACAACTGCTGGCAGCATGGTGTAGTGGTTAGAGTGCTGGACTAGGACCGGGGAGACTCGAGTACAAATCCCCATTCAGCCATGATACTTGCTGGGTGACTCTGGGCCAGTCACTTCTTTCTCAGCCTAACCTACTTCACAGGGTTGTTGTGAGGAGAAATTTAAGTATGTAGTATGCCACTCTGGGCTCCTTGGAGGAAGAGCGGAATATAACATGTAAAATCATCATCATCATAATCAGTGGACCTGTAAAAAAAGAAAGTAGTACATCACCTAAATGGAAGATTAGATTAGAAAATAAAATCTCCAGGCTTAGATCAGATGCTAGTAAATTGAAAGATATGAAAGACAAGAAGCTGAAAAATGAAAACACCAAACAGTATCTGATCCAAAAATACCACCTAGATTCAAGGAAAATTAGAGAAGTCCTGGAAATAATAAAGCAGTGAATAATAGCAGTGTCAAAACAGATTAATAGATACAAAGCCAGTATTACACAACACAGGCAGAATCTCCAATTCCAGTCGAATCAGAGATGTTTCTACCAAAGCATGGAAGGAGAAACTGCAAGAAACCTAGAAACACCAAATAAAGAAGAAACAGTGCAATTCTGGGGGAAATTATGGGACAATCCAATAGATTATAATAAAAAAGCAGGCTGGATGAAAGAGGTTGAAAAATGTAACCAACAAATGCAAGATCTAATAATAACACCAGAATTAATGTGAAAGAGCAAAGAAAATTAAAAATTGGACTGCTCCAGGCAATGATGAACTGCATGGCTTTTGGCTTTAAACACCTAACAAGCCTTCATAAACAACTATCAAAACAGTTCAATCACATTTTGCAAGGAGGTGATATTGAACAATGGCTAACAACTGGGAAAACTCATCTCATCATGAAAGACCCAGCAAAAGGTGCAGTTCCAAGTAACTATAGACCAATAACCTGCCTGCCAACCATGTTCAAATTATTAACTGGAATAATAGCAGATGAAGTGATGCAACACTTATTAACTAACAAACAGCTTCCAGTTGAACAGAAAGGAAATTGCCCGAACACCAGAGGCACAAAAGACCAGCTGCTGATTGACAAAATGATTTTAGAAAATTGGAAGAGAAGAAAAACCAACCTAAGTGTTGCATGGATTGACTACAAGAAAGCCTTCGATTCATTGCCTCACACATGGATAATAACATGTTTAGAAACAACTGGTGTCAGCAAAAACATTCAGATATTTATTTTAAAAGCGATGAGCATGTGGAGTACACAGTTAACAATCCATGGCGAGACACTTGGACAGGTAAGCATTAGAAGAGGCATTTTCCAAGGGGACTCACTATCCCCTCTGTTGTTTGTAATCGCCATGACCACACTTTCACAAATACTAAACAAAACAGGCCTCGGATACCAAACATCTAAAACATCAAGTAAAATCAACCATCTGCTGTACATGGATGATCTGAAGTTGTATGGAAAGTCCCAATCAGAAATCGAATCACTGCTAAACACTGTCCGTATATTCAGTAGCGATATAGCAATGGAGTTTGGACTAGACAAGTGTGCTGCATTAATAATGAACAGAGGAAAAATAAGAAAAACAGAAGGAATAGAACTGCCCAATGGAAGCAAGATCAAGAACCTGGAAGAGAAAGAACATTACAAATACTTGGGCATTCTCCAGGCTGATAACATTGCACACACTGAAGTTAAAAGAAAAATTGGAAGTGAATACATCAGGAGAGTTAGAAAAATCTTAAAGTCCAAACTCAATGGCAGGAACACCATACAAACCATAAACACCTGGGCTATACCTGTTATCAGATACACTGCAGGAATAATAGGCCGGATCCATGCAGAGCTAGAGACGCTAGATCGTAAGAGCAGGAAAATAATGACCATCAGTCATGCGCTCCACCCCCACAGTGATGTAGATAGGCTATACCTCCCTCGCAGCTCAGATGGAAGAGGAATGCTGCAAGTCCATCAAACGGTAGAGGAGGAGAAAGGAGGCCTTGAAAAATATATTAAGGACAGTGAAGAAGATGCACTTCAAATGGTCAATAACGAGAAACTATACAACACCAATGAAAGAAAGCAGGCCTACAAGAAAGAACAAGTCAAGAACTGAACAGAAAAATGGAAAAATAAGCCTCTGCATGGTCAATATTTGCACAATATAAGTGGAAAATCAGACATCACCAAGACCTGGCAATGGCTTAAGAATGGCAACTTGAAGAAAGAAACAGAGGGTTTAATACTGGCTGCACAAGAACAGGCACTAAGAACAAATGCAATAAGAGCAAAAGTAGAAAAGTCTACAACAAACAGCAAGTGCCGCCTTTGTAAAGAAGCAGATGAAACAGTGGACCACCTAATCAGCTGTTGTAAAAAGATCGCACAGACTGACTACAAACAAAGACATGACAAGGTAGCAGGGATGGTACACTGGAACATCTGCAAAAAATACAAGCTACCTATAGCCAAAAACTGGTGGGACCATAAAATTGAAAAAGTTGAACAGAATGAAGATGTCAAAATATTATGGGACTTCCGACTACAAACAGACAAACATCTGCCACACAATAGACCAGATATAACTGTAGTCGAGAAGAAAGAAAAACAAGTGAAAATAACTGACATAGCAATACCAGGGGATAGCAGAATAGAAAAAAAGAAACAGAAAAAAATCACCAAATACAAAGATCTACAAATTGAAATTGAAAGGCTGTGGCAGAAAAAGACCAAAATAATCCCAGTGGTAATTGGCGCCCTGGGTGTAGTTCCAAAAGACCTTGAAGAGCACCTCAACACCATAGGGGCCATAGAAATCACCATCAGCCAATTACAAAAAACAACTTTACTGGGAACAGCCTATATTCTGCGACGATATCTATAACAACAGCAATAACATTGATAATAAAATTCAGCCATTCCAGGTCCTTGGGAAGGACTCTATGTCTGGATAAAACAAACCACTCAATAACACCTGTCTGAGTGTGTGTAAATAAATAAATAAATAAATATAATAATACTGTCAGACTGTTGCACAGCAGGACGATGCAAAAAACATCTGTGGTGTTGTACAAGAACACTTTTGTGCTAATAGTTAAAAGTTGTGCAATTACACTTCCCCAATCCTACTTACATTATTTTCTATGTAAGTAGTATAATGGTAGTGTCATTGCGCTACTGAGAGTTTCCTGTGTTACACTGCTGAGCATGTTGGCCACTGTTCTCCTCTTGCTGAAGTGCACCCAGCATAAAAGTAATGTGCACACAGGTCACTATCCTATGGCTGTACTTTGTCTATGTGGTGTCATGTTAAGGAATTTAAATGTGGTATGAATCCCCACTGGTACTATATTGCGCAGCAGCGATATAGGAAGATGCTGAAAGGCATCATCTCATACGGCACAGGAGGAGGCAAGGGTAAACCCCTCCTGTATTCTACCAAAAGATAATCACAGGGCTCTGTGGGTTCCAGGAGTTGAAATCGACTTGATGGCACACTTTACCTTTACCAATGAGTACAGTAAACATTATTATTTGAATTATACCTTCAGACATTGGGTGGAACCGGACATTACAAAAGATACAAAGCTGCCACTACTCCATGTCTTCACCTCTTCCTTGTAATGTCTGCTTAAAACACAGCCCAAGATGTGACATCATTGCACTGTACATTGCCTCACTCCTGCTGCTGCCAGCCATTGATATAAGGTGTGCAACACTCAGCATGGTGATGTCACATCATGAGGCTCTTCTCACGATCAGTGAGAAGAGCCATGAGGGGGTTTGAGAGGAGAGCGGGTTAAGCCCACTCTCCCCACAGATGAGTAGTCAGTCTGCTCTGGGGGGCCACAGTGGCCGCCCACACAACTGCCGGCTCTGTCACGGAGCCGGTGGGGGCTGGGGAGTTCGGGGGCCACAGGGCCCCCGGACGCTCCAGTATGCCCTGTGCGAGTGTGCAGGGCATGCTGGAGAGACCCCCGAGCCGGGAGGCTGCTTTTCAGCCTCCCGGTCGGGGGTCTCCTCATGAGTTGCTGTGGTGCGGAGCTGCACAGCGGCAATGCACAATTTAAAAAACCGGGTTTGCAGAGTGCTCGCTCCGCAAACCCGGTTTAAGGGGAGGGATAGTTTGGCGAGTTAACCGCCTGGAGGTTCTCGCTGTCCACCGAAATCGGACTAAGCTACCCTAGCCCGATTTCAGTGGACCATGTGAATAGCTTCCATGTGTAGTGTCAAACTAGATAAAAAATGGGGGAGGAAATGAGGTTGTAGTTTCAACTCTCTCATCATATAGGCCCTGAGCCACACATAGCTCGCAATAACAAGATTTGACTGTTGTTTTGTAGCTACCGACTTCCGTTTTGCCCACACCATTCTTGGGAACCCTGTGCCTTTTGCCACAGCTGGAGACTGTTATAGTGCTGCTAGATGCCCACAGGTAAATAGTGGGGGACAGGGGAGGCCTTGTATTTTCTTCTCAAATGTACTTTCAGTACCATATTCCACATATACATCATTACGGCTTCTTTCACAACAGTCACTATTTGTTTCCAGCATTCAGTGACTCCTCAACATACCCAATGACTGTGGAACACGATAATTTGCTTTGCTTTAGAAGTTGTTTGTTTTACTCATGCACAGTGTTTATTTGCCTGTAAGCAGGCGGCATTAGCATCATCATGGTAGTGCCTTGCAGAAATCAACCCACAAGTCCCTTGAGCAGTACTTTTCTTATTTACTTCTCACCTTTCCCCCCTGAAATGCCTGCTTGCTGTTCTTTCATTGTTCATTTATTTTTGTGCTTCAGGGCACTTTGTGCCTAGTGTTTACAATGCAACACTGCCCTCTTGTGCAACACTTCCCTTAAGCAATTATTTTGGAGGCTAGAGACAATCTTTTTTTCAGACTGCTGAAAGCGGTGTGATGGAGGGATGTTACCTCATCCCAGTATTGCTTTCATTCCATGACTGCCTCTGTAAAACAAGGGGTGCTCTTTTTTTACAAGTTTTATAGAGTTTTAAAAGTCTGAAAAGTTTAAAAGTTTGGTGCTGTTGGACTAAATATGACAGTAAGGCAAAAGAAACATGTATCCAGTCCTCATACAGCAATATTTCTTAATACATCTGGCTAAATATCTGTCTCCAGCCTTAATATGAAATACCTTGTCATGTATTTCTCCAAGAGTTCAGTGTGATAATATTATGGGTATTTTTAGGCATGCTCTAAAATTGATACATATGCTTTGTTTTCCTGTACTTGACAGGGGCAGTTTGGCATTAATTTGGCAGGCACTGGACTGAGGCTATCCACTACTGCAAAATGGATTGCTCAAGGAAATTATGTTACTGTTCAGATACATAAATCTCAAGTAAGCAGTTTTGCAGAAATGGCTGTTCTGGGGGATTTGAGGAGCTCAAATTGAGTAGATTGCTGGTTCATAAATTTTTGAATGGGTGCTAAGTATTGGGAGACATTGGGAGGCTATGGAAACTGGGAGACCAGTTTCAGACACACTTGGGGCGGGGGGGCATGCCCAGTGTGGTTTTTAATCATTTTTTTCTATAAAACGGCAATATTACAAGCTGCACAGGGACAATTATTTGAAAAATGCAGGACTAAACAGTTGCCTGGTTCTTGGATTTCATATTAGCTCATATTAATTTGCTCCAAAACACTCAGAGTGCTGTTGTGATAGGGTGGATTGCATTTGGATTGGTTTGCATACCTTTTTATAGTTATAGTTTGCGATGAAATTATTTGTCCACTATTTTCTGTCTCATTTTTTCAGGATAATACTAAAATATATGGAAGATGTGGAGGATTCTGTGGTAAATGTATTCCTAATATAAACACTAGTGTCCAATTTGAAATACAATGAGAAAAGAAATCAAAGAAGAAAAATCCTTAAGGATCACATTGTAGGTGCTGTTTATTTTGACAATCTATTGAACTCTGTAATGTTCATTTTCTCAGAATTCCTCCTCACTGTCAGTGCTGATATACGGGATCTAAACCATTGTTCTTAAGTTTGCTGATAGGGAAACAATAGCATAGGCTGCAGTTATTAGCTTTCTGGTTTCTATCCAGTCATTAATTCAACAAATTCAATCAACTCACTGAATTTTTACTGAATTGAATTGCCTCTGGCTAGCTTGACTCTACAGGTGGACCAGGTAACCACACAGGGCACCACAATTCAAGGGCTGCCAGCTGTGCTGGAAGCAACACACCAGTCTGAACTCTTGAGCTGCTTCTGGCATGATCAGCTCCCCATGCAAACCTCTGTGAGGCTGCCGCAGAATCTGGGGCACACTCTAAGGTCACTTCACATTTAAAAAAATCAAATGTTCACCTAGATATTTCACACGTACATGTAAATCTGTATAGTGAAGGTGACTGACATGTTTACAACACAAGTAGCATAGATAAATTTTTCTGAGAATCAGCAAGCTTCCCTGTCATATGTTAGGTATCAAATTCTGGCTGCTACTGTGGAAAGCCCTTCCATTTGCCCAAGAGCATCCTGGAGAAACCCTGAACTGGTTCTTGTAAAACTGTTTTTTAAAACAAATAAGTTTGGATCCTTATACTGTATGAAACAGAGTCCATGACTGCTAGCTTGGTTTGATCAATTCCAAGAGAAAGCAAGAAAGGGAAAAGGATGTTGACATATCAGTATACAATTTCAGTAACGGTCAACTTAAAAACAAACAACCCAACCAGGAATTACATTTGGTTCCCCAAATCCACATCAGACTGGTGCATAATCAATATACTTTTTGCTGATACAGTTTTTAAAATTGTGCTCCTGTATATTGTTTTTTTTTTTAATCCTGTTTGTTGGTGCTCAAATGGAAGCAGCATCTCAGCTCAGCTTCGATAATCTCCTAGTACATGCTTAATATCAGCTAACTTCTGTTGTGTTTCTAAATAAATCAATCAACATAGGTTTGGCACCTAATGTTAGGGATCCTACCTCTCATCTAAACGTGTATTTTTTTTTAACCCACTGAATTGTGTTTGTTAGAAAATATATTCAATTGTATATCTACAATTATGTACTAAACCATTGCCCAAACACTCAAAGCATGGATATTGTCAACTGGATTCTAGCAGAAATCATGTCATGCTTCTGTTGCATTCTTGAAGAATAGTATAAGTAGTGATGCAGGAAATGAAAACAAACCCATTGGCCTCAATGAGATCTAGTTTAAGTCTGCCTAGAAGGTTTCCCTCTTGATTTCATTAGAGAGAGCCAATCTATGATTATGCATGCCTTTATGCATGCAACAGGGCTCCCTTCATGGAATTATGGGAATTCTACCATGAGTGGAAGCTACATTTCCGTACCAAAACATGAACAGAATTCTGGTTGAAATATATATCTCATTTTTAAGAGGATCAGTTGTAATTTGCATTGTAATGATTAATATTGTTGCCACACAAAGAAGACTTCTCTTATTTAAGAAGAATTATACTTGTTGGATTTGTGAGTTAGGATTAACCCAAACTCAGAAGAATGGAAATATTCCACAGAAGTTTCTAAAATGATTTCAAAATATGTTCTCAGGTATTTAGAATGTATAACAGATATAGTTCTTTCATTGCAATATCTACTGTTCAAACCAAATACCAGCTGAGAGTAAAATCCTAATTCTATTCAAGTAAATGGCAAACCTCCCATTCGCATTTAATAGCTCTGCCTTTCATCCTAAGTTATTAAACCAAAAATCAGTGAACTACCAGTAAAGTATTGGTAGAAAAAATGGCAGCTATATATTAATGTTACCACAAAGGTATTTAAATAAAGGCTAGTCATGTCACATGATTTTGAGCAGTTGCCTTTTAGCTAACACTTATAGATAACTATTTTGTGACCTCTGTATCAGAAAAGTATTTTTGCACTATGTGCCTTATAGTCATTGTAAACATGAGAACAGTAACATGATTTTCTTAGAAATGTTTATGTTTACGATACAAATGTTATAAATTATAAAATCTTATGGAATAAATATGACATATGATGGTTGCCCAAATGTGCTTTTCTGCCTGTTTGTGTCAGCAAATATTTAGTAACATAACAGCTCAGGGTAATTTGAGTCTCCCAGCATGGTCATCTGAACAATTTGATTAAGTCATTCTCACAATTGGGCTGGCGGGGCAGTTGGCAGGCAGGGCAGTGGGCAGGCAGGGAGGAGGCTTGGTGAACTTCCCCCCAGAAGACCTTCCCCTCAGAAGACAGAGTTTTGTTGGGAGCGTGAAACACACTCCCAGATAAGCAGCGCTGTGTGCCTGCAGCGTGTAGGTGAGGGGGTTGGAACAATGGGCCCCAGTTCCCAGAAATCTCCCCAGTGACAGGCAGGCGCTCATCAGTGTGTCAGCACCGGCTGAAAGCAGCTGGTGCTGACACAAGGTCAAGTAAATGCAGCTATAGGATCAATCACTCCCTTAACCTTATTTAAGAGGCGGGCTCCCTGGTGGGTTTGCCACCAAGGTGCTGCCTGGAGTTGATTAGCTCCTGTGGTTCCAACAGGCAACCAAGCCTGGGCTTAGCTGCCCTAGCCTGGTCCTGGCTGCTCAAGAGAACAGCCTTAGGAACATAGGAACATAGGAAACTGCCATATACTGGATCAGACCATTGGTCTATCTAGCTCAGTATTGTCTTCACAGACTGGCAGCGGCTTCTCCAAGGTTGCAGGCAGGAATCTCTCTCAGCCCTATCTTGGAGAAGCCAGGGAAGGAACTTGAAACCTTCTGCTCTTCCCAGAGCGGCTTCATCCCCTGAGGGGAATATCTTACAGTGCTCACACATCAAGTCTCCCATTCAGATGCAACGAGGGCAGATGCTGCTTAGCTATGGGGACAAGTCATGCTTGCTACCACAAGACCAGCTCTCCTCTCCTTGATGTATTATAAATACTGATGGACCTGGTTCGTAGAAATCCCTCAGGGTCGCCTCACAAATGATATTTGCTCCAACATCTCTGTAGGAAAAACAAAAATATACAGCATCATATTTGAATTAAGTATTTATTGTGCATGGGTCAGAAAGCCCTTTGCATGGTGTCTGTGTGTGTGTATTCACAGCAAAATAAAAACTGACATCACACATAAGAAGCCGTAGACGTCACACTCCACTGGGCCCTCTACAGAGCTTATTGCCATGTAAGAAAAATGGTGGTTCCGATGTTGCATACTATGTTTGAGCAGCAAACCAGTATGTCATGTTATTTCTGGAGAAAAATCAAGCTATTTATATCCTTCTACATGGATAAAATAATCCTTCAACATACACTTGGTCAGCTCACATAATCCTGCATGAATGTCTGACCAATTGTTCATGTGAATTTGTACCCAGATTCACCAAATCTCACACAAAATGTATATGTGCAGTTTTGTCTTGTCTTGGAAGCAGCTCTTGAGAAGACAAGGCTCCACCAGCGGAAGCAGCAAACTTTTTTTTTCTTTCCTAAAGAAGCAAGCAAGCAAATAGATGAATCAACAAGAAAATAAGGAGGAAAGGACAAGGTAAGTCTGTTAGAGCTAGTCTTTTCTAGGGTTTGATTTCTGGCTGGATTGTTGTTTGTTTTTGACAGGGCACTTTCAGTTTCAGTTGTGCCAAGAAAGACAGTGGGTCTCTCAGTGGGTATTTCTTGGAGGATAGAGCTTAAAACTTTTAATTAGCTGACAACTGCAGCTAAGACTTGACTTCCAAGTAAGTAAGCTCTATAAATTCTAAATAGCTAATAAAACCAGTTATGAAGGTAGAATGCCAGCAGGGGAAGGGGTGCTTCCCAGTGTATATCGAGTGTTGCATGTGTGAATATCTGTTTGAGGGGCAAAAGTTGTGGCTGTGTGCTCGGTGCAAATAGCTCCTGGCTCTCAGGGAACAAGTTTATTCCTTTGAAGCTAAGGTGGCTGATCTGGAGAAGTACAGAGAGGCATCCCACTCCCAGGATGACAGCTCCACTGCTGTCATGGGAAATAGAGGTATCAGGGAAGGAGAACATCAGTCTGAGGAAGAGGTGAATGCTCCCTTAAAAGAGGCCCCTTCCTGGGGAGATGCGCCCATATCCACTCGCACAGAGGTTACTCCTCTGGGGGTTAGAGAGGCCTCTTAGTAGTGGGCTATTAGATTGTTAGAGCATAGAGAGACAGTGCAGATTACATGGAGACTTGGCTGCCTGGTGGGAAAGTTGCGGATGTCATGCAGCATATAGATAGGCTGTTAGGCAGTGCTGCGGAGGAGTCAGATGAGATGCTGTGGTGCAGAGTAGAACCAGAAGTAGAATGGATAGAAACACATGACAGCTGGTCAAGTAACAGTAAGGGAGATAGCACACACCAGCTCCAGTAAGATACTAAGGATATTGGTGTTTATATACCAATGCCAGAAGTCTTCGAGCCAAGATGAGTGAGCTGGAGTGCTTGGTTGCTAATGAAAACATAGATATAGTGATATAATGGAACAGTGAGAAGTTCTCACTGAGAACCAGTGAGACACCGTTATTCCTAGATACAAACTCTATAGAAATGATAGGGAGGGGTGGATTGGGGGTGGAGTAGCACAGTATATTAAAGAAGGGATAGAATCCAACAATCTAGAAAACCTAGGAGGACCTCAATCCTCCACAGAATCATGATGGGTGACAATACAAGGACTGAAAGGAAATGTGTTACTAGGGACATGCTATTGCCCTCCAGATCAAAACACTGAAATTGACCTGGAGTTGGAGAAGCAAATCAGAGAGGTATCAAAGAGACTCAAACCTGTAATAATGGGTGACTTCAATTACCCTCACACAGACTAGGCAAATTCACATGCGGGTATTGACAGAGAGGCCAAATTTCTAGACATGCTATATGACTTTGTTTTAGAACAGTTGGTCATGGAACCAACCAGAGAAAAGGAGTCCTTGGATTAAATCCTGAGTGGTGCCCAGGACCTTGTGCCACACATTGGAGAGCAGTGACTATTGGGGAACAGTGACCATAGTGTGATCCAATTCAGCTTATATACAAGCGGAGCCCTGCCAAGGAAGTCCAACACAGATATGTTGGACTTCAGAAGAGGAACGTATTCAAAACTACAATAATGGGAGCTCAGTTGGAATGTATGCCAAGAAGGGAGAAAAGTACCACCAAGTTCAAGAGGACACCAGCATGGCTAACAAGTAAAGCCAGTTAAGCTATAGAAGGAAGAAGACTTGCATAAGAAATTGAAGCCTTGCCCAAATAAAGATAAAAGAAAGGAATATAAACTCTGACAAAAGAAATGCAAAGAGACAATAAGGGATGCAAAAAGAGAGTTTGAGGAGCATATAGCTAGAAGTGTAAAGGGGAATTAAACTTTTTTAAATATATCAGAAGCAGAAAACCTGCCAGAGTAGCAGTTGGACCCCTAGATGATGAGGGCATGAAAGGGATTATTAAGGATATTGCAGAGAAGCTGAATAAGTTCTTTTAATCTGTCTTTGTGGAGGAGGATACTGATCATATATCCACTCTGGAACTGAGCTTATCAGGGTTGGAGGCTGAAGAACTAGGCCAATTTTAGGTGATGAGAGAAGATGTTCTAAACTGTCTTGATAAACTAAAGATTAATAAATTGTCAGGGCCAGAGTTCTGAAGAAACTCAAATGTGAAATTGCTGATCTCCTAGCAAAAATGTGTAACTCGGTGCAATTGGGCTCTGTACCAGAGGACTGGTAAGTAGCCAGTGTAACTCTGGGTTTTAGAAAGGGATCCAGGGGGGATATGGGAAACTATAGGCTGATTAGCTTAACTTCTGTGCTGGGTAAATTGATGGAAAGCATTCTCAAGGACAAAAACATATAGAAGTACTTCTTGCTGAAAGATAACCAGCATGGCTTCTGCAAGAACAAGTTTTGCCTCACAAACCTTTTCAAGTTCTTTGATTGTGTCAGCAGGCCCGTGGATTAAGGCCATCCAGTTGACACAGTATACTTGGACTTTCAAAAAGCTTTTGTCATAGCTTTCCCCCCACCAAAGGCTTATGAGTGAACTTAGCAGTCATGGGAGAAGGGGACAGGTTCATGTGTGGATTGGTAACTAGTTGAAGGACAGGAATCAGAGGGTAGGAATAAATGGACAGTTTTCACAATGCAGGCAAGTAAGAAGTGTGGTCCCCCAGGGACCTGTACTTGGACCAGTGCACTTTAACCTGTTCATAAGTGATCTAGAAGTTGGGTAACCAGCAAAGTGGCCAATTTTTCAGATGACACTACGCTATTTAGGATAGTGAAATCCAAAACAGATTGTGAAGCACTCCAAAAGGATCTCTCCAAACTGGGTGAGGGGGCGACAAAATGGCAAATGCGGTTCATGTTAGCTGGTGTAAAGTGATGCATAATGGGGCAAAAAACTGCAACTTGACATATACACTGATGGGGTCTGAGCTGTCAGTGACTGACCAGGAGAGAGATCTTGGGGATATGGTGGACAGCTTGTTGAAAGTGTTGACTCAGTGTGCAGCAGCTGTGAAAAAGGCCAGTTGCATGCTAGGGATCATCAGGAAGGGGACTGAAAATAAAATTGCTAATATTATAATTCAGATTATACAAATATATAGTGTGACCACATTTGGAATACTGCATACAGTTCTGGTCACTGTATCTTAAGAAGGACATTGTGAAACTGCAAAATGTGCAGAAGATAACCAGGGGCCTGAAGTACCTTCCCTATGAGGCAAGGCTACAGGCATCTGGTGGGCCACTGTGTGAAACAGGATACTGGACTAGATAGGCCTTCAGCCTGATCCAGCAGGGCTTTTCTTATAATCTTATAGCATATGGGGCTTTTTAGTTTGGAAAAGAGGTGACTACATGGAGACATGATAGAGGTGTATAAAATTATGCATGGAGTAGAAAGAGTGGGCAGAGGGAAATTTCTCCCTCTCACAACACTAGAACCAGGGGTCATCCCATGAACTGATTGCCAGGTCATTTAGGACCAACAAAAGAAAGTACTATTTCACATAATCTATGGAATTCTCTGCCATGGGATGTAGTAATGGCCACTAGCATGGATGGCTTTAAAAGGGGCTTAGACAAATTAATGGAGGACAGGTCTGTCATTGGCTACTAATCTGTTGGCTATAGGCCGCCTCCAGTCTCAAAGGCAAGATGCCTCTAAATACCAGTTGCATCTGGTGGGCCACTTTGTGAAACAGGATGGTGTACTAAATAGGCCTTGGGCCTGATCCAGCAGGGCTGTTATGATTGTGCAAGCTGATTTCTCAAAAGCCATAATGTTACATTCGATGCACATACAATCTGTGTACAACATGTTCTGACCGTTCTAAAATGTTAGTATCACTCAAGTAAAGTATCCATTTCCAGCTGTTTTTCAAAGGCTTTATTTCACTTCCAAGCATGCAAATGACTTACAGTGTTGGAGGCTGAGCTTGCAGGAAGTGTGTAGTTCATATGGAGATCAGAGTCATGGTACAAATTATTAAAGATGATACATGCTGCAGATACTTCACTTGGTGAGAAATATCAAATAACTACGAAACCGGATCCCAGAAAGCTTCCATTCCTACCCGTCCATGGTCTGGAATTAAACTAAAATAAAGGACAGAGCTGTTTGCTTTTGATTGGCTGAGAGAGTGGAAGCCCCTCCTTCTGGGTAATTCATTAGTACATAGACTAAAAACTCTAGACAACTACACAGACATATGGTAAGACCAACACGATAATAATATAATGTTTCTACTTTGCACACATGCTAATCTGTCACACCAACTCACTGTGCCCTTATGGCAGCACACAGTGAGGCTATTCACACAAGTGTGCAAAACCGGGCTGAGGGAACCCAGCCTGGTTTTGCACGCTTGTGTGAATCACCGGGATTGGGTTCGATCCCAGTGGCTAGACGGTGGCAAACCCACCTAAGTAGCCTCCTGCTAAAATGAGGTTGAGTGCTCTCTTGACCTCATTTTTTGACCGTGTGTCTGCCAAGCAGTCACGGCAGATACGCTTGGTGTTTGTGTGGGGGCTCCAGTAATGCACCACACACTAGGATGGTGAATTACTGGGGCTTTGGGGGAGGGGCGCTGCATGACGGTGCTTCCCTGCACCCAGCCCCTGGAGCCACTGCCAGGAGCCAGTGATCGTCTGGGCAGGCGAATCCATCCATGGAAGAATCAGTGATTGTCTGCAGGGAGGGTAAGTAAAACCTTCTCTCCTCATTTGAAGCCCCATTAATAATGCAGTATTAATATGCAATTAATATTGTACTAAAGAGCTTCATTATTCATTGAGGATGATTGATACAATATTTTCAAGGCCAAATGATAAAATATCACAGGGTTGAATACCAACAGGGTTGAAAATCAACAAGCGTTCTGATGGCAGAACAGGACTTTTCTGCCTTCTGTCTGTTTTCTCCACTTTGTCTGTAGCTACCTGCAAAAATCAGCTCCTGGGGGTTGAGGGACCATCTGGATGGTAATTGGCACACGATGCTTCAGCAGGAAGACGATAAATGAAAATTGCTTTCCCTCTTGCTTAAATGAAAACTTCTTCTCATTGCACAAAAGCAGCTTAGGACTTGAGCCAAAGAGATAACATAAGTAGAACTTACGGACTGGTGATATTTGGCTCTGGGAATGTTGCAGGGAAGAATTTTCAGTGATCCCAATTATAAAAGAGCAAGCATGTGTGAGAAAAACCAAGTCCATTAAGAGTTTCTTGAGACAGACATTTAAGGATAGGAACATAGGAAGCTGCCATATTCTGAGTCACACCATTGGTCTATCTAGCTCAGTATTGCCTACACAGACTGGCAGCAGCTTCTCCAAGGTTGCAGGCCGGAATCTCTCTCAGCCCTATCTTGGAGATGACAGAGAAGATGCTCTTCGCAGAGCAGCTCCATCCCCGAAGGGCAGAGGCGTAACTAGGGAAAACGGCACCCGGGGCAAGCACTGAAATGGCGCCCCCCCCGCGCCCCCCGCCCCCCCCCAACATACTACATTATACTTAGGTTTTTCCTCACAAGCACCCACTGCCGCCGCCAAGCCAGGCCACTGACTGGCCGCCAGGCGCCAGCAAAGCAATGGGGGGAGGCGCAGGCACCGCAGAAGGGACCGCTCGTGGGGAAGGGGGCACCGACGCGCTCCCTTGACTGCTGCAGCGCTGCTGCACTGAGCAGGAAACATTTGTATTAACAAAAAATTTAAAAAAAATTAAAAAATTTGGTCATGGCGGCGCCCCCCCACGTGACCAGAAAAGATGGCGCCCGGGGCACGTGCCCCCCCTGCCCCCCCCTATAGTTATGCCTCTGCCGAAGGGGAATATCTTACAGTGTTCACATGTAGTCTCTTATTCAAATGCAACCCAGGTGGACCCTTGCTTAGCTAGGGGGATCAAGTCATGCTTGCTACCACAAGACCAGCTCTGCTCTCCTCTCCTCCTTCATGAGGATGTCTGAGGAGACACCCTCATTAAGAGAGGAGAGCTGGTCTTGTGATAGCAAGCATGACCTGTCCCCCTAGATAAGCAGGGTCTGCCCTGGTTGCATTTGAATGGGAGACCTGATGTATAAGCACTGTAAGATATTCCCCTTAAGGGATGGAGCCACCCTGGGAAGAGCATCTAGGTTTCAAGTTCCCTCCCTGGCATCTCCAAGACAGGGCTGAGAGCGATTCCTGCCTGCAACCTTGGAGAAGCTGCTGCCAGTCTGTGTAGACAATACTGAGCTAGATAGACCAATGGTCTGACTCATTATACAGCAGCTTCCCTATATTACCTAAGGATCAAAAGGTTTATTTAGGAAGTTATGTACTTAGATAGAATGCCTGTATTCTTGAACTTTCTATGTCTTCATAGTGTGAGAGCCAGAACAAGGAAGGAGGAAAGGTGAAAATGAAACAAGCTGGCTGGTACAAAGAAGGGGGGAGACCTGAGAGTATCAGTCTACTAATCAGAATCCAGAGCAGAGGGAGAGGGAGAGAGAGAGAGAGAGAACACAAAGAGTGGAGAAAACAAAGAGGAAGACCCTTGTTTACTATCTCTGCTACTCTTGATCTTAGCCGAAAGGCTGAGAAGTGAGAACATAACGATCTCTGTTCTTAATGGCTCTAGTGTAAAGGTGTAAAGAGTGGAGCTGTCTCTCCAAAAGGGAGTCCATGTATCCATGTATTTTGTCCCAGTTGAAGTTGCTGAATCATTCTCAAAGTCAGGCCAGCATAGTGCATGACAGTTGCTCAAACTAGGAGTTACCGAAGTGTAGAACAAAGAAAAAATCCCAGCCCACACAATAAACAAAGCTGGGAAATGACAGCATGCATTATGTATTTGGTGTGCTACATTATGTTCAAGTCTAATAGGCCTGCATTATGGGCTTACTCCATATAACAGCTTGTAGGAGAGAACACAAAATGAACAGTGTTGACTGAGAATGATCTCATGCAATCCTATTGAAAAGGATGAAAGTGTGTGACAGCACTAATTGGTGAACAGACAGGGAGGCTATTCCCGGTGCTTAAACCGGGTTTGTGGAGCGAGCGCGCCGCAAACCCGGTTTTTGCAATCATGAGTTTTTGCAATCTCTCCGACCGGGAGACTCAAAAGCAGCCTCCTGGCTTAGGGAGTCTCTCCAGCATGCCCTGCATGCTCGCGCAGGGCATTCTGGAGCTTCCGGAGCCCCCCAAACTCCCCAGGCCCCGCTGGCTCCGTGATGGAGCCGGCAGTTGTGCGGGCAGCCGCTGCGGCCACCCGGAGCAGACTGACTGCTCGTCTGCGGGGAGAGCGGGCTAAGCCTGCTCTCCCCACAAACCCTCCCCAGGCGGCTTCCACTGATCGTGGGAACTGCATCAGGATCTTGTAGGCTTTCTGTTCACTGTCTGCTTCCTATACAGCACAAAGCAAGTCTTAATTGTGCATGTGATCCAAGGAATATTTTTGATGATGAAGAGTATCTGACACAGTATCTATCCCACATATATTCCAACAAAGCAAATCAGTTTCTTTTGTTCAGTTTCAAAGCATCCCTTATTTTATATGTTGTAAGATTTATGGGAGCAATATGAGTTAGCTGTATTATGGGGAATTAAAAATCTCCAGGAAACTGCCATCACAAAATTCCCCAGATACCTGTTTTGTAATGGTTTGTTTTAATTGTAAACCGCACTGAGCCCTTTTGGTAGGCAGTATAAAAATCAAATACATACATACATACATACATATCTTTCAGGTATCTATGGTCTGGTTTGGGAATCACACCCTTAAAATCCGTTTTTGAACAAGTACCGAATAATTGGCATATGTTGCATCCAAGCTATCAGCTTTAGCCCGACCTGTGGGTATATTGCTATGTTTTAAATGGGCGATGAAATCCAGTTAAATCACATATTGGGAAGAAAAGTTTATAGCATTGGCCAGATTCAGCTGGGTTGGAACTGCAGCTCAGTTTTGTAATTTATTGCAGGAAATCAGGTTTGGCAAATGGGTTGTCCATAGTTAAAGTTAACCATTACATCTGCATGCTCACTCTGAAAGTGGGGAGAGGGAATGAGAAGATCAGCTCCTCTGCCAATGTAAATTGGTGCATCAAATTGAAATATGCCATCTGATACACAAGAAGGCATTGTTCAGATGTTAAGGTACTTATTAAGACCAAGAGAGGGGGAAAGTTGGAATACATTCAGGGTTCACTTCTCTTGAGAAAGGTATCTTGAATTGCACAAGAAATGAAGACATGTATTTTGTCTGTATTGGCTTCTTAATAGTGCAAACAGTGCATTTCACTGTCCTGATGATCTTTGAAATTTAAAGTTGTTTGTAAAGGAAAAGCTGATCATGTGCAAACTTTTTTCCTTTGAAGTCTGTAGTAGAGATGGCCCATTTCTGAAAACTGAGGAGGCTATATGTTTATACACTTTGAGGCATAAATCTGAACATACAACCTGATACCTTTGAACATACTTGCTGTTATGTTGAAAGATAGAATGTTGAAAAATAAATCCTTGCTTTAATCGAAATGATAAAAGTGTTATATAATTGTCTGTGTTTTGTGTACGATGCCAAGAGACATGGTATTTCTCAAAATTATGTACACAGCTCCATCTTGTGGCTATGATCTACATTCAAGTAAAAGGGGGGAAACCCTTTGGTTTAAAGCAGGAGTAGGGAAACCTGGCCCTCTCCAGCTGTTGTTGAACTACAACTCCCATCAATCTCAGCCACGTTTGCCCACCCCTGGTTTACAGGGATAGTTATGGGTGTGGCAGCACTGCCAACTGAGCTCCAAAAAGGAAGTAAATTTGATGGCCCTTGATGTTCATGTCATGAGGGCACGAGATCTGATATCCAGTCTTGAGCTATTGTACTGGTCTAGCTGAAAAATCACATGGTAACAAATGTATGATAGTAATTTAGATTTCTGTTTACAGAATGTCATGTGCTACCATGTGCTGTACTTACCTTGATTATTAGAATCTATATTGTCAGCATGAAAAGGTAGATGTTAGTCAGTTGTTCACTGACTGCTTCATAATGTCTTCCCTGTTCTTTAATATTAATTTATTAATTAACAAATATTATTTATTTATTTATTATTTTTTACATTTATATCCCGCTCTTCCTCCAAGGAGCCCAGAGCGGTGTACTACATACTTGAGTTTCTCTTTCACACCAACCCTGTGAAGTAGGTTAGGCTGAGAGAGAAGTGACTGGCCCAGAGTCACCCAGCAAGTATCATGGCTGAATGGGGATTTGAACTCCGGTCTCCCCGGTCCTAGTCCAGCACTCTAACCACTACACCACATTGGAAATTTTTAGCCTTTTCTTTGAAAAAGGGAAAAGGGGGAAAAAAGAAACAGCCCCCCAAATAATGGTGGTAATAATGATATCAATCCTCACAACAACCTGCGATCTTTAACAAAATATTTAAGCCTGCAGAAGAACTGGCTTTTTTGACTTCAGTTCTCTTTTAAAGAGTAAATCGCTTTGTCAAATATAATGGTTTTCTTTTCCAATTTATGACCGTTTATTTTACAAGGCCTTGGTGTCACAGGTAGATATTGGTTTTGTTTATTCTGGCTGTAGAAAAAGATTCTGTGCTCTGTTTTCTGATACGTTTCCCCTTGAGTTTGGTTATGACAGATATTCCTTGGAATATACTTTGCTAAAGAAAAACACTGTAGCACAAGGCAGGGATCTCTGGCTATATTTATGTCTGTAGTTTGCCCTTAAACATCAACAGCTGTGCACACATTTCTCTGGCTCATGGCCGATTCCCACCACAACCAAGAAATCCTTTCTTTTAAAAAGTTCCTTAGAGATTATTTCTATTATTACAGTATAATTTTCTAGTTTCTATGTTTTTTCCAACAGTACAGTACCTTTACTCTTAGAAGATGAATAAAGGCAAAGATTCTAATGAGCAGCTTAGACAGTCATTATATATCTACAGCTGTGTATCTGTGATTAATTACCTAAGTTTGGAACTGCCCAGAGATGTGAGTTTTGGGCAGTATAAACATATGCCAAATTAAATAAATAATAAAATAAATACAGCAGCATCCTCAATTGGTGGGTATTCAGGAGGAGAGAGAGAAACAAAATTGTAAAGTTGGGGTCAAAGGATGATGGTGTGGAAGAGGTACAATCAGTAACCATGTTTATGCAAAATTAAAATGTAAGAATGATGATTCACAACAGGATTAATAGTAGATCCAGCAACTTAGCTTCCCTGGCTGGCTGTGCTAAATTAAGTAACCAGTGTATTGAGATAGGCTCAATGGTTTTCTATTAGAGTCTGAACTGGTGGATCCAGACCTGTAAACAATGTGTTCAATTGGTTATGGAATGCAAGAGATAAAGTGGGGATGGCTGTTTTTATATGAGGTCACATGCAGGGGATATGTACAGTGATAATTTACATCGACAATTATAGGTGATAATACTAAAGGATGGATTGTTCTTGCTGGCTCTGTTCACAACCTCCATGCATTGCTCTGTGCCACCAAGTGTCCATGTGTATGAGCTGTTCAGGATCACTTCTCTCCATTCAGTGCTAGTTGTATGTTCTTTATAGATCCCATAATGCTATACTGGCGTTATTTTAGTTGCTGTATTTCTTTGTTTTATTTTTGCTATGTTTCCTTTTCATGTGAGCCCCTTTGAATCATTTTTTAAGAGAAGTGAGGTAAGGGCTTTTTTAGAATAAATAAATAAAACCATGTTGGACTCTGGAGAACCTATAGATCACTTGCAAAATAGCCAATCAAAATATGGAGAATGCAGGTGGGACCAGAGAGTGCAATCTTGCACACTCTGCTTACACTTTGAGTAACAGTTTAATCATTTGCTTCCAAATAATGACCTCGGGTAGGAAATGCATACTGTTGCCATGCTATGCGAGAATAATGTGCATATTTTACTCAAGCAACAATAAGGGACTGAACAAAAGCCAGAAAGAAATGAATGAATGAATTTTATTATCACAGTCAGTGGCCAGCGATAAAAAATTAAGATGGAAAATCAAATTAAAGTAAAATAAAACCAAAAACAGGACTGGGTGATAGAGTATCAAAATATATACATACAGAGGTCTCAATTATAATTCATCAACTTGTCCCTTCTCAGTTTGCATGCTGTAGCACAGAATCTTACTTCCCCAGCTGTAACTGCTGCATACTGGTGTGCCAGAAGAAAGGAAGTGTAATACTCTTCTGATCGACCTGGCATGCTTTTTATAAGTGGTTCAGTCCAGGCAATGTGAATGCCCCTATCATATAAACAGTATAAAAGCACATGTGTGGTGGACTTGATGTTGCCCGAACCGCAATGACATAGCCGGTTCCTGAACAGTATTCTCTTAAATCCGCCATCCAGAATGGCAGAAATAAATAAGATGGCTCCCTGTCCCCAAAGGGCTCACAATCAAAAAAGAAACATAAGCCACACCAGCTGGGACAGACAAAAGAGGATTTTGGGGCCCCCAAGGTCTGTGGAGGCCCTGGACTTCGGCCCGGAAGTCCAGGGGTATGAGTGCCTCTGTAGACAGTACTGAGCTAGATGGACCAATAGACTTAACTCGGTATAAGGCAGCTTCCTATGTAAGGGTATGTCAGCACACAAATGCAAAAATTGTGCAAATAACATTATGTAAGAGTAATCCCATTATTTCCATATATGCTTACTCTTGTGTAACATCATTTGTGCAATTTTTAAGTTTGCACACAATTTTCTGCACAATTTGCACACAATTTTCTGCACAGTTTTTAAGTTTGCACACATGTGTGCATTGTACATACATGCAGCATTACTAGGCTGACAAACCCTTGCACATTATGTCAGCCAGCGGCTCACATGATGTGCAGCATTACTGCTCTATTAACTCTCCTCCCCAGGGCTGCTGCAGACCTGTAAACAGCCCTGATGCTGCTCAGAAAACAGCAGTTGTGTAAGCAGCACTATTGTCTGCAGCAGCCCTGGGGTGGAGCATTACTTATATGTAACATCATGTACTGTAAACCAGTACAAATAACTTTCATATGGATGTGTTTAGGATTCCAGTGTGTAAGAAGGTTCAGATGAAGTGGTTGGGAGCAGGCAGCCTATTGGATGCAATGCATTTGTCTGACCACTTAGTGACAGTATTCCTACATCTCAAATTCCAGCACTAGAGTATTGCCAAAAGGAGGAGAGAGATTTTAAACTCCAGGACTCTCACTCCAAGTAATGGTAGTACCACAGTCTTTCTGGTAAGAGCATTAGAACTGATTTATTTAGCCTGGTTTTCCTTTCCACATCAGCCTGTAATTTCACTTTGAGGACAGCGGTTACACAGCATTCATAAAGATGAATGCAGGATGTTTGGAAATGTGAAGAGCAATGGACTGCAAGATCCTCTGTGAATACTGTATTTACCTGGATCCAAGACTAGGGTTTTTCAAAGTTCTTTGATATTAGAAATTGGGCAGGGGGGGTGTCATCTCACATTCAGGGACCTCTTCCTTTTAGGTAAATAGAGGTATAACCTGTATTTAATTTGCCTTTTTAAAGGGCTCATCTTATATTCAAAATTGTCTTCTATTCTGGTAAATACAGTAATTGGGAGTTACAGATTGTAATTGTTGTTGTTTTTTAAAGATGGTAGGCCTCTTTGGTCATGGACATCTTTCCTTTTATCTTTCCTAAAGCTCCTAGTACACTTTGAGGAACTCCATCAACAAACAAACAAACAAACACGCTAATAATTCACCTCCCAAGGAATTTTTACAACATTTTTACAGAGAGGGGCAAATGCAAGAAAAGATGGCTAAGTAAAAACAAAAACAGCCTCTCTGGGCAGGAACACCGTTCTGTTTCATCCCCTGGTGACTGTTCTAAATTTTCCCATCCAGAATTTTCCAAGGTAGTCCACAATAGGTCAAAAATCAAGGTACCTATGTTGGTACCTTATTGATGCTTATTGATGAGCACATGCTCATCAGTACCCTGAGTTAAGAGCAGCATTTCTCCATTGGCTACTCTTGTTGTCAGCTATTGGGCTTTTCGTGTGCATTTTAAAGTTTCTGCAGTATTTTCTTACCCATTCTGATGCAAAGTCCACATGCTTCCCAGAGGCTTCTGTGGCCGCTAGTACTTCCTCCTTTTCCCCCCTTAGGACATTTTGGTGCTCTGTCCACATGCTAAGAACTTCCCTTTCGCTCTGTTTGTTACGCCACCTGTTGCCCAGTGGTTGCAAACCCATAACTTTTACGAGGTACTTCGAAGCAATATTATTATTTTTATCTACACTTTATATCCTGCTCTTCCTCCAAAGAGCCCAGAGGAGTGTACTACATACTTAGGTTTCTCCTCACAACAACCCTGTGAAGTAGGTTAGGCTGAGAGAGAAGTGACTGGCCCAGAGTCACCCAGCAAGTATCATAACTGAATGGGGATTTGAACTCAGGTCTCCCCGGTCCTAGTCCAGCACTCTAACCACTACACCACACTGGTGCAGCAAATATATTAAAAGGAATGTCTTCAGCATGTAGACCAAAATGCACAAGGAAAGATGAACATAAGAACAGTCCTGCTGGATCAGGCCCAAGGCCTATCTAGTCCAGCAACCTCTTTTGCACAGTGGCCCACAAGATGCCACTGGGAAAACCACAGGCAAGAGCTGAAGGAATGCCGTCTCGCCTGCTGTTACTCCCCTGCAAATGGTATTTAGAGGCGCCTTGACTCTGAGGCTGGAGGTGGCCTATAGCCACCAGACTAGTCGCTACTGATAGACTTGTCCTCCATGAATATATCTAAACCCCTCTTAAAACCATTTAGGCTGTTGGCTGTCACCACATTTTGTGGTAGAGAATTCCATAGGTTAATTATGTGTTGTATAAAAAAGTACCTCATTTTGTCAGTCCTAAATTTCTTGGCAATCAGTTTCATGGTATGACACCTGGTTCTAGTGTTGTGAGAGAGGGAGGAAAATTTCTCTCTATCCATTTTATGCACACCATGCATGATTTTATAGAGCTCTATCATGTCTCCTCTCACTCATCTTTTTTCTAAACTAAAACACCCCAGGTGTTGTAGCCCTACCTCGTAAGGAAAATACTCTAGGCCTCGATGATTCTGGTTGCCCTCTTTGGCACCTTTCCCAGTTCTATAATGTCCTTTCTGAGACATGGTGACCAGAACATTACGTAGTACTCCAAATGTGGCTGTACCATAGTTTTGTATAAGGGCATTATATTAGTAGTTTTATTTTCAACAAGCAAGGCCTGTTCTTCTATATGTTTAACAATTTTATCCTTGAGAATGCTTTCTAACAATTGCCTGGAACAGACGTTAAGCTAATTGGCCTGTAATTTCCTGAATCCCCCTGAATCCCTTTCTGAAAATAAGTGTTACTTTGGCTACTTTCCAGTCCTCTGGTACAGAGCTTCAATGTAGATTCAAGTTATATATTTTTGCAAATAGGTTGGCAAGTTCACATTTGATTTCTTTAAGGACTCTTGGGTGGATGTCATCTGGCACTGGCGATTTGTTAATTTTTAATTTATTTTTTTTAAAGAACGTCATCTTTCGTCCCCTCTATCTGACCCAGTTCTATAGTCTCTGTTCCTGAGAAGCTTGGTTCAGGCACAGGTATATGCTCAGTATCCTACGCTATGAAGACATATTCAAACAACTCGTTTAGCTTCTCTGCAATTTCCATATCCTCCTTAATAATCCCTTTCATAAGAAGCTATGAGAGACCATGGAAGCCTCTGGGAAGCGTATGGATTTTGCATAGGAACAGGTAAGAAAGTACTGCAGAACCTCAGACAAGATGTTAAAAGATGACAAAATTATGCTTATTATGCCCTATCTTCAATATGAATCTGCCTTGGTTAATTAGGTGGGACTTCTAAAAAGGCCTTCACAGTAAACATCTTTTTGTCTCCACCTCCACCTCCTCTTTTTGTCTCCACCTCCACCTCCACCTCCACCATTTTTTAAAAAAATCATGCCTGAGGAATTGCCTTGTGACACTCAAAAGGTGGTGAGAGATGACATTCTAAACTGTCTGGAAAAGTTAAAAATTAACAAATTACCAGGGCCGGATGGCATCCACCCAAGAGTCCTTAAAGAACTCAAATATGAAACTGCCAGTCTCCTTGAAAAATATATATAACGTATCCCTGCAATTAGGCTCTGTACCAAAGGACTGGATATTAGCCAATGTAACAATGATTTTCAAAAAGGGATCCAGGGAGGTCCAGGAAATTACAAGCTGGTTTGCTTAACTTCTATTGCAGGCAAATTAAGAACATAAGAACAGCCCTGCTGGATCAGGCCCAAGGCCCATCTAGTCCAGCATCCTGTTTCACACAGTGGCCCACCAGATGCCACTGGAAGCCACAGGCAGGAGTTGAGGGCGTGCCCTCTCTCCTGCCATTACTCCCCTGCAACTGGTACTCAGAGGCATCCTGCCTTTGAGGCTGGAGGTGGCCCACAGCCCTCCGTGTAGTAGCCATTGATAGACCTTTCCTCCATAAAGTCATCCAAACCCCTCTTAAAGCCATCCAGGTTGTTGGCTGTCACCACATCCTGTGGCAGAGAGTTCCACAAGTGGATCACGCGTTTTGTGAAAAAGTACTTCCGTTTGTTGGTCCTAGACCTCCTGGCAATCCATTTCATGGAGTGACCCCTGGTTCTAGTGTTGTGTGAGAGGAAAAAGAATTTCTCTCTCTCCACTTTCTCTACACCATGCATGATTTTATAGACCTCTATCATGTCTCCCCGCAGTCGTCTTTTTTCTAAAGTAAAAAGCCCCAGGTGTTGTAGTCTTGCCTCATAAGAAAGGTGCTCTAGGCCCCGATCATCTTGGTTGCCCTCTTCTGTACCTTCTCCAGTTCAACAATGTCCTTTTTAAGATGTGGTGACCAGAATTGATGGAAAGCATTCCCAAGGATAAAATTGTTAAGCTTATAGAAAAACAGGCCTTGCTGAGGGAGAACCAGCATGGCTTCTGCAAAGGTAAATCTTGCCTCGCCAACCATTTGGAGTTCCTTGAGAGTGGATAAAGGTCATCCGGTTGATGACAGGTGGATAAAGGTCATCCAGTTGACAAAGTATACCTGGACTTTCAAAAAGCTTTTGACAAAATTCCTCATCATGGGACAAGGGGAGAGATTCATATGTGGATTGGTAACTGGTTGAAGGAAAGGAAAAAGAGGGTAGAAATAAATGGACAGTTTTCACAGCAGAGGGGTGCTTTTTAATTTATTCATGAATGAGCTAGAAGTTGGCTAAATTTGCATATGACACCAAACTATTCAGGGCAGTGTAACTATTTAGGGTCGTGAAATCCAAAAGAGATTGCTAGAAGATCCAAAAGGATCTCTCCAAACTGGGGGAGTGGGCAACAAAATGACAAATGTGGTTCAGTGTTAGCAAGTGTAAAGTGATGCATATTGGGGCAAAAAACCCCAACCTGACATATACACTGATGGGATTTATTTATTTATTTTTAATTTTATTTTTGCATTTTTATACCGCCTTTCATTAAAATATAGCCCCAAGGTGGGATCTGGACTGTCAGTGACTAACCAGGAGAGAGATCTTGGGGATGTAGTGGACAGCTCATTGAAAGTGTTGACATAATGCATGGCAGTTGTGAAAAAGGCAAATTCCAGCTAGGAATAATTAGGAAGGGGATTGAAAACAAACTTCTGATATTATAATGTCCTTATACAAAACTATTTTGTGGCCACATTTAGAATACTGCATACCATTCTGGTCGCCATATCTTAAGAAGGACATTGTAGAAGTGTGAAAGGTGCAGAACAGGGCAACCAAGATGATCAGGGGCCCAGAGCACCTTCCTTATGAGACAAGGCTATAATACCTGGGGCTATTTAGTTAAAAAAAATCATGCCTGTTGTGGAGAAAGTTTGTTTTGTTTGTTTTGTTTGTTTGTTTGTTTGTTTGTTTGTTGCATTTCTATACCGCCTGGTATAGAAATCTTTAAGCAGTGTACAAATTAAAACATAATATAAAAATATTTAAAAATCATAAAAACAGATAAAAATCACAGTAGATAAAAACACACATTAAAATTTAAAATTTCAGTTAAAAGCCCAAGAGGCTGACAGGGAGAAAATTTTCTTCCTTTTGTATAACACTAGAACCAGGAGTCATCCCATGAAACTGATTGCCAAGATATTTGGGACTGACAAAATGAGGTACTTTTTCATACAACACATAATTAACCTATGGAATTCTCTACCACAAAATATGGTGACAGCCAACAGCCTGAATGGTTTTAAGAGGGGTTTAGATATATTCATGGAGGACAAGTCTATCAGTAGCGACTATTCTGGTGGCTATAGGCCACCTCCAGCCTCAGAGTCAAGTTTACTTCTAAATACCATTTGCAGGGGAGTAACAGCAGGTGAGACGGCATGCCTTCAGCTCCTGCCTGTGGGTTTCCCAGAGTCATCTAGTGGGCCACTTTGCAAAACAGGTTGCTGGACTCAATAAGCCTTGGGCCTGATCCAGCAGAGCTGTTCTTATGTTCTAAATGCTATGTTACTTATTAAGATTTTTAGTTGGTCTTCGAACTCTAGTTTGGAGTTTATTATTAACTGATGGCTCTCTGACCTCTGCTAAGAACTCTCTAGGAACTGTAAGCAAGCTTCTGTCTTTCAGAATCAGCAACACAGGCAACCTCATTGGGGTACCTGGATGGATTTAGAATAAAGTAGAGATCTTTCTTCACTACAAATCCACTTCCCAATGCTGCCTTTTCCACCATGTATGTGCCATGGGGTTAGGCCCTATCTTCCCCTCATTCTATCTGAAACAAGCTCTGGTGTGTGTTAAATTCTGGGAGCATTAATGTTCATTTCAGGTTGTTTCAAAATCATCAGACAAGAAACTCTTTTGAGTATGAAGATGCTGTATTTCTGGCAGAGCTACGATTCCTGGTTATAGCATTCTTGAAGATGTAGTATTCCTGGCAGAATTTTAAAGCAGAGGAAATGTGTGGCTTTGCATGATTTAAAGTGGCGCCCACTTTTTACTGTATTAATTCCAAGAGATGTTTTATTAAGAGCGACAGAAACTAGTATTGGAGTCCAAATGTCTTTATCACACGACTTTCTTGTCTTAAGCCCTTGGCTAAGAGTGCAACAGGAGGAGTTTCTGCCAAGCATTCATAAGCAGAGCTGATGAACAGAGATCCTCGTGCTGGCTTATACGGCCGCAGGAATTTGACCGGCTGGCAAAAAACACACGAAGCAGATGTTCAGTCACCTAAACCAGTATGACTACACAAAGGATAATAAGATGCTTTTTAAAGAACACACTTTTCAGTCAGCAACAAGAAGATACAGGGGACCATCTCTTCATAGCACTTCACAGCAAAACAGAAGCAGAAAGCAGAGTTACTGTGCAAGAAACAAGGGGCAATTTGCTGATCTCCCCTTCCTTTGGGGGCCCACTTTGCTTCCAAAATATCTTTCTGTCTCTGATGATCCCACAATCCTCAGGGACACATTTTCAAGAGGTACAGTGGGCTGCAGAAGGAAGAGGAGATTGGCAAAAATTTCCCCTCCTCCATTGAGTGCCCCAAATGTTCTTTTGGGCCATACAACATTAGTCTGGATTCTGCCATTTTAAGGCTACTAATAAATATTTCATATGCTTAATTATTCTAATAACAAGTGGCTGACATCTAGCACAGCATTACTGCTCCATACCACCACCACTTATATACCGCTCTTCAACCAAAGTTTTCAAAGTGGTTTACATAGGAAAATACATTAATAAGCTGGTTGCCTGTCCCCAAAAGGCTCACACTCTAAAAAGTAGCATAAGGTAGACACCAGCAAGAGCCACTGGAGGGGTGCTGTACTGGGGTTGGATAGGGCCAGTTGCTCTTCCTCTGCTCAATATAAGAGAATCACCACTGTGGAGATTACCAAAAGCCTGGACACCATGTTCAGCTGAAACAGAAACTAACTTTAATCTTCCCTTTCCAAACCTTCCCCTTTTCCCCACACAGTGCCAGTGCTACCTCATGGCCCTGAACTATATGCAACTATTAATACAAATCCACAACCACTTCAAAAGGTGTATCTTTGCTCAGTTAGAAGGGGTACGCTGTGTTGCAGAACCACTGTGCCCTTCAAAGGCAGCATCTGAGTTGTCCAAGGGTGGGGTGGCTGTGGAAGCAGCACTTCTTCAGAGTACCACATTGTCCCATATGGAAAAATCTGCAGATGCATCGCTTGCACAACTGTCCCTTGTGTGCAACCCTGATACTGCCTTGGAAAGGCGCAGCTGCCCCACAGTGCCGCATTAAAGAGACATAATGCTGCACTGCATGTCAGCCAGTATCATAGACTATGTACCAATTCAGAGACCAAATACCAGAAATTAAAATGCAGACATCCAAAACACATGCGTATAGTGGACAACCAAAACACATGCATATAGGGTCTATGATGCACAAGCTATTAATGTACTGAGTGAATTCAGTGTTTTGTTAATGAAATGCCATTTGGAGAAAAGCATGAAAGAAGAAAATCTTGAGAGAATGAAGTCCTGCACACTAGATAATGATCTTTATCAGAGTAATTATCTTGACCACGAACATCTGTGACATTTTGCTTGCTGAGCTTTTGCAAGTATATCTGCTTCCAAATGTCAAAGTAAATGGTAACAGCAACACTAAGGTACAGAACAGCATCTGTTCATGGCACTTCACAGCACAACAGAAGCAGAGAACATAAATAGGTTTCTGCCCCAAGGAGTTTACAAACTAAAGTTGGACAGTGAATGAGGAGGAAAAAGATAACAGAATGAGGGAAACAAAACAGGATTCATATGTACTTAGAATGTACTAAGAACGATGTTGTAAGATTTTGTTTTGGTGGGGAGCAATATTAAAGCATTGAAATTAACAGGAGGTTTAAACTAAGAAGCATACTGTCAAGAAACAACTGCAAATGCCCAGTTTGACTCCGATATGGGGAGGGGTGTGTGTGCTTTCCCTTTATGCCATTTTCATGCTGAAAATGTCCCTATCATGGCTATTTGTGACTAATAGTTCTCTGGTGGCAAATACCAGTCTGGGCGTGGGTTTTAGTGAAAAACCAACTGGCAGAAAGTGGTGAGCCCACCTCCCCACATATTGCAGGCCAAAGCCAGATCAGGTTTCCATGGTTTGTTTTGTTTTTTTGCCAGCGAAGAGGCCACTTCTGGTCCACTTCCTAGGTGGGTTCAAACCTACTCATTAACATCACATGAAGTTTGAATCTCAATGGTTAAGCCAAATGATTGATAGAGAAAGTTCGTTACTGCAATGCCACATCTTTCTTTCTTTCTTTCTTTCTTTCTTTCTTTCTTTCTTTCTTTCTTTCTTTCTTTCTTTCTTTCTTTCTAATATTTAAACCCTTCCAGTACACTACTGCTTGGGGTGGCTCACAACAATACAATAGCTACAACATACAATAAAAGTAATAAAATCAACAAAATTAAGTAAACAAGTGAAAAGTCAGGTTAAAAACCAAAATCTGTTTCAAATTAGAAGTTATTTTACAAGTGAAAAATTGAGAATTATAAAAACTAAACACTAAAGAACCTACCAGATATAACCAAAGATGGAGCTCTGAAAACCATCTTTAAAAAGATGTGTTTTAATGGTTAAAAAAAACAAAACAAAACAAAAAAACATTGAGGGAGAGAGCATGCTGAAGCTCTTCAGGGAGGGTGTTCAAAAGCTGAGGGGCCACAAACAAAAAGGTCCTGTCTTGTCCTCACCATACGCATCTCTGTTAGTGGCAGGGTCATGAGCATGGCCTGAGACGATAAATGGAGGGTCCTGGCAGGTAATATGGGTGAATGCGGTCCAACAGGTATTCTGGCCCTAAGCCATGTACACAGCCGAGGAGCCAGCCGAACAGCCCCTCTTGGCAGCTCCCTCCAGATACACCTGTGTGTGTGACATCACATGCACGGAGGCATGTCTTAGGTTCCGGAAGAGCCCAGAGCGAACTCCCCCCTTCTGCCCAGGCTACCAAGTGCCCGGGCGAACTCTCCATCTGTTATTTCAGGCAGCGCCAGCTGCCCAATAGGACATTTTTACCTTTCTCTCCCTCCATAGAGGCCCTATTGGGCAACCGGCACTGCCTGGAATGATGAGCTGAGAGCTCACTCAGGTTATCAGCAGCCCGGGCAACGCCGTATGTGCGTGACATCACAATGCCAGCATGGCTAACAGGTAAAGTCAACAAAGCCATAAAGGGAAGAAGACTTCTGAAATTGGAAGGCCTGTCCAAATGAAGAGAACAAACAGCAGCACAAACTATGGCAAAAGAAATGCAACGTGACAAAAAGGGAGGTGAAAAGACAGTTTGAGGAACATTTAGCTAAAGGCATCAAGGGGAATAACAAAAAACTTCTTTAAATACATCAGATGCAAGAAACCTGCCAGGGAGGCAGTTGGACCATTAGACAATGAGTGAAAGGGATTATTAAGGAGGATATGGAGGTTGCAGAGAAGCTAAATGAGTTCTATGCATCTGTCTTCACGGCTGAGGATACTGAGCATATACCTGTTCCTGAACCAGGCTTTTCAGGGATGGAGACCGGGGCGTATCAAGGGTAGGGCAGGCAGAGCACATGCCCCGGGCACCACTTGAAGGGGGGCGCCATTTTTAAAAATTAATTTTTAAAAAAATGGCCACCAAAAACAAAATGGCTACCATGAATACTCAAATGGCCTCTGCGAGGCCCTAGGCCTTGCCAGGCCTCACAGAGGCCATTTGAACATGCATGGCGGCATCCAAAATGGCCACCATGCCTATCTTTGTAGGCCTGAACAGGCCCGAAAATCAGTCCGGGATGGGCTGTGGAGGTGAATTAAGAGGCCGGCAGGGGGAGGGGGGACTTTTGCAGTCACTATGTACAGAGAATCAGGGCTTGTGAATACTGAGCTGAAGCTTATGAGCTAGAATTGTATTCATTTGCTCTTACTTTGTTTCTTGTGATCAGTGAGTTAAATGTGATGTCTTAATAATATGGCTATTAATGGTGAGTTTGTCTTTGAATAAGTGTGAAATCCTTAGTATTAAGGCCCACTGGAAATTTCTTGCTCTCTTTCTCTCATTTTAACTGTCTTTCTGAAATACTAGAATATATTCCAAGCAGTGACACAATTTACTCTGCATATACTTTAATTATTTTCAGAGTATCTGGGAAAAGTCAAATTCTCCATTTATTTTTAAAACTTATGTAATAGTGATGCTACAATGCGTAGTAGAGAATTAGGCAGGCACTTCTGTTTAGTTTTCCAAGTACACCTCCACATAGTATTTGGGTATTTCATGAGCCCCAGCATAGTGAAATTTGTATTTTTCCAGCATTTTTTAGTCTGGCTATGCCCACTGATAATTAGGTTTTGAAATATTAAAAGATTGATGAGCTTGACTTGTATTTTTCAGCTGATATTATGGTAAAGTTATCTGAAAGATGGGTGTCAGATGTTTGGACAGGGGGTGCAATTTCAGTGCTTGCCCTAGGCGCTCTTTTCCCTAGATACGCTTCTGATGGAGACTAAAGAACTGAGTCAGATAGAAGTGACAAGAGCTGATGTTCTAAACTGTCTGAAAAAACTGAAAACTAGCAAATCGCCAGGGCTGGACGGCATCCATCCAAGAATCCTCAAAAAACTCAAATGTGAAATTGCTGACCACCTAGCAGAAGAGGGCAACCAAGATGATCAGGGGCCTAGAACACCGATTTTCAAAAAGGGATCCAGGGGCGATATGGGAAATTACAGGCCAGTTAGCTTAACATCTGTTCCAGGCAAACTGATGGAATGTATCCTCAAGGATAAAATCGTAAAGCACATAGAAGAACAGGCCCTGCTGGGAGAGAACTTCCCATGGCTTCTGCAAAGGTAAATCTTGCCTCACCAACCTTTAGGAGTTCTTTGAGAGTGTCAACAGGTGTGTGGATCAAGGTGATCCAGTTGACATAGTATACCTGGACTTTCAAAAAGCTTTCGACAAAGTTCCTCATCAAAGACTCTTGAGAAAACTTAACAGTCATGGGATAAGGGGACTTACCACAATCCACATGTGCACATGTGTGGATTGCTAAGTGGTTGAAGGACAGGAAACAGAGGGTAGGTATAAATGGAGAGTTTTCACAATGGAGGAAAGTAAGAAGTGGGGTCCCCCAGGGAACTGTACTGGGACTGGTGCTTTTTAATTTATTCATAAATGATCTAGAAGTATTTTATTTGTTTATTTGTTTGTTTGTTTGTTTGTTTGTTTTATTAACATATTTTTATACTGCCCAAAACTTACATCTCTGGGTGGTTTACAACAAAATAAAAACAGAAAGTAAAACATTAGTTAAACAAAAACAAAAAGTTTAAAACATTACAACAATTTAAAATTTTTACAAGAATATTTTAAAACAGCATTAAAACCATTAAAACAATATTAATTAAAAGCCTGGGTGAACAGATGTGTCTATAAAGACTTTTTTAAAGCTGTCAGAGATGGGGAGGCTCTTATTTCACTAGAGAGTGCATTCCAAAGCCTCGGGGCAGCAGCAGAGAAGGCCCGTCCCTGAGTGGCCACCAGAGGAGCTGGTTGCATCTGTAGACGAACCTCTCCAGCTGATCTCAGTGGGCGGTGGGGCTCATGATGAAGAAGATGTTTTCTTAAATACCCAGGGCCCAAGCTGTTTAGGGCTTTATAGGTTATAACCAACACCTTGTATTTTGCCCGGAAACTTATCAGCAGCCAGTGTAGCTCCTTCAATACAGGAGTTATACAGTCTCTCCGAGATGACCCGGAGACTAACCTGGCTTCCGCATTCTGGACCAACTGTAGTTTCTGGACTACATACAAGGTTACCAGCAGATGTACCACTGTTTTGAGGTCATTCACCTCAAGAAACAGACGCAGCTGGCATATCAGCTGGAGCTGATAGAAGGCACTTCTGGCCATTGCCTCAACCTGGGAGACCACGGAGAGGCTCGGATCCAGAAGCACCCCTTGACTGCATACCTGTTCCTTCTGGGGAAGTGGGACCCCATCCAGAAAAGGCAGATCAAAATCCTTTCTCGAGTTCCGACCCCGCACAATGAGTACCTCTGTCTTATCTGGATTCAGTCTCAGTTTGTTCTCCTTCGCCCAGCCCATTACCTCCTCCAGGCAGGCATTTAGGAAGGTTATGCCCTCTCCCGATGATGCTGACATGGAGAAATAGATTTGGGTATCATCAGCATACTGATAGCACCCTACACCAAATCTCCTGATGATCTTCTAATTAAGTAGGTGTAAGCAGCAAGGTGGCCAGATGATACCAAACTCTTTTGGGGAGTGAAATCCAAAACAGATTGTGAGGAGCTCCAAAAGGATCTCTTCAAATTGGGTGAGTGGGCAACAAATAGCAAATGTGATTCAATGTTGGCAAGTGTAAGGTGATGCATATTGGGACGGAAAACCCCAACTTCAAGTATACGTTGATGCGAGCTGTCAGTGACTGACCAGGAGGGGGATCTTGGGGTCGTGGTAGACAGCTCGTTGAAAGTGTCGACTCAATGTGCAGCAGCTGTGAAAAAGGCCAATTCCATGCTAGGGATCATTAGGAAGGGGACTGAAAATAAAACTGCTAATATTAGAATGCCCTTATACAAAATGATAGTGCGGCCACACCTGGAGTACTGCGTACAATTCTGCTCACCACATCTCAAAAAGGACATTGTAGAACTGGAAAAGGTGCAAAAGAGGGCATCCAAGATGATCAGGGGCCTAGAGCACCTTTCATATGAGGCAGGGCTACAACACCTGGGACTATTTAGATTAGAAAAAAGACAACTGCCAGGAGACATGATATAAAATCATGCATGGTATGGTGAAAGTGGATAGAAAGAAATTCTTCTCCCTCTCCCATAACACTAGAACCAGGGGTCATCCCATGAAATTGATTGACAGGAAATTTAGGACCAAAAAACGGAGGTACTTTTTCATACAACGCATAATCAACTTGTGAAATTCTCTGCCACAAGATGTGGTGACAGCCAACAACCTGGATGGCTTGAAGAGGGATCTGGATAACTTCATGGAAGAGAAGTCTATCAATGGCTACTAGTCAGAGGGCTATAGGCCACCTCCAGCCTCAAAGTCAGGATGCCTCTGAGTAACAGTTGCAGGGGAGTAACAGCAGGAGAGAGGGCATGACCTCAACTCCTGCCTGTAGGCTTCCAGCGGCATCTGTTGGGCCACTGTGCGAAACGGGATGCTGGACTAGATGGGCCTTGGGCCTGATCCAGCAGGGCTGTTCTTATGTTCTTAAATCCCCATGATTTTTTCTAAATTAAACAAATTAAACAATTACAATTAAGCAATTAACATTTAACAATTAAAAAATGGCTGAATTCCTTTAAAAGTTTCTACAGCAAATGTGCAAATAGAAGAAAATAATCCCGGAGCGTTTCCAGATGAGGCTTTTAGCTCTGAACGGAGGGTATATGTTTGCACGTTATTTGGATTTGTGCCGAAGTCCATGCGAGATACTGGGGAGCACTTCACACACAATTCAGGTTTTTCATTGCGTGTTAGAGATTTATGCCTGATTTATGTCCTGGGTTTAAAAAATCCACCTTTTGTGTCCGGTTTTTTGGGGCAAATTCAAACTTTCAGTAAATCCGAAGTAAAGCCTGTTGTCTGGGAAAACTCCTGGAGTAAGTGTGCCATGCAAGTTTCACTCTTCTGGTGTAAGAGATGACTATGAACAGTAATGGTTTTTATTTTTTAAGAAAGTAGGTGTTTTATAACTGCTTCCTCATAAACATAAACCAATCTTATATGGATTTAACTAAGACTTTATTTCAGAAACAACTCCATTTTCTCCTCCTCCTTTCCCTCCCTTTTCTTTCTGACTCCATGCCCCACACTCTACAGGATCCCCACTGAGAAAAAAATCCCAAACAACAAAACACAAAAGATTACGATCAACACCTTTATAGTATTCACACCTTGAATTTGTTTTGGAGTTTGTATCTAAGTCTATTGATAACAACTGAACGATATGCCAGTTAATGGCTGTAGAACTTAGTCCCCAAAGTACCTGTAACAGAGACATTGCATCACTGATTTATCTCAGTTGTCATTTATGCACTAAACACACTCTTGTAGAAGCAGAGACAGAGTTAGCCCATAACCCTGATATTTGCAAAATTGCAGCTTCCTAAGGTGATTCTAAATGGGAAGAAATGCACCCAGTTCCTAGGCAGATGGGCTTATTGCCAAGGCTACTCAAACAAACCACATGGCCAGTAAGTAAACTACTGTACCAGTTCTGCAGGTGCAGTAGCATATTTTGTGCATTTCTTTAAAACAGCTATTTGCTCTTTTCAAAGTACAATATTGTATAGGTAATTTCACACACACTTGCTGAAGTTACCAAGAACGATTTGCTCTACAGTGCATCTTTCTTTGGGGGTGGCACACTGAGAATTTCATAGATTGGTCTGTGCAGTATAGTAAATGGCAGGAGATTGAACTAATTGGCCTTTGATTTCATCCCATTTTATTTATGTGTCTGTTGTTCATTCTTCAGAGTTGTGCTGAGGATACAGCATAGCCAATTTTGTATTCTCTGATCTACTTGGAGCAATGTGGAACAGATTTTCAAACGCTGTCAGACATTTACCCTGTTGTGAAATTCCACAATACTGTGTAGCACTTGGAAGCAAACAAAGGAAAATCCACACTGTCTGATTTAACAAGGACAAGATTTCTGCAAGATGAAAGAAAGAATGAGATATTTACACAAAGAGAGAGACTGGAACACACACTTCTTCTGGACAGTAACAAACTACCAAAATATGCAAATATTGTGAGTTCAATCATACTTACTCCCAAGTAAGTGATCATAGGATCACAGCCTTATTGTAAATCAACACTGTTCTGCAGCTTGGAAACATTTGCATAACTGCTCTGGAGACCACTTATGATTTTCTTCCTCTTCATTCTTCTTTGTTTGGTGACTGGCCAGCACAGAACATGATGCAGATGGACGTTGGACAGGACACTAACACAGCAATGTGGCTGATCGTCCACTGCTAAATCTGTAGCTGTGGAGTGAGGAGAATCACAGATACCCTTCTTATGTGTTAGGCAAGAACATCTGAGTGAAGGTCATATCAATCCTTGTAAATCTGAGGAAACTCCTCTGTTCCTCTCATTCTCTCTCTATATTTTGGATAATGGCAGTGGTTTTACTATCTTTCTTATGAATTTCTGCATTCTATTTAGAGAATCAAAAATAGAATGCTATTGATAGCAAGAACTCAAATTGCTAATGAAATTCATTGGAACCAACTGGGCCGGGCACAGAGCATCTGCACCTCCACTGGCCCAGCTTCTCCCCCCACACCTGGATTCTCCCCCCACCCTGCTTCTCCCCCCCCACCAAGCCCGCGGTTTCTGGCTGGTTGGCGGGCTGGCCAGAAACTTGGCCTGCCACCTCCTACTGCCCGCCAGCCAGCCAGCTAGCCAATTCCTGGTGGCCGGGCCTGCCTGCCACCACCTTCTCCCACTGGCCGCCTGCTGGTGGCTGGCATACCTATTTTCTCCCCGTCCTGGTCACTAATTGGCGGCTGCTCGCGAACTCTCACGAGCGCTGCAACGCATGGGATTAGTGACGGGCATACCTAGGAGAAATAAATATATAGATTGAGTAACAGACACTTCTTGGTAACATAATCCTCTCTCTCTCTCATAATTCTGGGTCCTGTGATTGGCAGTGAGGTGTCCAGTGATGATGCAGTTCTGTGAAATGTAGATAAGTGAAGAAAGTGATACTGCAACAACCATTTTTATAATTATATTTGGCCTGCATTCATCTCTTAAACTGTCCAACAGCCCGATCCTGCCCAAGCCTGTGTATTTATTCAGAAGGAAGTCCCACCAAATGAAATGTTACTTTCTCCTACGTCAGTGCTATAAGATTACAGTTTAAGGCTGCAGTTTCATGCACATTTACCTCACCTCACCCATGTGATGTTGGACCTTTAAATGTTACAACAACATCATGGGATGAACCCACAGCTAAATGGCCACATAGTGGTACTGTAATGTATGAAATGTACCATGGTAGGGTAGTTCACACAATCAACATAGGAGAAGCCTAGGCTCATACCCTAATTCAGGAGCTCTGCACACTCCCGACTTTTGACCGTGTATCAGTTTAAAACAAGGACAGAGGTAGGAAGCTTGAGCATGAGCTATCCTCAGCTGGGTAGGACAAGCATACCCTAGCCAGATTCTGTCCCCAGCTCATGAAAGAGGTAGGCAGGAAAATCATCCTACTCAGCTCAGGCTTTCTTCATGATCAAGCTCTCCACCTCCAACTTTGTTTTAAACTGACACACAATCAATAACGGGGAGTACTAGGATCTCCTGAATTAAGGTAGGAGGCTTCTTCTACCAAAATGTTGATTGTCCTGTAGGAAATAGAATGAATGCAAGTATCCTAAGCTCTGGTCCATTCCCTAGAATAGGGGTAGGCATCTTGCCTCTCCAGTTGTTGCTGAACTACAACCCCCATAACCCCCAGCTGCAAGTTATTGTTGCTAGGGATGATGGGTGTTATAGTTCAGCAACATCTGGAGAATCAAGGCTGCTTACCTCTGCCCTAGGAATGGCATTGGTCAAACAATAGGTAGAACCCTTTCACATTCCCACAAAATGGCAGCCTTGTTCACTGGGGGTTTGAGTGAAAAGCACAAGATAGGAGAAATATTTTTTCATCACAAGTAAACCAGTATGAATCACTTAGTCAGCTCAACCTATAAACAGAAGTTTGGGAAAGTGTTTGGAAGTTGTCAGGTTTAACAGAAAATATGCCTATTCTGATAGTCATTGTTTAAACATGGTCTCAGCAGTCTGCTGGAGACATCTGATGCAACCTGTTTTATTACATGAGTGTCAATAAAGTGATTAGCAGCCTTCTACTAAAACTGTAAAACTGTACTTTCAGTCTGAATTTATTAGACAATAATATCTGAATGACTAACTCAAGCACTTGGAGGGGCTCCAGTGCTCTTATGTGGAGTGACAATGTGCTTCAAGAATGCGTTGGATATACCACATACTGTGAATTTCACAATCCAGTGATGGTTGATAAGACACATTGAATCCAGCTGTGTCAGGGAACACATACAGAGTTTTCATACCAAAGTATCTGGGGGAAATGTTTTGAAAGACTTGTATATGCACATCTTGAAAAGGGAAGATAATTGAACTCATGCGTCTTTTAGAATGTGTCTTAGAATGTTTGGTAGTGGAAACATTTTGCACTGAATGCATTATATTTCCTTGGAGGTCCTATACAGTGCAGATGTTCAATAGCTGTCTTCCATATTCTGTCTGCTTATACTCTTTGCACTTGTCAGGTAGCCAAGAAGCTTGCAGGATCTGCACCTTTCAAAGGAATTTTTTTTTTAAGTACAGTATATTATGCTGAGAGGACCTGTTCTCCATATCTTCCAGTTTTGTTTTCATGGGTTTGTTATTCTGTATCTGTGATCTGTTATTTGTTTGTTATTATGTATATGTAAGGTCTGTATATTCTGTATATGTAAAGTATATGTAAGGTGCTGGATGGGGTTACACTCCCCTGGAAGGAACAGGAGTGCAACTTAGGGGTAATCCTGGACCCAGGCCTCCCCCTAGTATCTCAAGTGGAGGGCACGGCCAGGAGTGCTTTCTTCCAGCTTCAGCTGATTCGACAGCCGCATCCATTCCTTGAAGAGGATGACTGCAAAACAGTGGTGCATCAGCTGGTAACCTCCAGGCTTGACTACTGCAATACGCTTTACGTGGAACTGCCTTTGTATGTAGTTCAGAAACTTCAGTTAGTTCAAAATGCGGCAGTCAGACTGGTCTCTGGGGTAACCCAGAGACACCATATTATGCCTGTTTTAAAACAGTTGCATTGGCTGCCGAATGCAGGTATGTTTCCGGGAAAAATACAAAGTGCTGGTTATTACCTTTAAAGCCCTGGATGGCTAAGGCCGAGTTATCTAAGAGAGCGCCTTCTTTTACATGATCCCCACCGCACGTTAAGGTCATCTGAGGAGGTCTGTCTCCAGTTACCACCGGTTTGTCTGGTGGTGACTCAGAGGCGGGCCTTCTCTGTAGCTGCTCCTGGGCTGTGGAACGCACTCCTGGCAGAAATCTGTATCTTGAATTCAGTGTTGGCTTTCAGGGGAGCCCTTAAAACCTATCTGTTTGGCCTGGCCTTCCAGGATTTTAAAAATGTTTTAAATGTTTTAATGGTCAATGGTTTTATGCTGTTTTTAAATTGTTCTGTAATGACTGTTTTTAAAAGGATTGATTTGTGGGTTTTATTTTTATTGTTGTGCAGCACCCAGAGCCATTTCGATGGGGCAGTATATAAATGTAATGATTTAAAACAGTTTTAAAATGTTTTAATGTTTTAAATGTTTTAAAACAGACATAAAAACTTTAAAACAATTTAAAACCACATGTCTAATTAAAAAGCCTGGGTGGGAAAAAAAGTGTCTTTAAAGACTTCTTAAAAGTTGTCAGAGATAGGGAGGCTCTTCTTTCAGCAGGGAGTGCACTCCAGCGTCTCGGGGTGGTAGTAGAGAAGGCCGTCCCTGTTTAGCCACCAGTCAAGCTGGTGGCAACTGCAGACGAACCTTTCCATATGATCTCAATGGGCAGTGGGGCTCATGGTGAAGAACATGTTCTCTTAAATATGATTGCTATGATTTTCAATAAAACGACAACACTTTATTAGAAAACTATATGTTCTTACACGTAATTCCAAGCATTGAACAATCAAGACTGATTTGTTTTTCTCTATAAGTAATACATAAAACCACTATAAATAATAATCTTTTAAAGTGTTGCACTTTCCATTCAGGACACAGAGACTATTTATATTCCTGTCTCCCCATCTGAATCCCATAACATGCCATATAAGGAGAGCTGGAAGGGTTGCTAGAGTCCCCTTTTGCTCTCCTTAAATGACAGGTTAATGGATTTTAGGACAGGACACATCTTTCAATCACATCAAAGCCTGGTATTCTTGTTGAGGAGATGGTAATATGTAATACCACTATTCAGGTACTTGGGAGAAGGAGATATGTAATTGGGCATGACTATATGCTGAGATGAGATACTAGACATTGGGAACAGCTGCAGTTCCATCTTGCCATTTCCTTAGCTTGAGGAATGCATGAGGCATTCCTATCTTGATCCCCCACCTGTCCTTGCTTCAGGTGTAGCTCATAAACAACAAGTCAATTGTGAATAAAGCAGCAACTATGATACTACCTTGATGAACCTACAAACCCAACTTACATTAGAGAACTTGTTGGGTAAGCAGGTAGGCACATTCTGGCCCTGTTGCCACCAGCCTAGGTTAGGAATAGAAGAAGGGAGGGTGGTGTAGTCACTGTCATTTGCAGATATTCCATTTTATGTTGAAGGTATCCAATGGATGAAAGATTAATAGATCTGGTTGTGGATGCTGGGGGGAAATGGGAACTTGCTTGGGTACCATACCCACTACTGACTACAAGGAAGGTCCAAGATCTCCAAGCACCTCAGGCAGGGTACCATCTGCCTGTTGCTGCTGCCTGGCTCAGCGATGTGGTAACACCTGATGCAACTGCCTACCACTATTTCCACTTTACTCAGATCTTAAAGAAAAGAGGAGGATGGGAGAGAAGAGAAAGAGAAGCAGGGTATAAGGGAAGTGGTGGGCTAGAACATTTCCCTTCACTTTTCATGCAGATGTTCTTGAAAATGGTCCAGAAGCATCAAGTGCTGCAAAAGATAAGTTACTTGTCTTTTAGCTGGAGTGTGAATAAGAAATATCACTCGTGTTTTAGTGTGGTTGCATTGGCTTCCTGTTTGGATCTGTCCCCCCAAAAATTGTTTGAGATAGGCCCATATTGAATCCAGCTGAAGCAGAGGCTCACCCTTTATTGTTGTCTTGTTATATTTATGAAGAACTTCCTGAGCCCTCCTTACACTCTGCACTTTTCTTCATTTCCTCCTCTCCCATTTTCCTTGCATGCCTGCAAGTCTATCTTGGAACAACAGAGTAGAACCTAAACTCCAAGTCCAGTCATTTTATATAGGTTAACTATTGTTTATTCTCTTTCTTTCTGGGGAAAAAAAAGATACTTTACAAATAATGATTGTTTAAGAATAAAATGAAAAGGGAGTGTTGTGACTGGTGTTGTGAATATTGTGAACTGTATTGTGGAAACTTTTTTTAGCCATCTGTCTAACGGATATTAGAAACATGGAGACTCTGTTAAAAATAAAGTGTTGGGCTGTCTTTTGCAGAAAGTTAATAAAAAGAAGGAAGTGAAAGGCTGCTCATTATTTTTAATGACTTTGCTTTCCAGCAGAGTGCCTGTATCTCCCTCTCTATACACTCTGCTTTATTTTAGTTCATTACGGCACATTAAACTGCTCAGAAGAAAGATGGCTTTGTTCTAAATCACTGAAGTTATCAAGAAGCCCACCACACTGGCTGCTAATCGGGGCTTCTTTGCCAAAGCGATGGTTCAGTGAAGAACCCAAGACATTGTCCACTGAACAGCAACTAAATAGCAACAGCAACGGGCCAGGAGCTCTTTCACTGGGAAGAACAGAGGTGTGAACGAGAGTTGTTCAATGCTGTACAGAAAACCATATGTTGCTGGACAAGGTGGCACTCATTTCATGCTTCCTCAGTACACGAGTCATTGCTAAGAGCCAGCTACTGAAGGGAAACTTGCGACTTCCTGTCACATAATCCATGCTTTTATTAACTTTCAGGAACAGTGCTCATCAATTTGAAACTTTGGAGCAGGAAGCACCAACATAATGTTTATAATATAGAATGCAGGATAAGATACCAAATTATTTATGTGATGGAGTTATACCCAAAGGCTTGAATATGTCCAGTGAAATTTTTTTAAATAAAAAATAATTAGTCATAACACTTTTATCTGAGGAAATAACATATATGCATTGACATGGTTAATTTACACAGTTAATCTTTTCATTGCAAGATTTCTGTCATACATCTAGACATACTAGGAAAAGTTTTCTTTCTTAGGAATCTAAGGCAGAGCTTTTAATGGAATTGCGCGGGCCAGGGTTTCTTCCACGCTAAACCATGATCTATACAAAGTCAGTAAATTCATATTTTTTTGAGCCACCAGATAGTACAATAATATATCAGCAGGCAAACGCTGACTCTCGATTTTTTTCCTAAATAAATAATATAAATAAATCAATTATATATTTATTATATCTAAATTACACATGCAAGTAAATTAAATATACACATTAATAATGTGTATGTAATTAATAATGTATATGTAAAGACTATGGGAAACTCCTATATTGGGCAGCAGCGATACAGGAAGATGCAGAGAGGAATAATCTCATACTGCGTGGGAGATGGCAATGGTAAACCCCTTCTGTATTCTGCCAAAGACAACCACAGGTCAACACCAATTCGATGGCACACTTTAGCTTTAATAATCATATAATGATCTTTTACCAGCATCCTAGAATATTATCTAATATTGACAAAAAATTAAAGAACTCAGCAAGACTTATTTTATTATTTTTATTTTATTATTCGACAATCACAAAAATTCAAAAATTCAGAAATATATACACAAAATATAGAAATAAAAATAAAGCACACATTAAATGAAGAGTGCAAATGATCCTATATCATCTTGAAATGTTTCATTCAGGAAAAAAATGTTCATCCCTATTACAAGCATATGTTGTGTTAACAGCCATTCTCATGTATGTATATAATATGCTGATTTTTACATAGTAGCAGTACTTCCACCTAATAAAGCATTTTTGATAAAGGAAAAAAACCAGATTTTTCCATTAACTGAGTACAGATATTTTAGCTATGAATATATTTATCACCACTTCCACATTATGCTCTCTATAGTTAATTTTATAAAGTGCATATAGGATCATCAGAACTCTGTTAATCTTTAATCAATTTAATATAACATAAAACTCTTTTGCATTTTAAAATATATATTTTTGTAGTTTTACGGAATATATAGCAAATCTTCATTCCCACATCACCAGCAAAAATCATGTTCAAGATCGTAAATCAGTTTCCATTTGTGTAGTAGCAAGTACTATTGATAAAGGTTCTTTTTCACACATTCTCTTTCAGATTTTCAGCTCTCAAATGACTAAAGACCAAGGATCAATTTCCAAACATGTTGTGCTATTCAAGGTCTTTCCTTCCTGCTTTTGTTTGAGGAAAGAGACAATTATTAAATTATCAAAGGCAAGTATTTAACAAATTTCTCATATCAGCCTTTTTTTATTACTATGGGGTATTAAATATTAATGTAGCCCCCCTAATTGGAGAAACAAATTTCTTCAATAAAGCAAGAACAGAATGTTGACTTTGCAAATACTAAAATAAATATGGTTCATATAGTCTAATTTTATCTGTAACACGCTTACAGATTATACAATTAACTTCATCCATGAAATCTTTTAAATAGCTCATGCTTCCCCCCTCCCTCAAAGATATCCTGTACTTCTGGAAAGCTGATCTGTTCTTTAAAATAACATCAGGTTCAAGAACTAAATTTTGTATTGGTACTGAAAGAATATTAATACAGCTAATATGTGGAACCAATATTATACAGTACATATTAGTTTCCTTATTATATCACAAAACATTGAATTGAAGGCTATACCTTAAATCATCAAATTCACCAATAGGTGTGCGTTTATATGCTTCAAAATATCTAATTACATAACATCAAATAATATCTTCTAGGGATATGCAAATTGATTCAGGCACAAATTGATTTGTACCCAAATCTAGCTGATTCGGGTGATTTGGAGACAGAACAAATTGCCCCTGTGGTCCATTGGCTAGATTTGGGTCCGAATCGAATTGCGCCAGATTCAATTTGACTCAAGATTCGGATTCCTCCTATCAATTTCCCCAGATGCCCATCTTTCATTTTTAAATAATAATACTACTAATAATAAAGAGTTAAGCTCTAGCCCTTGTAGAAGTGGAGTTATGGAGCAAAATGTGTGGTCACTATTTTTCAAGTGTTTGGATTCTAGGGTGTAGAATAACTTTCCCTCAGTTTATCCTTATGAGGATTCATTACACGCCTTTATTTCTTCTATGCATTTTTACTATCTTTGGACAGTGCCAACTATCAACTGCCATGTGCCAACTATACCCTCCTCCCACCCACAAGGCAGTGGGGTACTACTCAGTTCATGTTCAAGGAATTGTTTAAGTCTTTAGACTCTTTGGTCCCTAATAACCTTTCCTCATAATGAATCCCTATGAGGATTCATTATACACCAAAGAGTCTAAACACCTCAAAAACTTCTAAAATATAAACTGAGTACGCAGTGGCTTGTGGGTTGGGGGGCAGTTGGCACATGGGATGGCACTAATTCTCCATCTCCACCCACAAAGCAATGGGGTCAAAATGAACAGAAGAGATGAAGGTGTGTAATGAAGACACAAAGGAATCTAAACACTTCAAACAATTCCTAAAAAATAAACTGAGTACTCCAGTGTGTGGGGTGTGTGTGTGTGTATGTGTAGTTGACACATGGCAGTTGGCAGTTGGCACTGTCCAATGACAGTCAAAATGAACAGAAGAAATGAAGGTGTGTAATGAATCCTCACAGGGCTTCATTATGAGGAAAAATTATTAGACACCAAAGAATCTAAACACTTCAATGTTCCTAAAAAATAAACTGAGTACCCCACTGCCTTGCAGTTGTTTGTCTGTATGGGAAGGTGTAGTTGGAACATGGCACTTGACAGTTGGCACTGTCCAACGACAGTCAAAATGAAAAGAATAAATGAAGTGTGCAATGAATCCTCGAAGCTCTTCTCACGATTGGTGAGACGAGCTTCTTCCGGGTCTGTGGAGAGAGCAGGCTAAGCAGAGATGTCAACATGCCCTCTGTACAGCAGGGACATCAACATCCAAGATACTCTAGAAGATATTCCCTACTTGCAAGAACCTCTAGTATGGGAAGATGAAGTTAGATCAGCACTCCGGTCATTACCAAGTCAGAAGGCTACAGGAACTGATGGAATAGCTACAGGAATATGGCAGGCAACAGAAGAAGAAACAGTCAAGGCTCTAACCAAACTATGCCAGCAAATCTGAAGAATGACACAGTGGCCAAGAGACTGGAAGAGGTCAGTCTACATACCCAAACCCAAAGGAGACTCAACAGATTGCGCAAACTATCACACAATATCCTTAATTTCACATGCTAGCAAAATAATGCTCAGGATCATCCAAAGCAGATTAGAGTCCTATGTGGAAAGGGAAATGCCAGAAATTCAAGCTGCTTTCAGAAAAGGCTGGGAAACAAGAGACATCATTGCTGATGCCCACTGGATAATTGAAAAAGCAAAAGAATACCAAAAAGAAGTCAATATGTGCTTTATTGACTACAGAAAAGCCTTTGATGGTGTTGACCATGTCAAGTTGCGGAATATCCTTAGGAAAATGGGCGTCCCAGAACATCTCATTGTTCTCATGAGAAACCTATACACAAGACAGGAAGCCACAGTCCAGGAACCTGGTGAAACAGACTGGTTCCAGATCGGCAAAGGAGTAAGACAAGGCTGTATACTTTCCCCCTCTTTATTCAATTTATATGCTGAACATATACTGAGAGAAGCTGGATTGGAAGATGAGCATGGTTTTAAAGTAAGAGGAAGAAGCATCAATAACCTGCGCTACGCTGATGACATGACATCACTCTGATAGCTGAGAATGCAGATGATCTGCAAGCTTTAGTAATGAAAGTCAAGGAGCACAATGAAAAAATGGGACTACGACTAAATGTAAAGAACACTAAACTAATGACAACAGGTATAGCAACCAGTCTCAGAATTGACAATGAAGACGGTGAAGTAGTGGATAGCTTCTGCCTTTTATAATCGACCATCAGCAGTAAAGGATCCAGCAGTCAAGAAATACGCCGCACACTAGAACTTGGTAGAGTTGCAATGAAGGCCTTAGAAAGGATATTTAGATGCCATGACGTGTCTACACCAACAAATATTAGGATTGTTTGGACAATGGTTTTCCCCATGACACTCTATGGATGTGAAAGCTGGACTTTGAAGAAGCAAGATAGAAAAAGCATTGACGCTTTTGATGTTTGGTGCTGGAGAAGACTTTTGAGGATACCATGGACAGCCAGAAAAACAAACAAATGGATCACAGAACAAATCAATCCAGAATTTTCACTCGAGGCACAAATGACCAGGCTCAAACTATCATACTTCGGACACATTATGCTAAGATCCAGCACCCTTGAGAAGTCCATAATGCTAGGGAAAGTTGAAGGAAAGAGAAGAAGAGGATGACCAGCAGCAAGGTGGATGGACTCAATTATGACAGCAATGAATGAACTACTGAGAGACCTTAAAGGCCAAGTTGAAGACAGATCATTCTGGAGAGAATCTATCTATGTGGTCGCTAAGAGTCGACACTGACTTGACAGCACTTAATCAATCGATCAATCAGCAAGATTTATTTTTATTCCTTTTGTCAGGGGATAAAATTATATAATTAAGAAATCAGCGTCTAGATTTGTCTCTAAGTAACTGACTAGTTTCAAAGTTTATTTTAATTAGAACTGTAGCAAAATGTGCGGTTTATTTTTATCAAGTATACTGTGTACTAATACTCCTGACTTCTTTATTTAACATCACTTCTGGATCACATTTCTGCAAGTGAATAATCCTTTAAGGGGGGAGGGGAAGCAGCTAAAATTGCTTTCCCTCCACCACAACTTCTGCTGGGCTGCAGAAGAAAGAAGGCACGACTAATTACAGAGCTTTTTGCATCCCCTCAAGGCTGTTGTCAGAATAGTGTGGGAAATGTCAGACAATAAGATTAAATTCACTTAAGAATTTAGTAGGCCTGTGCACCTCAGAAAATATCAGATCAGATCAGATCTGACACAGAAAGTATTGGAATTGGATTTGGGGTTCCCTAGGAATATTGGATATCATATAATTATCAAATTTCCAATGGAAAATCTGATAAAAATCTGGAATTTTTTACATAGAAGTCAATGGGAAAAGGGAGGTGTCATAAATTAGGAATGCCTGGGCACAGAGCTTTGAAACTGGGCACACATGAAGTACAGGAGGACAGACAATGTGTACAGGAGAACCTTGTTACTTGCATGGGTTCTGTTCCTCACCTACTACTACAAGTAGAAACCACAAGTAACAAGGCATTATGGCTATGGGGAAAGGGGGGGTAGGTTCCAGAGTGGAGGGGAAAAGGCCAAAACAAACAAACAAACAAAAAACCCTGGCCCAAACCAGTGAAAAAAACCTTACTGTGGCATGCTCCACGGGTCTTCCATGTGCTTATATACCCCACGGATATGTGGAGCTGCAATAACGAGGTTCTCCTGTATTGAATTTGAAGGAAACCAGTCAATCAATTTATTTATTTATTTAGGGGGAAATATTGTCTAATAATAGCTAAAAATTTCTTGTTTCATGGCAGAAGGTTCCAACCCCCCCCCCCCAGGAACTTAAGCCCCCATTCAGATAATCAATCCACCCTTATGTGGAATACTCTACCCTTCATCTTCATGAAAAAGGGGAAGGGGAAAGCACCACACTTTTGTGCTCCCCATTATATGTTTCTGGAATGACTCAGCATAGAGCTCTGAAATCAGGGACATATAAATGACAGGAGTTTTTGCATTTAATTTGAAGCAAATTGGTTTATTCATTCATTTTTAATTATTTTTTAAACCTATGTAGGAGCAGCCAGTCAGCAGCAATACATTTAATGTATTCCCTTAATGGTTTAGTGAAAGTGCAACATTCCTCCCTTCAAGAGGTCAAAGGGGAAACAGAAAAAAATAACAAGTCGAGAAGAATGGGCCAGAGGGCTCTGAAATTTGGCACACATGTAGTACAGGATGATAGGACACTGAATAGTTTTATTTGATTACATCGGTGCATCCTTGGATTTTTGATGATATTTAGAGGGAAAATAAAAACCTTTATAGTGCTATAAACTGACTAGTCTCATGGTATACAGTTATGAAAACTTAGGGACATAGGAAGCTGCCATATACCGAGTCAGACCATTGGTCCATCTAGCTCAGTATTGTTTACACAGCCTGGCAGTGGTTTATCTAAGGTTGCAGGCAGGAATCTCTCTCAGCCCTATCTTGGAGAAGCCAGGGAGGGCACTTGAAACCTTCTGCTCTTCCCAGAGCAGCTCCACCCACTAAGGGGAAGATCTTACAGTGCTCACACATGTAGTCTCCCATTCAAATGCAAATGAGGGCAGACCCTGCTTAGCAAAGGGGACAATTCATGCTTGCTACCCCAAGACCAGCTCTCCTCCAGAAAACCAGCTCCTCAGGAACAGAAGCTCTCCATTTGAACATAATTCCACCCTCATGTGGAGGAATCTGCCATTTGCCTTCATGTAAAAGGGCGAACAAGAATATCACCCACCCTCATTTCATAGTACATTATCTCTCTCAGCTTTATATAATATACAAATAGTACTTATCTCATTTCTCCAAACCCTTCCCCCTTTTAGATAAACAAGCAAAAACGAAACATAAAACAAAACAAAACAAAACAGAAAGTGAACAAAAAGACTCTAATAACAGAAACATTACTTTCTACAGAAGTATTTTTCCTAATGCATGCAGCTCCAAAGTTCCTGGGATTCATCATGAGTTTCTCTCTTAAAATAAGGCATGATAGAGATAAGTCTGTAGCATGCTTTTAAATGTTTTAAAAGCAGAAGTAGCAAGCCAAACATTTTTCAAACAAGTTGGGAAAGTTTGCCAATTGAATGGCTATAAACAGCTTTGCCTTTTTCTTCTGTATTCTTGTTTTAAAAAATCAGGCTGGGTTTGTTTGTTTTTAAAAATGCATTGCTTCTTCCCAGCCCAGTTTCCCATAATTAAAAAAAGAAAGAAAGAAATTTAGGCACCAAATGCCTGGTTTCACCATCAGGTGAATGATATATACAAAGCTGCAAAAGGAAGGAGGTTGTGTTTCTGAACCCAAGAGGCATTGTTTAATGTGGATTGGAAGCAGAGTAATTTTGTTGTTCTTGCAGCTAGTGAAGAAATAGTTCTCCCTTTGTTATTCATGTCATTCATTAGCAGGAGAAAGCCAGAGTGGCTGCAGATAGAACAGAACTTTCTGCAAGCAACTACTTGTACAAAAGGACAGGGTGCTAGAGGCAAGATCCCTAAAGATCAGCCACCCAGATCTGTCCATTTGTTTTTAAGAGTGACAAACATAAGTGTTGTGTCACTGCTGCAACTAATCACTTTCTTGGTAGGACTATGTGAGGCTTGGTGCTGTTGGAGCTAGGACCCTGGCAGCATCCTCTTAGCTGCAATGTCTCATAGTGGCCACTGGGGGGGGGATGTTTAGGGTCATGGATAAAAGTGCCTTCTTTGTTTTTCCAGTGTTAGTCTCTCCAGAATTGGCTGTTTGTTTTGGTCTCTCTCTCCTTTCAGCCTTAAGCTCAGCTTTCCTATCCTTTTGTAACTTCTAAATAAATCCTTGTTGTTTTTCAGACTAAGAGAACTGTCTCCAGACTTCCTGCTTGGCTGAGTTCTCACTCTGCTGGTTTTGCTCTGCTAATGGGAGTTGAACTGCCATTCTTCTCCTACAGGTGCAAGACTTGGTAGGACTCCATTCGTATAATACAGGAATTAATTCCGATATTTCTGATATTGGACTAATTCTGATATCAGAAATCCAATATTTCCCAAGCCTAGATATTTAGTGTTTGTGTGTGGCAGGGGGATAGGGTTCTGATGCATTTGTGTGTCAGTCTGATGTCACAAATTGAAACAGAGCTACACAACTTCAACCTTCCAGCAATTTTTAGAATACCACTACCATCACCCCAGGGACAGTGGCCAGTAGTCAGAGTTGATGGAAGCTGTAGTCTAGCATCTGTAGGAAGGCCTGTGGTGTTTTTGGTTGATCCATTCCTTGATCCCGGCCAGCTTCTGAATGCGGCTTTAGTTACTTGGAGTAAAGGTGAGAACAAACAGCCACCAGAGAGATCACTGAAAACCAGTCTGCACTTCCCTCTCTGTACACAATATCTATTTCATTAAGCTATTGATATTGCTTCCACTCTACTGCCTTGTCCTTGCATACCACAACTCTTTCCCTTGGAGTCTACAGGGCCAAATGTATTCAACCCTGAATTAGAATATACTTCTAGTCAAAGCCACCAAGCAACATCCTATATAATAAAAGGCTAAGTGAGTGGCCGTGGCTTTGGAATGTTGGGGATCTGCGTCCCTGCCTCCCTGGGCTGTTCTGGGCCTGCGCGAAGCGCAGGCCCAGAAGAGCCCAAGGGACACAGGACCTCAGACACCAGTGTCCCACAGCCACGGGCGGCCATTAGCCGGTGTGTGGCGGCGGGGGAAAGTGGCCGAGGCGGCGGCAGAGACGCCGCCTCGGCCATGAGCTGCAGCACGGCGAGAGGAGGCCGAGACAACCAGAAGCGGCCGCCCTGAAAAAGGCGAGGGCAATGGCGGCGGGGGAAGACCGAGACGGGGGACAGGGAAGCTGGGCGAGGTGGCGGCGAAGCCGCCAACGAGGCCCTCGCCCGCTCACAGCCGTCGCCCCCGCCTGCTCACCCGCCCTCCCAGCTGCCCAAAATGAAGCTGGGCGAGGTGGCGGCGAAACTGCCAACGAGGCCCCCGCCCGCTCACAGCCGCCGCCGCCGCCTGCTCACCCGCCCTCCCAGCTGCCCAAAATCACCTTCCCCGCTCCCCCCCAAAAGATTAAGGGCCAAAATGGCCCATGAGAAGGTTGCCGCCCCCGCCTATCGCCCTCCCAGCTGTCGAAGACCACCTTACCCGCTCCAGCCCGAGGGAAAAGAGACGAGCTCACGAGCAGAGCTCCTCTCTGTGCTAAGTCACTGCTCAAACTGCCGCTATGGACGCAAAGGACGCCTATTGCATCCATTGCGACAGTATGGGCAGCAGCTTAACACAGAGAATAGCTCTGTTTCCGAGTTCCTCTCTTCTCCTTCGGGCTGGAGCGGGTAAGGTGGGCTCCGGCAGCTGGGTGCGCGGGAGGGCGATAGGCGGGGGCGGCCACCTTCTCATGGGCCATTTTGGCCGTTATTCATCCACCCTCCCCCCCAAAAAAGTATAAGCAAAATAAGGAAGAACAAAAACAGAGACAACAACAAAACAAAAAACAAAAAGAGAGAGGGGACAAGGGGGGGAAAAAGAGACAGAAAGAGAGAGAGAGAGACAGAAAAGACGGGATAGAAAGCTAGCGCCCGTTATCATAACGGGCTTAAAAATACTAGTCTATTATATTAATTCTCCTGTGTGTGCCTTGGAATGTGCGTCCTGGCACCCAGCTGATTGGCCAGGCGGCGGAGGTGCCTGATTGGCTGAGGCGCACCCAGGAAATTAGAAGTGAGGCAGCAGCGGGCCCGGGCGTGGTGGTTGTGGCGGGCCCAGCCGCAGATACGAGGAGGAGGCAAGGCAAGGCAGCGGGCCGGCCACTGAGGCAGCACCTTGGCTGCCATGGCGGCACTCGGCCGGGAAGCCTGGGCCCGGCTGGAGACTGTGGTAGGTGGGAGAGGGAGAGGTAGCTGGCCGCAAAGACCGCACAGATGCTCTGTGCGGGGGTCAACTAGTAATGATTTATTCTGCCAAGATTCTGAGGTATAGCATACAGCTTATGTTCTGTTTTTCTGGATTTAACAATTTAAAAATATTTTTATCATTGCATTTGTCAATGGCTTTATATTAGAATTTGTTTAAATAAGTAAGCTACAAAGGGTCTAAATAAAATCACGCACACTTTCTCATGTTATAACTAATCAGCCACCTGCAGCTATATGATGTGTTAGGCTGCAAAAGAAGCAGTTGATAAGGTACCTACCAAAAACTAATTAGGAAAGGAAGAGCTGCTTGCTTTTCCGGAGAAATAATAAAGCAAACAAAGGAGAAACAAAAGCAAATGTTCAGCCTTTGCATTCAAGGAGGGCAGGAACTTCCAGTTTTCAGCCTTTAGGGGACTATTATGTCTCTAATTAACTGTTGCAAAAATACAATTTGAGTACAAAACCACATTTAGATAATGCTAAATGATACAATAGAAATTCTAAAGCCCACATTAGTGTTTTGGTGACCAGAGCAAGTGACGACCAGTGAAAAATTAATGCTGTGATATCCAACCTATTTCAACTTAAGCTAAAAATGACTATTCTTGCTGTGCAGATTATAAAGCCATCAGATTTTAGGAAACTCAGCCTGTTTCAAGAGCTTAATCTAAGCACCTAGTTATAACTTCTGTTAAAACAAACAAACAAACAAACAAACAAACACCATTATCCTGCTGACCCAGTGAAAATGGTAGAGAGCATCAGATAGAAAGCATCAGATAGACCAGGGCTGTACAACGTCAACTTCAGCCCTCCTGAAGAGGTGGGACTACAACACTCATAATCCCTGACTATTGGCCACTGTGGCTGGGATGATGGGAGCTGAAGTCCAAAATAGCTGGAGGACCGAAGTTGTGCAGCTTGAGATAAACACAATAGCATGCCACCCTAACACACACACACACACACACACACACACCAGGTGGTATATAAAGAGGATAAACAAACAAGATATAGGTAGAAGTCACCCTCGGAATCTTCCCCCAGTAACAGCAAGTAGTGATCAATCATATTAGAAAGAAAGGTGTCGTAATTACTTCCTAGTTTGGGTAGATTCTGGTTAGGACGTTACAGAATATAGGAGGCATATTTAAGAACTATTTTTTGGGGTACCACCTCCACACGTTATAGTTATTCCAGAACTTTCTGTGATGATCAAGCCTGAAGATTCTGGAGTCCAAATCTTAAGGATGCTTGCCGGTTATGCTAACTCACATCAACTATGAGTTGGTTTGGATAATACTTCGTCTGCCAGCTGTGGAACATGTGATAAAGATCTGCACACTATGTGAGTGTGCATGTTCTTCATTACTCGCCATACTGCACAGCAGGCATCTTTAACTGCCCTTCTACATATTAGAAGTACTAAATTAAACTAGTAGAAATACTAGGTTAAAGTAGCATTTCTATTATGTGTGGTGGGACATTTCAAGCAAACTGCCTTGAACATGAAATTATGGAAAGGCAGCCTGGGAGCGGGGTAAGAAACATAAGAACAGCCCTGCTGGATCAGGCCCAAGGCCCATCTAGTCCAGCATCCTGTTTTGCACAGTGGCCCACCTGCCGCTGGAAGCCACAGGCAGGAGTTGAGGGCGTGCCCTCTCACCTGCCATTACTCCCCTGCAACTGGTACTCAGAGGCATCCTGCCTTTGAGGCTGGAGGTAGCCCACAGCCCTCCGACTAGTAGCCATTTATAGACCTCTCCTCCATGAAGTCATCCAAACCCCTCTTAAAGCCATCCAGGTTGTTGGCTGTCACCACATCCTGTGGCAGAGAGTTCCACAAGTGGATCACGCGTTGTGTGAAAAAGTACTTCCGTTTGTTGGTCCTAGACCTCCTGGCAATCAATTTCATGGAGTGACCCCTGGTTCTATAGTGTTGTGTGAGAGGAAAATGAATTTCTCTCTCTCCACTTTCTCCACACCATGCATGATTTTATAGACCTCTATCATGTCTCCCCGCAGTCATCTTTTTTCTAAACTAAAAAGCCCCAGGTGTTGTAGTCTTGCCTCATAAGAAAGGTGCTCTAGGCCCCTGATTATCTTGGTTGCCCTCTTCTGCACCTTCTCCAGTTCAACAATGTCCTTTTTAAGATGTGGTGACCAGAATTGTACGCAGTACTCCAAGTGTGGTCGCACCACAGTTTTGTATAAGGGCATTATAATGTTAGCTGTTTTATTTTCAATCCCCTTTCTAATGATCCCTAGCACTGAATTTGCCTTTTTCACAGCTGCCGCACATTGAGTCGACACTTTCAATGAGCTGTCCACCACGACCCAAAGATCCCTCTCCTGGTCCGTCACCGACAGCTCGGATCCCATCAGCATATACTTGAAGTTGGGTTTTTTTGTTCCAATGTGCATCACTTTACACTTGCTAACATTGAACCGCATTTGCCGTTTTGTTGCCCACTACCCCAGTTTGGAGAGATCCTTTTGGAGCTGCTCACAATCCGTTTTGGATTTCACTACCCAAAAGAGTTTGGTATCATCTGCAAATTTGGCCACATCGCTGCTTACCCCTGCTTCTAGATCATTTATCAATAAATTAAAAAGCACCGGTCCCAGTACAGATCCCTGGGGGACCCCACTTCTTACTTCCCTCCATTGTGAAAACTCTCCATTTATACCTACCCTCTGTTTCCTGTCTTTCAACCAGTTAGCAATCCACACGTGTACTTGTCCCCTTATCCCATGACCGCTAAGTTTCCTCAGGAGTCTTTTATGAGGAACTTTGTCAAAAGCTTTTTGGAAGTCCAGGTAGTCTATGTCTACTGGATCACCTTGATCCACACACTCGTTGACACTCTCAAAGAAGTCCAAAAGTTTGGTGAGGCAAGATTTACCTTTGCGGAAGCCATGCTGGCTTACTCCCAGCAGGGCTTGTTCTTCTAGGTGCTTTACAATTTTATCCTTGAGGATGCTTTCCATCAATTTGCTTGGAACGGACATTAGGCTAACCGGCCTATAATTTCCCGGATTGCCCCTGGATCCCTTCTTGAAAATCGGTGTTACATTTGCTACTCTCCAGTCCTCTAGTACAGAGCCCGATTTCAGGGATAAGTTAAATATTTTAGCAAGGAGGTAGGCAATTTGATATTTGAGTTCTTTGAGGACTCTTGGATGGATGCCATCCGGCCCTGGTGATTTGTTAGCTTTCAGTTTTTCCAGACAGTTTAGAACATCATCCCTTGTCACTCCTATCTGACTCAGCTCTCTAGCCTCCATCCCTAAAAAGCCTGGTTCAGGAACAAGTATATGCTCAATATCCTCTGCCGTGAAGACAGATGCAAAGAACTCATTCAGCTTCTCTGCAACCTCCATATACTCCTTAATAATCCCTTTCACTCCCTCATTGTCAAATGGTCTAACTGCCTTCCTGGCAGGTTTCCTGCTTCTGATGTACTTAAAGAAGTTTTTGTTATTCCCCTTGATACTTTTGGCTAAATGTTTCTCAAACTCTCTTTTTGCCTCCTTTATTGTCACCTTGCATTTCTTTTGCCAGAGTTTGTGTTCCTTTCTGTTCTCTTCATTTGGACAGGCCTTCCAATTTCGGAAGGAAGTCTTCTTCCCTTTTATGGCTTCCTTGACGGTACCCGTTAGCCATGCTGGCATCCTCCTGGCCTTAGTGGTACCTTTCCTCCTTTTGGGTATACAATCTACCTGGCTTCTAGTATTGTGGTTTTGAGTAAACTCCATGAACTCTGGAGCAAAGTGACTCTCCTGATTTCCCCCTCAGCTTTCTTTTCACCATACTCCTCATTTTGGAGAAGTTTCCTCTTCTGAAATTCAAAATGTCTGTGTTAGACATCCTTGGTGATTCTCTCCCCACATGTACATTTGATCCCCTGCTGATTTTGTCCGTTTGCCCTCTGACACAGAAATGACCAGGCTATAATTGGAATGGTAGGTTTATTGTACCTGTGAGAGACAGAATAACAACAAACAAACCCTCAAAAGCCCAGTGCCCAAAAGTCAGCGATAGATTTGCATTGTAGTGAGGGAAATAAGTATTCGATCCCCTATCAACCAGCAAGATTTCAGGCTCCAGGGGTCTTTTCACTATATGCAGGTAACGAGCTGAGATGAAGAACACCCTCTGTAAGGGAGTGCTCCTAATCCCAGCTTGTTACAGTACCTGTATAAAAGACACCTGTCCATAGAAGCAAGCAATCACTCAGCTTCCAAACTCACCACCATGCCCAAGACCAACGAGCTGTCGAAGGATGTCGGGACAAGGTTGTAGACCTGGACTGGACTGGGCTAGCTGGACTGGGCTACAAGACTATCGCCAAGCAGCTTGGTGAGAAGGTGACTACAGTTGGCACGATAACTCGCAAATGGAAGAAACACAAAATAACTGTCAATCTCCCTCGGTCTAGGGCTCAGTGCAAGATCTCACCTCGTGGAGTTGCAATGATCATGAGAACGGTGACAAAGCAGCCCAGAACTACACGGGGGGAACTTGTCAATGATCTCAGGGCAGCTGGAACCATAGTCACCAAGAAAACAATTGGTAACACATTATGCCGTGAAGGACTGAAATCTTGCAGTGCCCGCAAGGTCCCCCTGCTCAAGGCAGCACATGTACAGGCCCATCTGCAGTTTGCCAATGCACATCTGAATGATCCAGAGGAGAACCGGGCGAAAGTGTTGTGGTCAGATGAGACCAAAATCGAGCTCTTTGGCATCAACTCAACTCGCCGTGTGTGGAGGAGGAGGAATGCTGCCTATGAGCCCAAGAACACCATCCCCACCGTCAAACATGGAGGTGGACACATTATGCTTTGGGGGTGTTTTTCTGCTAAGGGGACAGGACACCTTCACCGCATCGAAGGGACGATGGACGGGACCATGTACCGTCAGATCTTGGGTGAGCACCTCCTTCCCTCAGCCAGGGCATTGAGAATGGGTCGTGGATGGGTATTCCAGCATGACAACGACCCAAAACACACAGCCAAGGCAACAAAGGAGTGGCTCAAGAAGAAGCACATAAAGGTCATGGAGTGGCCCAGCCAGTCTCCAGACCTTAATCCCATAGAAAATCTGTGGAGGGAGCTGAAGGTTCGGGTTGCCAAATATCAGCTTCGAAACCTTTCTGACTTGGAGAGGATCTGCAAAGAGGAGTGGGACAACATCCCTCCTGGGTTGTGTGCAAACCTGGTGGCCAACTACAAGAAACGTCTGACCTTTGTGATTGCCAACAAGGGTTTTGCCACCAAGTACTAAGACATCTTTTGTGAAAGGATCGAATACTTATCGCTGACTTTTGGGCACTGGGCTTTTGAGGGTTTGTTTGTTGTTATTCTGTCTCTCACAGGTACAATACACCTACCATTCCAATTATAGCCTGGTCATTTCTGTGTCAGAGGGCAAACGGACAAAATCAGCAGGGGATCAAATACTTATTTCCCTCACTGTATGCTGAATTTGATTGCACTGTGGTCACTGTTCCCTAAAGGGTCAATGACATTGACGTCACACACCAGGTCCTGGGTGTCACTCAGAATTAGATCCAAGGTAGCCTTCTCTCTGGTTGGTTCCATGACCAACTGTTCTAGGGCACAGTCATTTAGCGTATCTAGAAATTTGACCTCTTTGTCCTGACTTGAATGTGAATTTACCCAATCTATGTGTGGGTAATTGAAATAACCCATAATTACAGCCCTGCCTCTCCTTGACGCCTCCCTGATTTCCTCCTGCAACTCCTAGTCACTGTCGGCATTATGATCCGGAGGGCGATAGCACGTCCCCAGTAGCACGTTCCCTTTCCGGCCTTGTATAGTCACCGACAGGGTTTCTGTGGAGGACTATACAAGGCCGGAAAGGGAACATGCTACTGGGGACGTGCTACTGGAAATGTGCTACTGGGAACGTGCTATCGGGGTAAGGACCTGTAGTTCACAGAATGTGCACTTTCATAATGTATGTTCCAGGAGTAACAGCTGAAGTATTGTCTAAACCAAACCCCATGTTTCTATATTGCACACTAGAGTGTTGGACTAGAAACTGGGAGATCCGAGTTCAAATTCCCATTCAGCCATGAAACTCACTGGGTGACTCAGGGCCAGTTGTATATCTCTCAGCCTAACTTTCCTCACAGGGTTGTTGTGAGGATAAAAACCATGTAGACCTCTTTGGGCTCCTTGGAGGAAGAGCCGAATATAAAAGTCAAAATAAATAAAACAAAGATGAATCCTGCCATTAGCCTGATTCATGAACAGTTTCTCACAATCCTGAAGAATCCTCTCAACATTCACATATGGAAAAGAGCCATTTCATTAGCCCAACCACATGTCTCCTGTTACAGGGATAATACATTGGAGGAAGACTTCTTGAACTTAGCCATGTGCTTTGGTAATTCAACCAAAAATCTCAGTCCTTTCCTCCAGTAAAAGAATTCATTAAGAAGAGGTTCTTCCTAATGCGGAGAAATTTCTACCATTCATTCTCCAAGGAGCACTGATTATGAGGAATCACAAATGAGGATTTATGTCTTCAAGAAGGCCTCTCAGCTATGGATGGGACTTGAAATACAGCCAGTGAAGACTAGTTTTATACAAAAGGGTAAGACAACATTGCTACATTTTGCATGAACTCTTACATACAGAAAATAAACTAAATGCAAGAGTCTGAGTTTAATTTTGCTCATTTTCCATTTTATGGATTACAAAAACACACACTGAAGATATAGGATTACAAAATGAGAACTATTGTGAGAACCTCAGGGATACATTCATTTTCTAGCTAAAATTTCAAATAAGCAGATTTAAGGTGCCAGATTGAAATAAAACCCTCATGAAATGATATGTTTCTCTCACATTAAGACCAAATGAGCTCATTCTCTGTTAAATATCATTAAAGAGATTAAAGAGAATTACCCCAGGTCTTTGCACAGGAAACGTAGCAAACGTAGCTGGGGATTCAGGAAAAATGCATGTAGTAGCAGTCGTAGTAATAGCAACTGTTGTTCTAAATAGTTATATAGTGGCCCATGCACCAGATGACATCCAAGAAACTTGACATAAATTAATAGATTACATACATATCTAGTTAAAAATGTAAAACATATTTTTAAAATTGGCAGGGGAAAGGAATGATACTCTAAGTCAGGGATTCTCAACGTTGGGTCCCCAGTTGTTACTGGACTTCAGCTCCCATACTCCCCAACCCCACTGGCCTTTGGCCAGGTATTATGGGAGTTGAAGTCCAATAGCATCTGGGGACCCAACGTTGAGAATCCCTGCTCTAAATAATAACTTCTGTTCTAGTTAGTTATCTTTTGCATTGCATTGTTTAGAAGTTTTTCCCAGTGGGGATCAGTGTTCCTTCTAACAGGGATTCCCAGATGTTGTTGACTACAACTCCCATAATCCCCAGCCAAAAGCAATTACAGCTGGGGATGCTGGGAGTTGTAGTGAACAATATCTGGAAATCCCTGTTAAAGGGAACAGTGGTGGGGATCCTGTAGTAGAGATTGTGGTGGGTGGAGTCAGAAAGGAAGAGGGAGGGAAAGAAGAAGGAGAAAATATGAAGTTGTTGCTGAACAAAACCTATAGTTAAATTTGTCTAGTTTTCTTTGTGTGTATGAGGGAAGCAGCTATAAAATGTTGATTCCTGAAAATAACATTTTGATCCTTGAAAATTTTGATCCTTGAAAATAAATTTTCAAATAAATTTGATCCTTGAAAATAACATTTTGAAAATGAAAAGGGAATGAAAAGTTGCCACAATTCCTCACGTGTGTGGTTGCTATCAAGCTCTATGACTGCTTTTAAAAAAATCTGAGTGGCAGGAATTAGCTCTATGGGTAGCAAATATGCATATAGCAATGATGTTTTGGATTATTGGCCATGGATAAAGGCAATTTCAGTGTTAGTAATCTCAAGGGCAATCCCAAGGGGAGTAATGGACTCAAGGTTCTTTGAAAACAAAGAGTGAGTTTATTAAAAGATGAGGCACACAAGTAAAAGTGATAGGTGGCAACTTCTTGGAGAGCCAGACATCTACTGTAACTACAAGATGCTGGTCCTTTAGCAGAGCACTGAATTCCAATGAATGCAAGCTTGAGAGGAGCCTAACACAGAGGGGAGGAGGAAAGATGGGGGTAAAAGACAGAGCAAAGGAAGAGGCTGCCCCCTCTCTCTCATCTGCTTCTGAAAGTGCAGAAGAACTGCCTCTCTGCAGTCAGGTGGGGGAGCTGGCTGTGTGGGCTTCCTTCTTGAAAGAAGGACAGCCCATACAGCCAATTGGGCTGGAGTGAGGGAGGAGCTTCGTCTGTCAACTCCGGCTCAGTGGGAGTGAAACTGCATTGCCAGAGTTCAAATGTAACACTGGCACCACAGCTAGAGTTGGAGGCACCAAAACTCCACTCTGAACCAAAGTTCAGAGGGAAACCATGGGTACCTTCTCTCCTTCAACTCCAGTTTCCCGAATTTGGATGTGTGTCCAAGGAAATTGTAGGTGAAGGTACCTCCGGTTTCCTGTTATGTCTGAATTCGGAGATAGAGTTACAGTCTTTATATCTGCCCTAAATTCTGCGTGGCTGGTGAGCACTGCTTTCAGGATTGTTGGGTGTCCTTCTCTGGGTAGAAGGAAGATATGCTTGGCCATGAGAAGTAAACAACTGTAGGTGTGGGTCCTGGGCAGTTCATACACAAGTTTGGGAACTCATGCTGACCCTCTTCAGGGAAGCCACACCCTCAATGGAATTTGTGGGGAAGGAAAAGGAGCCAAGTCACCAAGAACTTGTCACAGTGAAAGACAGCTTAGGCCTTCCGGTCCCCCAGCAGATACAGATTCAAAGGAGAAAACCCAGGAATCATCAAACTTTAGTTGGACGTGGGGCACATGGAAGTGTCCATGAGATCAAGGGAAAGCATGTAAATCACGAAGGCTGGTGTGAACACACACACACACACACAGAGGATCCACACACATTGAGGGTGAAAGAAGAATCCTTTATAGGGATTTTTTGTCCTTGGGGCAGAATTCTGAAAGTGTCCATGTTGGAAGTGACCCTCAATGGCTGAGAATAAAACACTTGATTGAATTAGGACTGTTGGTGCCCTCGTGCCCATTCAGGTGGTCCAGGCAATAGGTGTAGAGTTCTTGCTTTCTTTTGCTATTTAATGCTCCAGCCTTCTCAGTTAATCACCCTAGGACATGCTGAAGCTTCTTTGATAGGAAGAAGGTGTGCTGACTTTGATGCTCCCAAAAAACCTCAATGACTCTCATAGTGCCAAATTGGTGTACTCCTGATCCAACCCTTGAAGCTCCAGCATTCACTGGTGCCCACTGCCATCTGCTAAGCCTCCCCACTAGCCCTGAGCAAGCTCATTGAGTGATGGTAGTGGCAACGACAGTGGACTCTTTTTTCAATGTGCCATTTCCCCACACAAAATCATGTGGAGGCAGTAGCAGCTTGTGGGCACTGGATCAGGGAGGGGGGCAGGAGAAACCTGGCCACTGAGGCAGAAGTCTACCCCACATCTTTTTTCCACGCCAGCTATTTATCCAAGCCGGCCAGCATTAAGGAAAACAGAAAGAGGGAGAGAAAAGCAGGGGCAAAAGTTGAAAATAGAAAGGTTTTGTGGGGCTGGGGGGAACAAGGTAGAAAGCAAAAAAGCCAGGGCAAAAAGCAGGAAGTAAGCAGAAAGGAAGGGCAGAAGGGAGAAAGCAGGGATTGCACCCCCTCTCCCAGCAAACAAACTAGACCAGACTTACCAGTAGCCAGGGAATCCTCTAGGCAGAGAGATTCCTCCAGACCTTTCTCCCCACCAACAACTTCCTCTTTTGGTCTTACTGGCTGAAACAGCTGCTACTCAAGCCAATCTGATTCCTAGGGGGCTCCTCCTGGCCAGGAAGTAGGGGAAAATGTATTAAAAATATACTCCCTGAAGCAGTTAGGAAGTGCATTTTTAACTCATTATTTTAGTACTTCCTGGAGGCAGTGCCAGGAGGAGCCCCCTAGGAATCAGATTGGCCGGAGCAGCTGGAGGAGCAGCTGTTTCAGCCAGTAAGAGCAAAAAGAAGTTGCAGGTAGGGGAGGAGGGGTTGGAAGAAGCTTCCTGTTCTGAAGGCTTCCCTGGCTGCTGGTAAGTCTGATCCTTTATTAGCTTGTTTGCTGGCGGGGCAGGGCACTGCCCCTCCTGCCCTTACTGACCAGCTGCCACTGTGTGGTGGGGTGTAGAAAAAAAGTCTCCACATGCTGAAGGAGGAAGATGTCTCCTGCTGCTGCCCACCATTGTCCAGTAAGCTTACCAGGGCAAAGCCCAAAGAGGAGACTTACCACCAGCCAGACATCCTTCTTCAGCACTGCCATTCTGGGAGCCATGCAGAAGGAGGAGTAGCTATCTACTGTGCCACCTTCCCAGTTAACTTTCATGGTGCCTGGCCCAGAAAGCTAACTGGGGCACCATGAAGGGCAACACTTGGAGGCTGGAGATCCAGTGTGCTATCGGGGGACCCAGTGCAGGGATTTACCTCCAGGGTCCCCACTGCCTGGTGCTGACTTTGTCACTCCACTCCAATCACATATGGAGATTTCTGTAATGCTGCTCTTTTGTGTGCCTCAGTGGTAATGTCTGAAGCCTACAGTAATATGGGATGAGCCCATTTTGCAGCTCCTCCTCACACCACGGTTGTTTCTCCACACACCGGTTTCTGGGATGGGTTATGCAGGCATGGAGAGATCTGTCAGTGTGAGCCTGCAAAGCAAATGTTCCTACATGGCTTGAGCACATGAACCAAACCACACATTACAGGAGACGGCACTCCTGAAGGATAGAAGTGTACAACAAGCAAACTAAACAATGGCCTAATGTTGTTGGGAAACAATTTATACATACCACACCTGAATATTTTGCCTACTTTCCCTTCTGTTCCTTTGCAAACTTCATGTTCCAAAAGAAAGGAAGAGCATGTTAATTTTATGGGTGGGGTGGTTGGGGGACTCATCCTCTTCCCTATCACGTGCACCTCACTGTGAAACACCCCTGCCTATTTTGCAAACAACCTGAAGATGACAGTAGCGCCACAGTTATTACCAGGGCAATGCACTAATCTCTGAGAGCTACTGCTGCCTATTGTGCTGCTACCCAGCAACTGGATAGTACTCACTAGCTTTCTAAAAGCTGTAGATAGAGTCACAGTCCTCCTGTTTCAGTTATCCCAGAGGGACTGTACTGTCAGAAGAAGATTATTAATATTTATGAGTGATTATCTAGGAAATCAGACTTCTTAATAACATGGCATAACCATTCTCATAATACCCTTTTTAAGGAAAGAGTGGATCTTGTTTATCGCAGTGCCGAAGGTTGTTGGAAGGGATGAAGTGAATAACTGATTAGGCATGATCTTTCTGATCAAAGAAATATTGAAGAATGAATATCTTTTTCTACAGAGATAAAAGAGTGATGGGACTCGCAATTATAGATGGGAAGCACTACTCTTTGCATGCTATGTTCATTTGCATTTTTATCTTTAATCACGTACTCTTTAAATAGAATTAAATTGATTTATTTCATTCTGGGAGCAATTTTGGATTAATTTTAAAAGGTTTTTTCTTGTCTAGGAAAGCCAATTTGATTCTGTTTTGTCTAAGAAAATAATAGGCTCTACTTTGTTTTATTGTGCATTGGTCTAGTGGGGGCACTCCTGTATTTCCTTACACTGTTGTTCTTCAATCACCTACTGAAAGATCTACAGAAATAAAACACCAAACTAAGATACTGATGCAGAGTTTATTTGGAGTGGGCAGCGAAAACAAAACCCACTGCATTCTGAGGGCAAAGAAGAACATTGACATCCTCAATGGAAGCAAATGAGCGCAGAAACAATTTTAGCTTAACTGTCATGCCAGTAGGGTTCTTTTTCACAACAGACATTGCTTCTATAGTCATTGATGGTCTCCTTTCTTCCCTTATTTCATTCATGGAATTGATCTTACCAGCAATCATGAGAAGAGGGGAGAGGAGAAAAATGACACAGCACCAACCCTCCCCCTCCATCCTTTGGGAACTATGTGCCCTCCCGCACTATTTCTTCAGTTCTTACCAGCAATCCCCAGATTCTCAGCGTAACCATGTCTGCTTCACAGATAATCATGACTCACAGGCATTAGTTCTTTCAAGTTAAGATTTTTATCAATGGAATGACTCACAGGAGCAATGTGGGAATTACATGGAGATACAACTAGTGATCCACCACCATACCCACCACTAGGGCCAGTGGAGAGCCAGTGTGGTGTAGTGGTTAGAGTGCTGGACTAGGACTGGGGAGACCCGAGTTCAAATCCCCATTCATCCATAAAACTAGCTGGGTGACTCTGGGCCAGTCACTTCTCTCTCAGCCTAACCTACATCACAGGGTTGTTGTGAAAGAGAAACTCAAGTATGTAGTACATCGCTCTGGGCTCCTTGGAGGAAGAGCTGGATATAAATGTAAAAAATAATAATAGGGCCCAACTGGCAGCTCACAAATTCAATCAACCCACTTTTGCTGCCTGCCTTGAAACAAGGTGGTTGTCAAACTCCAGGCAAGACACAATACATGACTAGTTCTGCAGTGATTCATGCTTATTTCTTCAGTTAGTGAAGCTGAAGCAGTAAAGGCAAGAATGGCAAGAGGAAGGTTTTTCCAGTCTCCAAAACATTTCTAGTAGAATAGGAAGTGTGAAGGCATGAACCTTCTCCAGAGAAGTAAAATACCAGCAAACAACTGCAGTCAACTGGCGTCATACAAAAGGAAACCCCACCCTTTGAGCACCAGAAATTTTTTTCACCTGACAAAGAGTTATGCTCGAGCAGAGCAATCATTTTTCTAGTACAACATCCCATTTCCCACAGTGGCCAACCAGATGCCTTTAGGAAGCCCACAAACAGGAAGTGAAGGCATGACTCTTCTCCCACAGTTACTCCCCTGAAACTAGTATTCAAAAGCATTCTGCCCCTGAATCTGAAGGTAGCATAAAGCTAGCAATACTAGTAGTTATTGATAGACTTGTCTTCCATGAATTTGCCGAATCCCTTTTAAAGCCATCTAAGTGAGTGATCATCACCACATCTTATAGTAGCCAATTCCAGATTAATTGTTGAAGAAATACTTCTTTGTATCCATTTTAAATCTCCTGTGAACTAGTTTCATTGGAAGGTCCCTCCCTGGTTCTAGTACTGTTACGGAGGGAGAAAAACTTGTGTCTGTCCACTCTTTCCACACTACAGGAGGCAGTGTTTATTTGCAGCAGTTCTGTTCCTGTCTATTTCTGCAGATAATAAGACTGCAAATAAAGAGACCTTAATCCTATGGGGAATGGTGGGTTAGGTTTCTAAGCACACTGAAGCATGCTGAAAATCACAAGAAAAAGCAGCAGGGAGCAAAAATAAACAGAAATAAGCACAGTATCTTGCTCTCCAGCTCTCCAGCAATGCCCCCAAAACTTCAAGATCCTTTGGTTTTTGTTCTTTATTTAGGGTTCCCCTGCCCCCAGAAAAGAGCCACAAAATAGCTCAGCACTAGCAAATAGCGGCAGGAAATGACATCAGAAGTCATTTCCGGCCACTCAAGAAGCATGGATAGGTGAAAATAACCCTATTTTTACCTCATGAATAAAGAAACTGGGTCCCTTGACTGTGGGTGCCAGGACTATGGATAACAAGGCCCATCTGTATGTATAAATTGTCATCTTTTCCCCCTCACAGCACCATCTGCTGGCCATTTGTGGGAAATCTGTGGTGAAAATTAAACTAGTTTTAAAGTGGTTTCAAAAGATGCGGTTTTCATAAAAGATTTCCCGCAAATGGCTAACAGATGGTGTTGTAAAATAGTGCAAGGAGGAAGTAAGCAATGTGAACAGGAAATAAATAAACAGAAAAACAATGTGCAAAAGGGAGGAACATAATGTGAACAGAGTCAAAGACCTTCCATTTTCAAACTGAATAGTTTCCCACCTAGAAACACCCTTAATCACCTTTTCCCCAAACAAGCCACGTAGGAACATAGGAAACTGCCTTATATCGAGTCAGGCTTTTGGTCTATCTAGCTCAGGACTGACTACACTGACTGGCAGTGGCTCTTCAAGGTTTCAGGCAGGAGTCTTTCCCAGTTCTATCTGGCACTTTTTTCCTAGCTCTACAATATCCTTTCTGAGTTGTGGGGATCAGAATTGTACACAGTATTCCAAATGTGGCTGTATCATAAATAAGGGCATTATAATATTATCAGGTTTTTAAGAATCCCTTTCTTAATAATCCTAAGCATGGAATTTACCTTTTTCATAGCTGCTGCACATTGGGTTGGTATTTTCATTAAACTATTCTCCATGACTCCAAGTTCAATTTCTTATTAGTCACCAGCTGCTCAGGCCAATTCACGGATGTGTGAATTTGGGATTTTTGCCCCAATGTTGCTCACTTTACATTTATTTACCTTGAATTGCATTTGACGTTTTGTTGGCCATTCAACCAGTTTGGAAGGATCCTTTTTGCAGTCTGACTTGGTTTTCATTACCCTGAAGAGCCTAATGTTGGCCACTTCACTACTTACTCCTAACTCCAGAGTCCAGATCACTTATTAAAAATGAAGCCACTGGTCTCAACAGAGATCTTCAAGAGGACCTCACTTCTTTCTTTCCTCCACTGTGGAATTTGTCTTATTTATTCCAATGATCTTCATGTTCTTTAACTTGATTTCTGAGATTTCATCAAGCATTTCCACATACATTCAAGCATGTTTTCTAAGTCATTATGACTAGAAATGTTTCTTAAAAGCTAAATATATGTTTGCTGCAGTTCTTAAGATTCTGAATTCTGAATACTAGCTATTAATTGCTGGAGACTATTCTCTGACTCAGCTTTGATATATCAAGAATTAATGACTACCCAGCAAAATCTAGATACTCGGAGTGATTTTCCCAAACAAAAGACTCCTCAGAAATTCATTTATGTCAAACAAAAAAATCCATTTATGTCAAAACACAACTGTTAACATTTTCAGTACATCCCATATGTATTATAGCCACAGTCATTTGTAGAGATGACACAGCTATCATTTGCTGTGTGTGGAGGATGGATGCTTTAGATAAAAAGAAAATGTAATGTGGAATATACTGCATAATGTGATGGCCAAAAGAGATCAACCAAGATGTTTTGAACACTATGCCAAACGTTTCTCTTTCACAGAGTAAAGTTCTAAAAGTTCTGGGTTTTTAAAAAAAATTATTATTACTTTAATCACTCCATCATAAGATTGTTTTGTGGCAATTCAGGAAGATTCAGGAAATTAGTGGAAATTTTGGTGGATGGAAAATGGTCACCCATTCTATAGACAGAGAATTTGAACTTTTAACCTTTTCTTAGCAGCTAAAATAGCATGGACTAATAAATGAGAAAAATGTACCCCAGGCTCCATTTTATTTGCTTACATATTGCCTTTTCTGCAACAATTCTGTCCATCTACAGAGAGTCCATTAACAAAATATGAAAGGGAGTGATAATACACAAACATAGCTGCCAGGTGAGGAAGTGAAGGAACCAAGGAAGCACTAGCAAACCCATTAAAACAAATTTTCCTTTCTATCATGTATAGAATCTCCAGAGGACAAAAAATATGAGAACGATACAAAACAAATGACTTTATTTATATTATAACTTATGTGGTATTTTAACTGTTTATGTTTTTAAAATTATTTTCATAAGGCTCCCCCCCTTATGTTCTGAGATATATATTTCCTAACAAGAAGAATGACCTTCTTTACAAACAAAAACAACAACCAGGCAACTTCCAGACTAAGGCTGCATTCACATGTAACGGAAAGAGCCTGGGGTTGAATTCCTTGTACATCCAAATGTGTGCAACCATGGTTCCGTCAGAAAAGCAAACTCCAATTTGAATCCTTCCAATTTGGCCCTCAGGTTGAGGTAAGTTTAGCTTTTCCTACCTGAGGCTTGTGTTCGGAAATGTTACGTCTGAATGCAAAATTGAAGTTACAGTGAGCTGTAACCGGAGTTGAGGGATGAAGCTCCGCCCTCACTCTGGCTGTGACTGGCTGCTAGAAGGAAGCCCACACAGCCAGTTCCCCCACCTGCGCAGCAAGTTTTCTCTCCTCTCCTCTCTGCAGTCTCCTAGATTGCCATTTTTAATGTCTACGAAGCACGTGGTGTGTGTGTGTGCGTGCGCGCGAGGGAAACAGCGGTTTCCCGTTATGTGTGAATGCAGCCTAAGTTAATCATAACTAAGTCAGAGGCGGCAAACCCAGGTTCACTTTTCTTCATTGTGTGAAATGAACCATAGTCTTGCCACTCAGTGGTAGATGAGTGCTCACACAACAAAAGGGGCAGGGAATAAGAGAGTCATTCTTTTACGACACTGTTCCAGTATAAAAATTGCTATTATGAAAGAGGTTGGCTTCTGAGCTCACAGAAGTAGCAAATGCAGAATGGAAAAGTTACCAACTCTAGCAGACTGTATAAATAAGCAATGCCTCTATTGTAGCTGGAAGACATTTCTGTTTGCTGTCACACCATAAATGCCTGCCATTACTCTAATAGGAGTAATGTCACGTCTCAGAGTTCAGGTCAGTCCTTCCTTAATCAAGACAAAGCAGTAAATTAGTTTTGCTGGATCAATTGGATTATAGCGCTTCATTTCTTAACTGCATATATGTCTCAGGCATCACCCTTAGCCAAAACATGGTTTGGAACTTTATGAGTCTTCAGTATCAGTTGAGCGCTTGGTTCAACGGCTCCTTTGGGAGACCTTGGTATTGCACTCTCTGGTTCACGCTCTTTCTTCAGATTGGCAGACAGTGCTGAAGAATCTTCTCCACCTGGATTCAGAGTACCACCATCACTACTACTATCCAGGAAATATCTGCATGCTTCATAGTGGATTCATATTTTCTCTCTTCCTGCCATTTTATTTCTTTTAATCCTGGGATTAGCACAAAAATGTACTAATCCAAAATGTGTGTCAGTGATTAAAATACTCCAGTAAAAATGATTTGTTGTGTATGCAAAATCAGGGCCAAACTAGACATGATGTGATGATATATTCTTCCAAAGCTTAAAATTAGCCAAGCAAAGCAGGACTATAGCTGTGAGGAGGAACTTCACACTCCCCCTCACACAATTACCTTGATCAAAATTACTCTCCCCACCCCCCAAGTTGCAGTAAGCCCCATTATTCTACGTGGGTTGCAATACAACTTGAGGTGGAAGGGGGGAATTCAATCAGTGAAATGGCATTATGGGAAAGGATTAAAACAACATCTCCAGACCCATGGCTGTGATCTAAATCTCCCCCATCTTATGTTTTGAAAAACATATGGAGTCAGTTTGAACGAGCGCCCACTAGCACAAATGTTCAGGCTGGGGGTGTGCACTTTCATGGCACATGAAACACGATGTTACTAAAGGATATCCTGGCGCACTTTCAGAGTGGCCTGTAATTGAATGAGAGTAGGGATGGTTCAAGTTCGAACTGGACTGATCCCCAATGGGAGCGGTGCTGGTCTGAGTTCAAACTGGACTGACCCCTGGTTCGAAGAACTGGCTCGGTCTAGTTTGACGGGTATACTTGTAAAGGGGAATCTGGCGAGGATCCCCTTCACAAGTAAAAGGCATTCTGTACAGTAAATGGGTGTGTGTGTGGAGATATTGGTGGCAAGGGCTACTTCAACCCCACCCCACCCCGCCCACGGCCTCTCAAATGACAGCCCAGGCTGACTGTGGCTCGGTTTGGGCCTCCGTGTGTTGGCAGAGGCCAAAATCGGGCCACAGCCATCCCGGGTGAGGAACCCCCACCACCGCCTATGATGTCTCTGCTGAGGCTGCCTCCACTACCCCCACCACCCTAATTTTGAAAGGTAAACATTAACTTTTCTCTCCCCGCCCCAACATATACTGCAGGGAATGCCCTTTATTTGTAAAGGGAAATCCCCACCAGATTCCCCTTTACAAGTATACCCACCAAGCTGGCCCACAAGCCATTGCAGCCCGGTTTGGTGGTCAAAGCAGACCGGACCCGGTTTGGTCAAACTCGAGCCCAGATTGGGCTGGGTCAGCTCAAATCTAGCCTGGATTTGAGCTGAACTGGCAAAACTGGTTACATATACATCCCTATGAGAGAGGTGATTATCCAAATCACCTTTTTTACATGTGCTCCCAAACCCTTTTAAAAATAGGGTTTTGTAGTGCATGCAGGGGACAGTTCCAATGAATTTTCCCCTCATGCCACTATGGGATGTCTCAACAGTGTGCTGGGATGTCCCCTAGTTAGGGATATGCACTGGACCGGTTCGGTTCGGTTCGTGTCTAGCACTATTTAAAATTCCCGAGCAAGACTGTTGCTTTATGGACCTCCAAACTGGTTCAAAAGTCCAGCAGTTCATCCAGTTTGAAGGTGGGGGGCTAACTTTAAGGACTGGGGAGGGTGCTCTTACCCCCACTGCCACCGTGTTTTCCCTGCCAGCACTGTCATTAAAATGCTCCAGCAGGGTGGCAGCATCCCTCCTTGCGTGGTGGGCCGGAAGTGGCCAGAAGTGTCCACTGCATGTGCACACATGCACACGTGCAGCAGACACTTCCAGCCACTTCCAGTCCACGACATACTGGGGCAGCAACGAGGTATGCTGTTTTCCTGTGGGACCATTTTAATTACAGTGCTAGCAGGGGGAATGGGGGGGGTAAGAGCACCCTCCCAGTCCTTAAAGTTACCCCCCCCCGACACACACACCTTCAACCCGGCAATCGCCAGTTCCATGCCCATCCCAACCCCTAGGGACAACAGGGCAAGTGTATTCTAGGTTCTTCCTCGCCATTAACATGTGTGCCGGTGGACGCTCATCCAAACTGGGTCACGGATAATCCCATCACAGACCCCACACATCTCATTTAGTTTGGCTAAGAGTCAACTTCTGGCTGTGTATTTCTGACAATATATACTTTCTTTTTAAAACCTCTGTGCAATCTTAAATTGTCCACTGAATTATCATCTGTCATTCTTAGATATTGTACTTGATTCCTCCGAATCTAATTTAACATGCATGCTAACCACTTTCCACTCCATGCAATCACTCCCAGTTTCCCTCTGCTATGGGCCTGCATGGAGAAATTATTGCACTGTGAACTGGGATAGCCGTCAGCAACAATTTCTACAACGGAGGCAGCACTTTCTGCCAAAGCTGCAATTATGGGAATTGCTGCAAGTATCCAGGTATAGTTCAAACCACTCAGCCATTTTCTCATAGAATCCGATACTTGGAATTATGAGGGACCATGGCATGAAGGGGGGAGGGGAGGAAAGACCCAGTGTCCTGTTTGCGTGTGTAAATCAGCCCTTAGAATAGTAGGAATCAAGCAGAATAACTGAGAATGGGAATCATGCATAGGATAATTAACTCTTCCATTGAAAATGAGCTTCACAATTGGGCTGTGGTGTTTTGTAACAGCAGGAGATCATCTTGTGATGATGTTCTCTTTCACTGACATTACTACTTAATTTCTTTCTCTTTGAAGGTTTTATGAGGATTGGGTGCAGCTGTGCCTCATCAAGCCTCTTCTTATTAGACATTATAAGGGACCTGATTAGTTTAGAGCTAGATTCAGCTGCTGCTTGTGGAGACCTTGGCTCTGCCCTTCCTAGTGTGCTCTTTCCACAGATTTGTAGATAGAGCATTTCCCATTTATATTCAGAGAGTTACCACAAGCTGATAGATGTGCACACAGAGTACTCTGCCCTCCGCCTTCCCACTCCAGAAGATAGTTGTGTGATTCATAATGAAGTAGTTTCTTGCATCTCCTGATAATGTGATTTCTTTTAATTTCTCTTTCTGTTTAGTCATAGAGTAGTGCATACGTGTCTGGCACTATTTAAAATTCCCGAGCAAGAGTGTTGCTTTGCCAGATTTGAGGCTCAAAAGAAATCTCTTAATCCTAATAAAAGCAAGCAGAGCTGAGCAAACGGCAGTCAATAGACAGTAATTTGAAGTCTGACCTGAAAATAATCTAGATAGAATCCTTGAAAGAGTCAGAGATTTATGAAGGAATTTGGGGGCCCTTTTTGGAAGAGGCTTATCCTTGAAGGTTTTCCCTCCCTTACAGAGCAATTAAGCTAGAGATGGTAACGTTTCCTTTACCAGCTACTTGTGCATTCAGCAGGCATTCAAATGAGTGATCAAAGACACACAATTCACAAGAGAACAGGTACTAGTTTTACTGGATACAGCAAGATGTCTACAACATGGCTGACTTGTAGGGAAGTTGAGGAAACAGATTTAGGTGGAATCAAAAGTGGGCTGTCACTGTATTTCTTCATTTTATGTGCACAAAATGGAAGCCCTTTTCACATGATCATTGTCAGAGCTATGAGAATACAAGGTGAGATAAATGGTCAAGAGGGAGAGGAGGCCTGACTGCTGGGCAACAGCTTGCTCTTTTCTCCCTCTCCTGTCTCATTGACATGCTGTTGGCTCGCGGCTGGGGGACTCATATCAACTTCAAGCAAGATGAGTCTTCTCCAGGAGAGGAGGAGTGTCTGGCAGCATCCCTCCCTCTGCTTCTCCCAATTGGTTAGTGCTCAGTTCAGCCCACCCCTCTGTCAACCTGACTGACAGAATCAACAGTGTCAAAATTTTGCCTGATCATCAGCCAGCCAGTCATGAGCGAAGGAGAAGATATGAATACTGCCTGACACTTCTCTCCTGAAGCTGAGACTGGGCTGGGGAAAAAAAACAGTTCAAGGAATTTAAGGGCCTTTTTAAAATTCTGCCCATTTTCCTGCTGCCTCCCACAAAACACTCCTTAGCCACTAGGGATATGCATGGAACCGGTCCGGAGGCCCTTTATGGGCCTCCGAACTGGTTCAAACAGTGGCTGGTTCTGCCAGTTTGATGGTTCAGCTTTAAGGGTGGGGGAGGAGCACTTACACACACACCCCACCGCATTTCCCCCACTGGTGCTTGGTTCCTTAAACATCCCCCTGAGTGGCAGCGTACCTCCCTGTCGCCCCCTTCGCTATGTTCATCGTAAGTACCTGGAAGTAGCTGAATGTAGCGAAAGGGGCAACAGGGAGGTACACTGCTGCCCCGGGGGATCGAGTGCCAGCGGGGGTGGGGTGGGGTAAGTGCATCCTCCCCCACCCTTAAAGCTGCACCCTCCCATCAAGAAGTCCCCCAACGGTTCCATGCACATCCCTATTAGCCACTAGGTTCAGTTACCCATGGAAAATGTTGACAGGGGTGTGTGTGTGTGTGTGTGTGTGTGTGTGTGTGTGTGTGTGTGTGTGAGAGAGAGAGAGAGAGAGAGAGAGAGAGAGAGAGAGAGAGAGAATGGGCAAATAAGAAAGATAAACGTTGTTGTGTAAATATATGAAGTGACTGTAGTAGCTATATATGTTTAAAAATGTTTCTGAGCCAAGGGAATGTCTATGTGCAAGTGTGTATGAGAAAGTGTCTGTATGTGTGGGGAGTATATGACATTATTTAATAAGAGTGTGCTGTAGTGGGCAGCCAGCCAGCACTGATAGAGTTAACTGGGAAAAAGCAGTTGACCTTGATTGACAGACTGGTGACCCTAGGTCATTACCCAATTGGTTAACTAGTGGGCAGAACTAAAGGGCTCCTATGGTCTGCTGTGAAGAAGAAGTGTGTGCCCAGGTGAGAGAGGAGCAATGGAGTCTTGCCAGATTCTCACAGGGTGAGTATGGCAAATCCTTGAGGGTCAGAGTTTTTCAAGAACTGGTCTCACCTAGGTCTTGGTGAGGTCTGAGAGAAGGAAGTTAAGGCTTAAGGCTTCAGAAGGTTAGACTTAGGAGAAAGTGTTTTAGTAAGACTTGCATTATAAGTTATTTTCTTTTGTGTGTTGCTTTGTATCCCCAAGTACCTGCTTTTGCAATTACCTATCTTCTCAATCTCAGGCAAAGGATATATGATATAGAGTGTTAAACTGACCAGGGATCTATTCCTGTTGGTGTCCATTCTAGCAACCAAGCTCTGAGCTTTAACCTTGCTAGATATCTAAATTTAATAACTGTACCAAAATATTGCAGAGTGTTGTCACAGGCACGATGCAATGCCTTGCAAACAGCAGACTTGTAAGAGAGATACCAAAAAATCCACTACAAAGAACGTACTTGTCCCTGCAACTCAGGAGAGATTGAAACAACGGCACATGTGCTCTTTTACTGCCAATTTTGCTGAGATATACGGCATAAATATAGAACCCCTTTCATTACCTGTCATCCAGGTTGTACAGATTATTTTTATCTCAATTATATTTTAACTGACCAGAATGATTCAAGATCTTATAATGTGGCTAAATTCTGTTTAATAGCCAGTAAAATTCACCAGGAGCTGATTAAGAATCATTTCTAGCTGATCTGTGTGTTTAGCCACTATATCATAACCTTGTCGGTTTATTTTGTTGTGCTTCTGTTCGTAAACTCTACTGTTCTGTGACTGTAGCAAAGGATTGATTGATTGAATTACATATCTTCAACTTCAGTCTAGTAATGAACAAGTAAAGCACTGCCTGAAAACATCTGGGTGTTTGAATACTCTTGTAACCACTAAGCTAATATTATTTGCAACAACTATGTATGACATTCTGAACTGGCTTAATATATCTATAGCTATATGTCACCTTAAGTGGCACAATGGGGAAATGCTTGACTAACAAGCAGAAGGTTGCCTGTTTGAATCCCCTCTGGTAATATATCGGGCAGCAGTGATATAGGAAGATGCTAAAAGGCATCATCTCATACAACGTGGGAGAAGGCAATGGTAACCCCCTCCTGTATTCTACCAAAGAAAACCAGAGGGCTCTGGTGGCAATGTTACAATCTACCAGAGATTCTTCTTTTCTTTTTAATTAATTTTAAACTCAGTCAGCTCATTAGGTAACAGGGAGGGGTGACTCAGCAATAATCCCTCCTATATGAGTTGGTTGGCTGGGTCTGTTACTTACATATGCCCTGTTACTTACATATGCCACAAACGTTTTGTTTTTCAGTATGTCCTTTCCATTCCCCTACAGCAAAGACATGGGGGGAGGAAAAAAGCATGAGAGCAGGGGCCAATCTTCACTTCTGGCCACTCCAACCTACCTTGCTATGCTTCTGATCACTATACCCTGAACATGCTGAAGCTGCTGCACCTGCTGTGTCTACACCTGACCTTCACACATTCAACTGCGTTTCCAAATAAAGCCTATGCATGTTCAAGCTGCACACAAGTGGGATATCTGTGGAACCTCAAACTTTGCATAAGATGGAATCCTTAATTACACAGGAAGTTGTTTGTGCTTAGGTTCTGTTAAGATGTCCAGCTGAATATGCAAAGGTTGGATATGGGGACAGCAAACAGGATCTCCCCTACACAAACATCCAATCTATGCAGCTATGTCATACTAATAATGAATAGGGCTAATAAATCACAGGTAGGGGGTGAGGGTGTGCGGCAAGGTGCAAGAGTAGTTCTCTTTGGTGGATTGTACTATTAAGGACCTTTGAATCAGCAGGTAGGCACCATGGAAACTTTAATTCCTGCCATGTCAATGGGAGTCTTGTATTCAAGGTTCTTCTATATAACCCTGGTTAACAAGGTTAATTCTGATCAATGTAACGAAAGCACTTTAGCTTTCTTTTGAGAGGCTGAGAGCCTATCTATCTATCTATCTATCTATCTATCTATCTATCAGAGCCCCTGGTGGTGCAGTGGTAAAACTGCCGCCCTGTAACCAGAAGGTTACAAGTTTGATCCTGACCAGGGGCTCAAGGTTGACTCAGCCTTCCATCTTTCCGAGGTTGGTAAAATGAGTACCCAGAATGTTGGGGGGCAATATGCTAAATCATTGTAAACCGCTTAGAGACCTTCCAGCTATAGAACGGTATATAAATGTAAGTGCTATTGCTATCTATCTATCATATTTTTATACCGCCATGATATGTACATCTCATGCTCAGCCCACCATTTGTGTTCAGAGGCTTACATTCTTTTGAGCTACGGGGCCTGATCCAGATTGAAACCACAGCGGGAGAGAATGGAGCTTTGCTCCAGCTACAATCTCAATACAGATTTGCGAGTGCTATAAGGTCCCAGGCTCAATCTCAGGCACCTTCAGGTAGGACATAAGAAAAATCATAATTTTCACCTCATTGCTACTAAGTATATTTAACATTCAAATAAGTCACTATAAAACAAAAAGGATCTGAATAGCAAGAATCTTTTTCTAAATGACGGTACAGAGAACCTTATGGAGGCAGCTGAAGTGCAAAGCTAGTCATGATGAAAGTATTCACTCACCTAATGAGGGGTGGTTGTTTTTTTACCACTTTGACACGAGCTCTCTCCACTCATGCATTTTACTGATTTTTACCCAATTCTTTCAGAGGCCACCATTCTGTCTCACGGTTGAACACCAAGGTCTGGAAAAAATGTCTGATAATGCAAATCACTTTAGAAATGATGAGCCATTGTGTTGACGCCTATAGAGTTGTAAACATGTTTGTCTTAATTGTGGCATCGTAGGATTTGTAGCCTGATCAAAAGATGAAAACAGCCCAGATTAATGACTCCTCTCAGCCCATGTTCTGACAGCCCCCTTTTCAAAGCACCAATATTACCCACTTTAAAAATGGATGGCTGCCAACATTTGACAGGCTGCCGCTGCTTTCAACATGCCAGATGGTACTAAAAATTCAAAATATTTCCTATAACAGCTGTATCTTTGACAACAAAATTAATATGAGCAGAACTTCCACTCCTGTACACAGGCCACACTGGCCAGATTCCTTGGTTTAACATATAATATAACAAGGTATTTTAGAGTTTAAAAAAAGAGATCTGATCAACTTGGCATTGGGTGTCAATCATGTATCCATGTCTGGTTTTCAAAACCAGATGCAAAGCTCTATCCTCTTTATAGTTTAGCAGCTGCTCTGATAAGACTGTAAAATACACCTTCCCCTAGAGTGACAATAAATGTGTTAACACTTCCTTGAAACTAGCCCTTGCCTAAAACTCATCAGCTTCTTGCCTCAAGCTCTGTCTTTGTGCATTTGGGGACATAAATCTTACAAGCATATTTGAACAGAAAAAGAATGACTCTTCAGAATCTGGGTAGTAGACTTTGGTATTTTTAAATCCATAACTTTGATGCTAAAGAGACAAAAATCTATTTTTAAAACACACACACACTACTTTCAGCCTGAAAATTTCTGTCTTTTAAAACATCAATCACATTGGTCAGTGTCAAATCAGCAGAAGAAATATAGCCTGGTTAAACCAAAGCCCTTCAATGTGAGCTGATACCTTTAAACCAATTTTATTCTACAAAGTCATTGCACTAAGGCCCCAGTCCTTGTTTGTTTGCTTGAGGCTGCAATTCCATGTATAAATACCAGGGATAAACTCATTCCAAAGAGTGGGACTTCTGAATAAACAAGCGCAGGACTGCACTGCGTGAAATTTCTATTGTAGTTTTCATAATAAAAACTACATTCAAGGCATTACAAAACTAGGTTAAAAGAAAAACAATACATGTCACAATAATCAAAAGTGCCAGCTGCACATTGAGCTACTGGTCCAATGGAGAGGTGCACTTTCTGGTTCCACGCAGTGTGCACCCTGCCCATGCTGCTTCCAAAGGCAGGCAGCTCTGTGTCTACTATGGAGCTGGCACAGAGCAGTGGTAGTTGCAGTGTTAATCCCATTATTTGCAAGTGCATGATGTACTCCTTAGTAGGCAAGGAGGCTCCCTCCACACCCTCGGAAGCAGCATGGGCAGGCTGTAAAGACGTGCAGAAGCAGAGGAGGAGAAGCATGGGAGGGGAGCTGGTCTTGTGGTGGCAAGTATGACTTGTCTCCTTAGCTAAGCAGGGTCTGCCCTGGTAGCATATGAATGAGAGACTTGATGTGTGAGCACTGTAAGATATTCCCCTTGGGATGGGGCCGCTCTGGGAAGAGCAGAAGGTTTCAAGTTCCCTCCCTGGCTTCTCCAAGATAGGGCTGAGATAGATTCCTGCCTGCCACCTTGGAGAAGCCGCTGCCAGTCTATGAAGACAATACTGAGCTAGATAGACCAATGATCTGACTCAGTATATGGCAGCTTCCTATGTTCCAGATAAGGACAGTGACTTCCCATGGAGAGATTCCAGAATATAGGGGTTGTCTCTGGGAAATAGGGGCAGCCGGAACCTATGCAATTGACATACAGAATGTTAGGATGCAAGCGGGGGTGGGGGAGAAAGAAAAATGAAAGAGGGCAAGGAGAGAGAGAGAATTTACATGCCCAAACACTTTATAGCTTATAAATAGACAGGATTAGGATTGGGCGCAGGGGAACGTATGCCATAAGGTGAAAATACTTCCTGGAAATACTTCTTGTAAAAGGAAGAGAGGCATATTTTCCATTTCCAGCCTTACAGAAACAACCTCTATAAAATGCTCAGGTTTGAACTGGCAGCCAGTACCCAACCTGACCATTGTGTTCACAGCAGTTTTCTTCTCCCCTCCTGAAATTCCTCCCTCCAGGCAAGTCCTGAACAGCACCACAAGGCTCTTGTTCCATACTAGCCCAGAAACACTCCTCTTGGAACTTGTTGCAGGTCCTACTTGTAAAAAAAATACTGGCCGACATACAGAGCAAGGATGCACCAGTGTAACAAGAATTGCATTGCCAGACTGTGGACAAAGTGTCAGCACATCTCCAGAGCGGCTGTGATTGACCACGATGTTGAAGGGGGCATACTGAGCATGATCGTGCCTATTCGGAATGGTCCGCCCACCCTCGGCATGGAATGGGCATTTGAATCCCTGGAATCCATTCCAGCACTTCTTCTAACAGCGATTGCAGCACCTGCCTCCAAAGATCCCCACAACAAGATTGTCCCTCACAAGCACAATTTCTGAGGTGGGGAGGAGAGAACTTGGGGAGCACAATTTTACTGTTACTCAGGAAAGGGAAGGGAACATGATGACTTCCAAGGAGAGGATAGAGGGAAGACAAAGGATCCTGACCGGGGGTGGTGGTGGTCTGTCCTGCCATGACCTAGGATGCTCTTGCAAGGGCTCACCCCAGCAAATCAGTCAATGCAGACCAAGCCATACTCCTGCTCCCCTGGCAGCTTGCTGCTGGTGGACTAGTCTATTGAGGAGAACCATTGGGTTAGACACCTTTGGTCTTCCATTGGACTGCAGATTCCATTGGACTGCAGTTGAGCTATTCCAAGAAAGGGACCCCCACTCTCTCTGGTTAAATATAGAACTTTTGCAATGCAAACCCCTTCCCCCAGGAAGCCTCACAAGGACCCAAAGGAGATTGTGATGCTCCAGGTGTCAGAGCCTAGCTGTGTGTGTGGAAAGGGTGCAGAGATGGATCTTTACCCCCATTCAAAATTCCTGGGTTAAGGTCAGCATTGTGCTATACACAGATCTGCCACCATGGGGAGTTGTGGGAGAGGGGAGCCCCGATTTCCAGCAATTACAGGAAAGTAGGGTCGCTGTTTCAGGGCACAAGCAAGGGAGCACATGTCCACATGGATGGATGGGCTGGCAGGGGCGCACTTTGACAGCTATTTGGCAGTGGTCACCAAAACAGGGAGCTCAGTTGCTGAGCTACCCGTCCCTGTGGCTTTCCTGTATTGAGCAACCTGGCTCAATATAGAGCTTCCGTAGCCTGACACTCTCATGAGACAGCTATCTCTGGGAGAAGGGGTTGCTTTGACGTCACACATTATTAGAGATTCTGCCTGGCACTCCAGTCTCCACAAATGGTTCTTCTCATGAGTTGTGACACTTTGAGCCCATCCTGTCATCCCGTCCCCTTTCCCTCCTACTTGCCAGTGGGAAGAGGGAATGCCCCTGTGCGACTTTGCTGCTTGACAGGCTGACAAGCTTGGAATGGGATGTGGTGCTATCCCTGTTGCCGGGCAACTGCATCACTGGATTGAAGGCAGGAAGGACGGGACTGGTGTTCAAAGAGGCAGCCATCAAGAAGCCCACATGGAGCGGGTGTGATCCCAGGTGGATCTGTGCTGTGCTGCCATCTCTATGAGGGTGGAGTTTGGTGAGGCAAACTGCAGGTCGCTTTTGCTGCGAAACCACTATTGCATGCAGAGTTCCAACCTCTGCACAGGAAAAATGCAAACACTGTGGACCCACCCTGAATCCTACAAGCTATACATTTCAGTGCCATCACTGTAAAATGTTAGTGGACCTTTTGTGAAGGCAGGGGTTCTCAAACTTGGGTCCCCAGATGATGTTGGACAATAACTCCCATCATCCACTTTGGCCATAGCAGCTGGGGATGATGGGAGTTTGAGATCCCACGTTGGAGAACTCCTGTGCTAAGTTCTTTTACAGTCGCCAGGCCACTGAATAAGTCCATGCTATTATGTTGCCAGCTGTTATTATTTTGAGTATAGTCAAAAGCAACTCCATACAAATTGGTCTCGGGAGGGCCTGTGCTCAGGAAGGACTTGTACTTTGCTAAAGCCAAGGCAGCCAAAACCACCATTCATATTGACAAGAGAGGAAGGCAATTCTATAGACCCCACCTGCGAGGATTCTAACTGCCATCAAGTCTTCTGTCCTAGGTGTGTGCAGTTGTGAGTATGACCTCTTTACCTAGACAGTGCTATGTATTCCACTCCCATATTGTTCTGGGGCTGGGTGCTTGCTCTGTCTGTCTGTCTAATTTATATACCATCTGACTCCAAAGGGTCTAGGTGGTTCACAAAAGTAAATACAATAAAAGCAGAATAAAACCACCATTAAAACAATAGTTTAAAACATTCAGAGATTACTAAAAGCCAGACTAAAAAGATGCTTCTTCAGGCCTCTTTTAAAGGCAGGTAAAGTTGTTGAATCATGAACGGCTATAGGGAGCGCATTCCAGAGCCCAGGAGCGACCACGGAGAAGGCTCACTCCCAAGTCGCCGCCAGGTGAGCGGACGGCATCTGGAGACAGACGTCTCTTGAGGACCTTAATGTGAAGTGGGGATCATGCAGAGTCATGAACCGCACCACACAAAGCATAAATCATGCTTTGGAAGGGACTTGCTTATTGTCCTGCTGAACCATGGAGGACAACACTGGCATGGCCCTCCATAGTAGATATCAGATGTAAGCCAAAGGAGGCTTTCTAGAGTGGAAGATCTATATGATGCGAAGGCAGGATATAAATCGGTTAAACAGACTAACAGATTAACTAATAAATAAATGTTGCAAGCAAAAAAAATACACTATATTTCTGCCATGCCTTTGCAGGCTATTAATCTAATGTTGGATACAGGTCAGCAGTGTGTATATAACTTGATTCAATCTCTTGACTTGACTTCAGAATTACTGAACCAAAACTATACTCACCGTATTATTTGGAAAGCCAAATTCCTGCATGTGGTTGCCTGCCTTTAAATGTGACTTCTGGTGGTCATGTTCTACAGAGTTCAGGTTGTTATATCCTGCAGAGTTCTACAATGTCTATTATAAAATCAATCCCGTTCTTGTAGAGATTGTATTAAAGCTCAATGGACACTTTGCTCCTCCTTAGCCAAGCACAACTGCAATGCAAACACAAGTCTCACCTGAGACTATGAGGCTGATTTCGAGGAGAAATCTGGCTGTGCATGAAGATTGTCCATCATGTTAAAATGCAGTATGAGATACCTGTACAACAAAAGTCATACAGAAGCCCTGGGTTGGGCAGTGCCTGAGTTGGCCTGACTCTGGTCATGGCTTGGAGAGTAACCTGGTTCCTAATCTAATGTCTTTTAGGCACCAGGTAAAGGCCTTTTTCTTTGCCAAGGCTTTCCAATGTGTCACCTCAGCTGGTGTTAATGTTCTTGACCAATTTTATTGACCCTATTTTTATATTCTGTTCCAACTGGAAGTAGTACTGCCATGCAGTTGCATTTCTGCAGTTCTTGCATTTGTGCAGTTGCAGAAAAGGGGCCTTTACAAGGCTGATGGAGTGTTGCTCAGTATGTCAGCCACTATGGGAAGAACTGTCTGCTAGGAGTTGTTGTACAAACAGTGGTGGCTGGTGTGGGTGCACCTTTAAATGTTAATTAGCAGGTGCTTACCTCCCAAACCACCATACCTGAAAGCTCTCCCAGCACCGGTGTGGCTCCCAGCACCCACTGTAGCCGAGGATCAGCTCCACCACTCAGCTGGCCTCTGCACATGTATGGAGGCCATTTACTGGCCACACAAATAGCCACCACCAGCTGAGTGGTGGAGCTGATTCCTCTGCCACAGCGGGTGTTACGCCGCTGCTGGAGTACAACAGATTGGGAGGTATTTTTTTACCCTGTACATGTGTATTCTGTATTTTTCATATTTCTACTGGTTCAAAGTTGTTTGCGGGTTTTGCTTTGTATTCATTGACTTGTTATCCGTGATCCCTGTTCTTTATCTTTGACACTTAAAAACTGACAGGGCCTGGATGGATCAGGAAACCACACTTTTGTTCTCGAGTGGCAGTTTGGGTCCGGCCCCGCCCAGCAACCCCTCTAACAATATCCAGTGTGCGTTATGCGCACGGGGCGTGGCTGAGCCCCAAGAGAATCCCTTCCCTGCCCACAAGTGAGCACTATGGCTTCTCTGTCCTTTTCAGCAGCAAAGGGGGCGTGGCCTCAGGCTCCAAAGAGCCTGAGTGAGTGCTTCCATGTCATTTCAGGCAGCGCTTGCTGCCTAGTCTCCCTTTTGCGCTTTCTCTCAAATGCCGCCTGAAAAGGACGGGGAAGCGCTCACTCGGGGCTCTTAGAAGCCCAGGCATGGGGAGTTCCCTCAGGGGTCTTCTGGAGCCCAAGCCATGCTCCCCGGGGGCTTCAGAGGCCCCTAGCATTGGCAGCCCAGGTTCTTTGAACCCGTGGCTACACCCTTGTTCTCACCATAGATTCCTTCACAGCTGCCAATCCCTCTTCCTCTCTGGTTCTACATTCTTATTGCTTCCTCAACTTCTATGAGTCCAAACTTACCTTCCATATTCTCGGATATATTAAAGCAATTGTTTTACTAAATCTAGAAAAAATAAAGGGATAAGAAACAGATTGAACAAAAACAACCACCCCCTCACTCATAACAAATTCTATCATTGTAATAATGTGTGCAGACATATATTCAGTTTCTATAGATTTGCTACTTCATATACATTATTTTTGAGCAGGCCTCTGGAGACTGTTAATCTTCACAGAAACTTCAGCAGCTCCTGATTCAATGCCTTAGTGCTCAGCAAAAAACATGTGAAATATATATATCTGCAAATGTAGTATAGAAAATTAAAATCTCAAACCGTCATTGCTGTTGCAGACTTTGGAAGCAGCACAAACCCTAATTGTCCCTCTGTATGCTGCGGATGGATGCTGGGGTGTGGAAGGAAAGCTTATGCTAAAATCCTCTGTTGTGCTTGTTTTTAGGGACTGGATGAATTGAAGGAATACATCCAACTCTTTCCAAAATCATATATGCAGAAACATTTGAAAAGAAACAAATGGCATGTTCAGCTCTGCACAATAGCTGACACTTTTCTTCGACATGGCAGCAGAGGGCTTGTGCATGGCAAACTATAGCTGATTTCTAGGTTTGTTCTCTCAACAATATGGGTTTGGGTAGGACAAGGATCCTGCCCAGCTTCAGAAGCTCCTGGGTTTTGCTCATGTGTGAGTAAAAACCTAGGTAAGACAAGGGGGGGAGTCACCTAATGGTGCAGTGGGGAAATGACTTGATTAGTAAGTCAGAGGTTGCTGGTTTGAATCCCAGTTTGGTATGTTTCCCAGACTATGGGAAACACCTATATCGGGCAGCAGTGATATAGGAAGATGTTGAAAGGCATGGGAGGAGGCAATGGTAAACCCCTCCTATATTCTACCAAAGACAGCCACAGGGCTCTGTGGTTACCAGGAGTTGACACTGACTTGATGGCACACTTTACCTTTAGCTAAGAGAAGGGGGAAGTGATTGTGTGGCCTTGTGTTGGGTAGGATTGTGCCACCCTACCCAACACCTGTACCCATCACCTATACCCAAGTAGGAGGAAAAACTGTCCTGCACAGCACAAGTTTTTTTTATTTATTTTAATTATGCTACATGGAAACAGATGACCATGTTCAAGGAAGTCTGTGTGGCTTTGTGTTTAGACTAGGAGATAAAATGAAACCAGGCAAAACATGACCCAGCTAAGCATGTGGGGAAAGTGGAGGCACATAACTGCCATCTGCCCTGAATTTCCACCATGTTTCCTGGCTTATAATCATGCATAACAGAATCATGATTTCCCAATGGCCCCCTCCCTCTCCCCAACCTGTCTATGGCCCATCTCCTGGCCTCTGCAGCAGGCTCACTGGAAGTCTCAAGAGATGGACTCTTGTGAGAGTTGCGATGAGATCCACAGCCTGAAAGGAGGCCAGATGAGGAAGCAGGAGGCTCTCCTGGCATGGGCAGCCTGTTGACTTTCATCACTCAAAGCTCCAAAGGTGGGGGAGTGGGTGTCCAGATATTTAAATATCTGGCCACAAACCACTGAGCCGGGTCTCACGATCGGTGAGACCCGGTTTCTTAGAGTGAGTGGGGAGGGAGCCCTGGGTGGCCGGATTGGCTGCCCACCTGATTGCTGGCTCCATGATGGAGCCGGTGGGGGCTGGGGGGCCAATTGGCCCCCGCAAGCTCCAGCAAACCCTGTGTGAGCGTGCAGGGCATGCTAACGAGACCCCCCAGAGCCGGGGGGCCGCCTTCCCTCCGGGGCTCTCCTCGTGAATAGCTGTGGCACGGAGCGGGTTAGCCACTCAAGAACCACTGGGCTCACAGCCAAGCCCGGTGGTTCTTACAATCGGGAAAAATCAGGCTAGGCTTTCCTAGCCCGATTTTCCCCGATCGTGAGAATAGCCACACTGTGTTTCAGATTGTACAAATTTGCAGAGAGAAAGGTCTGATTTTGAGAGAGCCTGACTGACTGTTTTTCAGAATGTTTCTTCAGTTTATATAAACCCTGTGGAAAGGGTCTGATTTCTTTTGAGAGAGTGCTCACTTTGCTTTTCAGAACTATTTCTCCAGTGTAATACCCACAGAATAGGGTCTGGTTTCAGAGCACAGACTTTGCTTTTCAGAGCTATTTCCCCAGTTGATATTTTCACTATAATCCCTGCAGAAGAGGGTCTGGTTTCAGAGCACAGTCTCTGCTTTTCAGAGCTATTTCTCTAATTTGTATTATGATCCGTACAGAATAGGATCAGATTTCATGTGAGAGAGCACCGACTTCCACCATATCCCTGTAAAAGGGGAGGTACTTTATTAGGACACTTTATGCTAATTGCTTTGAAAACCACTCTTTAAGCTTATGTTTAAGATCTTCCAAACACCAGTGTGCCTAAGGATAAATCAGAGCAAAAACATCAGGAAACCACATTGAATTCATCATATTTTTCAGATGGCAGGGGATTCACAAAGCCATCTAGGAAAAGGAAGACCTATGCTTTCTATTCAACATGTATACACTGCTTGTATTCCGCAGGGGGATCCATGATGTAAAACTCTGTATAGCAACTGTGAAAAACAGGTGGCAGGTGAAAAAACAAGTGTGAAGAGTCAAAAGAGCTTAAAGTCCGCCCTAGCACTGAGGAGCAATTGGTCCAATCCATACAATCCAGTGACAGACAAGGCAGTGAAGGCAGAACTATTTTTCCAGGGGTTTGTACTGCAACATAATTTACCATTTGTTGTGAATGACAGTTTCAGTAAACTGAGAGGTAGAATGTTTCCAGACAGTGAAATAGCTATGTATGCAGAGGCACAAAAGCCAGTCACCTTATCCTGTGTATTGGAAAAGAGAGCATACGTGCCATTCAAAAGTAATTATCATCAAGTTCTGGTAAATATTTCTCCCTGAATACAGTTCTGACAAGGATAACAAGTTCTTTCCAGTACTTGTCACCTCTAAGGATTCAGAAGGCTTAGTTTAGGACTTTTTCTGGATATGTAGACAGTAAACTATGCAGATGCTGAAAATATCGCAGCAGCCATTGAAAAATGTCTCTCTGTTTCAGGACTCAGTCTAGAGAACTGTGTGGCTTTTTCCTCAGATAACGCCTCTGTAATGAGTGGGAAGCACAATGGAGCCCTGAGGCTTCTACAGAAGAAACAGACTGATGGAAAGATTTATGGTGTTGGCTGTCCATGCCATTTAGCACATCTAGCAGCAAAATATGGGGCTGAGGTTCTTTCATTTGACTCACATGAATTTCTCATTGATATCTACTATCATATCAAGTGCCAAAAGAAAAACTTCTAAGGGAAGACATTTTGTGATGAAACAGTCAGGTCCGAAAGCATGCTTCTACTCGCTGGCTGAGGACAGCTCAGAACGATAGATAGGGACAGTTAGGGCTAGCGAGAGGATCTCTGTTAAACAGGCCTACCCAACATAAGGCCAGGGGGCCAGATCCAGCCTATGGAGACTTTTTTGCTGGTCCAAGGCGGGGCCCCCTTTCAGAATTGACCTTTGCAAGCTTTGAAAGTGCGTGGGAGACAGGGAAGAGGAAAGGTTGCTAGGAGCCTCCACTTCCCTCCTCATGTTGTGGGTAAATAATAATTGTTCTCATTAATATTTTAAATACTTTCAATGTAATCATTAATTGCTAGAAATTTACTTCAGCCCCTGCATACCAAGTCATGGGTGGTTCCAGCCCACCAGGGTATTTGTGCACCCCTGCTGTTAGGTCTCTACAGCAGGACTGAGGGTAGAACTGGGAGGTAGGCAGTGTTCCTTCTAACAGGGATTCCCAGATGTTGTTGACTACAACTCCCATAATCCCCAAGCAAAGGCTATTGTAGCTGGGGATGCTGGGAGTTGTAGTCAACAACATCTGGGATTCCCATTAGAGGGAACACTGGAGGTTGGGTGGGTAGGTTCTACAAACCTGGGAATACCTCTGCAGATCAAGCTTGATTATCAGTTGTTAATTCTGGGAGTGTATGGTTTAATAAACAGGCTATTTAGCCAAAGATGTTGTATCCCAGAAAAGGTGATGAAAGTCTAAAGAAGCTTATTTTACTTAGGCACATCAGTATCTTTAAGGTAAATCCTTTGTTGCCACACTGACACAATCTTATATAAGTACCAAATCTTATATTAAAAAATATATAAATTTATATATAAATTTATATATTAATAAGTACCAAATCTTATATAAAATCTTATAATAAGTACTTTTATATAAGTACTTAATTTTATATAAGTTTGAAATATAAAAAGTGGTATACTGACTAGCAAGTAAATATTAAGGTTGTTACGTTGTTTCAGAAACCATTATGTGTGTGCAGAGGCGCCCTTACCCCTGGACTTTGGGGCTGAAGTCCAGGGCTTCCACACACCCTGTGGGCCCCCAAATCCTCTTTAGTCTATGTTGGGTGGTGTGGTTTGTTCCCTTAATAACCTATGTGTTAAAAAATGATGCTTAACTTGCAGTGGGGGGCAGGGGACTCCAAAGGCCTTTAGGTCCAGGCACCAAAATTACATAGGTGCACCTCTGCGTGTGTGACCCTATATTGTAGAGAATAGAAACCAATGAAGCTATTCTACCACTGTAAAGTTATTTTATTTGGTTTAGAACTTTAAAACTGTTTCAACTGTGTCTAATCCATACTCCTCATGTTACCTCTTGGACACTATACCAAAGATAGTGTCTGAAACCCAAATTAGGATTTAATTTGATGGTGGCAGTGGGAGTGTGTGTGTGTGTGTGTGTGTGTGTGTATGTATAGTGTAAAAGGAAATAAAAGGGTCACAAACATATTGTTTATTTTAACATCTATAAATTTTAAATACTAATCTCCCAGTCCTAACCTTGGGCCCCAACAGAAGGTACTAAATATCTGGGATTGCCTCAAATGCGACTTCATATCTCACTAAGGTGATGAAAAGAAGCCTGCTCCATCCAAACACCACAAAACAGAAGGAACCCAAGAAAGTAGACTAGCAAATATATTCAAGAGTCCCATCAGTAAATCGTACTTCTGTTTCTGCATGCCATTATACCTCACTTTGAGAACTTCAATGCATTGCTTCAACGTGAGGCACCAATGATCCACAGGCTGCATCCTGCCATGATGAAACTATATGTAGACCTTTCAGGATATTTCATTAAACTAGCGGTTATACTTGAGCACAAAGATGATGTATTGTCTCTTGAAACAACCACAAAAGACTTTAAGAGGGCAGACTGAGACTTATTTATAGGTTTTGCTGCACCACAGCTGATAAAAAAGCAGGCAGGGGTGTAACTATAATTGGGCAAGGGCAGACAGTTGTCTTGAGGCCCACTGCCTCCAGGGGCCGCCAGAGACATGCCACATGACTCCCCATTGCCCACCCACCCAGCCCCAAGGCCGCTCAGCCTAGTCCCCCTCGCCCTGTTCGCCCTATCTCCTGCTTTTCCTGGCTGACAATCTAGGCAGCCTGCAAGCTGCTAGAGCTCCTTCTCTCTCCACCTCTCAGCTGATGGGCGGGATGGCGGGGCTTCCAGAGAGGCCTATGTATAGGCCTCACTGAAGCTCTCCAGGCAGCAAGGAGGCAGGCAGAGTGGCTAGCGCTGGCTGCCCTTACCCACCACAGTTCTCTGCAGATCCTCAGCTCAGCCCAGCCCAGCCAGCCCAGCCTTTGCCAGTAATGGAGGTAGAATGTGAATTCCTTTTTGTGGTAACAGCCCCCCCCTTATAGGGAGCTGCTTGCTGTAGGGCTTTGATATGGGGGGGCGGGGACTGAGAAGTCTCTGAATATTTAATTTGAAACAGATTGGAAAATTTGCTGGCTTTTTTAAAACTATCTAAAATGTCCTATAAGTGGCTTGTTTCATGGCAGAAAATTATAAAAACTTCTGGAGCAAACAATATTATACTTATATTTATTTATTTATTCATTCATTCATTTATAAATGCACTTATGCTCAAGTTGTTTTGCAACCCAGAAGGTCTGAGTGAGAACTGTGAAGCATGTGTTGTGCTTTTTATTTTATTTTATTTTACTTTAGAAATGCCAAGCTGGTTGCACATGTCCAGAAACCTCACTCACACTATTTACACTGTATGTCATCAATCAGTATGATTCTGTAAAGATATAAAATGTTAAGGAGGCCCTGCACATGCTGATTTGCCAAATCTGGCAAATCTGGCCAACATGTGAATGCAGCACCTCAGTTCCAGAGTAGATGTGTGTTAAAGGGCTTTAAAAGCCTCGTGTGAAAAAGCCTCCTTGAATCCAACTTTACTGAATTTGTTCAGAATTCTGAGAAAACATACATAGGCTCACCCTGCATGTTTGAAAATGTCTTTTGCTAATGTGCAGCGAGGGGCCCATTTTAATAATTAGTGTTTCTAGTGTGTTCTAGGCATTAAAAGTGGCACAAATATATAGTATTCAATATATATCACTATATATTGTGAAGTGTGTGTCTGTGTATTCAGTGAAATGTATTTCCAGGCAGTATACTTATCTTGAAATATCAGTCTTAAATCCTTGGGGGCCTGGAGTTTGCGGAGGCCCTGGACTTTGGCGGGGGGCATCTTAAAATCTCATCTCTGGGCCCACTCCAACCTTGCTACGCCCCTGAAAGCAGGATCTTGATGGATCACCTGAAATGTCCAGGACACTTTCCAGATTACACACTGTTCAGCAGTAAAATGCTTTGGCAGGATCATTTTGAAAATGTAAATAGCTTGTGCAACCCTCCTACAATGGGAAAATACTGGGTTTTTTTTTCTTTTTTGAGTTGATGCATATGTAACGTTTTAGGACTAAAACGCAAAGATAAAATCCAAAAGAAGGTATCAGAAATGTAAACAGCACCATGCTGACAGCGCAGGGACTGTGATGTTGCAACAAAGGCAGTACAGAAGCACACTTAGTGGGCAGTAGTGACACTGTGATCCAGCATGTTATCTGGAAAGTGCCCAAGTTCTGTGCTGAGGCTAGGAGATTTTTTCAGAACATGCTGCTGTATAAGACAAAATTCCCATTTAGTGACCAGTGTTCCTTCTAAGGTGCGTGTGTGCACATGCATCCACATGTTGTTTGATGTCCGCTCAGTCAGTTTTAGATTCTGCTCAGGTTTTATTAGGAAGGTTCCAGCCTGGATGCATGTGTGCACACACTGCCTTGATACTGGCACCCAGAACAAAACTCATTCCGCTCACACATGAATTTTTTTTTTAAAGAGAGAACACTGTTAGTGACTCCGTAGTGAAGGCAGCAGTTGTGTTTGATCCTATATTATTTATTTAATTGATTTATATACTGCCCTTCCAAAATAGAGAAAGAAGACTGACAGAGACTCTTCTGGAAGTATTCCCTAATGGATTGCCACAGAGCAGAGAAAATGCTATTTGTATGGAGTTCATGAAGTACCAGTGTTCCACAGAGATATATGCCATGGCTCCAGACCAGGGCCATCCTGAGGGCGGGGCAAGCCCCGCTCTGCCACAGGCCCCGCTCTTGGCACACTGCTGTGCAGCCTGCACTCCTCTCTCCCTCAGTCACAGCCACTTCTCTTTCCCTGCAGCCGATCTTTTGCGTCTGTGTGCAGCTTGAAAAGCTCCCAGGCAAGCTGCTAGAGTTCCCTCTCTCCATACCTCTCAGCTGTTAGGTGGGCGGGTGGGGCTTCCAGAGAGGCCTCCATGCAGGCCTCACTGGAGCTTGAAGCAGGCAGGCAGTCAGGGAGAGAGTACTCAGCACCAGAGCTCTCGGCAGACCCTCTGCTCAGCCAGCCTTAGTAATGGAGGTATGGTGTGATTTTCTTTTTGTAGTTATTCCCCCCGCTTGAATATTTAGGGATTGGCTTGCCACAGGGCTTTGGTACTGAGCAGAGATGTAGGGCAGGGTGGGAGGAATAAGTATCTTTAAATTGAAGTGGATTGGACAAAGTGTTGGTTTTTAATTATTTTTTATTTTTATTTTTTTTTAAAAAAACCCATCCAAAAAGTCCTATAAGTGGCTTCTTTTATGGCAGAAAATTACAAAAATGTCTGGAACTGAAGCCCGCCCCAGTTAGGCCATAATTTCACTCCCATATGGAAGAATCTGCCCTTTGCCTTCAGATCACCTGGAATGACTTGGCATAGGACTTTGGCACTGAGCAGAGATGTAGGCAGAGTGGGAGGGATATGTATCTTTAAATCGAAGTGGATTTGGACAAATTGTTGGGTTTTCTGTTTTTTTAAACTGTGCAAAAAGTTCTATAAGTGGTTTGTTTCATGGCAGAAAATAACAAACACTTCTATATATTTATATATATATATATATATATATGAATGTACTTTGCTCAAGTTGATTTGCAACCCAGAAGGTCTGAGAGAACTGTGAAGCATGTGTTGTGCTTTTTATTTTTATTTCTTTCCTGCTCCAGAGGAAGTCAGGATTGATCTGCTTTGGCATCATCTATCCAAAGTACAAGATGCAGCTACTGGACAACCATGGTTTCAAGCCCTGTCTCCACTTGCAAGTATCTGTTACTCATTCTATGCAATAATGCTATATGTGAAGGCATTTTCAGCATTCTTAAGAATAATACAACAGAGGTCGAAAGCTCCTTAGGAAAGTCAGCAGGAGGAAATGCTTCAACTGGAGCATATGCAGAACAAACAGGTATGAAAAAAGTCTCTGAGCAGTGATGACATCTAAAATCAATATTTTCAAGAACTGCAGCTGTACTGATTGGTCCAGAACTAATTCAGACCTACAGACATAATCCAGACCTACTGACTTAATCCAGAAAGCACAACATGCTACATATAAAAACTTGCAGAAAGGAAAGAAGCTCTTTCTTAATTTGGAGTAGTCAGTGATAAGCTCAGCTCAAGCCCCAATTAGCTGTCACTCACTGAGGCAGGTCTCACGATCGATGAGACCCGCTTCCAGAGGGTTTGCGGGGAGAGTGGGCTTGGTTCGGGGGCCACACGGCTCCCAGAAGTTCCAGCATGCTCTACGCGAGCTAACCTGGGCTTAGGGGAGGGCTTTGCAAGCAGGTTACCCGCTTCGCGGCAACTGGGCTCGCCTGCAAGCCCGGTGCTTCTCATAATCGGCTAAAATCAGGCTAGGCTCCTCTAGCCCGATTTTAGTTGATTGTGAGAATAGCCTCATTATTTGGATGCATTTTTTGTTTGTGCTTACAAGATGACTACAAGTAGACATCTTACAAACTCTACTTCGGTCCCATTCTTTAGATGTCTTTTTTAATTGAACCTATATGAAGACTACCCCTCTAGAGCTAGAATAATAGAATTTCATGGTTGGGAAGGGAGCACAGAGATCATCAAGTCCAAACCCCTGGCCAGAGCAGGAATCTACAAGCCAACAGTAGTACTTGGTATTCTCAGATACTCTCCCATTCAGGTGATAATCAGGTCTGACCCTCCTTAGCTTCTGAGGTCAGATGGTTGCTTTGGCTTTTTGCCATCTACTAGCTATGCCAGAATGTCTGCCTGGCAGGGGGGCGAGAGAAAGGTGGTTTAAAAATGCATTAATACCTACCCAGCGGGGGTGGGGAATAAAAAAAAATTGCCTCCTATTTCTCATTCTAAAATGTTGGCAGGTATGGAGACAGTCCTGGTTGCTAAAGCCCAATCTTCAGATACAAAGTGCTCCAAATGAAAAGTGGAACGGCAACCACAGAAAAACAACAGCAAGCAAAGAACATCGCTAAGAAGAACAAGGACAGAGCAGCAGAAGTGGGTCTCTTTTCAAAATAACAACACCCCCTTAGTTCAAGCCATTCAAGAGCAACTCTAGAACAACTAATCTGGGAGAGCAAAGACCATTAGGAGAGTGAGGATTTTGCTGTACATTAAATGCTTATAGATGGAAGTAAGGTACTTAATGTAATTAAGGTAATTAATGAGTCTCCTCTCTACCTGGCGGCCCTGACTTTCTGCCGCTTGTTCTGGGATGGAGGAGTGAGTGAATGAGGTTTCTGTAAACAACTGAGGCCTTTAAAAAAAAGTTCAAGCTATAGGACCTATAATATACTAAGACTGTATTGTCTGATACTTTGTTGTAAAGCTCCAGTCATATAGATGGGGGAGCAAAGGGGGAAATGGGAAATATTTTGGGGCGAGTGCCTGCTACCCCTTGTTGCTACTCCTTGGAGTCATTCCTGCTCCCATCCTGTGTCTTCCCAGACTGAAAGGGATGTAGGGCCCAATGTCTTAAGGAGCTGTAAGGTGGTGTCCTGAGCACAGCATTCAGGAGCTCTTGAGAGTGCGTAAGTGGATAAGCAAAGATCCTCAAGGCTTGGGTGTAAAGCACTGACAGCAGAATGTTGTGCAGCACAATGAATCTGCTATTGTGCCACAAAGATCTCTGTTGTCGCTTAACACAGCAACTTCTGAAATATGTATTTTCTCAGTATGATGTGAAGACTTTTATACTCTGACTGTTCTATAAGAGAAACTGTAAAAGTAATACTAATTAAATAACACTCAGAGGGAAGATGTCCTACAGGGTAATTTTCAACATGCTCTTGAGAGAGTTCTTCCGTTTGAAGTACTTCCACTCCTGGATACTTCTTGAAAGAATTTTTCCCCAATCACAGTTCTTTTTGAAGTACTTTGTTACACCATCTTCTTTTACTCTTGAGTTCTTTTTATCACTTAGTCTTCAAAAGTTCATGCCACAATAAGTGTGCTCACCATTAGAGTACCTTGACTCTCTTAAGCAGTTTGTACATATTACACTCAGCACACATACAATCTGTGTGCAGTGCACACATGATTGCTGATCTGTACACACGTTCATATGTTACATTCAATAGCTGACATACTCCACAGCCTTTCGAGGTTTGAGCAAGAGCTCTATCTTTGCCAGAACCCAGGAACTAACTACACACAAGGCTTGCCTCACAATGCAGCGTGCAGGGAGGGCAATGATGTTGCAATTTTCATTTCTCTCTCCTCCCTTTTTACATCTAGGAAATTAAGAATATGTCTGCACAGCCCTCATAGACATATTCCTGGATGCAAAAGCTGCTTTTGAGGGGAAAGGAGAGAAGTGAACATTGTTGAAAACAATAATAAGCACGACCTATGCACTGAAGAACATATAAAGTGCATCTCCCAATACGTCATGACCATTAAGGCCTATACTACTTTCTTTAGACAAGTGAATGAAAAGCATCCTGTGCCCATTGCAATGAGTTACTCTCTCTAGGACTGAGGACAACCCAGCTCCACTGCCTTGTGACCCTCTGTGGATTCCTCCTACAACCCTGTGCAGCTCATCTCTGTCATATAAGAGACTTATGCAGCTCCTTAAGTGGCATCTTATGGTGTGGGGTGAGGTTATCAGCCCAGGGCCTGGATCTTCAGTTTCGTTTCATAATGGCTAAAGCCAAAAATAAACAACAAAAAGCAGACGTCTCCTGCAAACTGTGCCAACCTGCAAAACAGTGCCTGAGTAGAGTATGCTGCTTTGATTGCAGCAGGGTGAATTACTGGTTGTACTGTCATGAGTAAAACCAGCCTATGGGATTGGAATGCACAATGACTGTGGCGCTAATGGTCTTAGGCAATTGCTAAAATTGCCAACTGTGCATTATGTCAGATATGTGCCTCACGCTGCCATTATCCCAACAGAGATAGCATGCAAATATATCTCCAAATCTTTCTCTGATCTATCTTGATCAAGTCACCCAAGGTCTTTCATCTTGTTGAGTAATTGCTGTCCTAGCCTGGAGACAGATGCTCCCATCTTCCATGTGTCTTTGTTCTGCATTCACTTTTCATCAGGGCATTTATCTTATCAGCTTTTCAGTTTTGTAGGCTATTGCTTAAGAGTGTAATCCACTAAGCATTAGTTCAGTGCAACTCCTATTCATTTCAAAGGAGTTTGGGAGGGGTCTGTACTTTGTGGATTGCACCCAATTTGTTTGCTCTCCTGTCTCCTCCATTTTATTATATTTAACATTTTGATTATGGAGACAATATGATGATAATGGAGAGACAAGGTTTTTCCCTCAAATAGTCACTGAAAAAGTGCAGTGTCAACCCATTTCCTAAATTGGTCAAAATGTATAGAAAATAAGCACGTGTTCCTTGAAAAATAATTCCACCATGGGCTGGAAAGTGAGGGTATGGGGAGAAGGAGGATACAACTAATTCTAATCACCCCCAGACAAGCTAGAATGAGTACACTTTTCCATTCTTATACATAATCTACAGATAATAATAGGAAATATTCAAACAGCTAGAGACTTTCAAATCAGGATAAAGGTGATTCCTAGTTCCAGTTCCTTTTTCAACACAGAGACATAGAGGCAGCCTGAATAAGGAATTGAAATGTACACATCTGTGCTCTCCCAAATAATCTGTGTACATACACCAGTGGCACACGGAGGCTGCAAGATGTTGCAGATCACGTCTGATCCAATGTGTCATGTCCATGCAAGATGCTCTCAAGCATAAGGCCACCTACAGATATGTAGTAGAGGACTTGGCACCCCAAGATAAGCCTTGAAGCCACATTGTCAAAGCTTGGTGTTGGCACCTTGGGCTACTGGCCATCTGGAAGTGGGAATGATACCACAGAGGTAAACGCAGTGATTAGCGATGTGCATGAACCAAGGTTCGGCACCACAAGGAGGACAGTGGTGAGCAGGATTTTTTTTTAAAAGAAGAGCACGTCCTTACCATGCCGCTTTTTGCTGCAGCGGCACTTGTTCCAAATACCCTGCATGCAGCGCCAGCACACACATGGGATCCGCACATGCACGGCCACCATGAATGTGCTGGTGATGCATGCAGATACTTGGGACAAGCGCCGCAGCAGTAGGAAGCTGCATGTGGCAGCAGAGAGCAGGCAAGGACCTGCTTGCCTTTTTTAAAAAAAGATCCCGCTCACTGCTCCCCTCCCCTTGGTGTTGAAACGCTTCAGCGCCGAACCTATGCATGAACCTTGGTTCTTGCACATCCCTAGCAATGATGCCTTGACCCAGCGGGAGGTCACAGCCAAGTGTAGGACAATGGCCAGTTCCAGGTGGAGGAGGAATGAGGTGGGCAGTCAGGAAACATATATGAAGGCTGTAGCTCCTACCTTCTCATTGCTGCAGCAATTTTCTCTGCTTCCTCGGGGGCCTGGAAATAATCTTGCCATCTTCCCCTTTCCTCTCTGGAGCTGTTTAGTAACCCACAAACCCAGCTGTTGGATCTGGGAGTACTGGGAGAAACCTCCCATCTGAAGCAACCAGCACAATGAAGACATAATTATATGAAGAGATGTACTTAAAGAAGCAGAGAACTTATTTTCAGGCAAGATAGACTCTACTTACAGACTGGAGCCAGTGATGAAGTGAGTCCAACCCTGCCCTTGCTTATCGGGCGTGTACTACTTCAGGTCCTTGGACCATTCTTCCTTGCCCTTTCACATCTGGATTCTGCCATACACCAAGTTTCCAGAAGTGCTCTATTGAAGCAGAAACCTGTCCCTGTTTCTGCTTCTATAGAGCACACCTGAGGTGCGGGAGCACCTGAAAAATTAGTACTGTGGTGCTCTTGCATAATTGTGCTCATAATCTAGAAAGCATTTAGTATGCAGGCGATCACTGCTTCCCTGCAGCTACCTGAAGCATAAACACTTTGGTAGTCAGGATGTCAGCCAATGATTTTAAAGTGGCATATGATTGAATATTAATTTGTTCTTTGCTATTTAAAGATATCACAAAAGAACCCATTTCTTTTTTTAAAAAAAAAATCCATTTGTTTCTAACCCCCTCCAATCTATCAGTTCTATCACAAAGACCCTACCCCAAATGCTGAGAAACCAATCCATTCATTCCTTTTCTGAGAGTTGTGTAACTGCCAACCTTACAGCTATTAATAAACAAGAAACTATTTCCAAGTAATTTAGTATCAGCATGTCTTTCAGGTGGCCAAATAAGATGAGGGATGGTTCCAGTGGGATAATGTACCCAGTTATTTCTAAATAAGATTAATTTCCAGTAGCAGTACGGAATTTTGTGGAAAGCTTTCCCATAGGTTCAAACCAGTCGTGACTTGTGCGGGATGACTATAACTAATCTGATGCTTCATTGGGAATAACAGAACGTGATTCCATTTATTCTGAGGAGAGCTGTGGTTGGTATCAAGTCCCCCCCACCCAATTTTTGGAGATGCCAAACTACACAGAGGTCAGTGCTTGTCACACATGTGTCTTTGTTACAAATATTATTCTAAAAGAGAAACTCAAGGTTGTAGACATTTAATATTGAAGTCCAAGTGCATGTTGGCTCCATAACAACAAGGAAATAAACCTATCACTTTAAGGAGCAAATCACTGTCTGGATTATCCATGTCAGCACCTTGACAGATTCATTATTGGGTAAATTAGAAAATGGTGAGCTCCGTAACAAGATGAGGGGAAAATTCCCCCAGCACTCCTTTATGCTGCTGTTTATGTTGAGCCAGACAATTTCATATGGTAGGAAACCATGTTGTGGTTATTAAGTTAATGGAGAAGAACCATGTTATTTATTGCGGCTGCACATGAACTCCCAGTCCTTTGTGAAAGACTCATGTGGGTAAACAGAATAAATTACTTGGTCTCTGGTTCAATATGACTGGGAATCTATGGACGGTCATTTCTTGTAAATAGCACTCTAGTCCTACAAAACATTAGTATGTCTGAATGTCTACTTAAATGTTATGGGCAATTCTGTTTGTGTTAAATCATGAGGCAAACAGACATATATATCCTATTGTTAGGATATATGCACATGAGAGATTAGCATTAACATGCTTTATATTATGACAAATTAAAAAGAAACTATTTGACCAATTGTCCAGGTCACGGTCCAGTATTTAAGACATTCATTAATGAGAAAAGAATAAGTAATCTTTAAAACTGAGATTAATTCACAAACCAGCTAGACCATAATCCACTTATGGTTTATATTTCATTAAAATCACTAGCAAGATAAATGTCATTCTTTAAATTATCCGAAAGCTGCAGACTTTGGGTTCATAGTTCATATACACATGTTTATGAAAGGGCGTGGCTATCCAGCCAGACTCCTCCGTGACCGCTCTGCTAATGCCCTCAAGCCAGAATTGTCATGACCTTTGACTCCACCACTGATGTAGTCTGTCACAGTCAGTAGAAATCACTAAGGATGAGGGTGAGTTAGCAACTCAGGAATCTAAATCAAACCGGCAATGGCCAAAGAATGTTCACTTTCCTAAAAATCCCCACTGGAGCAAGCAAAGGACACAATGTGAGGCCATTCTACGGCACCCAAGTACACAGTTGCAAGAAAGAGTGTTGCTTTTTAAAACAGGCCTCCCTTTGGTATATAGGATTCTCGTTGGATTTGCTTTAACATTTACAAATCTTCATAGGAACAACTCCTGCTATCTCTCTACTGTTTGAGACCTATACCCTGCTCCTTTCTGTTACATTCTGTTGTCTGTTGCTGGTTGCCACCTCCAAATTAGTTCACACCATGCCAATCAGCCTGCGGTACCTTAGTGCAGCTGGAAATGGATTGGTACCCATATGAGCATACATGAATTTTCCTGAATTTGACCAGGTGGATAACACCAAAACTTTGATGAAACCAAACTAATGTTGAAGAATGACTACCATGAAAGGCAAGGCTAGGGCACCAAAAGTGTGGAACTTCATTTCTTGGCCTATTGTTTCCTTTCCAGAAAATATGTGACTTAACACAGCATGGCAGGCTGTCAAGCACCAACAGGTTTTGTGATGTAAAACAGGTTGCTGACATGCTTCTGTATTTCCAAAAGTTCAAAGCAACAATGCTTCTACTTGTTAGACACACACTCTCTGAAGGGAGCTGATTTGCACATAAGGGAGTGGGTGGGCAGGCCTAAAAGGCAAGAGATGACACGGAGCCAAAACCTCTCGAGGCTTTGAACTCTAATAATAATGCAAGGTGTTGTGGCTGGGTGAGGAGCCTCTCAGCAGTTCTAAACTGCAGTAAATTTAAACCAGGGAATCTCAGCCTTGGGTACCCAGATGTTGTTGGATTACAATTTCTTTTCTCTCCAGCGAAAGGCCATTGTGATTGGTGATGATGGGAGTTGTAGTCGAATAACATTTGGAAACACAAGCTTGAGAATGCCTGGCTTAAGCCATTTGCAGTTGCTTACTGGCCAAGACTGGCCACCAGAGTATCTGCTCTATCCCCTTCTCTCTATCCCCTTCTCCCCATTCCTCTTGCTATGCTGGTGCAGTTTGTATCTGATCAAATTGTGATTGTTTGTTTTTTCTTCTTCTTTCCATTGGTTCTTCTGAATAAAGATGTTCAGAAAAAACAAGATCGACAGTTAAACGTACAGATTATTTTCAAATGGCATGCTAAATTCTGTCTGGCATTTTAATATAAAACTATTTATTGCAGAAGACCTCAGAGTGCAATGTTCTGGTATGATGCCTTTAACAGCTCCCCAGATGAGAAGAAGAGGAGGGGGAGGAAATTAGCTTATCTGTAGCCATTTTACTGACTTTAAAACGTTGACACATCTGCCTATCAAGCCTATGAAAGGCTGATTTCACAGCTTGGAACCAATTTACTCCATACATTTGATATCTTACTTACAAAAGGAAAAACATAAAAAAATCTCTTTGAAAATCTAGAAATGGAAAAAATATATGCTCATTTAAAGAAGGAAAGGCTGTGTAAAAAGGAACTAGATATGAAAGACGGGGTTCTTTTTATCAGAAAGTGCAGTCAAAGATGAATTGCAGAAGTGGTACTTCTTGTGGAAGGCAAAACTGGCAGGATTTCTCCTCAGGCCTAACCCAGCAGTGCATCAGCCTTTCCAGAGCCAGCCTCTTTTGGAGAAGGTAACCTAGGCCCTTGAGTCATATACTAAGGTTGTTCTCATGACCAAAGCTACCTGGGTCAACCCTCTTTTACCCTGATAGTTCTGGTTGTCTGTGGCAATGGGAACCTTCTTAAGGCAGAAGCGCCATCCCTTTTTAAAAAAAACAGCCGGTTTGTGAAGGAATAGCCGAAAGGCAGCAGTTGTCTGCATAACCAATGCAAGCTGCAGGTTAACATAATCAGAGCAGGCTCACAGAATCTATGAACACTCTCAAGAAGCTGAAACTCCTACTAAGCCTCTGCATGTAGCACTTCAGACTTTTCTAATTAAAAACCCCATGAATTCACATCATTATCTCATGTGGCACAGTTGTCACCAAAACACAATGTGCGAACTCCACATTAATGTGTGTCAACAGCTTACCATATACATTGTCCGAATCACAGCAATAATCTTCACATCAGTGTCACACTTTCACAGGGGCCTCTGTTTATAGATTTTAAGTTTCCCATGTGGAACCCCACCACATGAAAGCAATCTGAGGTGGCAACCATACTGCCCACATCATGTATGAAGGGGCCTGTATTTCACCACAAGCCAAGTTTTCAAGTATTTCACTTTTAATGTAACTGAAAAGCAAAACTAGTATGCATCTCTAGCAATCCTTCACCATTTAAACTTGTACTAGCTGATCCCACACAGAGCATATGTACAGTTGTGCACCGAGCCTGTGGCATCCCCCCGCCGTTTGCTCGCTCGCTCTCCCCCAGCACCTCGCTCGCTTGCTCTCTTCCCCCGCAGCTCTTCCCACTGGGCGGGCCAGGGCCAGGCCATCCTGCCACCGCCTCCCACCTCCTCCTCCTGGCTGGTAGGGCTTTGTCCGCCGTCTGCCCACCTCCTCGCTGCTGCCATTATTTCTCCCTGCCACCACTCCTCTTTTTGGCCGGTGGGGCTTCGCCCGCTGTTCTCCCACATTTTCCAGCCGGAGGGGTTTTGCCTGTCGGCCCTCCACCTCTGCATCCTGACTGCCACCATTATTTTTCTCTGCTTCAATACTGGAACTCTTGCATGCTCTAGAGCATCTGTGTGTTAGTACTTGATTGCTCCCTTCAGCTCAGACATCTCCCCACCCTCACCTGAGCTGCACTCCTGCTCCTCCTCCATCCCGTTGCTTCCATCCCCCTCACCCTTCTTGGTTGTGGCCTACTGGCCAAGCTGCAGCCCCCTATCCCCAGAGACCTGCTCACCCGAGCCCCGCTCCTGCTCCTCCCCCCAGGAGCGGCAGCAGTGATTGACCGGGCCATTCCTCACTGCTGCCAGCACCATGGCCGCTCGTTCCCCTCAGGCTGCTGACAGGCCCGGGCCCATCCCTTGCCTGCCTGCCTGCCTGCCTCTGACAATGACCTTGGTAGCCCCAAACAGCAGCGGTGGTTGACTGGGCCCTTCCTTGCTGCTAGTGCTGCCATGGCCGCTCATTCCCCTCAGGCTGCTGACAGGCTCAGGCCCATCCCTTCCCCTTACTTCTGTCTCTCTTCCCCTTCCTTTCTTTTTCTCTTTCTCTCTCCTCCACTCACTCTTCCCCACTCTTTCTTCCCCCTCCCTTCATTTCTTCTCTCTCCCTCCCTTTCTCCCTGAGTTAACAGATTTTGTTCATCTTGTTTTCTCATATAATTCACACAATGGCATCCTCCTTCTCCTGAAGGGGCTCTTTCCTCCCTCATGACCCCTCTCTTCACAGACCCCTGCTCACTATCCTATATATATATAGGTTCCTATATATATATATATATATATATATATATATATATATATATATATATATAGGTTCCTCTCCTCTACAATCAAGAACATCTTCCAACCAGTAACAGTTGCATTCCAACTGACCTTAAACATCGCAGGCTCCTCCTCCTTATCTGCATAGGGAATCCCCACTGCCCCATCTCCACAGTGCCACAGGCTCCTCCTCCCTATCTGCATATGGAATCCCCACTGCCCAATCACCATGGTGCTTCTGCTCTCACAGGCTCCTTCTCCCTATCTGCATATGGAATCCCCACTGCCCAATCAGGTGCTTCTGCTTGCAAACTCTGTCAGCCAATCACCTCCTTTCTACCACGTCCCCACACATGGCCCGTCTTGGAGAATTAATAATATAGATTCTATCCAATTATCCTGTATAACGTATGCTTAGTGATGTAAAGATCTTGTTGGTATGAGAGTTTTCATTATGTCCTGCGATATTATGTAACATAGCATTGTTCTGTTGAGTGGATTAATAAACTTGATTCTGATGCTGGTTTTAAACTTGAACCCCAGGCTTCTGAAAAGTAACACAATGTTCTACAAAGCTTTTTTTTTTTTTTTAAGGAAAAAAATAAAAGAAAGAGCTGACAAAGTGTGTGCTGCACAGCTGTTTGTTATAACCCAAGATATAATTACAACACCATGGTTGGTTAAGGGTGGCTTTCCATAGTCCCTTCTGGGCTTCTGTGTCTATGTTTGGTGCTGACCACCACACACAGAGATGCACATGTGGAGAACAATATCAACTCTATTTTTACCGGCTTCCTTGTGCCTAAGACACCAGTGAAAATTTTTCTCTTGATTGCGATTCATTGGTTCTGTAAACCAATAGTGTCCCTCTATGCATAGTGCTCTCCTGTGAGGGAGTATGCTATCAAGGGAGAAAATAATCTTTCAAGTGACTGAGCAAAGCTACTCTTGGTCACTGGGCTTTGGAAGCTAAGTGGTCCCATCTATTCAAGGGAAGCACTAATTTGAATGCTCTGCTAAATCAATATCTACACAACATGCCCAAGGTCATACCTGTGCTTCATGGACACAAAATATGTTCTCATTGCTTGGGTAAATTCTTGTTTCCTGTCTCCCCTCATTTCCCCTGTTCTTGTTTTTATGGGATGTTTTAGTCTGCTAGAACACTCCCTTGTATTTTCCTCTCCCAGAAAAGTAGCCTTCTCTTTTCAGTTACTCCGGCTGTGGTATTTAATTACATCCCACTTCATTGGACATTCTTGTGTGTTTTTCAGAGCTAAGCACACACAGCCGAGACTGAGAGAATATCTGCTATTTGGAGGATTTACTCTGTGTGTATATGTAAAATGTCTCCCTGACATGTACGCTCCTTTGTCTCTCTGTGGAGTGACTGGTGTTTCTGCTTCTGTGTTTCGTTTATGGCCTGTTGCTAAGGCGAATTTCCCAAGATGGGAGCAAGGCTAGCTTTGCTTATGTCTGGCATATGTTGCTTAACTGTGCCTTTATGGCAACGTTTAGCAGGAAATACCCTATTAAGATGTTATCATGTTTTCAGCAGGGCCCAAGTGAGTGCAATAAGGACATAAAAAGGGGCTTTGCCCTCCTACCTCATCCTCCCATAAGGATTTAACAATCTTTTTATTATTATTATTATGACACCAGCCTTGCTGCATACATTAAGGAGGGCTGCAACTTTCAGGCCGCTAGAAAGCTTCCCTTCCTGGAATGAAACTCCTGTGCTCTTCACTTCCACCCTCGATTACTCCAGTCACCCTTTTTTGCTATAGCTGAAGCTCATCATATCAGGGGTTGAAGATGACTGTATTGTACAAGGACTCTGCTACATAAGGAATGTGCCAGCCGTTATACTAGCCAGAGCCTGAACATCCTTATTACATACTGTCTATGATGTTCTCCTCTTGCATGCAGCTTTCCCATCACAAAGACTGGCAATATTTTTAAACTCCTCTCCTGCCCAGAGGGGTGAAGAGCAGAAGAGCCCATAAGAGTCTTGCTCAGTGTGTCAGTTCAGTCCCTGAATGTGTCTAAGGCAGATTTGATAGGCATGATTAAAAACTGCAGGATATCTATGTTAAAAAAAAAAAGACTTACCAGTTATAAAGAAACTTCGATATGATTTTGGCAGAAAAGCTGCAGTCTTTCACTCTCTTACAAATCTGATTGAAACCAGTGAGGTTCATGTCCATGTAACTGGACACAATTATCAGAACTAAAAATTTCAAATTACCAATTGGGATCAGTGGTACCAAAACTGTTGTCCACTGAGTCATTTTCAGTAGCAATTGGAACATTTCTCCTGTCCTTGTTGCTATACAGGGGTGTATCTAGGGTGGGGCAGGCAGGGCACATGCCCCGGGCGCCACTTGCAGGGGGGTGCCATTTTGTAAAATTAAAAAATTAAAAAAAATTGGCTCCCAAAAACAAAATGGTCACCGTGCATGCTCAAATGGCCTCTGTGAGGCCCTAGGTCATGCCAGGCCTTGCAGAAGCCATTTGAGCATGTGCTGTGGCCATTTTGTTTTCAGTGGCCTTTAAAAAGAAGAAGATTGTTTTTAAAAATGGTCACTGCATATGCTCAAATGGTCCCTGCGAGGCCCTAGAGGCCAGCAGGGGGAAGGGGAACCTTTGCAGACCCCCCCAGGCTTTAGGAAGCCCCCCAAAGGAGCTACAGGTAAAAAAAATTAAAAAAATTAATATAATATAAGACCCTGTACACATATTCAGATTGGCACTATGTTCAGAGAACCAGGGCTTGTGAATACTGAGCTGAAGCTTGTGAGCTAGATTGTATTCATTTGCTCTTACTTTGCTTCCTGTGATAAGTGAGTTAAATGTGATGTCTTAATAATATGGCTATTAATGGTGAGTTTGTCTTTGAATCAGTGTGAAATCCTTAGTATTAAGGCCACTGGGAGTTTCTTGCTCTCTTTCTCTCATTTTAACTGTCTTTCTGAAATACTAGAATATATTCCAAGCAGTGACACAGTTTATTCTGCATATCCTTTAATTATTTTCAGAGTATCTGGGAAAAGTCAAATTCTCCATTTATTTTAAAAACTTATATAATGGTGATGCTACAATGCATAGTAGAGAATTAGACAGGCACTTCTGTTTAGTTTTCCAAGTACACCTCCACATAGTATTTGGGTATTTCATGAGCCCCAGCATACTGAAATTTGTAGTTTTCCAGCATTTTTTGGTCTGGCTACGTCCACTGCTGAATAGTTTTTGAAATATTAAAAGATTAATGAGCCTGACTTGTATTTTTGAGCTGATATGGTAAAGTTATCTGAAAGATGGGTGTCAGTTGCTTGGACAGGGGGTGCAATTTCAGTGTTTGCCCTAGGCGCTATTTTCCCTAGGTACGCCTGTGTTGCTATATGAGTGTTCTTGAATAACAACTTCTCTCCAGAAGCCTTTTTAAATCACAGGGCAAGCTCTAGAATCAATCAATTAGACAGAAAGGTTGAGGATCAACAAGCTCTAGTAAGGGTAAATGTGATCAGCCAGAATCTGGCAAGCAAAAATCAAAAGCTTTATACACAAAAGCTGAAGGATGAGGCACAGAAGCAGCAACTTTCTAAGGCACCTGGGAACGAGAACAGCAGAGGACATAGTACCAGCAACTGTGCTTTTCATGACTGAATTCCATGTCTGCCCTTTGGCTTTAGCCTTTGGTGAGTGATAGCCATGATCCTCATGTGTTCCAGGCAAATGCTTGTTGGTTCTTGTGATGCTGTCTTGTGAAAAGGTTTGGCTTCTGAGAAACCTAGTGCATGCAAGTGAGAACTACTGTATCTTAGGGCTCTTGTGGCAGTAGCTGGAAGTTTTGAGGAGGAAGACCAGCACCAGACTCCTTATCCCACAATGACTCTGAATCTAATGGTGAATTTTTCAACCCGTAGATTTGAATGAAATGAATAAATTAAATAATAAAAGAATAAATTATCTGGAAACCTACAAACAAAAACAGAGATGAGGGATTAAAAGAGTGTGAAAGAAACTGAATATACAGATATTGAACATACTTGCATAGAACTGTTTTATTTCCAGCAATTGTATCATTGTGTCATCTTCATTAGTTCGTTTGAACTATTAGTTATTTGATTTGAATTGATTAGGTATTAGTTTATTGATTTTTAAATGGAGCACAATGAAAAATATTGAGTGAGATCATCTTGCTTTATGTTTTGTTTTTGAAGTGTATTGAAATTGGATAAGATCAAATTATCCAGAGGACAATACATTTTATGAAGAACCATTTTCAATTATACTATTGTGTGTGGTAGTGGTGGGGGGATAAGTAAGTTTTATTAAAAATGAAGTTGAGGAGTAGAATGTCAAAGCCCATAATTCTCAGTACCTTAATTTATTTCACTTTGAAGAATGTAAAGGGTCTGATGGATAAGAACCAAAGAGATGTAAAACCTTAGAAGATGATCTAATAATGCCATAGTTTTGTAAGGAATACACTGAAACCAAGGTGACTTCCAAAATTTCAAAACATTCTCTATAACAATGGACCATATTGGGGGATATATCTAGGGATGTGCAAATTGATCTGGGTCAAATCACGGGTGATTTGATGATTCTACCCCAAATTGAATCACCCTGAAAAAAAAGGGGGACAGATTCAGGGTAGAATAGAATCACCCCTGATTTGAACCGAATTGATTCAGGCAATTTGGGCACCATTTTGAGGCTCATTGTGCTGGGGAAATGGGCCTCCAAATGGCAGGGAGAGCTGGTCTTCTATTTGGGATTGGTGAAGCTGCCTTTGTTTATCAGCTCTGCAGATAAACTGAGAATTAACTTTTATTATGCTCCTACCTTAGTCAGACTGGGTATATTCTGTTCTGAGCTGTTCTTAATAGTTTTTTACTTCATTCTATCTTCTTATTTTTTTTACTAATTGGGATCAGTGGAAAACCAGCAGAGCAGGCCTACCAATTGGGATTGGTGGGCAGACCAACCCTCCGCTTCAGACTTAGCGCGTCAGCCCACCTCGGAGACCTGGCCTACCCGCTGATCCCAATTGGTAGACCAGCTCTCCCTGCCGTTTGTAGGACTATTTTTCCAGTAAAACAGGCCTCAAAATGGTGGCTTATTCCAAATCAGGGTGATTCATGGAGGCAGCTGGCCCAGAGGTGTCTGTGATTCGATTCAACCTCGAATTAAATTGTAATATTGATTCATGCACACTGCTAGATATATCCCTCAAAATTACATGGGGGAAGAACATTTGCACTCCCATCTTTTCCCATCAAGCACACTATTGTTCTGCCACATAACCATGTAAAGGAATATTGAAACTGCATGGTGTAGGGTAGTTTGAGCAAACCACACTTACATGATTATGGGCTGGAATGCTACGTGGAGGGAAATGTGTATACATATGCTCCTCCATGTGATTCTGTGGGATGGCATATGTATTATCCAAACTATCAGAATACCTTTACATCAGTGGTGACTAACATCTTGTCAAATGTTTTACAATTCAAGCTCTATGTATTAAATTGTGATACATTTGTACTTTATGTCATTTCCGTTGGTCCTAATAAAGGTATTATATCTAACTGTTGCTTTTCAATTTTTCTAATGGACCAGCACTGTGTTTTGAAAAATAACACATTTAACTTTCCTGGAGAGGGATCCTGAAATTTGAGGAAAATGATCTTCTACCACCTGAAAATGGAATTTTACTTTGTAAATGAGTTCACCCTCCAGGTGAATTTGGCTTCTATTTACTTTTACCTGGTGCACCATTTAAAATACATCTCCAGTTTTGCTAACGTAAATACTGCTTTCTGCATTATAAAAGACCGGTATGTATGGTACAGTTAGAGCTGGAGGCAGAACAAAGAAACTGCTCAATTTTATGTTAACCAAAGTGGGGGAACACTCAAGATTGTTTCTTTTCTTTTTTGGTAGTCTTACACGAATCCAAAAATAAGTGTCTAGCACCTAGTTTGGTAATCAAATTAGGCTTGCATAATTCTTCCCACACTCATATCTTAAGATGACCTGCAGAATTTTGGGTGTTGTCCCCATACTATAGAGACAAACCAGGGCTACCATGATTCCAGGATACCTTCCTCAGCTAATAAATGTCTTCAGGGAAGTCAGGCTGCCTGCACCTTTGATGAGGTGCTCAGTGGTAGCTTAGCAGCAAATTGTCTGGGCAGTACCCCCTGATTCCAGGGGACAAGATCAAAGGCATTCAGATCTTCACTAGCTGCTCAGGGGATAGACATAATTGTAAAGGAGATACCTCTGTCTTATTTGGATTAAACTTCAGATTGTTATCCCTCATCCAGCCCATTACTGCCTCCAGACAAGCATTTAGGGAAGTTATTCCATTTCCTGTGGAGGCTGATATGGAGAAATAGATTTGAATGTCACTGGCATATTGCTAACACCCTGCACCAAACTTCCTGATGGTCTCTCCCAGCTGTCTGATGTAGATGTTAAAGAGTATTGGAGACAGTATGGAGCCATGTGGAACTCCATACATTAATTCTTGCTTTGCAGAGCAACAGTCTCCAAGTGACACCATCTGGAATCTACCAGAGAGGTAGGAATGGAACCACTGTAAAACAGTGCCACCCAATCCCACTTTGCTCAGGTGACCCAGAAGGATACCATGGTTGGTGGTATTGAAAGTTGCTGAGATATTTAAAAGGATCAGCAGGGTCACACTCCATCTGTCAGTACCCAGTTGGAGATAATCCATCAGGCCAACTAAGCCAGAGCCCACTTGAAAGCCAGTTCGAAATGGGTCTCCAAGATTGTCAGGAGCTCAGAGCTGAGAGGCCACCACTCTCTTAATCCCCTTGCCCAACTACAGGAGATTAGAGATGGGCCTATAGTTGCCCATCTAGTTGTCTGAAGGGTGCAATGTAGTGGGTTTTTTTAAAAAAATGCAGATATGGTCTACTGATAGCCTCCTTAAGACAAGGGTTATATATTATGTTTACCAGACCGTCTCTAATAATCCGATAATAAGCTCTGACTGCTCAGAGTCTGTTGGAGCTAGGGTGCTTTCATTGGGGCTGCAGGTCTTGGCTGGGGGATCCTTATCCTCTTCTTTCAAAGGGTCACCTCTCTGAGTCAGAATCTGGGTAGGTCCTAACAGAAGTGTGTGAGAGTGAGAAGGGGAGTGAGAGAGTTTGGGGGATGGATGGCGGAAAAGGATTTCATTTCCAGTTCAAATTAAAACTCTGAGCTGGAGAAAAACTAGGGAGCCCCAAATGTTCACCTCTTCTTTGATGTAAGCCTTAGGAGTAAGCATTACAAGCTCCCAGGAAGGGATAACATTGCCCCATCCCACTTACCCAGCCAAAGTTCTCCAAGCAATGGCAAATGCTTACTGGGCTCTGGTCACAGGATCTCTCTGGTGATAGCAAACTGCTAGGGGAGGAGAGGGAGGAGATCTTTCCCTTCTCCATTGCCCGATTTGGTAGAGAACAGTTAGTCACACAACCAACACAGGCATATTAATAAAAAGGGGGGCAGGGTGGATAATGTAAAACAGCAGTCTTGGATAACATCTGCCTACGTTTTAGACTACAACTCCCATCATCACTGGTTTTAGACTACAACTCCCATCATCCTGGGCTTTGGTCATTGTGGCTGGGAATAATGGTAGTTGTAGTCCAAAAACAACTTACCCAAGACTTAAGATCAGGCTTCCATGCAAATGGGCACTCACTTTGAATGCCCAGTTCACATAAGTTGCTATCTGCATGATGGATGGAAGGGATTTATGCTACTCCCCCATCAAGTGATTTCAGTGATATTCCAGCTAAATGGAATGTCTCTGAAAGGAATATATAATCCTAATGATGTATTTTCCTAGCTTTGTATCTTACCTTTAACAACTCCAATTCAGTAAATGTTATTTGGGGAACTGAGAAATATGGGATAACAAACCAAAACATGAATAGCTCTACTATTTCATTCTATTTCCAGCAATTGATTTTATCAGACAGTGAAATCTTCTCCCAGCTTTCATTGATTAAGAATCTGACGTAGAAACTGAAACTAGGTCATGGATAATGCTCCAGATGAGAGAAACTTCAGAGAAGAAGAAAAAACACACCCATAAGAAGAGAAGGAATGTGCTATCTTCCATTATTCACAGTGATTCTTTTCTGGGTTAAGTACAGTTCAGTTTGTCCACAGTCACTATCCCTCGTATTTAGAGAAGATGCCGTCGTTCAATAAGAGAAAATATGCTTATTCATTAAAATATAGTACTGTTTTATAAAAGGCACATTTCCTTGCTATTAAATGAGATGGACTCGCAAATCTATTCTTAAGGCAATGCATATTGTATTGGCTTATTGTCAAATATGATCGGTTCTAGTCCAGGGGGGCTCCTGGTCTATATTCCACTGATCCTTGCAGTGAGTCGCTGATGTGGCAGAGAAGAGGCTGAAGCAGTTGTATAACGTCCTCATCTTCCAGTGTAGCTCTACCATGCAGAATATCTATCAGTTCCACCTGACCTGGCTATAAATGTTTCCAAGTCAACCTAGATTTTTGTTTGGGTAGCAACTATATTCTGGCCTTGACTGTAAGGCTCTCCAGATGCTGTCCAAACCTCCGCAACTCCATACTTTATTATCTGTTCCCTAGTATTGCTGCCTGGTGGGTGGCTTCTCAGTTCTGCTGTATTTGCCCAGCATCTTCCTCTTTCACACTCTTGTCCCATTCTGCTGATACTCATCATTTCAGTATCCTGCATCTCCATCTGCACATTGATCTCTGTGCCAGCAATGTTAAACCATACCAAGAACATTAGGTTTTTTCCAAAATACACAAAAATTAGATTTGACATTGATAGATTTTCTCCTTTTGTCTTTCAGTTCCATTTCCCCCCATTGTTAACACATCAGCATTTCCTTGTATGAACAGATCACTTTTCATGGTCTAATATTTATCTCATTCTTATTATTGAGGGCTTTCTCATGATTGGGCGGGCGGAATGGCAGGAGGGCAGCAGGGAAGGCTGCTTAAACTTACCTTCCCAGCAGATGATTGCTGAGTCCTTACTGGGTATGTTGATAGCATGCCCAGATGGTCACCGGCAGCTCCAGGCAGTGTGGAGGTTTGGGGGCCGGGACACATCATTCCAGAAATCCCATAATGCACCTCACGAATGCAAGGTGCATTGTGGGGATACCCCATAGAGATGGGCGGTTGCACTTCAGTGTTACATTACTGGCTAAAAGCAGCCCGCACTCACACGGTCAGGTTATCGGGGTTAAGGGAGTGCTTGCTCCCTAAACCCCATTTAAGAGGCAGGCTCCCTAGCCGGGTTTGCCACCGAGGCACTGCTGGTAGCCAGCTGGCTCCCGCGGGTTCCCATGGGCAGCCAAGCCCAGGCTTAGCTGCTCTAGCCTGGTCTTGGATGCTCATGAGAGCATCTCTAGAGTTTTGGTTTGCTTGTTTTTTAAAAACAAAAGTGCAATACCATGTTGTGAGGATACGATCTCTTAAAGAGAATTTGAGTTGAAAGATTATTGTCCAGTGATTCAGCAAGCCCTCAGTTAAATCTGAACTGGCAAACAGTGCAGACCTCATATTTCACTCTAAGTATAACATGAACTCTTTAACTCTTTATACAGCTTAGCTTGCTGTATATACAGCTTAGCTTGCAGGGCTGCTCAACCTCGGCCCTCTTACAGCTCCCACAATCCCTGACTATTGGCCACTATGGCTGGGGATTATGGGAGCTGTAGTCCAAAAACAGCTGGCGGACCTAAATTGTGCACGCCTGCTGTATAGTTTGCATGCAATCTACTATAAAGCCAGAAGGGGCACTACACTTTCCTCTGTATTGGCTGGGCTAGCTAGGAGTTTTTATTCTCCTTCCTGTTCCTGTTTGTGCCTGTTCTTTCTGTATGACTCAGCAAGTTCTACACTTACTTAGTGCCTCTTAGTGCTTTTGTATCCCAAGTAAATTCTTTTTAAAAGCCTTGCACTTGTGTTTGCTCTGAAATCCACATGGACATACAGAACTCTGCAACAAGATGAACCAATTCAGAACTCCAGCAGCCCTCATTCTTTCCAGGAATGCACAGACAACTGGAAATGATTCAAACAAGGATTTGACCTCTTTCTGAAAGCAAGTGGAGCTGTTTAGAAGGAGGATGAGCAAAGGTTAGCTATCTTTTGAATATTTCTGAGGTCTTAGATTTATTTAACAGTTTTCACCTGAGTGAAGAACAGCAAGCTAGTTATAAGACTGTGTTACAAAAATTTCAAGGGTATTGCATCCCTAAACTAAATGACACATTTGAGAGATATCAGTTTCATATGCGAGTAGAGAAGGAAGGGGAGACATTTGAATCTTTTAATACAGATTGAGAGCTTGCAGATTCACTAATTTCTTAAGTTTCTTTTTAGATTGGGAGCCCTTTCGGGACAGGGTTCCATCTTATTTGTTTGTTATTTCTCTGTGTAAACCACCCTGAGCCATTTTTGGAAGGGCGGTATAGAAATCAAATTAATAATAATAAGCTTCTGGTTTAAACTGTATTAGAACTTGTCAGAATGAATATGCAAAAACTGTTTTCAAACTGTGGAGACAAACACCTATTTAGGCAATGATCTGCCTTTGGACAGGCCGGTCATATTTGCAAAAAGCAGAATCACTTGGCAAAAGTCTACAGACAAGCACAAACTGTAAGGCTGTTCACGTGATCAAAATCCCTGGTGGCTAGGGCTGGCGGTGGGGAAGGCACGTGGACCTACCGTCCTGCAAACAATGCTTGCTGTTTTCTTTCATACGCCACCGTGCACCCACAGAACCCACACTGCTCCCGGCAGCATGGATCACTGGACGTAAGGAAAATGAGTCCCGACTCCCAGCCTCCAGGAATCCCGTAATGCACTGTGCAACAAGTGATTTTCCCCATGAGCCGGGCACTCTAGCTGCCCAACTCTGGGTGCACTCTGATTGCATGCAGCCAGAACACACACACACTATCCTCACCCTGGGGTGGAGGGCACGCCCATATTCCAGAGAGATCCCTCTCCAGTTGCCACCGGCATGTCTTGTGGCAACTCAGAACTGGGCCTTCTCTGTAGCTGCTCCTGGTTTGTGGAATGCGCTCCCAACAGATGTCTGTAGTTTGGACTAATTGCCTTTCAAGAGGATCCAAAGCCTTACTTATTTAGCCTGGCCTTCCAAGGTTTTTAAGTATTTTCATTTGTTTTAAATGATTTGGAATAGTTTTAAATTTGTTTCTACATTGTTTTCAGTAGCTTTTTAAAAATGATGTTTGCCTTTGTTTTCTACTTCTTGTACGCTGCCCAGAGCCTTTGGATGGGGTAGTATAGAAATCTAATAAATAAATTTATTCACCCAGGCTTTTAGTTAGATTTATAGCTTTAGATAATTTTAATACTGGGTTTTAAATGTTTTTAATCTTTTAAATGATCTTAATTATTTAATTGATTTAATGTTTTAAATGATTTTAATTGTAAACCACCCAGAGACACAAGTTTTGGGCGGTATAGAAATATTTTAAATTTAAATAAATAAATAATAACCCTGGTAAAAGGCCAAGCTTCAAACTGAGGCATGTGGCCAAGGCAGCACCAGGACTGATCACAGCGCTGCACACGAGCTGCGCTAGCCTGGGTTGGGCTGTTTATGAGAATAGTCTTTATGTCTAGGAAAGAAACAAAGTACCAGTGTTCTGCAAGGTAGAGAAAGCATCAGTGCTGCTTTGCACAGATCACTGTGGCGACCTCGACATTAGCCCAGTGGAGAGCTTTTATGTGGGAAGTTTTTAAGACACAACAGCTTCCAGTGATTTCTCTAAACACTAATTGGACTTTTGTTATATACAAGCTGGATAGAGGTGCTCAAGTGAATGTGATATCTTAGGTCACTGTGAGAGGCCTAGAGAGCCAAGTCAAATACAAACAGATACAAACAGATTCAACTCAAGACTTACACTCTGGGAGTCTGTAAACTAGATGTCATGGTACAGGGTAACATAGTGAAGCTATGCTTTGCAGTGTGTTTAGGACAGGGGATACCTATCTTGGGACTTAAAACTTGTGACTTAAAACTTGTTAGACGGTTATAAATTGTGGAAGACCATTAACACTCACTGAGGACCACTTTCAGGTTTCTTTATGGCATAGGAAAGCTCTCAACAGCATATAAATGTGAGCTAAGTAAGCCTTATTTACCTGTCATTCATGCACCCAGGAATGTTTCTTTGGCTGAGAGACAAGTTACAGCAGGAATTGGATAGACTGATTGAACTAGATAAAATAGAAAAGTTTAGGAACCTAAGGAATGGGTTAATTCTCTAGGCATTGTAGCGGGGAAAGGATGGGTCTAAGATTATGTCTGGATCCTACAGAAAGTAATAAATATGTTAAAAGGGTTTTCCAATACCCACAAGAGAAGATATTTTTGGTCAATTGTCAGGTGCAACATATCAATCTTCTTTTGATGCATTTGCTGGATTCTGACAGGTACCCCTGGAAAAAAACAGCAAGTGATTGTGTGCCTTCAGTACACTTTTGGAAGGTATTGCTTTACTAGATTGTCATTTGGGTTGTGTTCTTCACCTGAAGTATTTCACAGAACAATACCACAGATGTTTGAAGGGATAGAAGGTACTAGAGTCTTTATAGATGACATTAGAATAACATAATCTGAGATTACAGAACATTCTGGAGAGAGTTTCTGAAGTTGGTTTAAAACTCAACAGGCAAAAATGCAGATTTAAATAAATTAAAAAAACTATCTTGGAGAGAAGCTAACTGAACAAGGAGTCCATATTGATCTCAGTAGGATTCAAGTAATCACAGATATGCCAGCACCCAAAGATAAAGAGGGCTTACAAAAATTTATGGGCATGGTGAACTTTGTTGGAAAATTTGTTCCTAATTTCACTGATTATACAATTAATCTCAGGAACCTATTGTGTAAACATGCTCAGTGAACTTGGAGTGCCAGTCACAACACTGTGTTTGAGAAACTTAAACATCTACTAAAGGCATCACTAGTTCTGCAGTTTTATGACAGCAAAAGGCACACCAAGTTGTCAACAGATGCTTCTCAGCATGACCTTGGAGCAGCGTTGCTTCAGAAATATGGTGATCACTGGGAAACCTGTTGCTCTTGTATCCAGAGCCTTAACCAAAACAAAACAACAGTATGCACAAATGGAAAAAGAGGCTTTAGCAATAGTGTTCGCTTGCAAGAAATTTCATGTGTTTATATCTACACATAGAAGATCAATCATGGTGGAAACTGACCACAAGTTATTGCCATCGATAGCGAAGAAGGGGTTAGCACATCCACCTCCCAGATTGCAGAGACGGTTCTTTGAATTACCGTTATATGATCTGCAATAGGAGTATAGTCCTGGCAAATATGTAGTGATAGTAGTAGTCACTTTGTCCATAGCTTACAATGGGACCGAGATTGAAGCAGACACTGAATCTGATGTAGTACATATTAATCGGCTTAAGAAAACATTCCCAATCTCTGATGTGGTTAACTATTGCACAGGCCACATCTCAGGACAATATTTTGCAACAGGTCATCCAAACTATTAATTCTGGCGGGGCAAAGATGCATCTACCAAGTCCTCATAGCCACTTTGTGGACGACCTATATGTACTAGAAGGAATTCTGTTCAAAGGTACTAGATTTGTAGTGCCTGGCACTCTGAAGGCAGAAATGCTGAAATGGTTACATGACGGAAACATGGGCATGGAAAAATGCAAACAACGTGCTCTAAGTGTCCCATATTGGCGATCATTAACGCCAACAGAAACAGATTATACAAAATTGTGGAATATGTCAAAAATACAGACTATCAACAAAAGCATCTTGTGATGATGATCCCACTAGTAAAAAAAACAAGCCCCCATTTTCCCTTCAAACAAATGGGAAGAGAGGGAGATTTTGAGGGACTGATTTCTCTTTGGGGGAGAAGTTCCAGTGTTTGTGTATGTGTTTTGTTTTGGTTTTTTTGGCCAGAACTTGTTTTGGGGGCTCTGTAGCTTTCAATTTTTGTTTCTCTCTTCAGGGGTGTAGCTATAATTGAGCAGATGGGTTCAAAAAGATGGGTTCCCCAGGCCCTGAGGGCCCCTCAGAGCCACATCTCCCCATTTTCTTCATTATCTCCCTCACTCCAAGTGGCTGCCCAGGAGAGAGGTGAACATGGGCCATTGTTCTCTCTTGCTTTAGAGGGAGGAGCCAGCTAGGGATGAGCTGAGTCACACCTGATGGGAGGGGCCACATTCCTGCTGAGCCACATCCCTGTTCAGTTTGAAGCCTACTCTCAATATGAGAGGCAATGGGAAGGAAAATTAGCGAACAGGGATTAGCCAACAGGATCATTGGAGTTTGGTGTGGAGTTTAGTGGGGAAGTGTGCGGGGGAGCTCAAAAGGAGGCCACTTGATCACAAGGAGCACAGCAGGAAGAGATGGCAAGTACTACTCCCTCTTTGATATTCTCGAGAAAGAAACTTTAAACTGTTGAATAGCTGGCAACTACAACTGAGACCTAACTTTAAAATAAACAATCACCAAATACTCTAAACAGCCAACAAAACCAGTTATGAAAATAGAAAGCTAGCAGATGAGGGGGCTCTTCCCAATGTATTGCACAGAGTGTTGCATGTATGACTACTTGTTTGATGGGCAAAAGTCATGGGTGTGTGCACAGTACAAGTAGCTCCTGGCTCTCAGGAAATAAGTGTGTTCCTTCAGAGCCAAGGTAGTGGATCTGGAGAAGCTCTGATAGGTATGTTGTCGAGACCCGCAGGGATATTATAGAGGCATCCCACTCCCACTGATGGCTCTTCTGCTGTCAGGGAGAATGAAGGTCTTGAGGAAGGAGGACATCATTCTGAGAAAGAGGGAAAGGCTCCCTTAGAAGGGATCCCTTCTGTGAATGATGAGCCCATATCCTCTCGCACAGGGGATACTCCTCCAGGGGAGTGGGGGCCTCCTAGTGGGCATTTTGATCATTAGGGGTATAAAGAGATGGGTCTGTGACCCACATGTAGACTGCACAGTCACTTGCCTGCTGAGTGCAAAGGTTGTGGATGTCACACGGCATCTCGATAGGCTGTAAGGCAGTCCGGGGAAGGAGTCAGCTGTCATAGTGCACATTGGTGCCAGAGATGTTCGGAAATGTAGTCAGGAGGTCCTGGAAGCCAAATTTAGGCAGATAGGTAGCAGATTGATATCCAGGATCCCCAGGGTTGCATTCTCAGAAATACTACTTGTTCCACATGCAGGATCAGTGAGACAGGCAGAGCTGAAGGGTCTCAATGCATGGATGAGATGGTGGTGCTAGGAGGAAGAGTTTAGATTCGTTAGGCACTGGGAAACATTTTGGGACAAGACAAGCCTGTACAAAAGGGATTGGCTGCACATGAACCAAGATGGAACCAGACTGCTGGTGCTTACAACAAAAATGGTCACAGAGCAGCTTTTATAATGATGCCTGAGGGATAGCCAACAGGAGCTGGGCAGCATCCAGTTCGGCAAATGCCATCCCTTAAGGTGTGAGGGTGTAAATGCTTCAGATAAACCAGAAGGGGACAGAGTAGAATCAGATAAAAAACAAAAAGAGGGATGGGCTAGCCAGGCAAAGAAATCAGATGGCCAAAAGATAGATAGCACACACCAGGTAAGAGATTCAGCATATAGGTGCTTATACACCAATGTCAGAAGCCTCCGAGCCAAGATGAGTGAGCTGGAGTACTTGATTACTAATCAAAACATGGATATAGTGGGCATAATGGAAACAAAGTAGAACAGTGAGAACTAGTGGGACACGGTTATACCTGGATATAAACTCTATAGAAAGGACAGGGAGGAGAGAATTGTGGATGGAGTAACAATGTATAATAACGAAGGGATAGAATCTCACAAGCTAGAAATCCTAGGAAGACTGGAGTCCTCAACAGAAACTCTGTGGGTAGCAATACAAGGCCTGAAAGGAAATGTGCTATGAGGCATGTGCTATCATACTCCTGATCAAAACACTGACTGTGACTGGGAGTTGCAGAAGGAAATCAGGAAGCATCAAAGAGAGACAGAGCTGTAATAGTGGGTGATTTCAAATACCCACACTAAGAGGATATTCACACGATGGGAGGAAATGGGGCTAGCCGAGGCTAGCCCCATTTCCTCCCATTGTTTGAACCACCGGGCTCAGCTGCGAGCCTGATGGTTCCTAAGCAGGTAACCTGCTAAAGAACTCCTGCCCTTAAACCAGGTTTGCGGAGCGAGCGCTCCACAAACCCAGTTTTTTTACTTGTGTAGCGCTCGCAAACCCAGTTTTCTTACTCGTGTGTTGCCGCAGTGCAGCTCCGTGCCACGGCAACTCATGAGTAGATCCCTGACTGGGAGGCTCAAAAGCAGCCTCCCAGCTCGGGGGTCTCTCCATCATGCCCTGCGCACTCACACAGGGCATGCTGGAGCTTCTGGGTGCCGCGCGGCCCCCGAATTCCCCAGCCCCGGTCCGTTCCATGACGGAGCTGGCAGTCGTGTGGGCAGCTGCTGCAGCCACCCAGAGCAGACTGCTGCTCATCTGTGGGGAGAGCGGTCTAAGCCCGCTCTCCCCACAAACCCCCTAGAGGCTCTTCTCATGAATTGTGAGAAGAGCCTCATAGACTGGGTAAATTCACAGTCAGGTAATGACAAAGAGGCCACATTTCTAGACACGCTGAATGTCTGTGCCCTAGAACAATTGGTCTTGGGACCAACTGGAGAGAAGGTGACCTTAAACTTAATCCTGAGTGGTGCACAGGACCTGGTGTGTGATGTCAGTGTCATGGAACCTTTAGGGAACAGTGACCATAGTGTGATCAAATTCAGTATATATGCTAAGGAAGTCTAACACAGATGCTTTGAATTTCAGAAGAGGAAACTTCTCTAAAATGAAGAGTCTGGTGAAGAGAAAACTGAAAGGGAAAATCAGAAGAGATACTTTACTCCAGAATGCATGGAGTTTTTATAAAACTGCAATACTAGAAGTCAATTTAAAATGTATAAAATGTCCACTTAAAATGTATTTAAAATGTATACCAATAAGGAGGAAAGGTACCACCAAACCGAAAGGATGACAGTATAGGTAACAAGTAAAGTCAAGGAAGTTATAAAGGGGAAGAAGTATCCTTCAGAAATTGGAAGGCCTGCCGAAATGAAGAGATCAGAAAGGAACACAAATTCTGGCAAAAGAAATGCAAGGTGACAATAAGGGAGACATAAAGAGAGTTTTAGGAACATTTAGCTAAAAGCATCAAGGGGAATAACACTTTTAAAAATACATCAGAAGCAGGAATCCTGCCTGGGAGGTGGTTGGAGTGTTAGATGATGAGGGAGTGAAAGGGATTACTATGGAGGATTACTATTATTACTATGGAGGATATGAATATCACAAAAAAGCTAAATGAGGCCTTTGCATCTGTCTTCATGGCACAGGATACTGAGCATATTCCTGTCCCTAAACCAGGCTTCTCTCGAACAGAATCTAAAGAACTGAGTCATCTAGAGGTGATGAAAGACGATGTTCTAAACTGTCTGGAAAAATTAACAAATAACTAGGGCCAGACAACATCCATCAGAGAGTCCTTGAAGAACTCAAATGTAAAATTCCCAAACTTGCAAAAATTTAACTTATCTCTACAATCAGGCTCTGTATGGGATGACTGGAAAGTAGCCAATGTAACACTGATTTCCCAAAAGGGATCCGGGGCGGGGGGATTCAAGAAATTACAAGCAGGTTTGCTTAACTTCTGTTAACAGGCAAATTGATGGAAAGCATTCTCAAGGAAAAAATATTTATTATTTATTTATTATTTATCAAATTTGTACACCGCCCCAAACTTTCATCTCTGGGCGGTTAACAATAGCATAAAACAAGTTAAAAACATATACAAAAAACTTAAAACAATTTAAAAATTTAAAAATAAACCAGAGATTAAAACCTAAAAAATTTAGGAAGCTGAGAAAACTTGGGCGAAAAGATGGGTTTTCAGGTGTTTTTTGAAAATTGCCAGAGATGGGGAGGAACATATCTCAGCAGGGAGCGCATTCCACAATCTCGGGGCAGTGACCGAGAAGGCCCATCTCTGTGTAACCACCAAACGAGTTGGTGGTAACTGGATATGGACCTCCTCAGATAATCTCAATGGGTGGTGGGGCTCTCAGTGAAGAAGATGCTCTCTTAGAGGGCCTAAGCCATTTAGGGCTTTATAATTTACTAGTATTTTTAAGCCCGTTAAAATAACGGGCACTAGTACCTTTTTGTTGTTGTTTCCTTTATTCCTTCTCCCTCTCTCTTTCACCCTCCGTTCCATTTTTCTTTCTCTCTCTCTCTCTTTCACTCCTTCCTTTTCTCTCCCTCTTTCTCTGTTTCCTTTCCTTTCTTTCTTCTCTCTCCCTCTCCGTCTTTTTCCTGTATTCCACCTCTTCTCACTCCCATCTTTCTGTTTTCTTTTTTCTTTTTCCTTAAACGGGCTCGCTCTTTGGGGCTGGGTGCTCTTCCCTCCCCCCCTTTTTTGTCCCTCTCCCTCATTCCTTTCTCCTTTTTCTTTCTTCTTCCTTCCTTCCTCACTTCTCTCTTTCCCACTTTCTTCCCCCAGTCCCTCCTGCCCTCCCCACTCCCTCTTGCCCTTCCCTTCCCTTCCCCCTCCCCCACTCCCTCTTCCCCTTCCCCTCCCCCTCTTGCCCTTTCCCTTCCTCTCCCCTCTTTCCCCTCCTCCTGACCCACTCCCTCTTGCCCCACTCCCTCGTGCCCCACTCCCTCTTGCCCTTTCTCCTCCCCCTGCCCCACTGCCTCTTGCTCTCCCCCTCCTCCTCTTGCCCTTCCCCACTCCCTCTTGCCCCACTCCGTCTTGCCCTCCCCCTCCCCCACCCCCTCTTGCCCCACTCCCTCTTGCCCTCCCCCACTCCCTCTTGCCCTCCCCCCTGCCCAGAAGTCTCTTGTGCTCCACCCACCACCCACCCACCCAGCAACTTCACTCACTTGACAAAAGTGGGCCCGGGCCCAGTCTTCCCCTCGCCATAGCCTCCATGGCCATGCTGCCGGTCCGGTCCGGGCCGCCCCCGCCTCACATTCCCGGCCGGGGAGACTGGCCGGGAAAGGGCCCTAAGGTCTCTCAGCCGCCCGGCTTCGGCGGCGGCGCCAGGCCTCGGCGGTGGCTCTGCCACCACCTCGGCTCGCTTCCCCCACCGCCTCCTCCCCCCATCCGGCTTCGGCGGCGCGGCCAGGCCTTGGCCATGGCTCCACCGCCGCCTCAGCCGCGCTGCGTCCTCTGGCCGAGGCGGTGGCTTCGCCGCCGCCTCGGCCAGTGTCCCCCGCCGCCGCTTACCCAGCTTCTTTGGGGCGGCCGCTTCTGGCCGCCCAAGATGGCCGCCGGGTGCTGGCAGTCGTGTCTCCCTGGCTCTGTTCTGGGCATGCGCTTTGCGCATGCCCAGAACAGGCCAGGGAGGCACGAACGCACGCTTGGTGTCCGTCCACGGATGGACACCAAGCGTTTTATTAGAGAGGATAACTAGCACATTGTATTTTGTCCAGAAACCTATTGGCAGCCAGTGTAGCTCCATCAGTAAAGGAGTAACATGGTCTCTCCGAGATGACCCAGAGACCAACCTGGCTGCTGCATTCTGAACCAACTGAAGTTTCCGGACTACATACAGGTACAAAGGCAGCCCCACGTAGAGTGCATTACAGAAGTCAAGTCTGGAGGTTACCAACAGATGTACCACTGTTTTGAAGTCACTGATCTCGAGAACGGGCTCAGCTGGCCTATCAGACAGAGCTGATAGAAAGCACCCCTGGCCACTACTTCAACCTGAGAAACGAGGGAGAGGTGTAAATCCAGAAGTACTCCCAGACTGCAAACCTGTTCCTTTTGCAGAAGTGTGACCTCATCTAGAACAGGTAGATCAAAATCATCTCTAGAGTTCTGACCCCACACAATAAGTACCTCCATCTTATCTGGATTCAGCTTCAGTTTATTCTCCGTCATCCAGCCCATTTCTGCTTCCAGGCAGGCATTTAGGGAGGATATGCCAGCTCCTGAAGAAGTTGACATAGAGAAGTAGATCTGGGTGTCATCAGCGTACTGGTAACACCCAGCTCCAAATCCCCTGATGATCTCTCCCAGCAGAGTTAAGCACATAGTTAAGCACATAGAAGAACAGGCCCTGCTGAAGGAGAACCAGCATGGCTTCTGCAAGGTGAACCAGTTGACAGAGTATACCTAGACTTTTGAAAAGCTTACAACAAAGTTCCTCATCAAAGAGTCTTGAGAAAACTTAGCAGTCATGGGATAAAGGGACAGGTTCATGTGTAGACTGGTAACTGGTTGAAGGACAGAAAACAGAGGGCAAGAATAAATTGACAGTTACCTAAATGGAGGAAAGTAGGAGATAGGGTCCTCCATGGACCTGTTCTGGGACCAGTGCTCTTTAATATATTCATAAATGACCTAGAAGTTGGAGTAAGCAGCGAGGTGCACAAATTTTCAGATGACACCAAACTATTTAGGCTAGTGAAAATCCATAAGAGATTGCGAGGAGCTTCAAACTGCGGGAATGGGCACCAAAATGCCAAATGTGGTTCAGTGTTATCAAGTGTAAAGTGATGCATATTGGGGCAACCCCCCCCCCACTCCACATATATGCTGATACCCTGACCAGGAGAGGATCTTAGGTTTGTGGTGGCTATTGTTATGTCACATAATGCACCTCATTTTGCCTGTTGTGACTTTACAGTATTTGCAAAGCTGTATTATTTCAAGCATATTATTTCCAGTCCCAGATATCCACAATCTAATGAGCTAGTGGGTAATTGTGTCAAGATCATTAAAAAGACTGCTTAAGCAAGTAGAGGATTCAAACACAGATCCTCATCTTGCTCTTTGAATTATAGGGCTACACCTTTGAAAATGGGATTATCTTCTGCTGAACTGTTGTTTGGAAGAAAACTGCCTGCCCTCCCTGTGTTGGAAATTCTCTGTGGTGAGAGAATCCCTTTTTCATTATAGCAGAGTGCACAGAGGCACAACACAGTGGAAATTACTTAGGCATGCGTGTATGCTGAGAGTAAAGTAACTTGGAGCCAATTCGTAGTTTCAAATCAATATATAAGGCATTTATTAAGGAACTCCATTCTAGATAGGAAAGTGAGGAGTTAGGATCTCTAATCTATCTATCTAGCTGGATGCAGATGGATTCTGCATCTTCTCTGCACACATGGTGCAGGGAGAGGAGCTTGCCATGTTGCAAGGTAGAAGGACAGGTAGGGAAGAGAGAGAGAGGAAGGAAGTTAATCCCTAAGAGTACCAATCTACATTTCAAAGGGATAGTGTCAGAGAAGTGGAGAAGGGATGACCAATGTCTTGACCCTCTAGCCCTCTGACTAGCCCTCTGTCCTCCACTGTCTGAGACGAGACAGCACAAAGTCCTTAACTTCCAACACCCAGGACATGGATTATAACCCCAGAGATGTTGTAAATGCATGGAAAATTTAAGAAAATGTCAAGCGTCAATTCTATTATGATAAAGGCTCATTTGATCTTTCATCATTGCACCCACAAGAAAGTGTATGTCTATATAATGACAAAACATGGACACAGCGTGCAGTGGACACTTGAGAAGTAGTCTTATGAGGTGGTGATTGATAATGGAATGACCAATTGGAGGGATCTGCATCTTATCCCCACACAGGAGGAAAAACCAGGCAGAACTGCAGGCACAGCAACCAGTAACAATCAGTATCATACAAATGATATGAACCAGCGTGAACAAAGACAAGCCGTCGCTGAAAGGCAGTCTACACTTTGTAGATCCACGAGGCTGGGAAAACTGTTGTAGATGGAGTTCCAGTGCATCAACCTTTTGCACCAACTATCCTAATGACCACCAGGGGGAGCAGTTAGTGAAGGTCTCCTTACCTCTCCCTGCTTGCCTCTACTCTATGACCCTTGCCTTGATTCCTCAGGTACTTCCTGTTGAGAAGTCTTTCCTATCTCAAATGTACATCACCAATGAATCAATTTGGTTTGGGACTCTACAGTGATCTCCATGTGTGTTACTAAAATAGCTGCAACAACAAATCTCTGCACTCTGTAACTGGAGTGGTAGCTTCTTTTGTGCTTTGCTAAATAATCACAAACCCCAACAAAAACTAACCCAGAGACTAATTGGAGCCAGTGCAGTGTAGTGGTTAGAGTGCTGGACTAGGATTGGGGAGACCTGAGTTCAAATCGCCATTCTGCCATGATACTTGTTGAGTGACTCTGGGCCAGTCACTTCTCTCTCAGCCTAACCTACTTCACAGGGTTATTGTGAGGAGAAACTTCACTATATACACCGCTCTGGGCTCCTTGGAGGAAGAGAGGAATATAAATGTAAAAATAAATAATAGCAAGTTGGGACTAATTGTTCAGTGTTCTGTTCCTTTGTTTTTCTTGGAAGAGAGAGATATGAGCATACTATATCTTTAAGACAGTTGGACTTGAAAGATTATTGCCAAGTGACTCTCAGAACTGAACTGAGTGCCAGTTCAAGAGTCCTATCACAGAGACTCTTTAACGATGTAAATAGCTAAAAAAAGTTTTCTTGTTTATTTCATAAATGAAAAACTGGAAGTTATTCATACCAGAATATCACACATGTCTTTGTTCGCCAGCCCCACCTACATATGCTCAACTTTCCAGTGATTCATTTCAGATGTTCCTCCTGCTTAAATTCTCATCAGTATTTGTTTCCATCATTCCCCATATGTCATCAGGTTATTTTGTAGTCATCCATCTTCCAATTTAGGCAAAAGAATCAGCCTGGCTTTCAATGCCGAACTGGTTGGCAAAGCGTCATCATTATCATTTCTTTTAAAAGCACCTACAATTATTAGGTGCCGTACAATAATTTTTTAAACAACAAAAAAAGTACAGTTTCCCTGCTGCTTCAGGCTCACAATCTAATTACAATCACAGGCTCATAACTGGTCCCATAGAAGGCTAAAGCAGTGGACATGAAAAAGGCGGAGGGAAGCAAACAAGGGAAATGTGGACAAATGGATTTTGATTGCCAAATTGGAGCCGCTTTAGAGTTTATAAAATCAAATGAAGAATATGTAGATTTTAAAAAGTTTTTCCACACAAGAAAATAACAGGAAAGACAGATATTATTAAATGGCAGAGATTTTTTTAAAAATACAGAGAAGCTAGAGCAAATGACTAAAGATCAGACAGTCCTGTGGGAACAGGATGATGATGATGGAAGAGGAGGGAGCAAAGAATGAAAAAAATTACATACAGAGAAATCAAGGAGTAACATGTGTCAAGCAACTAAGCCACAAACAGGGTTTATTCTTCTCAGCAGAATATGCATAGCAACTATTACATCACACAGTGTTCATTCATCACACAGAGAGCCAGTGTGGTGTAGTGGTTAGAGTGTTGGACTAGGGCTGGGGAGACCTGAGTTCAAATTCTCATTCAGCCATGAAACTCACTAGGTGACTCTGGGCCAGTCACGAATCTCTCAGCCTAACCTATCTCACAGGGTTGTTGTGAGGATAAACATAACCATGTACACAGCTCTGGGCTCCTTGGAGGAAGAGTGGGATATAAAGATAAAAAATTAAAATAAATGAATAAAATTCCAAACACAGACTAAATTGCTTCCCTTTTATTTCCTGTTTCCTGTGCTGTCAGACTACATCTCCCCGAAAGTAGTGCTTGCTCTCTTGGTGAAGGAGCTACTGTGCCTAAGAACACATCACAAGAAAGATCATGAAGAGCTCAAAAGTAAGATGGTTACAATGAACATGGGCAGGAAAAGGTGAGGAGAGGGATGGATGGTGTACAATCAGAAAAATGAGACTGGAAAACAAGTCAAGCATCAAAACAGAATTGAAATAAGAGGAAATGAGAAGTTGAGAAACCAACAAAAATGGGCAGTAATTGAAAAAGGAAGCTATGACTAAGTTCAATTTAAATTAATGAGGCCTAAATTAGTCATGACTAATGTGTGTCACTGATTTTTGTTTAACCATGACTAACTTTCTTTGGGTACAGCCCAACAGTATTAGGGCTGGTTCTCCCAATCCATCTAATATGGGCTCCACTGCACTCTAGAGAACCTCGCAGCATGTGTGCTACCATAGAGCAATAGTAATCCCCATTTGACAATGCACCCAACTCCCATGAAGCCCACATCGTCAAGCCAGCTTCAGATGGATCTGTGATTACCAATATGGGCTTCATGTGGGCTTGGCTCATTGCCAAGCAAGGATCAGGGAACATTTCTGTGTTCTCATGATGGTTGAATGGGAGTGCATGCACTGCAGGGACTTCAAGATTCCCATGAAGCACTCATTTGATCGATTATGAGAACCAGCCCTATGTATAATAGCAATAGCAATAGCAATAGCACTTACATTTATATACCGCTCTATAGCCGAAGCTCTCTAAGCGGTTTACAATGATTTAGCATATTGCCCCCAACATTCTGGGTACTCAAAATAACAAAATAATGCAAAATAACAACAGCAGCAGCAGCAGCAGCAGCACTTTGCAGAGCGAAATAGTGCTGGAATGTTCGAGCAATATTGCTAGAATGTGCTCGTACTTATATATATTGTTGTATGTGCTCCCCACTTTCCCAGGTTGTGAGATGTTATAGAACTACAGCTATTCTCGGATTCTGGCTTTTCCTAAAGAGGAGATCACTAGAGGGTTATGGCTTATTTCTTATATTTGGTTTGTTTGTTTGATTTGATTTCTATACCGCCCTTCCAAAAATGGCTCATGGCAGTTTACATTAAATGTGTAAGTTGAACATTAGATGGAGTTAACATAACAGAGTATTTCTACAAATCGAAACAGGTTACATTAGACTCCCAGAAAAAAAAATGCTTAAAGAAACACATACTGAATTTCATACACTTACAGTAGTTTGAAACAAGTTCTTGAGAAGATAAGGCTCTGATTAGGGGAGGCAGCAAACTTTTGTTTTCTTTCCTAAAGAAGATACCAAGCAAGCAAATATATGAATAAATCCAAATGCAAATGCAAATGCAAATCCAATCTTTATTACAGTCATAGACCAGAGTATATATGAATAAATAAATCAACAAGAATACAAGGGGAAAGGACAGGCTTAAGTTTGTTAGGGCTAGTCTTTCCTAGGGCTTGATTTCTGGCTGCCTAGAGGTTTGTTTTTTACAGGGCAGTTTCTTTCAGTTGTGCCTAGAGAGACAGCAGGTGGGGCATGAGATGCAGGTGAGCCATACAGCTTGTGAGTTGGGCCACATTCCTGAGGTGGCTTAGTCTGAAATGAGCTCTTGAGAAGACAAGGCTCACACCAGGGGAGCTTTGTGAACAGGAGTTTGCAAACAGATATCAAAGGGGTTTTGCATGGAGTATAGCAGGTAAGTGTGTGTGTGGAGGAACACAAGCATTCCCCCCTTAATCACAAAGGAGACACTCCGCACAAGGAGAAGGTGAGAACTACCCCACTTTTGAAATTTTTTGTTTGTTTAAAGGGCATAGCTTAAAACCTTTTTTTAAAGCATGGATGATGAAGGTGTGAAAGGGATTATTAAGGAGGATAAGGAGATTTCAGAGAAGCTGAATTAGTTCTTTGCATCTGTATTCACAGTGAAGGATACTTACCATATACTTACTCAGGAACCGAACTTCTCAGGCTTGTAGACTGAAGAACTGGGCCAATTTGAGGTGAGGAGAAAGGATGTTCTGTCTTGAAAAACTAAAAATCAACAAGTCACCAGGGCCAGATGGCATCCACCCAAGAGTTCTGAAGGAACTCAAATGTTAAACTGCTGATCTCCTAGCAAAAATATGTAGCTTGTTTTTACAATCAGGCTCTGTACCAGAGGACTGGAAAGTAGCTAAAGTAACTCAGATTTTCAAAAACGGATCCAGGGGGGATCCGGGAAACTACAGGACAGTTAGCTTAACTTCACATACAGGTCTTAGAGCAGGCTATGGGTTGGAGACAGCCTTAGTAGGCCTGATGGATGATTTCTACAAGGGAATGGACAGTGGGAGTGTGACTGTTGGTTCTTTTAGACCTTTCTGCAGCTTGATACTATCAACCGTGGTATCCTTCTGGATTGTCTGGGGGATTTAGGAATAGGTGGCACTGCTTTGCAGTGGTTCCATTCCTATCTCTCAAGTAGATTCCAGATGGTGTCACTCAGCGATAGTTGCTCTCTGATATGAGAGCTATTGTATGGTGTCCCTCAGGGATCCATCCTGTCTTCAATGCTTTTTAACATCTACATGAAACCGCGGGGTGAGATCATCAGGAGACTTGGTGCGGGGTGTTATCAGTATGCCGATGACACAACATTATTTCTATTTCTCCACAACATTATCATCAGGAAATGACATAACCCCCTTAAATGCTTGCCTACAGGCAGTACTGGACTGGATGAGGGATAATAAATTGAAGCTGAATCCAAGCAAAACAAAGGAACACATAGCAAGGGGTCATACTTCGAGGGACATGATAGATCTTCCTGTTCTGGATGGGTTGCACTCTCCCTGAAAGAAGAGGTACATAGCTTGGGAGTGCTTCTGGACTCAGGCCTCACTCTGGTCTCTCAGGTTGAGGCTATGGCCAGGAGTGCTTTGTATCAATGACAGCTGCATCTATTCCTTGAAGATAGTGATATCAGAACTGTAGTGCACTCTTTGGTAACCTCTAGGCTTGACTACTGCAATGCGCTCTATGTGGGTTTGCTTTTGTATGTAGTTCGGAAACTTCAGTTGGTTCAAAATGCAGTGGCTAGATTGGTCTGCGGGGTGTCTTGGAGAGACCATATCATGCCTGTTTTAAAGCAATTGCATTGGCTGCTAATAGGTTTCCAGGGAAATACAAAGTGCTGATTATTACCTTTAAAGTCCTAAATGGCGTACATAGGAGAGCGCCTTGTTCGGCATGATCCCCACTGCACATTGAGATCATCGAGAGAGCTTTCAGCAGTTTCTAATCAAAGACTATTGAGAAAACTTAGCAGTCATGGAATAAGGCGACAGGTTCATGTGTGGATAGGTAACTGGTTGAAGGACAGGAAATGGGTAGGAATGAATGGACAGTTTTCACAATGGAGGGAAGTAAGAAGTGAGGTCTCCCAGGGATCTGTACAGGGACCAGTGCTCTTTAACTTGTTCATAAATTATCTAGAAGTTGGGGTAACTAATGAAGTGGCGAAATTTGCAGATGACACTAAACTATTTAGGATAGTGAAACAGACTGTTAGAAGCTCCAAAAGGATCTCTCCAAAATGGATTTGTGGGCGACAAAATGGCAAATGTGGTTTATGTGTTAAGAGATGCATATTGGGGTAAAAAAGCCCAAATTCACATATACACTGAGGTCTGAGCTGTCAGTGACTGACTAGGAGAGAGATCTTGGGGTTGTGTAGGGTTCGTGGTAGACAGCTCGTTGAAAGTGTTGACTCAATGTGCTGCATTTTGAAAAAGGCCAATTTCATGCTAGGGATCATTAGGAAGGGGATTGAAAATAAAAATGCTAATATTATAATTCTCTTATACAAATCTATGGTGAGGCCACATTTGGAATACTGCATGCAGTTCTGGTCACAGTCCCACATTGTAGAACTGGAAAAGGTGCAGAAAAGGACAACTCCAGTGGCCTGGAGCGCTTTCCTTAAGAGGCAAGGCTACAGTATCTGAGGTTTTTTAGTTTGGAAAAGAGGTGACTATGGGGAGACATGATAGAAAAGTATAAAATTATGCATGGAGTAGAGAGAGTGGGCAGAGATATTTTTTTCTTCCTCTCTCACAGCCCTAGAACCAGGAGTCATCCCATGAAACTGAAGGCTGGGAAAGTGCTTTTTTGGAGGAAAGTTCATTGGGACACTCATGGAACTCTCACATCACATCTAGTTGGGCCCTGATATACTGGCCATTTTGATGTTTTTGTAATTTGAGTTTCTACAGACTTCATTAAAATCACATTTTGCATCTTTGGTTTTGAGAGAGAGAGAGAGAGAGATCTAATTTGCAGGATGCCCTTTCCCCAAGGACCAGATTCTGAGGTGATTTATAGCGCAATCATGTTGAAAATGGCATAGGCAGACAATGAAAGGCTTGTTGCCAATTTAAGCGGTTATGGATCCATTTGCTTATTTTACTGAGTAGGCGTCTTTTCGTAAGCTGTTTTTCATAAGCTGTTTGAATAATCTTGAATATTGGTCAGCTGCTATAGCTTTCCAATCTGTGCCTCTCTGTGAAATAAATGTTTGTGTGGCCCTTCATACGTGATGCTGCATATTCCTTTTCCAAAGATGATAACTGGTGTAGTAAAGAAGTTCTCTATGTATGTAGTAGCTCTAAAATGAAAGACTTGATTTTCCAGTGAGTTACATGTTCTGGGAAGAAGAAGGTGAGGCCTGCTCATTAAAAATAATGACTCACTAGGAGAAGTCCTAGTAGGGCCCTGTGGAACAATAGATAATAAATACTTTGCTGGATAACCACAGCCTCACCTCTACTGTGCCCTTTGCTATCAGTTCGCTCCTGCCCTAACCTATCCTTCTAACTCATTCATTAAGTTCTGTCTTGCCCACTTCACCTTTAGCCACTCTGAGTGTAATATAAGCCTTCTGGCACTTCTGCATTCAGAATGAGACCTGCTTAGCCACTACTGCCATTTCAGGAACAGTAAACAGCAATAGCAGAGAAGGCAGATTATGATTTTCATGCTGCTGTGCTAATGTTTGGCAAATAAGTTATGGCAAATAAGGAACAGCAGATAAGCATTGATGTGTTTGTACTTGAAGCAAAAGTCAAAATGGCATGCAACACACAACACACACACACCTCTCCTCTGGGCAGTTCTTCTATGGAAAGCCGTTTATGGCATAAAAATTAGTCTCCATAAAGCACAAAATCTAAACTAGTATATAGGTCACAAGCTGCTGTACTAGGCCAAACTATTTTTTTTTTTTAAATTATAGACTTGGATTCCACTTTTTGAGCAGTCTACAGCAACTCACAGTTTTCACAGAACACAATTCCACTATTAAACTCTCCAACATAAATGTGAAACAAATGTGTACACAAGGAGAGATGGAAAGGAGGAGGAGAGAAGAGGGGAATAGACTGAAAAACAGTCTGCAGCGTAATTTTTCTACAGTTCTTGCATATTGTATCATGAGCAGGACTCTCTCTCTTCTTGTGGGCCAACCTGCCACACCATAGGCAGTCTTTTGCATCCGTGGTTTGCAGATAGGGATGAGCCCTGTCCCTGCTGGCATCTGGCGATTTTGTTGTTGTTGTTGTTGGAATCTGGGTTTATTTGTATGTGTCATTGGGGGTGACTTTGTCAGATGTGGGGGAAATGTCTACTATGTCAGATGTGGGGGACATGTCTGGGGCCATGAGGCATGGCCCCTGAGGGCCCAAGTTCTTTGAACCCATTCGCCCACTGGTGGATCTGCCCCTGCACAGTGCCCTGAAAATAGTTATTCCCCACTCTGTGGGGACACCATGTAGAGACAGCACAGAGCCTGGACACCATGTTGAGTCAAAACAGAAACTTTTATTTTCTCTTCCCAGACCTTTCCTTCTCCCTACACAGTGCTACTTAGTGGCCCTGAACTATGTACAACTATTACCACAGGCAGCTTACCAATTAAAATTCTAAAAGCAATAATAAATAATAGAACAATTACAATAAGCAACATTTATTAATTACAATAAATAAATGCACAGCAAGATAAAAGAGCAGCTGTTCAAGACCATTTCTGTCATAGATTAAAAGGCAGGGAAATAAAAAGGCCTTTGCCTGGCACAAAAATGATTTCAAAGTAGGTGCCAGCTGAGCCTCCTGTGGAGGCCACAACTGAGAAGGCCTCCTCCATGGTCACTTCCACCTCATTTTATGCCTCCTTCTTTAGGATCTCTTCAGTGGAGGAGAGTCAGTTCAACTGATTCATTAATACTGTTTCCTAACCTGCCTCTCCGTTAGCTAAACTGTCTGATAGATGCCAAGGGCGACAATAGCATCAGTGGCTACAAATTTGTGCACAATTGTGGTGTGTCCCCTTGAAAGTAATGGGGTGCAAGTCTGTAACTGAATGCAGGACTACAGTTGGAATTTGCAATGGAACAATCAGGATCCTATTTTGCAAATAGCAAAGTTGAATACCATACATATGGTAGAATTTGACAAATATTTAAATATTAAAAGGTGAAGCCTTGGACCCATAATTATAATAAAAGGACAGATATTCTGTCAAAATAGAACTGAAATGGAAAATTAGTTTCCTGAAAAAGGAAAGAGCATCTGTCTTTTTCAGTCAGAATGACTCACAGATCATGTTTTCCACAGCACAATCAGTCCAACTGAATTTTCTGTTACAGATCATCAACCCACATCGTTTCACTTCTTTGGATGGATTCACAAAACTGTTTTTTTCCAACCATGAAGTGACTTTTTAAAAACAGCCTCTAAGGAGTCCAGTTATGATCCTGTAAGCATACTAAGGTTTGGGGGTTAATTACGTGGTGGAACAAATGTATGTGGTAAGCTTGTGTTCGCAGTTATGTGAATAGGTGATTGCATCACCATATACATGCCTGACAAATCCCAGTTTTTCAAAGAACAATGACTTTCTCTTGCATTGTTGACCTGTGAAGTCTTTGTAGAGGCACAGTACACAGTGTCTGAACACACTTAAAATTGTGACTTGGGCTCATGGTATTATGACTTGATAGTTGTTTCATTATGTATGATCGTGTCAGCTGACTTGCACTTCTTTGGGAGGATTTAGCAGGCTAAGGTTTTAATTAATTACTTAATTAATTAGTGAAATATATTTCCATTATCCTGTACAGCCAGTGAATTCCAGGTCAATATTATTATTATTTAGGTTGATATTGTTTAGAATTTTTAAGAATATATTTGTATCTCTTTTCAACTAATAATGTTCTCAACATGGTTTACACAGCAAAGGAACAAAGAGAAAGCTAAAAAGAAACACAAGGGAGGTACCAGCAACAGCCAGCAAGAGACACTCTGCTGAGTCTAATAGGAATAGTTGTTCTGCCCCAGTTAAATATAAGAAAGCCACTATTTTCAAATGTGTCTCTTTGCCCAGTTAGCTGAGTATCCTGCCAGTTCATATATGTTCGTTCAAGGTCATGTAAACAGCCCTCAGTATTTATCTATTCAATTTATTTATTTGATTTCTATATTCACATGGAACCAGTTCATTTCAAATGATATCAGTATGTGTTCATTCCTCCATCGAATATGTACTGAATAAATCTCAGTGATCAATTTTTCTGAAAGCTTATTGAACCATTTTACAATGTCCAGATCCACACAGACCTCAGCATGGAGTGTCTAAGGGGTGGAAAGGCAAAACATTATTATGTTCAAGTGGCAGGCTGCCTAAGCTACTGGCCAGCTGTGTGGCACAAACCAAAAATGTAGGAAATCAACCTTTCCCTGAAGACATTGCAGAGAACTAGCCATGCAGACTGCTGAATCTGTGCTGATCTTGCAGTCTGTATAGACTGGTGTGTTGCCAGTGTGAACAGAAGCACATTGCATATGTGTTTGCTGAACCAATCAATCCTGCCTCCCCTAAGTGAGAATAGTGCAGATGTTCTTTATGTGCCCTGGTCCCAGATTATCCATCATGTGGCAAACACATTGCGTTTTTTGTCAGGCCCAGTGGAAGGAGTTCCATTGCAGTTTCTTCAAACACCAGGTTGCTCCTCCTCAAATTGGGGTGAAGATAAGCTCCAACATGGGCTCTTTCCATATGACCTGGGTCTCTGTATGTTATCTTTGCTCCCTCCCTGAAAAAATAATGTGAAAGGGAGACCTATTTTAGCAATGCCAAAATAAGTTTAAATAAAACACACAATGAAATCAGTTCATGTATTGTTTGAGTGTCTCAAATCCCTTTTCCTTATCAGTATTTGAACCCACAGACAGATGGAACTGAACAGATAGTGTTTGAGCTGATGTACGGGGTGAAAGATCAATTAATAAGACAGCAAACTGTCTGATTCCAAATGCCCAGGAACACTGTGACTCAAGAGAGCCACGTTTTGTGATCTCACAGTCTTTTTGTCAATAGAAAAATATTCCTGGAACACTGATGAGTGTTCTGAGAATTTGAAATCTAAGCAGAGTTCTCTGTTTATCTCTATTTTTATCCATCATTGACAGAGACTCTTCAGCTGCAGGCAAGCAGGCAGATAAAAGAATTCAACAATACAAAGTACAGGCTGATCTGCCCTTTGTAGATAGCCTGAGTTTGTCTTAAGCTCATTGTCAAAATATCTACAAGCTATGTGTTGCTTAAATATTCACATGGTTAACTAAGCATGAATATTAACTTCTATGTGTAACTGTACATATGTTCAGTTTAGAATTGAATTTGAGTTCGGGACTGTTCAAATGCAGGTACAAAATAGGAAGTATACTGCTGAACACAATGTGTGAATAACTGTGCATGCATACAGATCTGTGAGCACTTACACAGATTGTAAGTACATTGAACGTAACATATGAATAGGGCTATAGATACCCCTTAATCTGTGAAAATCAACAGGTTGCAGTATAATCCCAACCATGTTTATTCAAAAGTCCCTTTAATCTCAGTGGGATCTACTTCCAGGTAACTGTGTTAAGTTCAGCCATAAATATTTTATAGCCCAATCCTTACTCAGAAGAAAGTGATTATGTTCACTGGGATTTATTCCCTAGCTGTTCCCTTTGTTTCAGTTTCTAATTCATATTGAATTGCATGTCAGTCTGAAATCTATATAAACTTTTTACAGTGTATTTTTGAAGCTAAAATTATTTGATTTAACCCCTGTATGATTCACTAGTGCTGGCTTCACAACAATATTTTGCATTATGCCAAGACTCCCTTCTGTACATTCTGAGTCACAAAAAATAAATAGCTGGAACTGAATATAATTTAAATATAGTGGTTCAATATCTAATGGCAGCTACTATATATTAATATTTATTTCCATTTACTGCCCATCTTGTCCCAAGACAATGTGAGAAGCATCCATGGGTTGTATCCTAAGAAAGTTTGGATTCCTAAGTCCTATTGAAATTAGTGGAATTCAATTTAGTCACATCTGATTTGTCTCATTGATATAAATGGTGCTTAGCCATCTTAGGATACAATTTCATAGTTGCGAGAGAATCAAAACCTAAGGATGAATTTATGTAATTTTTTAAAAGGGAAATTCTCATGATGCAGAAAAAATATATAATGGCTGACATGGTCCTCAGCCCTTTGAGAATGGAGCAAGAGCTCTGTCCTCATCAGTAAACAAATTGTCTGTGAAACTTGCCCCACAACTTATGGGGAGAGGAGAGGAAAACAATTTTTCCTTCTCTCCCCTCTCCCCCAAAGCCCTATTTGCATACAGAAATATGTCTGTGACAGCTGCGCAGCTCTCAGAGACATACTCCAGGGTGCTTTCCAGATTACACGCAACAGCAGTGGTAAAATGCTTCGGCTTGGCAGGATCATATTTAAAACGACCCCTCAAATCTTAAACTCCTACAATGGAAAAATTCAGCTACTTTTTTACAATGCACATGCAATGTTGTAGCACTATAACACAAAAATAAAAGCCGAAAGAAGGCATCAGAATTGTGAACAGCACCTTGCTGTCAGTGCAGGGACTGCGGTGTCACAACACAGGCAGTACGGAAGCACAGTTAGCAGATACGTAGTGACCCTGTTGTAGGGTTTAATCTAGAAAGTGCCCTGGATGCAAAATGGGATTTTGTGGAAAGGCGAGAGAAAAGAAAATAGCATCTCCCTCCCCCTCTGTACACACTGTCTTGTGAGGCAAGGCTCACACAGCTAGTTTACTGTGCCTTTGCAAAGATGGAGCTCTTGGTCCCGCCTCATCAGGCTGAGCAATTGTAATGTCATTGATAAAACCATCAATATGTTTTCATTGAAAAATAAGCTACAATTAATGCATGTGGAAGGATCAAACTGAAAGCAGTACATGTAACATAATTTAAAAACAAACAAACCCTGTGAGGAGCTGAGTTTCGTTGGTAGAGTGGTGCGAGGAAGAAGGGATGGCACAAACCCTTTCCCTCCAACTGTTTTTCTGTACAAAAGCATTCCATCCAACTGCTTTTCCACTCATGGGCCAGCAGATACCCATATCATTTCTTCCATGAGCAAGTAAGCAGCTGAAAGTGGCAATTCTGAGCAGAAATGTGTTCAGAGAGAAGAGGTTTACGCAACCCCTTCACTCACCATTCCTCTGCTGACGCTTGCAACATCCTGTAACTGCTTTTCATTAAAAACAAACTAACAAACAACAACAGGAGGCAGTTTATTTAGGTATTTATTTATTATTTTTCCATTTATATCCCACTCTTCCTCCAAGCAGCTCAGAGCAGTGTGCATCGTTATTTTTATCCTCACAGCAACCCTGTGAGGTCAGTTAGGCTGAAAGATACATGACTGGCCCGGAGTCACCCAGTGAGTTTCATGGTTGAATGGGGATTTGAACTTGGGTCTTACTGGTCCTAGCCCAACACTCTAACCACTATGCTATGCTGGTGAAAAATATTTGCTATGTAATGTCAAATTTGGTCTTAAGATTCCTCTGTTAAAGAAATGATCATGCATGTTATCCCTATATATCAAGATGCTGAGAAAATTAACTGAGATCAGTGAGGTAGCGAAGTCCATGCTATCCCTATGCACATTACAGTAGAAGTACAAAAAGAGGGGGGGGGAGCAGAAACATGGGTGATTTGCACTTCCTTGTCACAATATCGTGTGACATGCTAAAGGGACCTGGGTTGGTCTACTGAACCCCTTTTAAAGCTATATCAGCACAGCTGCTTCCATGCAGCGCTGATGTTTATGCTGATGCCTGCTAGTTAAAACAGGAGACCAGGGAATTAATTAGGACCAGCACAGACAGCAGTCAGAAGATGGATGTCCGAAAGATTATTGCACAAGCATCTGCACAATGTTGCACATCTGTTATCTAGATCCCCCCCCCCCCCGTTGTTCCAGCTTGGATCACATGGCCAGAAATCCACAGTGGAAACTGTTGTCTTGGACACTTGCCTGATTGTGGAGCACAGACAAAGTGTATGTCACTCTTTACCTTTGGGGGACATAATGGAGGAAACTGCATTCTGGGTGTGCCCTTTTGATTCAAAGCGACTGACCGATCCCTTCCATTTTTTCAGAGGCATGAGGCCTAGGAGCAGGAGCAGATCAGTGCCTCTGTGCACTTGCAGGAAAGGCAACAAATGCTGTCCCTGTTATGTACACCCTACTCCCTTTCTTTCCCCGTTCTATAAAAGCAGAGGGCAGAAGGGCATCTTGCCACTTTGCTGGTGCTGCATTAATCCACTGCCTGATGCAACTGCCTCACTTTGCCTCATGGAAGGGCCGCCCCTGCCTAGGAGATAGTTTCCTTCATCTTTATTTTCTATGCAGTGACAGACACATAAGTAAGAATCCACCTGAGCTTGTCAGTGGCAATTTTCTTGCAGGCAGGGGTGCACTTACCCCTGGACTTCTGGGCAGAGGTCCAGGGCCTCCACACGCCCTGGGGTTCCCCAAATTCTCTTTAGTTTGTCCTGGGTGATGTGGTTGCTGTACCACAGGCCTGCCCCACACTGTGCAGCCAAGTGTGATTATGACCTGCACCGGGTGCTTTAGAGTCAGAGGGGGGAGTGGGGGAAAGAAATATGTGCGGTGGGAATATGTTAAATTGCATATTGAAATGTTTCTGCTAATGCATATTTGCATAAATATACCTGTTTTATATTCTTACATTCTTGTGAGTTCAGTTGCTGTTTGTGTTCTCAAGAAGCCACGTGTTAAAAGTACTGCTTGTGTCACAGTCTGTGTGTGTAGGAGATGATGCTTAACTTGTAGTGGGTGGGTGGGTGGGGGGCTCCAAAGGCCTTGAGGTCCAGGCTCCAAAATTACCTAGGTGCACCTCTGCTTGCAGGACAAAGCATGTAGAAAGTAAGCGAGAATGCCCCAGGCTCTCAGTGAGACATGGAATTATGATGAAATTGTGGTTTTTTTCTTTGTGATGATGGACAGAAAGGAGGAAAAGACAGATAGACATGGAAACCCAGTTGCGATAATACAAAATTTGTCTAAAGCAGATTGAAAGCACATTTCTGCGACTTAAGTAGCTTTCACATGCCTTGCTGGAAAGTAGAAATACTCAAGACAGGCTATAGGATACTTGCAATGAAGATTTGAGTCTAGGGTCTCATTTTCCATCCTTCTCCGAGACTGACATTCAGTAGGGAGGTAGATTTATTTGTTTGTTTTGCTTGTTCATTTATTTATTATTTCATTTTTATTTTATACCACCCAATCAAAAAATGGCTCAGGGCAGTTCACAGTTTAGATGTCTGGCTGAGCTGAGTCTTTGCTTAATGAAGGCCTAGAAGTTTCAAAAGTGATGCTTAATTAGGAGGCTTGTCTTGCTCCCAGTTGGGCCTACAGGAGAATGGGAGTGAACAATGTTTAATTTGGATACACCCCCCACAAATATAAACACAAATATTAACTATAAATATTCATCTGTATCCTTGTAGGCATCTGGCAACTCCAAGAGATGGAGAAAGACTTGCAAGTCATACTTTATGGTTCAGTACAAAAATGGAATTAAACTGTATTTATTAAATTATGTATATATCACTTGTAAATTAATAGTTTACAATATAATATGAAAATAACTCCACCAACAAAATAAAAAGAGCCATGGACATCAGACAAAAGTCTGATAGAAGATATGCGCTCTAGGCTTCTTCTGTGAAAAACATCACTGAGGAAGCCTTGCTCAGCTCTTCAGAAAGGAGGTTCATAAATGTGGTGCAACAGCTGTAAAAGCCCAATTTCTGGCCATGACTGTCTAGGCTCACCATAAAGATGGCAGCCTGCATGTTTCACAGTGTTATGCTGGTGATTCAAGTTGGTCACAGAGATGCACCTAGGTAATTTTGGAGTCTGGACCTAAAAGTCTTTGGATGGCCCCCCTCCCCTGCAAATTAAGCATCATCATGCCTGGCCATGCAACCACACCATACGGGATAGACTAAAGAGGATTTGTGGGTCCCTAGGGATTGTGGAGGCCCTGGAATTTGTCCCGGAAGTCCAGGAGTAAGAGTGCCTCTGGCTGGTCCGCACTGCTCCAGACACCCAGGGAAGCACTGGTGCTCAAATAATTCTGCACCTGCACTTTGGGAGCAGAACCTACATAATTGGCTGATTGGAAAAACTGATGTAACACTGCAAAACATGTGGTCCATTATAACCTGTTGACTGGACCTCAACTGAGTTTTTAGATATATAATTACACATATATCCTGCTTCTCTTTCATCATGGAGCTGGACATGGTAGTCAGTCATGCAGGTAGTGACACTTAGGCCTGCTTAGTTTCACCAAGCTGTCTTTCTCGTGTGTTCTCAGACCATGACCTGGAACCCTGTAATGTCTTCTATTGTGCAGGAAGTCAATGTGATCTCCTTTTGGCTTTCATATATACATAGCTGTCAAAAAATTCTATAACAAATGACTCAGGTTTGATGACTAAACGCTGCAGAGTCATGCCTGCTTACTTTCAAGCCCAATGTCAGTTTGCCTGAGAAAAAAAGCTGTTTGATTTCATACACATGCGAGTGAGATCAGAATAGGTGATATGGTGTCATCTGTCTTTAGCAAGTCATGTTCTGTATATAAACAATTGGGTCATAGAGAGTGTGATGATTTGGTCATGCACTAATTCATTGCCTTCTGCCAGAACAGGAAGGTGGATGTGAAAATACAGTTTCCTGCAGATTAAAGCACATCCTCTACTCAGGCAGTTTATAAAATACTATCTAAAATAGTAATTTGCTGTGTAGGATGCTGCTATTACATTTGCATCATTGAACTGCTTATTGATTACTGAAACAAGATTTTTTATTTTAAAAAAGCTAGCATTCTGCTTTTGAGGTCAACTTATTCTTTATTTCTAAAACAGCTGGAAATGTTATGATCCTTAGGGATTCATAATTGAAGCACCGGTGGGTGAGAGGAAGGAACACAGTCACAAAACAAACTCACAATATTCATCTCCTCCCTCCCCAAACCAGGAATATACTGCAACATTTCATTGCGGATGTATACTTGTCTTTACTTAGAGACTTTTGTACCTTAAAATTTGAAAATACAAGGCAAATCTACATGGTACTTTTGCAGCTGCTGGTGATGAAATGTAGTACAAAAATGCAGGTGGAGATGAAGTTTCTTCAACGTTAATATTCGCTAGAATAAACTGTACTGAATCAAGCTCATGACAAACCACTTTTTCATGCTTGATAGAATATATTCACAATAAACGTGTGTGTGTGTGTGTGAGAGAGAGAGAGAGATGTGCATTTATCTATCTTTTGAGTGCTTACTTTTTATGGTGTTACTTTTTTATGGTGAAGATTGGTTTGGTTCCAACTGCTGCTCTTTCAGTTTACCTTAATTAAAAGTTTCACACGGATGAGTCTTTATTTGACCTTCTAGTCTGAAACTGTTAAGTTTGTATATCTTCCTCCTCAAACCATAAATCAGCCTGTAATGAAACCCAGGTTTTATGAAATCCAAGTTTGCCAAGGGATTCAGCTTTCTCAGTTGTTTGGCAGTCTTTTTTTGAAAGTTGATGCAAATATTTCATACATCTCTTAAAAACAATTTGCTTTCCCTTCTCTCCTCTCCCATATTAACTTCATGTTTCTGAGATTTTAAAGGCCCCATCTATGCAACGTTAATAAGAGAGAGGAAAAAAGAATCACCAAAATGATGGAACTATCATTTATTTCAATGCTACACATAAGATACTGTATATTCAGAGATCCATGTGGACAGAGACACACAGAGGACTCTTGATCTTGAACCTTGAGTTGCTGCACTTATTTCAATGGTAGGGCCCAGAAGTGCACTTAGGTAATTTTGGAGTATGAATCTAAAGGCCTTTGGACGCCCCACTCCCCCACCTGCAAGTTCATCATCATCCGCCCCCCCCCCACACACCATGATATATGCAGTATTTGGTATTTTATTTTTTTTAGGATTTGGGGGCCCCCTGAGGGTGTGGAGGTTCTGGACTTTGGACCGGAAGTCCAGGAAGGAGCAAGAGTGCCTCTGGTAGGGCCGCATCTATATGTGCATTTGCTCATAGAGAATTGGGTTCCCTTCACTGGAATATATTAGAATGCCTTACAGATGGAAGAATGCCACACACATTTCTGGAACTCTGTAGTCTTGAGCAATCAGCATAGTATCTGGGTAGCCTGTGTATTCATTCGTTTTCCCTAATGAAGCAAACAACAGAATAGGGTGTTTTTCGTCTGAAAAAATGTTGCTAGGTCTAAACATCTCCACCAAACATCTCCACCTGGGTCCCAGACCCATTCTGAATCAGGGGGCCATATAACTGCTAACAGCCAAAATGTAAATAGATAGGAGATCCTATGTTAGAGCTCCAACATCTCATCAATAAATGTCTCATCTACCTTACAGGTTTGCAGATACGTTACACATCCCGATTTGAGCTGCAGTTTATTTTACAGCAAATTATGTGAAGTGCGATGGCACAGTTATGTGTTGCAGCACATTAATATACTCAGGGTTTCCATATCAGTCTTTATTTTGGCTTAATTCAGCCCATGCTGAGGGTATTGCATTAAGAAGAGCAGCTTCTTAGAAGAGCATGGACTTTAGTTCTATGCTGTATTCTGCTGTCTACACAGCAAAACTAAACTAGAAGTAGGAGTTCTGTTATGTAACGTAAGATCTCTTTTTTCATATAATTTAGCCATTTGGATTGGTGGGGTGGGGGGCTTAGCCCTTCCAGCTTAAATTCAATAATCAAACTGCAATTAGCCGTAGAGGAGAGTTTAGGGACAGAACCTTTGTGCTGAATAAGTGCACCCCACCGCTCTTAAATGGAGACCCCCGCCGCCTTCAAACCGCCCCGGTACAGGCCCTTGCTGTGGTTGGGAAATATTAGGAATGGCTGTGCACACACACACCCTGCCCCTGCAATGCCATGGCTGTGATCCAAACAAGGGGTGACTCTTTTTTGAACAAAGAAAAAGATATTGGGAGTTCCACATCACATTTGGTTTGGCCCTCACAGACATTCACGTGCACTCAAATGCACACAGATGTATTTTTGTACACATGGTGCTCCCATCCGTTTCTAGAAATGTGAACAGACAGATCAGGTCTCTGGATCAAAGTCAATCTGAATGAAGGAGTTCCAGGCATGCACTGGAGCCATTCACTCATCTCTGAGGTGTCATTGTTTTTGTCCTTTAAAAAACTGTTTTGCCAGCAGTTTTGGTTTCTTAATTTGTCTAGATCTGTCATGAGATTGGTTTGTACTGGAGAAAATCTTTGCGGAGAGAGAAAACCATTCTAGTTCACACAAATGAATAAAATGCCATAGAACATTTACTCTCTTGATTTTTTTTAAAATTAAAGATGTCTCCCAAACGCCTTCAAATATTTCCCATGCATGATGGCCTCTCAAAATTAACAGTAATGATGCAAGATAAGTTTCCCATGGATTTTGCCTCATGTTCTCTCTGACGATCACAGCAAAAAATCTGAGGTGGGATGTATCATGTAGTGTACTTTCAGGGTCCTATTCACCAAGCTGCACTGCTGTGCATGGTCCATTCATTTCCATATGGATGGGTGTGCCCTTTGAAATTAGTTGAAGATACACAAATTGCACTTGCAGTGAACTGATGCACAACCTTAAGGAAAGGGCTCATTCTCTGTGATGCACAGGATAAGCCAACTAAATCCACACTCGGGACTTATTCTCACAAGCATGTGTCATAATCTACTGTTTGAAGGTACAGTAAATCATCAGTCATTCCTAATCAGGCGAAAATGTGTGCAGTGCAATCACCATGGGGTGGCCAGCGTTAAACTAAAATCAAAGATCCTGTTACTGAATATATGAGATATGAGATTAATTGTGCTGGAGGGACAGATGGAAATAATTACACAGGCTAGTAGCGGGGGGGGGGGGGGGCGAGGGGGACTGCTGAAATTACAATACTGCTTTTTGTTTCAAGGGCAAGCTTTGTTTAGACCTCTCTGTGCACACAACGGACAAACCAATAACCTGCAATTAATCATATCGCCTAACACATTTTTATTGTAATTTCAGTCATCAAAATAATGGAGAAATAATCATCTGGATCAATAATCCTATAACAGGATGACAGTTAATGTAGCTAAAATGATACTGAGCCAGCCTGATTAAGTATGACATACAGAGCATTGGCAGTAGTTTCTGTGGAGGAGAACTGAATAGTCACTTGGCCTCAGTCCTGAAATCTCATCACTCGTAGGGGACATTCAAATGGAAAATAATAATATCTCTCAACCTGTCCGGCAAATGAAGCACATAAGCATGTGCTTCAATTTAAGGCTGAACAGTCCTAGTGGGCTAAATACTGAAAGCTATAATTGATACACAGATGCCGAAAGCTCAGCTCAGTGCCAAAGGCTACAGTCCTAAAACCCACTTACTCTGCAATGTTGCAATTCACTCCCATTTCAATCTGGTTCCAGGATCATGGTCTAAGTGAAACATTTGCCTTTGGAAGAGTTTCCTAAATTGACTTCAGGTGTTCCATTCAGCATCACACATATGCTCAACACATGCTTACATGCTTGGCTGGAAGTCCTAGAGAGTACTTAACCCCTTGCAGTATTGATCTCCAGTGATACAATCTCAGCTCTTAAAGTCAGAGGGAAAGCAGGAGAGGATAGAAATGATCTCATGTGTTAGTGCTCACACAGCCGGCAGCTAAGAACCCAGCCATATGTTTCACTAGATTCTCTACAAGTGTTCAAAGTTGGTGCTTTCAGGCTGCTAATCTTGTATCTCCCCATCCAGATACCTGTGGTTACATATAAGAGGCTCCTTTCGAGTGTCTGTCCTTTCGAGTCTTTGTCCTTTTGATTTCGAGTGTCTGTCCTTGAGGGTGGGCCTCCAAGATAGGCTGGGGATTCTGCTGATGTACCGACCACCCCGCTGCACTTCAGTCTCCCTACCTGAGCTGGCGGGGCTGGTATCAGAGGTGGCCTTGGGTTCCCCCAAGCTTATTGTTTTGGGGGATTTCAATGTCCATGCTGAGGCCCCCTAGTGGGTGCAGCTCAAGATTTCATGGCCTCCATGGCAACCATGGGCCTGTCTCAATTAGTATCAGGTCCTACCCACATGGCAGGACATACTCTGGATCTGGTTTTTGCCGACCGGGGAATAAATGATCTGGAGGTGGGGGAGTTTGAGATAACTTCCTTGTCATGGACAGATCATCATCTGGTGGGGTTTAGTTTGACTGCTCCGTCTGCCCTCTGCAGGGGTGGTGGACTGATTAGAATGGTCCACCCCCGGAGGCTTATGGATCCGCTTGGATTCCAGAAGGCCCTCGGGGCGTTTCCAGCGTCCAGAGCTGGTGACCCTGTCGAGGCCCTGGTTGATCTCTGGAATGGAGAGACGGCCTAGGCTGTTGACACGGTTGCTCCTAAACGCCCTCTCCGGCTTGGTGGAGCCCATTTGGCTCCTTGGTTTTCCTCGGAGCTTAGGGTGATGAAACAACTCGGGTGATGCCTGGAACAACGCTGGAGGAAGAGTCGTGACGAATCCGACCGAACACGGGCTAGAGCCCATTTTAGGGACTACTCCGTGGTGGTGGGGGCGGCGAAGAAATGCTTTTTCTCCGCCTCCATTGCATCTGCTCAGTGCAGACCAGCGGATCTGTTTTGTGTAGCAAAGACATTGCTGCACACATCTCTCCAGGTAATGGGGGAGGAACCATCCACAGCCCGCTGTGATCAGTTTGTGTGTCACGTTGCGGATAAAGTCACTTGCATCCATGCTGATTTGGACTCCAGAGTTTTGGCAGTTCCGGCAGACGTGCCTTTGATACCATCTGGTCCTATTGTGTTGGATTCTTTTCAGTTGGTGCAGCCTGAGGATGTGGACAAGATCCTGGCCAGTGTGCGGGCGACATCATGTGTTCTTGACCCTTCATGGCTAATAAAAGCTGCCAGAGAGGGTACATGTAGATGGTTGGAGGTGATTATTAATGCCTCATTAAGGGAGGGCAGGATGCCATTGTGCCTTAAGGAGGCAATGGTAAGACCATTGTTTAAAAAGCCCTCCCTTGATTCTTCCAACTCGGACAACTATAACCTTGCCCTTTTGGAGCAAGTTGATAGAGCGTGTGGTGCTGTCCCAGCTGCAGAGGGTCTTGAATGATACAGATTATGTGGACCCTTTTCAATCTGGCTTATGCCCCGGATATGGGACTGAGACTGCCTTTGCTGCTCTAGTGGATGACCTACGCCAGGAACTGGACAGGGGGAGTGCAATACTCCCAAGCTGTGTACCTGCTCCTTCAAGGGGAGTACAACCTCATCCAGAACTGGTAAAATCTCCTTATCCCGATTGGCTCTCCTAATGACCAACATTACCTCTGTCTTGTCCGGATTCAGTTTATTAGCCCACATACAACCCATCACGGCCTCCAGCCCCCGACACAGAACATCCACTGCCTCCTTAGGATCAGGTGATAAGGAGAGATAGAGCTGAGTGTCATTAGTCAGGTAACAACAACTGCCATTTAAGACCAGCTGAGCCAGGGGCGCGAGCCTCTTGGCGTGAGCCTCTGAGCGAGAGCACAAGGGCTCTTGGCCTTGTGGCTCTCAGCCGAGTGGAGAACAGTCGGTGGACTGCAGTAGCCAGAGGCTTGAAGAGTCCCAGCAAGTTTGGTGGACTTCTGAGCAGGAGCACTGATGACAACAGTCCCCCCAATACCTCCCTGGAGTGTTTTTCCTTTTTCTATGTTCTTCTTCTTATTTTCCCCCACAGCAGCATAAAACCTACCAAACTAGCTAAAGCATTGCCCTATTCCAATAAGAGGGAGTTTTTATATTTTGTTATTGGGAAGAGGGAACATCTTTGGCAGGGCATTGATTGTGCTTTTTGCCTCTGCCCCCACCTTCTCCAGTTGTGTATCAACTATGGGACTGCTTTAAAGCTCAGGCTGGGCCACAGGCGCAAGCCTCTTGGCACTCTCTCCTTTTGGCTCTCAGCCTTGGGGCCAACTGCCTCTTCTCAGGAGTCAGCATAAGTCTGTTTGACCCCTAGTTTTGTTAAGTAGCGGAGCTGTGGTTGTTTGGAATGAGGGATGTGTCTGGGAGAGCAGGAAAGTGGGGTTGGTGTGGGGGCAGCAATATCACTGGTAGTGGGCAGAGGGAGATATGGCGGTGGGAGTTGGGCTGGTCATTACAGGGGAAAACGGTCCAGGCAACTGAGGCCTGTTCCTTTTTCTAGCTCTTCTCCCAACCCTGAGAACCCTGGGAGCTCTGAGAACACTCCCTTGAGGATTAGGGTGCTGCTGCTGAATGCCAGGTCAGTTAATGCTAAAACATCTCTCATCCATGATTTGATTGTGGATGAGCATGGTGACCTGGTATGTGTGATGGAGACCTGGTTGGATGAGCTGGGTGGGGTTGGTCTCTCTCAGCTCCAGGTTTCCTGATTGTGCAGCAGCCCCGCCTGGAGGGTCGGGGAGGGGGCGTTGCGGTCATCTATCGAGAGACTTTCCCCATTTCCAGGTGCCCAGTCAGACAATCTCAGAATTTCGAATGTTTGTCCTTGAGGTTGGGCATGTAACATACATACATACATACATACACCAGGGCATGTTGTCCTCCCTACACCTCACAGTGCGGAGAATCTTGTAGTGCCCACTTGATTTTAACCTTTTGTACCTGCTTTTACTAACATAGGTACATAGGTAGCTGCCTTACACTGAGTCAGACCATTGGTCCATCTAGGCCAGTGCAGTCTCCATTGACTGGCAGCAGCTCTCCAAGGTTAAAGGCAGGAGTCTCTCCCAGCCCTACCTGGATATGCCAGGGAGTAAACCTGGGACCTCAGATGCTTTCCCACTGAGCTATGGCCCCATCCTCTAAGGGGAATATCTTGCAGCACTCAGGTGTAATCTAGTAACCTGAGATAGGTGAAGCTGTGTACTATTCAAGCTATTTGCCACCACACATTGTGTGCCACTTTTCAGCTCTTTCTTCTTCAGCTGACATCTGAAAGAATGTTGAGGAAACCATCCATGCCAACAAGGAATCCAGAATGGGTGAGGTGTCACTTCCTGAAGGCTTCTGGGTCAGACTTCTTTTCCAGTCTCAGTAACCAGGAGACAGAACTTGTTACTCCTGGCTACAGACTGCCTTGACTGTGCCCTGTTCCCAGCTAACAAGAGCCAGAACTGATCCTGACATCCCTAGCAGTATTCCAGTTTGCCATGTCTTTGTTGTGGGCATGTGCCCACATGTATAACTTATCTGGGCAAAAATTCAGATCACTAATCCTGGTCTTGTTCCATTCCACAAATAAGAACTACAAGATTAGAAACCTTACAATACATAGGTGTTGTAAGTCCTAAGCCATTCCTATGTGTAAGTACTTGGAAGTACAAAGCGTTACGTGATTTGCTAAGTACAGTGATCATTACTAAAGCATTCAAAATCTTGCTTCTTGTCTGATCAACTGGTGGTAGTCGTCCAATGTAGCAGAGCAGCATTTAGTCTTTCTAACTAAAGTGTTGACATTTATTGTTGGCATGGCATCTGCTATATGGAGAAAACATAAAGACAAGGTAGGAGGAAAAGCTATCTATCTATTATATTTAGACACCATTCAACTGTAAACCCAAAGCAGTTTACAAAAATAATACTAAAAACAAAATCTAAAACAATAAAAACAAAAATAAACACAGAACCTGAAAACCATTAAAACAGCCAGTAAGCTGATACAGAGACAGCAGATGTCAAGAGAAGCAGCAGTTATACATTAAATGCTTGCTGGAAAAGGAAGACTTTAACCTAATGCCTAACCAAATACTAAGAAACTAAAAGGGTATTCCATGGGGGGGGGGGCACTACTTAGAAGGCCCTCTCCCTGGTAGCCACCTGTTGCACCATTCTGGGCAGTGGCATCCAAAGGAGAGCATCCAAAAGTTTTTTTTAAAGAATGGGCAGGAACATATCAGAGAAGACACTCCCATTCCTAAGCCATACTTGTATAAAGCCTTGTATAATCTTAAATATTCCAATAGAAAGGTGGGGTAGAAATGAACTCCTGAAATGAAAGAGGAGTCTTGGGAGATCAAAGACTCTGATAAGGGGGAAATCTTTTCTGGGCCATCTCAGGAAGCAACTAATGAGGCAATCCCTCTTCATCCCCCTTTTGGATGAAAAGAAAGAGATCCTGCTTCCTTTATCCCCTGCACCCAGGAATGTTCCTTGCCAGTTTCTAGATGAAGAAAAAATAGTTTCTCTGCAATCGTAGGTGATCTAAATCTATCATTTACCTTGCATCTCATTCCACCTGGTGATCTGTGTGGTTTAGACATGAGTTGTCCTTGGGGGCTATTATATACTGCAAGCTTTGCATCTCAGGGAAAGAATGTGTGGAATGCTCTGTGCTGAAAGGAAGATGAAAACAGGCCTGCTGTCTAATGTGATAGAGCTCAGGTCTTGGCTAATTAGGAATTTTGAGGAATGAGTTGTGTTGTGATGAAGTGACAGTCAGAAGGAGGCACTGAAGTGGAGGGCCATGTTACCCTGATTTGTCTTCTGAATCATGATTCAAATTAGTAATGACCGTGTACCATATACCGTATTCTGCATTTTTCTTATTGCAGCCTGCTGTACTGGTTTTTTAAGCAAATGACTTAATATCGCCTCCTGAATATCAGTTCCAACAACTTGTCAATACAAGTTCCTGAAGTGATCCTGTGAGCATAGACATGTGGGGAAGTTGCACCAGAATTGGTTATTTTGGTAATAAGAATAAAGAGGAAAATAATAGTCCTTTGGTTCGATAACATCTTCACACTGTGCAGAACTGTGCAAGAAATTATATTAAAAAGAACTCATAGACCTGGCAACACTACACAAGCTTTGCACGATTGCAGTTCTAGGTGGACTTGTCACTGGAAATTGTTGAGCTACAATAGGATGAGGGCCTAAGATTTGGTGTTATATGGTGGAGCATGAGCTATGAGTTGGGTGGCCCTTCCTCTCACTCTACCCAAATATGTACATCTAGAACCTGTTACCAAGGTGGAGGAAGAAGAGGCAGTAATGGGCAGGATGAGGAGCCAGCAGAAGCAAGTGAAGTCACAAATGAGAAAGCATGGGGAAAGGTTCATCTGACATTTCTATTGTGAAGGTGTTGCTGCTGAGCATGCTTGGGACTTCCCTTTCATATTATTTCAGTCTCTAGCCACCATCAAGCACATATCGCATTTCCCCAGTGAAATCCCTGGGACTTTCAAGTCCTTCACTGTGCTTAGATTGCATCCATTATTATTGATTTTGTTATCTTTGAGAGTGCTGCAGAATTATGAGATTTCATACAGCTCTTCATAGGGGCTTTTCACAAGAAACTTCTATTTAAAAGTTCTATTGTGTATATTCAGTGATTCGAAAACTAATAATTGAACATCTATAATATGAAGTTGCTTGGGTCTCACTCACTCACTGGCATGAAACTCCCAGACCAAACCACAAAATATACTTGTTTTTGCAGGTAGGTTCCAGACTTTGCCCAGACTAACAAAAGAAAGGTGGGGAGAGGGAAATGCGGAAAAACTCTTCCATTGGAAAATATGAGGAATGATGCATCGTAGAGATACACAATGTGGCCAAGGTTAGTGGTTCGGGGGAGGGGGTTAAATGTAGAAAATGGCACCCAGCATCCTATGGGAAGGCCAGGAGGCTGATACAGCATCCGCAGGAGGGCCAATCTGCCCCTGCCACTCGGTTGGCATCTGTGGCTGTGTGGCGGCCATTTGAGTGGTCAACTGGCACTTAACTGCTGTGCAAGCCACTCAAATAGCCATCGCACATGCACAGAGTCCGCTGAGCAGCAGGGGAAGAAAGACAGGCCTACCCAGGCCCCCCATTTTTCACAGGTATTTCCCCCCACGCTTGCTGCCCCCCCCAACCAACATCCTGAACAATGCTTGCACATTGCAAGCCCTTTTATTAGTATACTATAGAAACAGATATTCTATGAAAATCTTTTATGAAGGTCCATTAGATGCTCCTAAGTGTGTTTAAAATGTCATAGCTGCTTGGAGGCTGGTTCTGTTCTTCTCTGCCAGGAATCTGAAACGCAAATCTCTCTCTCTCTCTCTCTCTCTCTCTCTCTCTCTCTCTCTCTCTCTCTCTCTCTCTCTCTATATATATATACACACACACACACACACACACATATATAAAATGAATAATATAACAATATGAATATATATATACACACACACCCTGATCAGACAGACAGTGACAATACCTTATTTGTAAAATGAGAATGCTCAAGTGAATCTATCATGCAGCTGCTGCTTGTACTAAGCTGAAAAATGAACTGCTAGCATACATAGATTATCTCTTGGTTGCCATGGATAAAAGAGGGTTGATATTGTTTCTTTCACTGAATGTTACATACTATGGATTTTCTTTTAGGGCAATGCAAAAAGTATTTCACAAATAGGCAAAAATCCATGTAAGGACATTATCTTTCTGGAGTCAGAAAATAAAACATGCCTGCAACTTGAAAAAGCAGCATTCCAGAGATATGCCAGACATCCTACAAAGTTGCTTTTATTCCCTTTTGATGAAGAACAATACCCCCTAACATATATAGGGAAAGTGAAACATTTAATTACTTTATTATCTAGAAATAAGTTCAATGTTTTATTTGACAAGAGCTGCTGCTACCTCATGGACTGAGGTTATGTTGAGTTCCTAACTATGGAAACTGCATGACATTCTAACAGAGTATGAATGCATCAGAAAGATGTGTGTCCACACTGCAGACAATTTCCCCACTACTGATGCACCCATTTGTGCAGTGAGGCAGAGCAAGGTTTGATGGTCCTCTGCTTCTGGAAGTGCCTTGTATCACCTGAAAATATCTCCTTGAGGCGTGTGTGACCCTCAAGGACATATTTTTAAGGGGCATTTCTGGAGGCAGAGAACATTTGATCTCACCACTGCATGCCCAACTGCATAGCTAGGAAAGCTCTTTGTAGTACATCTTCTTGACACATCTACACTGCATTAGTCAAATGTCGATCAATGTGTGTGCATGCATGCTGCGAGTCTGTGGGAACATACTGTGAATGTGAATTCTCCACTTGTTGAGAATTTCAACTTTCATTTTCAAAGATGAAGTTTCTAGTCATTATTGCTTTAAAGGCAGGCTTGAACATCTGTGGGCAATTTCTGCTGAAATCTCAGAAGTCAGAGGAGTGGCTGATTTCCAGAGTGAGGCCCTGCTTAGCTTTTTTTTTTTGTCCTCTCATTGCTAGCCAACTCAAATAAAAGATACAAAATTGTAAATATGATGAAATAAATTATAAGCCAATCTGCAAATTTAGTTTGAATCATTTAAACAGCTTTTCTTGGCACACAGAATGTGGATTACCTAGATGCAGAAATAAATTTATTTATTTATCTATCTAACAATACCGATCCCTTACTGAGGAGCCAGACTACAGGCACCAAGGGCTAGATTAGCTGTTTTGGAAGACTGACTCGGGGAAATAAGGAAGGAAGGCTGCCACGTTTGCAAACTCTGCTATGAACATCATTCAAATCATTTAAGCAGTAGAAAGCCACTGGCCAAAACTGTTTATGAATTGCTGGAAAGTATGCCAGGGACTAATCTTGGACTCTCCTTATAAACTCCACAAACATCAGTGGAGTCTTGAGAGTACTTAGTTTCTAGATTGGATTGGTTAGTGACTTCCCTGTCTGTTTGTTTTATCTGTGGAAAGAGCCGTGCTGGAGCTGATAAAGGACGGGTTTATAGTACTCCAGCGCACCAAGTCCATTGTCTGCTTGCCAGTCCTTAGCACTAGTATCTTAGGCTGCGGCTGACACTAATGGCTTTTGTATACCAGAGCCATACAAAATCTTATAAGCTTTGCAAGTTTTCTATTATATCATGTTTCCATACCATTGCTAGAGCTACAGTCCTATAAAGCCTTAATGTGATATAGATATATCACGAGCTTTTATCAAAGAGAGAGATGCGAGTAGAAATGGAGTCAGGTCTTCAAAGAATTTCTGTTTTCCTTCCAAATGTATTAAGTTGCCAGAATAATTCAGTGTGTGCAGCTTTTGGGCCAAAAATGTCTAGACTAACAAAAACAGGGAATGTCATATCTCCATAATCATATTAAAAATGCACTGTTTGATATGCACAGCCATTGTGCCTGGTTATTGAATTTTTCAGCTTTGTTTCCCCCAAACACTGGGATATCATTCTCTGTATACCTGATATTGGGTGAGGGTTTTTCAAAAGCCCCCTTTTCTTTCTTCTGTTATTAATTGCAGTCTTACTGCTCAGTGAGATTACCCAAACTTTGATGGGTAGTGTACCCCTCTTGTAACCTTCAACAATTGTAAGGACCCCCAACCCACCAAAAATCTTGCTACAATAATATTTTCTTGTTAACATCTACATGGAAAAGAAACCTACAGAGAACTGCAAGCCACCTCCAGGAAAGCTTTCAAGTATCCCTGGGAGTACACAAACCATAGTTTAGGTTTGAGAATGACATTCTCCACTAAGCCTGAATGACATTCCCCACAGGCTTAGAAGGGCAGGGCTTTTGGTCCACCTCCAAAAGGAGCCAGCAAATGAACTGCCTGCAGGCTTGTGTTACAGTTTAGAGCAGGACAAGGAGAATGAGGGTGCAACTGTTGCTTGTCTCGGCCCTTCCTGCAAAAGCCTTGCTCATTGTCAGGAATATGTCCCTGAGGGTTGTGCAACCCTCAGGGATACATTCTTGCTTATAAAAAAAACAATACGAGGGGAGAAAAGTGAAGATCACATCCTCATCCTCTTTCTTTGCATTTTGCTGTGAGACAAGACTGCAAGGCTGCTTGTTTGCTGGCTCCTTGCACTTTTGCTCCAACTTTCTAAGACTGTAGAGCATTTTGGTCACTGCTCTAAACCATGTGGCAAGGATAAGATGTATAGTGGTAAGAAAAACATTCATTCATTACAAGTCACTTAAGTTGGCAATCATTTTAAAATTGTAATAATTTTGAAATTATGTCACAATTTGTTCATTTTAAAAAGCAACCTGATCAGCTGTTGTGATGCATCAAGGCCTTGATTAAGGCACACATTTGCCCTATCCAAATGTGTTATCCAAACATGTAGAAGGGAGGAATCCGATTGGGTGCAACTATGTGTACAATCTCCACACGTATCTCCACACAAACACTGCCTGAAAAAGTCATGATCCATACAACTCCACAACTTCTGCAAGGTTCTTGATGGGCCGTGCAGAGGACATTCTGCACATACAGTGATACGTGTAGGGAAGAGGGCTTTTTCAGGCAATAAGGTAATTCACATGACCAAAATCCCTGGGGCTAGGGAGGGCGGTCATCCCCCACATGACTGCAGCAATCCTCTCGCTGCACTGCTCAGCTGCACACATAATCACCCCTGCAGCAAGTGGTGTAGTGTTCTGGAGACTGCATCCAGAAATCCCACAATGCAGCCCAGCATCCAGAAATACAACCCACTGTCCAGAAATCCCACAGCGCACCACACAAGAGCATGGTGCATAGAAGGATTTCCCCACAGCGGGGTGCTCTAGCCACCCAGCACTGTGTCTCTGTGCCACATGACTGTGGACCAGGTTAGGAGGGTGCACCCATGCCTTTATACTTTGGTTATAGCCTGGGGGGAAACCCTTGGGCTGCCTGGCAGGGCAGTGCAAGGACCAGGTTCAATTCCAGCGCTCCACACGAGCAGCCCTATCTGTTTAGGGCTGTGCAAGCCTGGATAGGGCTGCTCATGTGAACAACCTCAATGGTTTACTGTGTATCACCCTGCCAGCTCAAGAGCGGGGTGTACATGCTGGTTCCATGCGACTCAACAACCCATCTCACCAGGCGCATAACAATGATAGGGCAAGGGGAGACAGTTGTCTGGGGGCCCCACTGCCTGGAGGGGCCCCCCAGAGGCACCTCACGTGACTCCCCATTGCCCCCTGCCCAGCCCCAAGGCTCCTCAGCCACTTGCCCTGTTCGCCGTCTCTCCAGCTTGTTCTCCTGGCCGGCAATCGAGCAGCAGACAGGCTGCAAAGAGCTCCTTTTCTCCCGCCTCTCAGCTGATCGGCGGGTGGGCGGGGCTTCCACGGAGGTCTGGTGTAGGCCTCTGTGAAGCCTGAACTCCAGTAGGGCCCAAGCCAGCCAGGAAGGAGGAGGCAGCCAGAGTGGCCACCACTGTTCTCTGCAGCAGAAGACCCCCCTGCTGCCAGGTAGTGTGAACTCCTTTTTGTGGTTACCTTCCCCACCCCCCCACCCGGATATATAGGGATCTGCTTGCCATAGGGCTTTGATATGGGGGGGAGGGACTGAGAAGTCTCTGAATATTTATTTTGAAACAGCTTGGAAAATTTGCTGGCTTAAAAAAACTATCTAAAAAGTCCTATAAGTGGCTTGTTTCATGGCAGAAAATTACAAAAACTTCTGGAAGAAACAGTATTATATTTATTTTATTCATTCATTTATAAATGCACTTATGTTCAAGTTGTTTTGCAACCCAGAAGGTCTGAGTGAGAACTGTGAAGCATGTCTTCTGCTTTTATTTTATTTTATTTTTCTTGTGTGTGAACTGCTCCCCAATAACTTGCAGGGACTTCAGGGTAAATCTGGCCAACATGTGAATGCAGCACCTCTATTCCAGAGGAGATGTGTGTTAAAGGGCTTTAAAAGCCTCCTGTGAAAAACCTCCTGCAATCAAACTTGACTGAATTTGTTCAGAATTCTGAGAAAACAAACATAGGCTCACCCTGCATGGTTGAAAGTCTCCTTTGCTAATCTGCAGCGAGGGGCCCATTTTAATCATTCATCTTTCTAGTGTGTTCTAGGCATTAAAAGTAAAACAAATGTATAATACTCAATGTATATCACTGTATATTGTGACGTGTGCGTGTGTGTATTCAGTGAAATGTATTTCCAGACAGCATACTTATTTTGGAATATCAGACTTAAATCCTTGGGGGCCTGGGGTGTGCGGAGGCCCTGGACTTTGAGTGGGGGGCCCCCATTTTAAATTCTCATCTCTGGGCCCACTCCAACCTTGCTACGCCCCTGCATCTCACTCCTAGTGAAAGTATAGAGGTGGCTACTAAGGAGCACATCCTTCTTGTAGCATCTTCCATCTTTCACTTCCATCTTTCACTTTTCATCTTTTCACTTGTTGTAGCATCTTCCATCTTTCACTGTAGCATCTTCCCATCTTTCACTGGGAAGCCACTCTGCCTTCCCTAGCAGTGAGGACGAGGTGTTGAGTTGCATGGAACCAGCATACATGCTCCATTCTTAGGGGCTCACACAGAATATAAGCCAATATATGGAATGCATGGAGGCTAGTGCATGCCATTCCCACAATCTCCCATGCACACACGTACACACACGTGCGCATGCTTGCGTGAACACACACACACTGGGATAACATCCAGCTGTGGGATAACCACAGATCTAGAGTACCAGGGTCCTAGAACTAAGGGCAGCATATAAATACAAACAAATAAAATTCACAATATGAACGAAGAGACCAGCTATCATTTACAATATAAGAAACAGCCATTTCTGTACACTATGGCCATGGTTTAGCACACAATTATGTATATTTAAGCCCATGTAAATTATTCATCTTAAGCATGGTTCGCTCTGCATGGATTGTGGCCTTAGGAACATAGGCAGCTGCCATATACCGAGTCAGACCATCAGTCCATCTAGCTCAGTATTGTCTACACAGACTGGCAGAGGCTGGCAATGGTAAACCCCTCCTGTATTCTACCAAAGAAAATAACATGGCTCTGTGGTTGCCAGGAGTCGACGCTGACTCAACGGCACAACTTTACTTTAATCCCTGCTAGATCCCTCCTAGGCAAGTAACATCCTACCATATATGGAATTAAGGTAGAATTCCTTATGACGGGATTCCTAACCTTGGAGTCTCAGATTTTTCTGGACTACAATTCTCAGCATCCCCAGTCACAATAACCTTGGGCTATAAAGGGCTTTGTCATCCAAACACAACTGGGGGCCCAAGGCTGAGAATCCTTGCTTTATGAGGCCATTCCACAAGATATGTGCAGAGCAGCCTTTTGACTGATCCACAGATATGTACCTGTAGTGATTGTATGTGCCTGTAGTGATTCCACATTACTGGAACTCAAATCAGGATTTAGCTTTTTCTGGAGCAGCTAGACCCCTCATCTCATCACAGTTATAACAAGAGCTCTTTAACATCAGTCAACATGCAATTCTCCAGTGAAGACAGACGGCTCTGAGCTACTCTTTGAAATCAATTTATCTTCATTGTACTTATAATAAAACCAGTGTATTATTTACTTTCTAGGCATAAAGTGGATTAAGCAATACAATGACTTGCACGAATGTGGAAGATGACTTTTCAGCAATGTATTAGTGAGATGACAGAAGAAGAAAAGCCGTAGTGGGTCTTGCTTCTCAGCAATGCTTTCCACGTCAAGATTAAAAGGCTTGAAACAGATTTAGCAGTTGACTTGCTGCTAAGAATGGCAGTGTCCCTTGAAGCATCTTTGCTTTAACACCAAGCAAAGTGTATGGCTCTCTGAGATCCTATACAGCACTCAAAATGTTGCAAAACAGAAGTACCTTCTCCAAGTCCAACTTGATGTTCCAGAAGTCAGCTCTATATGCATGCAAAATCTGTGAACAACACTTTGGTGGTGGGGAAAGACCCACTCAACTTTAACAGCTCTTCTGTTATTTCTTTCATTAGTTTTCTTCAAACATGTCAAATATCTGAAGCTTGTCATTTCCACACATTAGTTTGAGCTTTTGTTTGGTGTCAAACGGAAATGTGCTTCAGTGTTTCATTGCTGTTCTTTTTCTTGACAAAAGAATAAACGATCCCTTCTCGACCTCCATTTCTGACCACATTCTTGCAATAATTGTCCTTGAGCTGAGGGCAGAGTTGCCAACTACGGACTTCTATAGAGGATATGCAACTATTTGGCGCATCGAACAACTTTTTTTGCATTAGGAGGAATAGAGACTATTTTGGGGACCAAATGTTTTTTGCATGTGTTGTGGTGTCCGAAGTTCTGGGACACCACAACACATTTTGTTTGCTCAGAACACTTTGCTCTCATGAGCAGCTTCTTTTCCTCCATCTCCTTCCCCTTCCTACGGACCTACGGAAAGCCAGAGTGGAGGTTCTGCTTCATTATCAGGTTGCAGCTCCACATGATGCAGGAGCATGGATAGGTGGACCTGGCAGGTACAGCTTGCTTCTTTCATGTGGTGGCAGTGGTGTGGCAGTGAGACGTTAGCAGTTAGCTGACTAACTTTAGCAGCTACCCCTGCTAACTGTGTAAAAAGGCACCTTTCAAAGTGTTGGATTTTGTCTATTTATCATGGGGGGAGCAACCAACCCCAGCACAGCATTCCTTCAGTGGCTGGTGCTGGTGTTACCTGGTGTTTCTTTTTAGATTGTGAGCCCTTTGGGGACAGGGGAGTAGCTTATTATTTATTTTTCTTTGAAAACCCCCTGTGGAACCTTCTGTTGAAAAACTGTATATAAACGTTTATAGTTGTAGACAACAGGAAGCGAGTGGGAGACCATGCATGGACCATTGAGCCAGCATGCAAGGAGGATGGCCCCTTTTATAGGGACTTCTGTTTAGAATTAATATCTCCACTGCTGGCTCCTTTTCCAGGAAATTCGCCTAGTCAACAAGTGGCTTTCCTGCTTGAGGACAGTATTCCTGCCATCACTCGAAAAATGGCGGGCTTTTGTGCGGCAGCTCGAAGATTGCGTCAGTTTTTAATTAATAATTCTAGTGCTGCTCTATAACCTTTAAGATATAATATTGTTGGTGGGTTAGACTGTTGATTTGTTATCTTTTTAACCATTAATTTATATTTTAATTGTATTTTCCCCCTTGTTGTGCTGGTCATAGACTGTAATAAACTTTGATTGATTGATTGATTATTGATTGATTGATTGAGGCCGACTCGGTAGCTAGCTGGCTGCCCTGCCTTGAGCCAAGAGGTGAAGTTGCTGGCCTAGCTAGGGAGAGCAGGCTGGTTGACCCGTCGGGGAGGAAGACAGAGGACTATGTGTGTGTGGTAAACCAAAACCCGGAGATGAATTTTCAGTCAAGAAGCAGGGGCCTTGAAAACTCTGCACCTAGACAGCAGACTGAGCAGACATACAGCTCGCCAGATGCATTCCCAGATGGGGCTTTTAACTTATTTTCCCACCAAAATGGAGGGTGCACATTCAGATATCAGCCAAATTTACCCCAAAGTCCATGTGATATATTGGAGGGCACTCCATACATGACTCGTCCTTCCCTGCATATTGCAGTCTAGCCCGATATATGTCAGGGATAAAAAAATCCACTTTTCCCGTCGGAGTATCCTATCTGTCCCAAACTCACAATAAAGCCTTACAGTAAACCCACAATAAAGCCTACTGTCTGGCAAAGCTCCTGGAAAGCTTCACACTGGTGAGCTTTATTTAGTCTCAAATTATCCAATTTTTAACAAAATAAGCACATATAACGCCAAAAACATGCAAATTTTATGCAAATTGATGCCTTTTTGAAGCATCTTTTTGGTGTCCTTTATTTCTACTTTTTTTTTTTTTGTAATGGATAGCGACTTTTTTCACCATCTAGACCTGGCAACCCTAGTGGAGGGCTGTTGGAATGTTTAATTCTCCACTACTGTACATAGCTATTGCTATGACTGTTGGCATTAATCAAATGCTTTTAACTAGCTATCTTGCAATTACTGATGAGCACTTCTCTGTTACCTTGCTCACAAGAAGTTCTGGCATGTGAAGCATCAGAACTGGGTTCTTGAATTAGTAAGAATTTTCAAGTTCATACAGGAGGCCTGTACGTAGGACACCTGATCAGCCTGGACACACTAAGTCAAATGCAGTCCACCAGGGACTAAAAAAACTTCCAGTTCAGGCTTTTTGCTTTGTACAGCAAAAAAAGAGGTGGAGGAGAATTATTAAGCACTTGGCTGTTCAAAATGTACAGTAATTGAGGCCTGTGTTCTATCTATTTAACAGGGATCCTCTGATGTTGTTGACTACAACTCTCAGTATCCCAGCTGCCATGGTCTTTGCTTGGGGATGATGGGAGTTGTAGTTAACAGGAATCCCTGTTACAGGGAACACTGGTGGAGACTGGGCTATGGTATTCAGACCTCTGCTATAGGAAACTGTTAGTCCACTCAAAGGAGCTCTGGATTGGCCCAGCAGAACCTTTATTAACTGCAGGTTGCAATCCCTATTTAAGCATTTGGTTAAAATAATGAGTCTTCCTGTATAAAGTAGCTGAGTCCTTGATGCCCTTTCTCCATTCTTTAAAACAAGAAAGGAGTAATCTAGGGAGCAAGTTTTCTAACTCGGCTCTGGAAGTGCCCAGAGGCTGCCTCCCGTAAATTGATTTCCTGGTTTTTGCTTTCTGATTTGAACTTCATGGTGCTTGTTTCTTCTCAGCTTAGGTTTGTATTTTTTAAAGTGTGGCCTGTGGGTGATCCTGCTTCTGATTAATCCAGTTGTTTAACCACTGTATCCTAGCAAGTGTAATAGCACTTCCTTTCAATTTCCCTAGGACAGAGGTTTGGCTGCAAGGCCTATATTTCTCGATCCTGAAGGGTCATTTTTGAAAAATGGTGCCACACTGATTATTTATTTATTTATTTAACTTATATACCGCCCAAACTTTAGTCTCTGGGCTGTTAACAGTGACATAAAAACGATTAAAGCAAATATAAAGGGTTAAAACAGTTTAACAATTTTAAAACAGCATAAAATTAAAACCTACAAATTTAAAAAGCTGAAAAAGCTTGGGTGAAGAGATGGGTCTTCAAATGTTTTTTAAAAATAGTTAGAGATGGGGAAGATTGTATCTCGGCAGGGAGCGCACTCCACAGTCTCGGGGCAGCAATTGAGAAGGCCTGTCTCTGTGTGGCCACCAGACGAGCTGGCGGTAACTGGAGATGGACCTCCTCAAGTGACCTCAGTGGGCGGTGGGGCACATAACGAAGAAGACGTTCTCTTAAATATCCAGGGCCTAAGCCATTTAGGGCTTATAAGTTATAACTAGCACTTTGTACTTTGCCTGGAAACCTACTGGCAGCCAGTGTAGCTCTATCAACAAGGGAGTAATGTGGTCTCTCTGAGATGACCTTTCGGTCATCTAGTATAATGGTCAAATTTGTTAAACTGTGGCTTCACAATATCCTCAGATGTTCTTAACTAATCAATATGACTTCCAGTTTCTATCCAGAATTATTTTAACTGCCCATAATAGACTGCTGATTGAATCCCAGTGGTTTCACTGTTAACTTTCAAATTACAACATAACAACAAATTATGCCCTGTCATTTCATATATGGCCTTTTGTCATTGAAGCTATTCTCACGAGCAGCAAAAACTGGGCTTCAGGTTTTGCTGCTCATGAGAACTGCCGGGAACCCTGCGGCTCCTGGTGGCAGAGAGCCCTCTTAGGTAGCCCACCACTTAACTCAGGTTTTGGACACAAGTGTGCCCAAACACTGGGTTAACTGATCGTGTGTCTGCCACGGACATACTTGAGGGGGAGGGCTCCCAGTTATGCACCGCACACTTTGTGCGGTGCATTATAGGGGTTCTGGGGGGCAGGGTGCTGTGCGGTGGTACTTCCTTGAGTCCAACCCCCAAACAGCCAGGTGAGGCACAGGGATGTAGATTCGTTCTGGAGACTGTTTAAGAACACACAGCAATTCAGAACAATTGAGGGATGCTCTGGAAGAAGCTTGTGTAAATGTCTCTTCCAATGCTAAGGATATGGTTTGAGTCATCTTAGCCAGTACTGAAGCCAAAGGTGTGAAACCACTTATGGAGCAAAGGGCTTCATGGAGATCATTATGATAATTATTCAAATACATGTAAAGCTGATATAGATACAGTATGATGAAAACAATTGTTACCAATTGCCAGTGAGGGCAAGATAAGCTACAATATGGTTAAGATATGTATGGGATAGCATAGATTAGTTGGATTAAATTTAGATCAAATATGTTCAAAGTCCTCCTGGTGGAGGAACACTTGAGCAACATAACAAGTTTTTTTAAAAGGTGAGATGGAATCTCTTGCCCTGCAAGTTTTAAAGAAGAAGCTGAATAAGCATTTGCAAGTGGGTACAGTCATCATCTTAATGCATTATTTTGCTGGGCTGGTCCAAATCATAGTTGTTTCCATACCTACCTAGTTTTAATATGCATTGGCAATTTCATATTTTACTTTTTTAAAAAGGCTCTTACAGAAAACGTCTTTGTCTAAACACTGCCTCTGAAGAAGAGTCATTGACTTGAAACATTTTGGGCTCAATAAAATATATTTTCAGTGCCTCTTTTAACATGCATAAATTTCAACATGTCTTTTTGTTCAGCAAGATAAACACAGCCCACCAGCCATGTATAGTCTGATAGGTCATTGATAGCCCTTGTCATTTTTGAAGTCCTAAGACTGTACATAAATTGCATATACATTTCAAATTTGTACATAAATTGAACAAAAGTATCATATGTAAATTTCAGGCAGATATCAACGTGATCAATAAAGGGTTCATGTAAAAAGAGTTGCAATACTGAAAGTATAGCCCATAATGTTGTGGGTTTACACATTGGAGAGATCTGTCAGGGTCTGGATGGGCCAAACAAGCTCGGACATAATCCCTCCAAGACTGAGTTGCTTTTGCTTACTCCTCGATCTGGCCAATTGCTGAGTCTGAAACTTTCCCTGGATGCTGCCCCTGAAGGAGGTGGTCCGTGACTTGTGGGTCGTCTTGGACTTGTGGCTCCTGCTCAAGCAGCAGGTGGAGGCCGTGGCCAGAGGTGCCTTTGCCCAGCTTTGGCTGGTCCACCAGTTGTAGCCCTATCTCAACTGGCAGGCCCTGGCAATGGTAACTCATGCCCTCGTCATCTCTCGTCTGGATTACTGTCATGTGCTCTACCTGGGTTGCCTTTGAAGACGACCCAGAAGCTTCAGTTGATCCAGAATGCGGCGGCCTGCCTGCTTATGGGCACTAGGAGATATGATAGTGTGACACCTCTCTTGCGGTCGCTACACTGGTTATCTATTTGCTTCCTGGTCCAATTCAAAGTGCTCATTCTCACCTTAAAACCCTTCATGGCTTAGCACCTGCTTACCTTCAGGACCGCCACTCCCAGCCAGTCCTGTCCCATCCTGTGAGATCTTCTCAGGTTGCTCTTATTTCGGTGCCTGGCCTCCGAGATGTTCATAGTACTAGGGCCCGTGGAAGGGCTTTTGCTGTTGCTGCCCCTTCACTTTGTAATTTGTTGGAAGTTAAAGGACTTTGCGCTGTCTCTTTGTCTCAGATGGTGGAGGACAGAATAGTAAGTCAGAGGGCTAGAGCAGTGATTCTCAAACTTGGGTCCTCAGGTGTTATTGGACTTCAACTCCCATAATCCCCAACCAAAGGCCACTGAGGCTGGGGATTATGGGAGTTGAAGTCCAATAACACCTGAGGACCCAAGTTTGAGAATCCCTGGGCTAGTGAGTCAAGACATTGGTCATCCCTTCTCCACTGCTCTGACACTATCCCTTTGGATATGTAGATTGCTAATCTCAGGGATTCAACTTCCTCTCTCTCTCTCTTCCCTACCTGGCCTCCTACCTTGCAACATGGCAAGCCTCTCTCCCTGCACCATATGTTCAGAGAGGATGCAGACTCCATCTGCATCCTGCTAGATAGATAGATTAGAGATCCTAACTCCTCACTTTCCTATCTAGAATGGAGTTCCTTAATAAATGCCTTTTATATTGATTTGAAACTATGAATTGGCTCCAAGTTACTTTACTCTCAGCATACACGCATGCCTAACTAAATTTCCGCTGTGTTGTGCCTCTGTGCACTCTGCTATAATGAGAAAGGGATTCTCTCACCACAGAGAATTTCCAACAATTCTCTCCCTGCCCTGGCCCGATTCGATCTGCCTCCTCCACCCTTTCAGCCTTTAAAACCTTATTGAAGACATTTCTTTTCCGCCAGGCGTTTGCCCTTTAATTTTTTGTTTATTTGTTTTTAAAATCTCAGATGCTGTTCTTGTTCGTACATTGCCCTGAGTCATGTGAATTGGGTATTAAATAGCTAAATAAATAAATAAATAAATAAATCTGGATTCATATCCCAGTTTCACTGGCAACTTGCTGCACAACTAAGTTCTCAGTGGGCTGAGACCATGGATTCTACAAAGATTTTACCAATTTTGGGGGGTAAATTTTTTTTGAGAGGTTGATTGCCTCTCTTTGCAGAAACTGCGAGATAGACTGAGGTCAGATTATGTACACTAAGGACTAATTAATGATTAAATGCTGAGCTACATACTGCTTGCTCTATTATGTGGGAATATCTGGTTTCACCTAGAACATGTGGACCAATACATTATGCAAGCCTCAGGCTTTTATCTGCAGAATGAAATTAAGAATGTGGGGTTTTGTGTGTATGTGAAGACAAATGATTGTAAAACACTCTAAATGTGGAAAAAATACCTTACACACTATTAATTAAAAATTAACATGTGATTGCGATGCAAGGTTAGAAATGGTTAGAGAATATGAAAATTCATGGCTAATTATGCACAGCCAATTTTTATTACTACTTCTTACACTGCTATTTCCATTTTATACAAACTTTGAATCACACTAAATAACTCATGAATCGTTGGTGAGATGGAATGCACATAATATTAAACAGATCCCTTTGCATAGCAATGGGCACACAACCATGCCAGTTTTTTCAGCTGGCCAGGAAACTAGTTCTAGTGGGTAGATTCCTTCCTGCAGGAAACGACTGCATGTTTTCATTTCTACTGTGCAAAAAAGACTCAACAGCCTTTGGAAGTATTTTAGAACTTAATGGCTTTCCTCCTCATTCCTTCAAAATTTATAGCTTTCATTGTTCGGGTGTAAATGAAAATGTCTTTAATGCAGGTATAGGCAGTACTTGACGTAAGACGTTCCAAGTTAAGACAGATGGCACTTAAGACATTTGTAAATTGCCACCTTGTTTCAACTTCACAGCTGTGTTTCACTATACAACACTTGCTATGGGAAGAAAGGCTCCACCAGATGGCTGTGAGTGTGTGGGCCAGAAGAGGGAAAGGTGTCCATGGTGGATCAGGCTCATTTTGTCATCTAGATTGACACTGCTGATGCATCTGTAGAAGGATTGGCTGCCTCACCTGTCCAAGATTCTTCCCCCAGTTGCTGCTTCCACTCATCCTTCTCTAGGCTCAGCTGCACACTGTGATGGCAAGAGGCAGCGGACCTGGTCTGTTCTCAGTCCACACACCATTTCCTGCGCACTTCCTTCCTTTCCCACCGAACCACTGCTCAGGAGGAGGAGGAGAAATGAAGGTGAGGTTCCCAGTCGGTTCCTTTTTTCCTTCCACAGAAAAGTGGGAACGAGCCAAGAAGGGTCTGGGAGGGAATGGGTGGCAAGGGTGAGCAACTTCTGATTCTCCACTAACAACTTCTCTGCAGCATGCCTGTGACTGACACACCATCAGCTTTCACAGCAACAAGAAAAAAGGAGTATCCAGTCCAAATTCCCATGTACAAGATTCCCAGTTTAGATGTTTTGACTTGACCATTTTCAGGAACCAATTGTGTTGTAAGTTTGAGAACTTCGTGGAGGAGAAGTCTATCATCGGCTACTAGTCGGAGGGCTGTGGGCCACCTCCAGCCTCAAAGCCAGGATGCCTCTACCAGTTGTAGGGGAGTAACAGCAGGAGAGAGGACATGCCCTCAACTCCTGCCTGTGGCTTCCAGCGGCATCTGGTGGGCCACTGTGTGAAACAGGATGCTGGACTAGATGGGCCTTGGGCCTGATCCAGCAGGGCTGTTCTTATGTTCTTAACTAGCTGTAGAAAATATCAGCAGGAGGCTACTTGAAGCAGGTATAACTGCCATTTGGATAATAAGGAATGCAATTCTGACTTGCTAGTGGGATGATCTCTTGACTTCAGATGTGTTAATGGAACATAATTTTATTTTCCCAAGCATTTCTATCCCATTTTTTTCTGTATCAGAAAGACTCAAAGCAGCAAATGCTTCAAAGATGGCAGAACACTTTGAAGCTATACATGTGTGTTGAATGAAGTTATTCAAAACAGAGAATAGAGTCTTCACGGCATTTTGTATCATAAAGAATGTTGTGTACCAGATCAGCAGGATACAGGATTTAACTGCAGAGTCCATTGTAGAAAGGAATAGATGCCTTGGCTTTCAGTAATTAAATAAAATGGTCCAGTGGGGAAATCATTCTTTTAAAGGTGGGGTGTAAATGCACAAAATAATAAATAAATAAATAAATAGATGTACAAAAGTTATCCCATACTTCTTATAGTTCATGTAATCAGCCAGTAATGCATGTTATACTTGCCAGCTAGTCCACACTTAAGAGGTGGGAGCCACTGTGTGCTTACATTTAAAAGAGCAACCGTAAATTTGAAGAGCTGTGTGGAGATGGTGTTTCTTGCATTAAAAGAAGCAAGTCCAGTATTGTCAAATGCCTTTTTTGTTGTTTTTTTGGTACCCTCACAAAATTCTTTGGTTTTGTTCAGAATTTCGGTGGGACATATTCCAAACCTAGCAAGTTCAAAGAGCATCATTCCAAACAAGTCTGGCTCAGATGCTTTCAAATTCACCCCAACCTACTGAAATCAAGAAAAATCCTTACCTCTGAGAAAAAAGACAGGGTCAATGGCAGCAGGAAGGGAATATTTGCAAGAGATAGAAAAGGTCTTAGCAGTTTCCTAGAAATTTTCTCCTGGGGAGCATGGGAGTTATTTGTTTGTTAACTTTTTATACAGTCTTTCATTAAAACAATCTCAAGGTGGTTTACAAAATATGTAAAACGATATAAGACTATAAAAATTACACAATAAAAATATTAAATTGGAATATAAAAATACACATCTAATTAAAAGTTTAAAAAACGTGCACAATATAATAATAAAATACAAAGCAGGAGCAACACAAACGACAGTCATATAAAAGCCTGGGTAAAAAGCCAAGATTTCACTTGCTTTCTAGAAACTGTGATAGGGACTGAGGAGTGGATGCCCACCAGGAGACCATTCCAAAGTCTGGGGGCAATAACTGAGAAGGCCCTGTCCTGCATGCACAACAGCTGAGCCTTCCTCATTGTCAGAACATGGAGCAGAGCCTCCGACAACGACTTCATCAAGCGGGCAGAAACCCTTTGGAGCAGGAGCAGGTATCCAGGGCCCAAACCATTAAGGGTTTAACGGGTAAAACCAGCACCTTAAATTGGACCTGTAAAACAAATTAGCAGCCAATGTAGCTCTTTCAAAATGGGTGTAATATGATCCCAGCAGGCAGCTCTGGATAAAATCCTAGCTGCCACATTTTGCACAAGCTGCAGTTTCCAAATATTTTTCAAGGACAGCCTTATTTGTATCATTAGTATCTCCCTCTGCCTTCAAATTCAGTTTGGCAGTCAAAGGAAATACAAATCTCATGTTCCTCAGCAGAAATTATTCTTGAGCATAATTTTCAACAAGGCTCCTCCTGTCCTAATGAGCCCTTCCAGTTTATGATGACTCCCTCTCTTTTGTCGAAAGTAAACTTTTGTCGGCTTGGAAAGGGAGGGAGGAACTAGTGGGAGAATGAGAGAGTTCATCTAATCTATTTTTGCAAGCCCATCTTGCAAGCACTAGAAAAGATTTGAGGGTTTTTGAACACTCACAGTGCAAGTTCCCAAAAGCAAGTGCAAATCAAGGCAAACTAGGAAAAGTCCACAAGGCTAGCTAAATGGGTGGGGTGGGAAATCACATGTCAGTACCATAAACTATTTCAACTTCAGGAAGTGTCTGGGGTCTGCATGGTTATTATGCTCCTTATGAATTTTCCCTTCATTGGGTTCCGTCCTTTTCCGTTTTCTTCCCTAATCAGTTTTCTTGTAACCCCCCCCCCCCCCCCGGGCACACTTTTCCATTCCAGCACTGAAAAAAGAAAGTAGCTTGCAATACACCAAAGAGAAAAGGGTAAGGAAGTATCCCTCTGTGCTACTAAGGGTGAGCAGGATCCTTCAAGACCATTGCACAGTCAGCATACCACCTGGTGTGGCAACCACAGCCATGGTAAAGCAGAAGCCCACCCCATTCTCTTTCTGACTATCCAGGATATTTTCCAACTCATGGTCTTGAAACTGACCACAGTCATTTGCTACACTTTTGTCTGAAAACACTTAGCAGGTCATGCTGAAATTGGACCATAGACTGAGTCCCCCAGAAGATAGCCAGAGTGACTAGTTTCCTATAAGTGTTATTGAAGCAAGTTTGGCGCTAACTCAGCTAAAAGGCATGTGTGTGCAGAGACTGTATAGCTTTTGCATTTTCTCCAGTTAATAAAGGGTTTCTTCCTAACTGGCTTCCTTATTTTAGGAGATAAAACAGATTTGATAGTAGTTCAAAGTTCACTGAGGTTTAAAAATATATATACAGAAAAAAAGATTGCTTTCAACATTACCTGTCTTCAGAACTCTGAAGAATCTGTTCTGGATCTGCAAAAACTTTCAGTGAGGGAAAGCACATAGATAACGAACCACACAGCAGTGCATTTTAATCCAATGCATATTTACCATAGATTGGCTCACATTCTGTGCAGTGTTAGGACGTAAAAGAGTAATGTGTCTGAAATGTGTATCTGAGCATGTTACCATGCACGCAAAATGTGGGTGAAGAGAAAGGAGGGAGTAATTTTTGCTTTTTTCTCCTCCCTCCAAAAGTATTTTGGCTTCAGAAATATGTCCTTGAGGGTTATGCAGCCCTCAAGGACATGTATCCATGGATTCTATTCATTGCAAATGAGGGAGAAAAAATAAGCCTGTTTGCATCTGACCTGTTTTGTGCATTGTAGTGAGCTGGCTGGAACATATTCTCTTACTCTCCTGGCTGGAACATACTCTCTTTCAATGTTATAGGCAGAAGAAAACGAGTGCAAAAAGTAGTATGTGCTGAAGCCACATCTGAAAGTGTTGCATATGCTTCTGACAATGAAATCATAAAATTATATAAAAATTCCAGGCTTTGTGGGAGGAGCAGAATGACACCAAATGCTGTATATAAACTTACAAAGCCGAGCAGTTTATAGTAGTCTACACAAAGAGAAAAAGAAATCTGCATTTAAGAGTCAATATGGTTTTGATGTATAGATCTGCTTTAATTCTTCTATTTCTCACTCATGCTTTATTATGTCAAACAGATTTTATTCTAGAGCATCTACCCTTTTCCATCTGTTTCCAAGCAGGAAGTATGCATAGATTCAGAAACGCAGGCAGATGTGGAATACTCATCAAAAATTACAGTTACATGTTACAGTTTTCAAAGAAGAAAACTGAACATTGAGAAAAGAACAGAACACTGAAATAAATACTGGCTAGTCTTTAGTTTTGTACAGACAGATCCCAGCCTGAAACATTCATACTGGTTATTTTACATGCAACACAGATGTAACATCTCTGCTGTGGCAATAAAAGTAAAGTTTGCAATACTATCTTGCTCAGATAACATATATGTGCATACAGTCTATGCACAAAGTAGGGGGGCAGGCCTATACATGTGTGCTCTATCACCAACCTCCAGGTGTTGATTCTGCTGTCTGCACAGAACCAGCATATATACATGCCATGACTCCTACCAGAGCCAGAGGAGTGGGGGGTGGGGAGTTCACCGGGGTAAATCCTTGACTGCAAGGCATTCAAGTAGGCTGCCACCATCCACTTTATTTTAATGTGAGACAAACTGCTCTTTCCACATAAGATTCCTGGGGGTGGTTAAAGTGGCAAAAACCCTACCTAGAAGGACTGAACACTCCTAGGCCTCCAAAGGCATGTGACTAACGCAGACCCAAAATGAAGAGTAGCACACTTCACCAAAAGGGTTTATATATTAGACCCATTTCAAACTGGCTTTCGGGTGGGCTATGGGGTGGAGACTGCCATGGTCAGCCTAATGAATGATCTCCCATTGGGAATTGTCAGAGGGAGTGTGACTCTGTTGGTCCTTTTGGATCACTTGGAGGCTTTCAATACTATTGACCATAGTATCCTTCTGGGTGGGAGGCACTGTTTTGCAGTGGTTTTGCTCCTTCCTCTCAGGCAGATTCCAGATGGTGTCCCTTGGAGATTGTTGTTCTTCAAAATCAGAACCTTCATATCGTGTCCTTCAGGGCTCCATATTGTCTCCAATGTTGTTTGACATGTACATGAAACTACTGGGAGATACCATAAGGAAATTTGGTGCAGAATGTTATCAGTATGCTGATGACACCCAAATCTATTTCTCCATGTTAGCAGCATCAGGAGAAGCATAACCTCCCTAAATGCCTGCTTGGAGGCAGTGATGGATGAGGGATAACAAACAGAGACTGAATCCAGATAAGATGGAGGTACTTATTGTGTGGGGTCAGGAGATGATTTTGATCTGACACTTCCCCAGAAGGAACAGGTACACAGTTTAGGGATGCTTCTGGATCTGAACCAAGCTCTGGTGTCCCAGATAGAGACAGTGGCCAGATGTGCTTTCTATCGGCTGCGCTGATATGCCAGCTGCATATGTTTCTTGAGATAAACAACCTCAGAACAGTGGTTCATATGCTGGTAACCTCGAGACTTGGCTACCACAATGCACTCTATGTGGCGCTGCCTTTGTACATAGTCCGGAAACTGCAGTTGGTACAGAATATGGCAGCCAGGTTGGTCTCTGAATCATCTTGGAGAGACCATATTACCCCTGTATTGAAAAAACTACACTGGCTGCCAATAAGTTTCTGGGGAAAATACAAGGTGCTGATTATCTATATATTTAATTCTCTAAGACATACCTGTGGCTGATCCTATGTGTGGCAGCTCTTGCGAGAGTTCGGAGAGCTGCTGGATAGCCATGGGTGGAGGAAAAAAAATGGTGGTGCCTGCTGGCTGGGGAAAAAAACAGCAGCAGATGGTGGCGGAGAAAACAGCAACAGGAGGGCGGAAGGAGGCAGCGGCAGAGGGGAAGTGGCAGCCAGGCTGGCTGGCCATGGGGGGAAGAGCAGTGCCCAGGCTGGCTGGCAGTGGGTGGCTGAGCGACTGGGACTGGTAGGCAGGTGGTCAGGCGGCCATGACCAGCAGCTGGCTGGCTGGCTGGCAGGTGGGCAGACAGAAAGCAGGGGGCGGACAGTACAAAAGAAGATGTCAGGCAGCGGGCAGGGAACAAGAAAAAGAAAGCGGCTGAGGGCAGGCGAGGGGAGAAGGAGACGGGCCGGGGCCAGCATGCAAAAAAGCAGTGGTGAGAGGTGACGAACTAGTGGCGCAGATGTTCTGCGCTGGGTCAGCTACTATCCTATAAAGTCTAAATGGCTTAGGCCCAGGGTATTTAAGAGGAGAGAGGAGAACTGGTCTTGTGGTAGCAAGCATGACTTGTCCCCTTAGCTAAGCAGGGTCTGCCCTGGTTGCATATGAAAGGCAGACTAGAAGTGTGAGCACTGTAAGATATTCCCCTCGGGATGGAGCCGCTCTGGGAAGAGCAGAAGGTTTCAAGTTCCCTCCCTGGCTTCTCCAAGATAGGGCGGAGAGAGATTCCTGCCTGCAACCTCGGAGAAGCCGCTGCCAGTCTGTGAAGACAATACTGAGCTAGTTAGACCAATGGTCTGACTCAGTATATGGCAGTTTCCTATGTTCCTATGTAATGTCTTCTTCGGCATGATCCCCACCACCCATTGAAATAATCTGAAGAGGTTTGTCTACAGTTGCCACCAGCCCGACTGGTGGCTACTCAGGGATGGGCCTCATTGCCCCGGGATTTTGGAATGTGCTCCCTTGTTGAAATAAAAGCCTCCCCATCTCTGACAAATTTTAAAAGGTCAGTCAAGACACATCTATTCACCCAGGTTTTTAATTAGATTTACAGTTTTAATAGTTTTAAAACATATTTAGCTTGTCTTAAATTTTAAAATGTTTTAATGTTTTAATTTTGTTTAATGGTATTTTTATTGTAAACCACCCAGAGATGTGAGTTTTGGGCAGTAGACATTTGTTAAATAAATAAATTAAATTAAAACAACCATATGCAATAACAATAATTGTCTCTTCATAAAGCAGATTGAGAGAGAATTTTCACTAAACCAGGCAACTCAGATTCCAAACAATACAGTAAAGAAAAATAAGTTCCCTCAAACAGAACTGGTCCTAACTTGTTGCACATAGGCTGCGGCCTTCCCATTTCCCCAACAGCTCTCAGCCAGCTGCTTCCTCAGGGCACTCCTGGACTTATTATTATTATTATTATTATTATTATTATTATTATTATTATTCCATTTATATGCCGCTCTTCCTCCAAGGAGCCAAGAATGGTGTACTACATACTTAAGTTTCTCTTTCACAACAACCCTGTGAAGTAGGCTAGGCTGAGAGAGAAGTGACTGGCCCAGAGTCACCCAGCTAGTATCATGGCTGAATGGGGATTTGAACTCGGGTCTCCCTGGTCCTAGTCAAGCACAAAGCTTTCTTCACTCCAGTAGGTGGCTATGTGTATAGTTCCCACCAGCCTCTGAATTGGTCCCTCTGTTTTGAATTTCCTGGGCTTTTTCTCTTATTCAGCTACTTTCCTTATTTGGAAAGGTCCATCTTCCCAGCAGTTGCTCTAAGTGAGGCCTAGTCCTCCCCAAAATCCTTTCCATCACTACAGTACAACTATGCACACTGACTGTGTATGTACATTCTTCAAAATGGAAGCCAGAGAGCAGGCTCTGTAGAGATTACCTGGAGGGTGTGTGGGAGCTGGAGGCATGGCCAGTGGATGAGAGGGGCAAGAAAACTGTTGCCTTCATAAATTGATTGTACACAGATATGTTTGAGCAGAGCAAGTAGTATGTTACAAATTACATCCTTACGATCCACTCTAAGCAGCGGCACCACAAATCGCAGGGTTAAGTCTTTAACAGGCTGAACATGCTGTTGCTGTGAAGTCCTATGCAGCTCCTGGGAAGTTCAATTATATCTCCTAGGTGGCAAATGAAAATGAGTTCTTAAGGTGCATATGTGCATTATGCTGACCTATATTTTCCTTTTTGCCAACTCATTCTCTGAGGCACACTGAGTCTGAGAAGGAGATGGAGACTCTGAGCTGACTGAGAGATGAATTACAGCCACCACCATGGCTTGACTGTATATGGAAGTACTCAAATACACTGATATAGAAGAGCTATCACGAGCTTGTAGTATGATTCTGGTGGTAGCTCTTCCAATTATGTGTAAGCTATTATTGTTCACCCTTACTTCATCCATGTGACCATGAATACATGCAGGACTGACAATGAGCATGTATCAGCCCCATGCCACCAAGTGGAGGAAAAGCAGAGTCACTTGCAGTGCACGAGTGAACTATCAACAACAATGGCAGCAACACCCAAGTTAAATAGTTCCTCTAAAGCACCCAAGTTAAAGAATGTTAACTACATCTCAAGAATTGTAGACCAGATTAGGAGGAAAAAATGATTGCAGAGATGGCTGTGGGGAGCCACAGGAACAAGAAGAAGGTGTAGTGATTAGGTTATGGAAGTGCTGGGAAGAGACAACCAAAAGAATGCTACACAACCCAAGAGGAAAGCAATAGAAGTCAATAAGTCCAAGAAAAAGAATTATGAAAAACTGAATTTAGACTTCCTAGAATTCCCAGTGTGTTGTGAATGTCTGTGTTTTTCCTCAGGAAATGGTATACTAGTTGTGCAATTGTTGTAGACTCAGCTCTCTCCAAGTTTGGTTGGCAGTTTTCCTGAGGAGGACTTTCAAAGCAGATGTCCAAAAACATGATGAGGAAACTGGGACATTTTAGAACAATTGTATAAATTATTTTCTTGAACCATCTAGCTTTGTCTTTCACAACCATTTGCCTTCCATAACCATTCTTCTGGGGAGGACAAGGAGCAACATGCAGGGACTGTGGGCCTGTAGCTAGGCAAAGATGTTTGTGCGTAGGTTGTAGGTGTAGGCTGCAAGCATCATAATTTTTCATTGTGATTAAAATGAAAGAGGGGTTTCATTGAATCATTCTTCCATTTTAGATTTTGCTATGGATTTCTTCTTTTTAAATCCCCTATGATTCCTTATATTTAAGAGTTTGTTGTATTCTGTCTAGTAATCTTTTATGTTTTATTGTTGAGAAGTTAAGAGAGGCGCTCTGACCCCTGGACTTCAGGGCCCAAGTCCAGGGTCTCCACTGCCCCGGGAGCCCCCAAATCTTCTTTAGTCTGTCCTGGCTGGTGTGGTCACCTGGCAGAGCATGATGATGCTTAATTTGCAGGGGAGGGGGGCCTCCAAAGGCCTTTAGGTCCAGGATCCAAAATTACCTAAGTTCACCTCTGGAGAAGTTTGTCCCAGTGGGGATCCTGAGTGTGTAGGAGTGGGGTGTGTAGCGGTGGAGACTGCGTAGTGGTGGGGTGAAGCGAGAAAGGGAAGGAGTGGAGTGAGAGAGGGAAAGAAGAATAAAATGGAGTTGTTTCTGAATAAACTCTTAGTTAAATCTACATAAGATTACTTGGTGTGTATGAGGGAAGCAGCTATAAAACAGTATTTTGTTTAGCTTGAAAGTTGCACTCCATTTATACAGCTTTTAGCACTTGATGCAGTCCATTTAGCACAAGACTCTGGAGACAACCCCCCCTTTTTTCTAAGAAAAAAAATCTCTGTAAATCTGGAGGCATTTGTGATATGCTCTGGCTGGCTCTGTGAATTGGATTACATCACATTGTATGTATATCAAATAACATGAGGTAGCTGTTGAAGCAATAGAAGTGCCTCACTAACACAAAGTCTGCAAATGATGTCCAGGTAATTATCTGCATGGTATAATGATTACCACTCAGCTTCTTATGGACTCTTCTAGAATAAGCTTACACTGTGTGGTGAAACTTTGTTGATGTCTCCCTTATGACAGAGGAAATAATGGAAATCTATAAAGAAAGAGGTATGTGACTTCAGGCAGAGACCACAGAGCAGAATGATGTCTCCTTAAGTAAAAAGCAAGAGACAAAAAAAATTGGATGCACAGAAAAAGACAAATTATGTGCCTTTTATAATCCAGAGTTTCTCTGGGCATCAATCAGAACTCTTCCACTGAGGAAGTCACAATCAGTCTGGAGCTGTAAAGGTCTGCCAACTGATAATTTACTTGCACTCAACTAAGGCAACGATTTTTAAAACAGGAAATCACAGTCTGAGAGGGAGGAACAGAAATGTTCACACTTTTTTCTTCAAACCAAGAATTTATAACTGCTGTATCCCACTTGTGATGAAGAAACCAAGAAATGTTACAAGTCCCTTCAAGTGCACCATTCAGCAAAAATATTATGAACACTTATAACGTTTATCTTTTAAGGAGGAATATACCAGGGCTGCACAACTTCAGTCTTCCTGCAGATGCTGGACTACAACTCCCATAATCCCTGACTATTGGTCACTGTGGCTGGGAATGATGGGAGTCGTAAACCCAAACCAGCTGGAGGACCAAAGTTGTGCAGTCCTGGAAAATACCAAGGCACATGAAAGATACATAAAGATACAGGTTGTGTGGAATGTGCCAGATTAGTACCATTGGTGGACATGATATGCAGGCCCTACATAGATGGTAGAGCTTGTGGAGATGCTGCCGCAGAGAAGGAAGCAGTAGTGAGGCGGGAGATATCAGGTGGTAGCACTACAAGTGTTGCTACACACTCTTCCATGACGAAGGGGTGGTGGTGGGAAATACAATAATGTTTCTAGCGTTACTGCCTGATCTTTCCAACCTCACGGCTGCTTCCACCTCTGCAGCTCCACAAGTTGCTGTGTCCCTAAGAACTGCATATCTTTGGAAGAACTGTCATGTGTTTGGGTTCATTAGGCAGGGTGATGCAGGGGGGGCATCCGGCAGCTCTGGGGCAGCTATTACTATTGTGGTGGGCAATAGAAGAATTGTCATTGGCAGAGCAGCTGGCCATTACAGGGCAAGGGAAACTAGTAATTTAGTAACTGTTTCCACTTCCGCCTGCCCTGTCAGGTCTCTGGCTTCAGGGAGCAGTTCCAACTTCCCACAGAACCTAGCCTTGCTCCTTTGCAATGCCAGGTCAGTTCAGAATAAGACCAAAATCATCCATGACTTGATCATGGATAAGGGAGCCAACCTGGCTTGTATAACTGAGACCTGGATGGGGGAGGCTAGATGGAGCCTGGATGGTGAGGAGAGCTGGTCTTGTGGTAGCAAGCATGACTTGTCCCCATAGCTAAGCAGGTCTGCCCTGGTTGCATTTGAATGGGAGACTTGATATAGGAGCACTGCAATATATTCCCCTCAGGGGATGAAGCCGCTCTGGGAAGAGCAGAAGGTTCCAAGTTCCCTCCTTGTCTTCTCCAAGATAGGGCTGAGAGAGATTCCTGCCTGCAACCTTGGAGAAGCTGCTGCCAGTCTGTGAAGAAAATACTGAGCTAGATAGACCAATGGTCTGACTCAGTATATGGCAGTTTCCTATGTTCCTATGTTCCACCAAGCTACTCTGTTGTGGAGCAGGCTAGAGGTTGACTCAGCCTTCCATCCTTCCGAGGTTGGTAAAATGAGTACCCAGAATGTTAGGGGCAATATGCTACATCATTGTAAACCGCTTAGAGAGCTCTGGCTATAGAGCGGTATATAAATGTAAGTGCTATTGCTAGGGGAAATGGGTGGTGTGTGTGTGGTGTGTGTGGAGTGGCGGTGGTCCATAAGGATATCATCAGCGCTTACTTTAGTGAGCGGGCGGCGGGAGAACTCCCTGCCGTCCGCTCGCCTTGCCGGCTGGGCTGCAAATGGCTTCTAGGAAGCCTTTCGCGCACGTGCGCGAAAGGCTTCCTAGAAGCCATTTGCAGCCCAGCCGGCAAGGGGGAAGGGGACGGCAGGGAGTTCTCCTGCCGTCCTCTGGTAATGGGGGTAGTTTTGGAAAGAAGGGGGTGGCGGGGGACCTCTGGGGAACTTCAGGGGGCGGCCGCCAGCCGAGGGGGACTTAACTTGAAGGGGGCGGCAGGGACTGGGAGCGATCCTGCCGCCCCGATGGATACGAGGAGCCCACGCCAGGAGATTGAAGCGGGCGGCACCCTGCCGCCCAATTAGTACAAGAAATACGTTTTTTTACTGGAAGGGGTGAGTAGAGCCCCCCTGTTTTTATTGGAAACCCCCCACCCGAACCAAAACCACCCCGTGCCCGGACCGGTCTGGAGGCCTTTAGAATGGCCTCCGAACTGGTCCGTGCACATGACTACCTTCCGATCTGCTTTAAAAGTGGTCCCTTGGTATACAGAGGAGTTGTGGGGTCTGAAGCAGCAAGGTAGGTGACTGGAGCGCAAGTGGAGGAGAACTCTGCTTGAATGTGACAGGACACAGCATAGATCCCTTTTGAAGGTTTATGTGGAGGTGGTGTGTGCGGCAAAAACCAACTCTGGTCTGTGTGCATTGCTTCTGAAGGTTCGCATTCAGCAGAGCTGTCCTGGGTTGTGAGGAGTTGGATTCAGGCTCCTTCCAGTTCAAACCAGTCCCTGTGGAGACTATGTTCTGCTGTGATGCTTTTAATGGGTTCTTTGTAGACAAAATCTCTTGTATTTGGGCTGACTTGGACTCCACTGTTTCTGCAGAGTCTATTAAGGTGGTGCATCAGCTGGTAACCTCCAGGCTCGACTACTGCAATGTGCTCTACGTGGGGCTGCCTTTGTACGTGGTTAGGAAACTTCAGTTAGTTCAAAACGCAGCAGCCAGACTGGTCTCTGGAGTAACCTGGAGAAACCATATTATGCCTGTCTTAAAACAGTTGCACTGGCTGCCAATATGTTTCTGGGCGAAATACAAAGTGCTGGTTATTACCTTTAAAGCTCTGAACGGCTTGGTTACCTTAAAGACCGCCTTCTTCTATATGATCCCCATCGCTTGTTGAGGTCTTCTGGAGAGGTCCGTCTCCAGTTACCACCAGTACGTCTAGTGGCGACTCAGAACCGGGCCTTTTTTGTTGCTGCTCTTGGCCTATGGAATGCTCTCCCGGCAGATATCCACAGTCTAGGCTCACTGTCGGCCTTTAAGAGAGCCCTAAAAACTTACTTGTTTGGCCTGGCCTTCCAAGGTTTGTAAATTGTTTTTTTAAAGTATTTTAATTAGTTTTAAATGGCTTTTAATTGTTTTTATATTGTTTTTAGCATTGTGTTTTAAAGGGTGTGTGTTTTTATGTCTTTTTAAATTTGTTGTACACCATCCAGAGCCTTTAGATGGGGTGGTTTATAAATGTAATAAATAATAATAATATCATGCCAGCCACTGTCCAATGTCATCTCATTACTTTTGCTCCCATTGATCTAATGCTAATATTGTCCTGCTTACTGTCCCAGACATTTTAAATCAAAATTCACTGTTATAAATATTTTAATATATACAAAATATCTTTCATTCTCCAGACATACATCCAACTTTCCTCCATAATTAAGGGCTCTGGGTTGTTTTGCTAAGTGCCAATTGTGCACAGTTGTATCTAGGGTTCTGCAATCATATTGATCTGATAGGAATAGGAACATAGGAACACAGGAAGCTGCCATATACTGAGTTAGACCATAGGTCCATCTAGCTTAGTAGTCAAGTCAAGTCAAGTTTATTTATGGTCAAAGACCAGAATTCATCTAGCTACCCATGTCTACCCAGACGGGCAATGGCTTCTCCAAGGTTGCAGGCAGCCCTACCTTGGAGATGCCAGGGAGGGAACTTGGAACCTTCTGTTCTTCCCAGAGCAGCCCCATCCCCTAAGGGGAATATCTTACAGTGCTCACACATCAAGTCTCCCATTCATATGCAACCAGGGTAGACCCTGCTTAGCTAAGGGGACAAGTCATGCTTGCTACCAGAAGACCAGCTTTCCTCGCTAACATAGGGCCGATATGCCAACTTTGAGGCATTATTGGAAGGATTCATGATATGACAGCAGGAAGCCCTGAGGCGGAGCCATCATTGTGCGTGTTTGTGTGTGGGGGTGCATTTCAAATTGCCTGGGCCTTCACCCCCAGGGGCCATGCCCAGCCATGCCCCCTGCATCTGACATCAGCTGTAGACATGGTCGGGCTTGTAAATGAGACCACACACTCTGTTTTTAGTAAATAACATTCAGCGTCACATCTACAGTGGCAGCAGGGAGTGCATTTCCCTGCTTATAAAGGCAGGTCTAATTTTTTAAAAGCTGGGTTCCCAGTGCTGGGTTCCCAACCTGGCCGGGAACACATCTCCCTGCCTTTACAAGCAGGGAAAGATACTCCCTACTGCCATTGAAAATGTGGTGCTGGATGTCATTCACTCTGAGTCTGATGTCAGATTCAGGGGCATGAGTAGGGGGCTGTGGGCTGGCGGTAGTCACCCTAAAATCCCCGCTATCCTATTGGAAATCCTACTTCCAGTAGTAATATTGGAACAAAACCAGCCTCAAGCCTTGGAGAGATTTCTCTCTAAGCCAGCTCTGGGCTGGTTTTTAAGGACTGCACCCCTGAAATCAGGGAGTGGATGAGCCAAAGTTACTCCAAAGTTACTTCCTACGGGGTTACCTTGCACACACTCTCTCCTACTGTTGCTCCCCTGCAAATGGTATATAGAAGTATCTTGCCTTTGAGGCAGGGGGAGGCCAAAAGCCACCAGCTTAATAGCTATTGATAGACCTGTCCTCCATGAACTTGTCTAGTCCCTTTTAAAGCCATCCTTTAAAAACCATCTAGTGGTCATCACCACATCCTGTGGCAGAGAATTCCATAGATTAATTATGTGTTATGAAAAGGGAAAAGTACTTTCTTTTGTTAGGCCTAAATTTCCCGGACTTCAATTTCAAGAGATAACACCTGGTTCTAGAGTTATGTGAGAGGAAGAAAAAATTATCTCTGTCCACTCTCTCTACTCCATGCATAATTTTGTACACTTCTGTCATATCTCCTCGTAATCACCTCTTTTCCATACTGAAAAGCCCCAGACACTAGCCTTGCCTCATAAGGAAGATCCTCCAGGACCCTGATCATGTTGGTTGTCCTCTTCTGCACCTTTTCCAGTTCTACAGTGTCACTTTGATAGACTTACCACAACTGTACTAAGTACGGTTGACCTCATTATTCATGTGGGTTCTGTTTCCACCAATTTCCATGCATAACGAAAACACGGATAATGATACCTGAAGTTAATGCGAATTGGGCGGTTAGGTTCCTGGAGGTTTAAAAAATGGCAAAAAGCAATAAAAAGGCATAAATAAGTGAATTAAAGTACAATGCTATGCTCTGTGGATGTCCAGCTGTCCAGCAATGCCCCCCAAAATGCTGAAATCCACCAATTTTCCATAAAAAATAGCAAGAAAACATTTTAAAGCTGAGAGCCATAAAATGGCTTCTTTTAGGAAAATGGTGGCTGGAAATGACCTCAGAGGTCATTTCCGGATACCCAGGAAACACAGATAGGTGAATTTTAACTCTTTTTTATCCACAAATAATGAGGTTGCGTCTCCATATCCTGACCACGAGTATGTGAAACCACGGGTGTCAAGACTGCAGATGATGAAGTCCACCTGCACTCCAAATGTCGCTTCACCATTGATTTGTATAAGGGCATTTTTATTTTCAATCCCCTTCCTAATGACCTCTAACATGGAATTTGCCTTTTTCACACTGAGTCAACACTTTCAACGAGCTGTCCACCACAACCCCAGGAGCTCTCTCTCATGGTCAGTTACTGACAGCTCAGACCCCATCAGTGTATATAAAGTTGGGATTCATGTCAAGTTGGGGTTCAACTTGCTTACATTGATCAGCATTTGCAATTTTGTTGCCTACTCCCTCAGTTTGGAGAGATCATTTTGGAGCTCCTCACAATCTGTTTTGGATTTCACTATGCTAAATAGCTTAGCGTCATCTGCAAATCTGGCCAACTTCGCTGCTTAGCTCAACTTCTAGATCATTTATGAGCAAGTTAAAGAGCACCAGTCCCAGTACAGATCCCTGGGGGACTCCACTTCTTACTTCCCTCCATTGTGAAAATTTTCAATTTGTTCCTACTCCATTTTCTGTCCTTCAACCAGTTACCAATCCACACATGAACCTGTCTCCTCATCCTAGGACTGCTAGTTTTACTCAAGAGCCTTTGGTGGGAACATTGTCAAAATATTTTTGGAAGTCCAAGTATCCTATGTCGACTGGATCACATTTATCCACATGCCTTTTGACACTCTCAAAGAACTCCAAAGGTTAGTGAGACAAGACTTGTCCTTGCACAAGCATGCTGGTTCTCCTTCCACAAGGCCTGTCCTTCTCTATGTAATGCACCTATATTCTCTTCAATATTTTAGATTCAAATGGATAATGTTCTTTAAGACAAGATTGTGAAGCAATTGTGGTTCATGATTATGTGACTTTAGAAAAAACAGAATAATCTACATTGCACACAAGAAAGTGATCTTTTTGTACGGATCACTTGATGTCACATAAGAATGCTGTGTCAGAGATAGAAGTTTTCATTCACTTTGAAGTATCTACAGATCAATTAACTCCCAGAGCTTTTAGTCTGGAGGTTGCTCTTGCCTGAAGGTCATCATGAGCAATTAACAAGACAGATGTCTTTCAGGGTTCCCTGAAAGCTAACTTGTCATCTGGAAGTTCTCCTTCCTAATCTTAAATGTTTCTAAGATGCCCTGTTTCCTAATATTAGTTTACATATTCAAGAATTATAGAATTGGTATCCTGCACATATTTAGAGGCATTTTTCCCTGTTAGGACTTTGTATGTTCTAGGACTGAGCCCAGCACCAAAACTGTTTTAGGATGAGCCACGGAGAAGAATTTTATGGATTATTTGTGCTCCAATATGGGGCACAGATGATAAGAAAAATATCTGTTGATTTTATAGTTCAAAACAGGATATTGGGTGGAAGCAGTCTTTTAGGTGTGCTTGCCTTCAAGCTGCTGTGTCATGTCCTGCCTGTTTGGTAGCCCTGCCCCATGCTGCCCCTTGTGGCAGCTTGCTGTACTGCAAGCTTCTGAAGCTCTGAGCAAACCCCACATAACTGGCCTTCTCTCTGTAGCAGGAAGTATAAGAGACTTCTTGACTGAGGAAGGCCTCACTATGTCCCTTGTTCTGGTGTGTTTGTCAAGCTGCTTCTCCTGTTTGCTTCATGTGACCTCTGGCTTGTTCTTGACTCTGGTTCCTGACTGTTATTTTGGCTTGACCTTTGGTTTATCTGTGACTCCTGGCTTCTGTTCAGACCCTCTAGCATTTGACTGCTACCTGGCCTGGACCCTGGTGTGTTGGTGGCTCTCATCTTCTGTCTAGACCTTCCAGTGATTCTGGCTCTCCTAGTTCTGGCTTTGGACATACACCCCCTAATGACTGCTGCCCACAGCTCAGCTTTCTGATACTATGGGCCTTCAAAGTCATAACCAACCCCTTCAGCCAAATCTGCAAGACAAGAGAGCTTGAACAGATGCTGGATTTCTGGTGTAATGTACTTTTGTGGCCCACCATCATCAGAAGTGGGTGTGCCAAAGCTTCCAAATGTCACAAAGGGCAGCCCTACACACAGAGCTCTTTACAGAAGTCTAGCCCCAATGTGATAAAAGCATGAACAATAGTTGTCATTTCCAAGTCTGAGCCATGGCAAAACATGCTAAAAAAGCTTGAGAAGCAGTCCAGGCAAGTAGTGTAACTGAAGAATTCTTGTGCATCCTTGCCTTTCACAAGAGCAGCCTGCTTAATATGGTGTTCTTTTGTAGCTAACAGGAAGGGATGTGAATGGAACCAGCTAGCCCGGTTCGGCTCAAATCTGAACCACATTCGAAATGACTCTGGGCAGCTTAATTCAAACGAGCCCAGGCCCGGCCCTGGCCGTCTGGCCATCAAGCCAGCTTGAAGGCTCAACAGACATACTTGTAAAGGGGAATCCAGCAAGATTCCCCTTTGTAAGTAAAGGGCTGCGGTGGGGCGGGGAGTGTATGCTCTATCTTTTTCCTTGAAAAAAGTGTCACTTCATGGTGGAATGGGGGCGGCAGCAGCCACAGTGGCCACAGGGAGGGCAGCAGGGGCTCCTTCCGCCTCCCAAATGACAGTGCAGGCTGTGACCTCTGCATGCACAGAGGCCAAAAATGGGCCACAAACTGGACTGCACAGTCATTTGGGAGGCAGGTAAGGAAGTGGAAGGTCTCCTGCTGCCACCTCCATCATCCCAGGGACAGCAGAGGTCACAGTGGGGCTCCTTCCACCTCCCTGCATGCCTCCCAAATGACAGCATGGGCCGGTCTGTGACCCATTTCAGGCCTCTCTGTGCATGTGTGCACAGAGGGACCCGAAACAGGCTGCAGACTGGCCTGCTTTGTCATTTGGGAGGCAGGTAGGGAAGTGGAAGGAGCCCCCACTGCTGTCCCTGTGGCTGCCGCCGCTGCTGCTGCCCCCATCCCACCACACAGCGGTGCTTTTTTCAAGGTGACAGACGGAACTTCCCCCTCACACCCACCACAGACCTTTACGTGGAAAGGAGAATCCTTCCTGGATTCCCTTTTACAAGTACGGCCCTCAAGCGAGGAGCTTGTCTTGGCTCGCTGCCAGACTGAGAAATCCTCCCAGTTTGGCTTGAGGGGGAACCTTGAATTGCATTGATTTCGAGCCGATTTGCACATCCCTAGTAATAGGTGGCCCTCATTATCCACGGACGCCATATCCATGGTTTTGTGGATATTTGTGGACGTCACACACACAGATGTGTCTTAGAGCTCCAGAGGCATTATCTGTGAGTAGAAAAGCAAGTGGAATTCGCTCTCTGCAGTTTTGAGTGGCCGGGAATGACATCTAAAGACTTTTCCAGCCACCATTTTCCAGCAGAGAGCCATTTTGTGTCTCTTCTCTTTTTAAATATTTATACCCTTTTGTGTGTGTGAATATTTGGCCGTTTTGGAGGTTTGAGGGGGGGATTGCTGGAAAACTGGAGAATAAGGTACTGTCCATTTTGTCTGTTTCTGCCCCCCTTGTTTTTTGCCCCCCCCTTTTATTGTATGTTATATTTTTTGTTTTGTGTTGTGATTTGTTTTTCATGTTTTATGTGTTTTTATTGAATGTTTAATGTTGTGTTCTGAAACACCCAGAGATCTATCTATCTATCTATCTCCTTCCTTCCTTCCTTCCTTCCTTCCTTCCTTCCTTCCTTCCTTCCTTCCTTCCGTATCCTGCAATATACAAAGAGAGAGCTTGTTTGTCTCATCTTTGGCAAGGCATGCACATTTGTGATGTGGACACTGTAACCACATTTCTCCATATGGCAGGCAAGATGTGTGAGTTTTCCCTTCACACATTCCAGAAGAAGCTCAAAAAGAGGACAACATGAGTCACTGTGTGAGTTACTCACACTTGCTCTGTGTCATTTCCTTTAATGTGGGTAAGAGCTTGCAACTGGACACTTCTTCAGCAAAATGAGGATGTGCCTCATGGTAGTTGATAGAAAGAGACTGAAGATTACTGTTGGCCCTAGTTCCAAAGAAATGAACAAGCCTGTAATCTTAAACCATTGCAAGTGGCCATGCAGGTCAGCACATGTAAATTACTGTCTGCCATTCAGCAGCCTCAAGCACCTGCAACAAATCTCCTGTTCTCTGAATTGTAAATAAATACATGCCTTTCATTAAGCAGACACACTCTCTGTTTTCTCTCCCCCATTCCCACCCCCTCCCCTCCACACACACAAACTAGGATGATCATAGAAATCAGTGCAATTTAATTTTCTGGCCTAAATGAAAGACATATGTGAACTTCATTAGTATATTCATAGCACAATTCACACATACAACAGATTTATGTCTCATAAAGTTTCCATGCAATTTCTTTGCTAGGTTCCTTTTCCCTTTACCCAGTTTCATATGGATAATTTAAGGTTCAAATACTACTGAGATGGATTGGGAGAGCTGTGGAATAGCAAACCCTGCTGTTCACAGCCAGTGTCTCATTCTTTCATTCCACGGGGAGATTCTATTTCATGTGTTTTTCATTTTAACTTCTGCCTCCTTGAATATTATTTCCTCTCCTTTGGCTTTCACCAAGGTCAAAGAAATCTTTAGCAAATATTAAAAAAAGCATGTCTAGTCATTTACTGGAAATATGCCCAACCTGCATCTAAAAATATCTGGTTCCAAAACTAAATGTACACATGCTGACAGCTATCAGAGTTTCACCTGGAGATGGCTCTCTTCAGTGCTGCGAGGTGCGAAGAGGATGCAGCGACTGTACTTCCTTCTTCCATCACCTGTCACCTTGCCCTGCTTATCCAACCATACTTGCTTCATGATTGGTCAGAGCAGGTACAGAAACCAATAAAAAGCTGGCATTCGTTCCTCCTGCCTTGGAGCACCTAAAGCTAAAGATAGCATCTTCAGCAAGGACCTAGCGAACCTGTGCACAAACTGGCATAATTCAAGCCAGGAAGCGCAGCAGAAGGAAGCAGTAGGGTGGCGGTGGTAGAATGGACTGTACTACTTCAGACTGCAGGGAGGAATCACATTTTTCAATGCTCCCCTTTGTTTAAGAAACTCTCATTTAATATTTATTTAGCATATTTTTATACTGCCCCAAATGCAAGTTCTCTGGACGGTTTACAAAACAATAAAAACAAACAATAAAAAAGATTAACATATTTCAACAATTAAAATTTAAAAAGTTAAAACTATTAAAACACAATTAAAACATATCTAATTAAAAGCCTGGGTGAACAAATGTGTCTAGACTGCCCTTTTAAAAGTTGTAAAAGATAGGGAGGCTCTTATTTCAGCAGGAAGTGTGTTTCAAGGCCTCAGGGCAGCAATGGAGAAGGCCCGTCCCCAAGTAGCCAACAGACTACTTGGCAACTGCAGATGAACCTCTCCTGATGATATCAATGGGTGGTGCGGTTCATAGCAAAGGAGTTGTTCTCTTAAATACCCAGGGCCCAAGCTGTTTAGGGCTTTATAGGTTATAACCAAAACCTTGTACTCTGCCTGGAAACGTATCGGCTGCCAGTGTAGATCTTTTAAGATAGGAGTGATATGGTCTCTCTGAGATGACCCAGAGACCAACCTGACTGCCGTATTCTGGACTAACTGCAGTTTTCGGACTCTGTACAAAGGCAGCCCCACATAGAGTGCATTGCAGTAGTCAATTCTGAAGGTGACCAGCAGATATACTACTGTTCTGAGGTCATTTATCTCAAGAAATGGACACAGCTGGCGTATGAGCTGAAGCTGATAAAATGCACCTCTGGCCATTGCCTCAGCCTGGGACACCAGGGAGAGGTTTGTGTCCAGAAGCACCCACACACTCCGTACCTGTTTCTTCCGGGGAAGTGTGATCCCATCCAGAACAGGCAGATCAAAATCATCTCCCGAGTTCCGACCCCACACAATAAATACCTCCATCTTATCTGGATTCAGTCTCAGTTTGTTACCTCTCATCCAGCCTATCACTGCCTCCAGGCAGGCATTTAGGTAGGTTATGATGATGTTATCATGAAGAAATAGATTTGGGTGTCATCAGCATACTGATACCACCCTGCACCAAATCTCCTGATGATCTCTCCCAGCAATTTCATGTAGATGTTAAACAACATCGGAGACAATACGGAGCCCTGAGGGACCCTGAGTTTATTTTTTGAAGAACAACAGTCCCTGAGAGACACCATCTGGAATCTGCCTGAGAGGTAAGAGTGGAACCACTGCAAAGCAGAGTCTCCCACACCCAACCCCCTAAGATGCTCCAGAAGGCTACTATGGTCGATAGTATCGAAAACCGCCCAGAGGTCCAAAAGGACCAACAGAGTCACACTTCCCCTGTCAATTGCCAACTGGAGATCATGCATTCGGCTGACCAAGGCAGTCTCCACCCCATAGCCCACCCGAAAGCTGGTCTGAAATGGGTCTAGATAATCAGTTTCATCCAAGACTGCTTGGAGTTGGGAGGCCACCACCCTCTCAATTACCTTGCCCAGCCATGGAAGGTTGGAGACAGGCCTATAGTTGCTCAACTCTGAGGAATCCAGGACAGGCTTCTTCAGAAGTGGTCTAATAATTGCGTCCTTAAGACAAGGAGGCATCCTGCCCTCTGTCAGAGAAGCATTTATGATCTCTACCAGGCCTTCTACAACAACTTCCCTGCCAGATAGTATTAGCCATGTCAGGCAAGGGTCAAGAGAACAGGTGGTAGGCCGCATTGCTCCAAGCAGCTTGTCCATATCCTCATGATTCACAAACTGAAACTGATCCAGCCTAACCACATAAGAGGAGTAGCGGGACACCTCTGATTCAGACACTGCAGTAATTGTAGGGTCTAAATGCAAGTCGGCCCGAATACAAATTTTATCCATACAAAACCCATTAAACACATCACAGTGGGTAATAGATGGTTCCAAATTCTGATTCAATGGAGGAGGAGCACTCACCAGCCCTCTCACAACCCTGGAAAACTCCACCGGATGTGAACTTGAGGTTGCAATATGGGCTGTAAAGAATCATTTCTTTGCCTCCCGTATTGTCAGAGCATGGATCTTCAAATGTGCTCTGTGTTGTAATCTGTCGGATTCGAGTTGAGTCTTCCTCCACTTGCACTCCAGTCATCTACCTCGCCTTTTCAGCCCCTGTAGTGCCTCCATATACCAAGGGGCCAATTTTGAAGTGGGTCGGAGAGGACGCTTAGGTGCAATCATGTCTACTGCCTTGGTGAGCTTGCTGTTCCAATTCTCCACCAGGGCATCAACAGGATCACCAGCAGATTCAACACTAAATCCCTGCAAGGCTTCTTGGAACCCAATTGGATCCAATAACCTTCTCGGGCAGACCATTCTAATGGGCCTCTCGCCCCTGCAAAGGTGGGGCATGACTGTGAGTCCAACCTTAACCAGATGGTGGGCCATCCATGACAATGGGGAAATCACAGGAGTCCCCACCCACGGAACACCACCCTGATCAGAATGAAAGACCAGATCAAGCATGTGACTTGCAATGTGCATTGGTCCTGAGACACTTTGGGATAGGCCCATAATTGTCATGACCGCTATGAACTCCTGAGCCACCCCAGACAAATTGGTCCCAAAGTGGATATTGAAGTCCCCCAGCACCACAAGCCTGGGCGACTCCAATGCCAAACCCGAGACCAAGTCTGTCAGGTCAGTTAGGGACTCCATTGGGCAGCGGGGCGATCGGTACACCAAGAGAAGTCCCAGTCTGTCCCTGGTCCCCAGCTTAAGTACACACATTCAATATGGTCAGACACTTCCGCAGGGATCCTGGTCAGGGAGAGGTTATTCTTATAGACCACAGCCACTCCACCTCCCCACCCACCTCCCCGCACCTACTCCTCAACAGAATACCCTGGAGGGAGAAGGTGGGACCAGACTGGGCCACCAGCCTCCCCCAACCACATCTCTGTAGTATATACCAGGTTGGCACCTTCATCCAGAATCAGATCATGGATGATTTCAGGTTTATTCTGGACAGACTTGGCATAACAAAGGAGCAAGGTGAGAGTCTGTGGGAGGTTGGCACGGTCTTGCTTCCCAAGGTCAAAGAGCTGACAGGGCAGCCAGAAGGGGAAACAGCTAATAGATTTCTGACTTCCCTTCCCCTGTAATGACACGCTGACCTGCCAACTTTATTTCCTATATTCCCCACCACCACAGGAATAGCCACTCCACAGTCAGTGGACACCCACCCTGTCTCCCCATCCCCAGACAAACCAAGACACATCTGAAACACGCAAGAACTGAAATCAACAGAATCCAAAAAATATCAACAGGCCCTTGCCCTCACTGCCCCCCAAGGTGGCTCTCCCAAAGGGGTGATCCTTCGGTGTTGCCCCCACAGGGCAGGTGTTGCCCTCCACAGGGCAGCAGCCCTTATATAAGCCCAGAAAGATAATTAATCTGAGCAGCTGACCCTCAGGAACTGCTCACTCACCCCCTCTGGCCCTGATCCTGCACAGACTCACCTGCAGGGCAGCCACAGCCCCACACACTAGGGGGCACGCCGGCTGTCAAGCTGGCAACAGCACACAGCAACCACACACAGGCTTTCACCATGGGCAGCCACTGTCTCTGGGAAGCAGATGTTAAAGCCTCCTCCTCCCTGCAAGGTTTCTGGCAACTGAGGCCAGAATATAAAGCAAGCTCAGCAAGCAGAGCACTAGGCTACAACCTTTTCCCCCTTATTAGTTTTCTGTCTGCAGGGTGTTTTTACAAGGAAAACATTTTATCTCTTACCTGAAGTCTGAGGTGGTACAATATATTCTACCCCTCTTTCTGCTGCATGTGCAGACCAAGCTTAAGTCACATCGAAAGAAATGGGATAGTTGTTGCTAACTTTCCCCCATTGATTTCAGTAGCATTTGAAGTCTAGTTCTTGCTCTGGTGGTAAATCTGCATCTGGGCTGTGCCGCTTCAGACATGACTGAATGATTTTTCATACCCCCTAAATAACCCTTCCACATAGAAAATTTGATGTCCTGGAGAAGAGTTCTGGTACACCTGACATGATAGTTTTCTTATGTGCAGGAATATAGTTTTCTTATGTGCAGGAATACTCAATGAGTAGGATCCCCAATATGGTACAACACAGATGCAGGATTACCACCAGCAAGATTACCACCAATGAAGGCTAGGCCTTAGTCACTTCACAACTAACATTGGCAGCATTGGAACCCAGTCCCAACTCAAAGGCTTTCACTCATGGTCAAAGGCACATTTCTCTAGAATCCTTTATGAATTGGGCTGGCTGACCTGATAAAGAATTAATGTCTGGTCCAGATGTGAGTCATGTGACACAAGTTACAGCAGGGCCAGACCCAGGTTTGGACTAGGTGTCATCTGCCCTTCATGGCCTGCCTGTCCTACCTGGGTGAAGGTTGAGAGAGTCATTTTGCTACACCACACAAAGGCTATGGACACAGAGGTGGTCTTTGTGGTCAGCAGTGGGGCCTTTTGAGGACCCTAGGCTCTTAACATCTATCCACTGATGTTAACCCTTGATACCAGTCCTGGTATGGGTAAATAATTTACCTTGTAAATATTCCACATGGTTCCATCCTGTCTCCTTCAAATTGTCTTAAACATGGCAGAATTTCTCCAATGAATTATTTATTGCACCAATCTAAATGTTACCAAGGCTTATAAACACATGTGTTGGTGATTGGTTAAAAAAAAAGCCTCACATCTTTGAAAGGAGCTGGGTAATGTTATCAGAATGTTATAATGGCTGAGAGTTCACAAATCCAAGTGTCCTTATGGGAGCCTGGTGAAAGTTATCAGCAAAACACAAATGTGATTTAATAAATTCAAAGGTAACATTGAAACTACAAAAACTACAAGAAGTTTGCAGTTAAAGGATTCCTTCATTTGTTAAAAAGGTCCTGTAATCTGCTTTCAGATCTTTTTTCTTATCTAAAGAAAATCTTATCTTTTTCTTCCATAAAAAGTGCTATATAAATGCTTGTATTTTTTTTAAAAAAATGCAGTTTAAATGGGAAACTTCAATGGTAGGTTTCAATGAAGTTTCAATGTGAAAGAACATAGACATGACTCCCCACCCACTCAATTTCTGTCCTGGATCCCTCCCTGCCAAATAATTTCCCCTTTAATTGATTTCCCCTATCCATGAATGCATTCTGGTCCAAAACATTACTTGTCTTCCCAGCTCTCTGCCAAATGATGTCCTTTCAATTAACCCCAACCAGGACTCATTTCTAGATTCCCCCTGCCTCCTTTCAAAGTTGTATATTTCTCACTACATCCCTCAAGTAATATACCCATCTGCTTCGCCCAGATCCCTTCCCTAGAAAAAAATCTCAGTTTTTCTCACACATCAGCCAAGCCCCTGGGCATGTCTCCCTGCCCAGTCTGAAGCCTGCCAGTTTACTCCCGTGTAATAAAATAATGTCCCTTTTCTACCGTGTCTACCTCCATCTGAAAGAGCAGGAGAACAAAAGCAAACAAATAAAATACTTGCCATCAGGTCAATCAGCAACCCAACCACATAGACGGCACCAGAGCAGACAAGGAGGGAGGGAGGTGCCCCTTTCAGGCCTCCCTGCTTCCCTCCCATTGCTGGACTGCTGTGGTCACTTGAAGGAAAGGCACTGTTACAGCTTAGAAGACTAATAGACACCTGGCTGCAGCAGTGCATTGGTGCTAGTTGCAGCTTGGAGCCGCAACCCAAAAAAGTCACAAAACATTGACCCATGTAAGAGCAAAAATGCAAGCAGCATGCACAAAAAAGCCAAAATGCAGTCACCGAAATGTCAACAAAAAGATTGGAACCATTTCAGGATACTTGCAAATGTAAGATACTATATATTTATTGAAAACCCAACACATTTCAACCAAAAAGGCCCTATATAGGGACAGTTATATTGTTTTAAAATCTTACTAGAGAGCTCTGTGAAAAACGTTCCTTTCTTACTTGAAGTAAAGGAAGGAAAGCCCAACTGTCAACAGAGAGAGGATGAAGAGGTGCTGCTATGGGACTTACCCCTCAAGAAGAAGCGGACCAATTGGCATGTGCATACCAACACCGGCTGTCAAGCTGGCAACAGCACACAGCAACCACACACAGGCTCTCACCATGGGCAGCCACTGTCTCTGGGAAGCAGATGTTAGAGCTGGTACGCACATGCCAAGGGCACTATAGTCCTAGAGATGACTCTGATATTGCTTTGGATTGTTATCTGCCTTTTGACCCTTCTGTTATAGAAGGGCCTCCAAAATGGTCACCGTACATAAAATGGGCTGGGCCCAAGCCCTCAGTGGCAGCATGTCTGCCTCCCCCCCCCAAATAAAAATTAACATCCCTAGTACTCCCAAACCAGGCCCAAACCAGTTTGAATTCGAATCGAACTGGGCCCCTCATTCAGGGTACCAAAATCGAACATGCCCAATCCTGTTCAAGTCCAGTATGGACTCGAACTGAACCGGGCAACCCGGTTTTGTGCACATCCCTAATACATACATACATACATACATACATATGTCATTAGGCAAAGACCAGGTAAAGTACTCTGTTAGGCCTTTAGAACTTGGCTACACCCCATGGAAGCTTCCACTGATTGAAGAACAGATCCTATGCCTTAGCCTAACCACCTTTTGAAAATAACTTCATTTTCAAAATCAGTTTGTCAAGAAGTAAAGGTGCCTGTTGTTGTTTCAAGTATTTATTTAATGTTCTATAATAAAGAAATATTACAATAAATTTTAATATCACATTAATACAGTACTAGCATCCATAGAAGAAACACAAACCCAGCCTATCTCCATGAACACGTGGTTCTTCGGGCCCTTGGCAAGCTTTTGAGTTTCACAAAGCTCTTTTTCAAGGAATACTATCAAGATTCTTATTCAGATAACAAACTGTGTTGCAAAAGTCTATCCTTTTCATTTCTAATGTATTTTGAAGTGAAATGTATGTAATGAGATCTGTAATACATTGAATAATTATCCAATGGCTTGAATGCCAAGAGAAATGTGCACTCTGCTAGCTTAATGCAAGGTTTTACTTTATACGTAATTCAGGTGACGACTTGCCTCCAGGTTTTCAGTGCTAAGATGCTGGCAGTTTTCCTTAGATTGTTTGCCAGTTTCTGTGTTGATGGTTCAATTTCTAGTGCCCACAGGCCTGATAATTAATGCAATGTCAATCCTGGGGAAGTCTTCTCTGCCAACAAAATTCTAATGTGACCAGACAGCTCAATATCTCTTAATATTTTACAAGAACAAAAAATGCTGAAATTGCTCCTGAATGCTTGAAGACTAGAAGGTAAACCTTTCATCCTGAATGACTTTTTGAAAACCCCAGATGTTGTTTTTGCCTTTCTTGGTTAGGAGAGTCAAATGTTTCTATTAAAGCATGTGTGTGTTTTAAATGTTAAATTGACTAACAGTAGAGCTGGATTTAGACATGCTGACTATATGTTAAATCTATTTTCCAGGGTAGTCTGTTGTGAAGGGGATCTGTTCTTCCCTTGGCTTCTCCAAGATAGGGCTGAGAGAGACTCCTGCCTGCAACCTTGGAGAAGCCGCTGCCAGTCTGTGAAGACGGTACTGAGCTAGATAGACCAATGGTCTGACTCAGTATATGGCAGCTTCCTATGTTCCTATATTGCGGGCTATTGGGAATTTGGTGATATTCCCCTGCGTGTAGGAATTCTGACACAGTTCATTTAGGGCAGGAGTTATCAAACTTGGGTCCCCAGATGTTGTTGGACTACAACTCTGAACACCTCCTGTCACAATGGGGCCTTTGAGGTGAAGGAAGTTGTAGTCCAACAAAATCTAGGGACCGAAGTTTGGGGAACCCTGCCTTAGGGCAGTTTTGCTTTTCATTGTTGTTACTAGTTTCAGTTTGTTTGAGAAAGAAGCCAGGTAAGGGCCTGAGGTTTTTACCCTTTTATACTGGCAGTCTGTTACTGCACTTGTAACAAAGATAAAACTGTGGTGACCACGGTGATGTGTGGTGAAATTATAGAGTTTGACAGAGTAAGTGAGTGATTAGAATTCATGGAGAGGTGAGAACACTATTTTCAGGCACACAAGGATGCCAGCCGAAATAGCAGCAATATACAGTTCTGACTTTGTTGACAAAGACTTGTGCCTTGGAAACTGGTGGCATCACCACTACAAAAGCAGGTAAGGAGTTTTAAAGAGGTCTGCACCTGATGCAACTTCATATTTTGGAAGGACACCATCTCGAGGATGGGCCTCAGCCAAATTCAGTAGTTTTAATTTTAAAATTGAGAGGTGATATCTTAAGGGAGTATCTGTTATAGACAATTGGAATTTGGAGATTCCCACTCCCCCCCCCCACCTGATGTCTGTAATAATTTTGAACTTACTTTCACTCACAGGAACATAGGAAGCTGCCAAATACTGAGTCAGATCATTGGTCCATCTAGCTCAGTATTGTCTACACAGATTGTCAGAGACTTCTCCAAGGCTGCAGGCAGGAATCTCTCTCAGCTCTATCTTGGAGATGCCAGGGAGGGAACTTGGAACCTTCTGCTCTTCCCAGAGTGGCTCCCTCCCCTAAGGGGAATATCTTACAGTGCTCACACTTCTAGTCTCCCATTCATATGCAACCAGGGTGGACACTGCTTAGCTAAGGGGACAAGTCATGCTTGCTACCACAAGACCAGATTCCTTTACCACAAGGACCAGAGTCCTTTAGTGATTCTGAGCCATTTTGTCATAATAACCTAGAATTTTAATTTAAGCCTGCACAGTACTTATTACAATGCTCTATTTTTCAGCAATGCCCTTCTCCATGGCCTACATCTTTCTGTAATTCTTACTCTCAAGTTCCATTCAGCAAAAGCCATTTTACATGTTAATTAAGTTATACCTCTTTGCATTTTATACCCATTTTATTGCTTCTTGTTGAACAAGGTTGGGGGATTAGTGATGACTAGGACAATATTTGCAAAGCAACACACTTGGATGTGGGGGCCACCTCAGTGCTTTGAGGCCTCCCCAATTCTATTTCTAGCAACCCTACGCCTTTCCAATAACTGCAGGGGTAGCTACAGAAACATTTCTGGAAGCCATTTTAAAATTATGGCATGAGGGATGCTGCTACTTCACTGCACTCAGATCCAAATGAAAATAGAGCCAGCCTATCTCCTGCCCAATCCTGGTAAGTACCTAGTGGGTGCTAGAGAGAGAGAGAGAGAGTAGTGAGACAGAGGGGAGGTGCTGAAATGTCCAAATTGCTTCTGAAGTTATGTGGCCTGGTTCAGCCATGATTGCTGTAATTCAGATTGAACTGGTGGTCTACAGGTTTGCTTCAGAATCAGAACGTCTATGGCTGAATCAAGCTGAAATTCTCCCAGATTAAATTGGCCATGGGAATTTTCGCAGCTCTCTGCAAGGGGCTTTCTCAGTCCATATACTTCACAGCTAAACCCAGGGGGCCACTGCCAGCCTTCTTAACTCGAGAAATGATCCAGAAAAGAGGGGTTTACTGAACCCTATATAGACTAGCCAGTCAGCAGAACAGGTGCCTGAGAAAGGGTAAGAATATGAGGCTTTTAAGCATTGATGTTATGTAGAGCCACACCATCACACTAGAAAAATGGGTAAAATTCATTAAAACAATCTTACAGCTGAATTCCTGAACATTTCATATCCAGGATGACATTTTCCCTACATCCTGGATGGGATGTCTGATTCCTGGACTGTCCAGACCAATTCTGGATATGTGGCTACCTTACCTAATACAGATCCCTGGGGGACATACTTCTTACTTCTCTCCATTGTGAAAAAATTTCCATGTATTCCTTTCCTCTGTTTCCTGTCCTTCAATCTGTTACCAGTTCATGAATGAGCCTAATGCTTTATCCCTCCCCATCAATGGTCTGGTTCACACACTTCTTCTTTTCATAGCACATAGTAGGTATGTGTTCCTCACCACCATGACCACAATGAAATGTGTGATGCTGGAGCTTCATTGATACATCCACAGATACTAAGTGTATGGCGGGGGGAAAGGTTTGCTGCTCTTCTCAATGCAGCAAAACGATTACCAGGCTAAATACAGGAAACAGACATCACCCATTGACTGGCTTAGCAAACCCACCCCATCCCCACCACAAGATTAGCCTGATAAAATCTCATACTTATAGAACTTATATATGTACTATTTAATGATAGGTCCCTATATGTAATTCTTCTGGGGGGGGGGCTTAATATTCTTCAGACAATGTGGAGACATATAACATCATGTAGTAGAAATTACTAAGGACTTGCATTTTCAATTCAAATCAGTTTGAGAACCCTTTAATGTGCCTCCAGTTATATAACTACAATTTTGTTTTCCCACTGTATTTATGTAGTAGATTAGTTTCTTGCTTAGTCATGGTCCGTTCTGTCTCCCAAGAACTGGCAATAGCTAGGAATGTGTAATCCATTAAGCTCTTTTGCATGCCAACTTCAAATCCAATTTCAACAGAGTTTAATCAGTCGAGGGAGAGAGGGATGCTAAATTCTCCAGACCCAATTCTCTCCTTTGTGCTGATATTTATGTATACTATAAAATAAGTGAACAGAATCTGAATTTTGCTATTTACTTTTGTACTTAACTTTCCCAGAACCATTTTGTCCAAGTTATATTTGAAAATGTAATGGAGGGCATAAGAATACATGCTATCAAAATCTTCTTCTTCGACTACTACTACTACCATGAATATTTATATACTGCTTTTCAACAAAAGTTCGCAAAACACTTTACATAGAAAAATAATAAATTTATTCATTCTAGTACATGCTTCACAACAGTTTTAAGATTAAACAAAAATAACAAATGACTCTTTTTTTCTCAGTGCAAACACTTGGTTCTTGAATACAGGAAGTAATCACAGGAAAGAAAGAATATCCATGGGTGATTTTTGTGTCACATTACAAATGCCTCAAAGTACGAAAAAATAGCATACTGTTTTGTGTGTGTGAAAGGGAAAAAGGAAAATAAATAGTTTAAATACTAGCATACTGTGACGATGCACATGTGTTCAAATAGCTGTCTCTCTATGAAACAGTAAAAAGATGAGAGGATGAGACCCTCCCCACTTCCCTGTGTTTGTATGTAAAGGGCAACATCATACTGCGGCTATTCCCACGATCACTGGAAAGCAGGCTAAGGGAGCTCAGACCACTTTCCAGTAATGGCTGGAACCACTGAGCTAGCCCGTGAACCCAGTGATTCCATGGAGGCTAGCCTGCCTAGGAACCCCTGCCCTTAAAGGAGGGTAATGGAGCGCTCACTCTGTTAACTGTGTTTTTACAGTCATGAGACTCCACAGTGCAGTTTTATACTGCAACGACTCTCAAGGAGACCCCTGACAGAGGCTCCAACGAGCCTTCCAGCCTTGGGGGTCTCTGCAGGATGCCCTGCGCACTTGCATGGTCATACTGGGACTCCCAGGGGTCGTGCGGCCCCCCGATTCCTGCCACCCCTGTGGGCTCTGTGATGGAGCAGGTAATGGTGTGGGTGGCCAATCCAGCTGCCCAGGGACGGCTCCCTGCCTACCGTGTTTCCCCGAAAATAAGACAGTGTCTTATATTAATTTTAGCCCCCCAAAATGCACTAGGGCAATTAGCGGTACATCAGAAATTACTGCTAGGTCTTACTTTCGGGGTAGGTCTTACTTTCAGGTAAACAGGGTATGTGCGGGGAGAGCAGGCTAAGCCTGCTCTCCCCACACAAACTCTGACGGCACTTCACACTATTCGTGTGAAGCGCCTCACTGTGTGTGTTTTTCACAACTATACTATACAAAGGTATTATGTACTCAGTTTGCTCCCTTACCATTGAATATCCATAATAAATTCAGATCCCCATTTTATGGAATGAAGGGAAAGGGCTTCTGGCACAGGTTCAAGTAAGTTTCTTTATTCTGGCCCTTCACTCTTTAGAAAGCAACCCTGGGCAGAGCTTCATACAAGCTCTTAGTTACATAGCCGGGAAGAGGCACCATATGTAACATCTCTGTCACTTCAGCATTGGAACAGAAGAGTCTATACCTGCTAACCATGTCTAGTCTTCTCACAACTATGCAAGGCACAGGAGCCCTCTTTGACTATTGATCTTCGGCATCGTGCATTCTCAGATTTTGGAGTGGCCTGTGGGAACATTTCCCAGCGTTATCAATTTGTAATGTGAAGTGGTAGCCATGAGCATTATGCTTGGAAAATGCAGACACAAGGCTCACCTAAGAAGACTGAGCCATGAGTTGTAGAGATAAGCCATTTGTAAGCAGCATCTGTTCTAAACCATTGCATAGCTTTCTCTTAACCCAGAGGCTATTTTAAATGATATGTTTTCCTGGCAATTATCCTCCTGACAACAATGTGATTATGTCAACTGCAGAGTCAGATAGTTCAGTATTCAAACCCTGGGCTTGTATGAGCTCCCCTGAAAGGGCTGGTGGTGTGTAGATCAGAGCCTTAAGCACTATTAATATTAAATACAACATGAAAAGCAAAATCAAGACGTGGGGAATTACACACCAATTTTAAAGAACCCAAGTGAACTGCTCACATATTTCAAATCAAAGTAGCAATGGATCACAGGCTCCTGTTTTTCCTTAATAAGCATTTGTAGAAGTGGCTCTTTCTATCACTTTTTAAATTCTCTGCAGTTATTTCCCTAAAATGCATTTGTGATTAACATCTCTTTCAATAGCCTACAACTCCTAGCATTCTGTGTTAATTATATCCTGGGTTTATCAGTCTCAACATCTGCTCTTATGGATTGTGATAATTTTACCCCAGAATGTTTTGGTACAAAAAAGGTGTAATCACTGAGAATAGAATGACTTTCTGCTCACTTAGCCACACCATCAAGCATGTGGAACCTACAGGCATACATCCATATATCTGTGTTAAATCTTTCTGTTGATTAAAGGTGTTTAATGTTGATAAGTGTTCTATTTTTCCACTTTTTAAAGCTGTAGTCTTAAAAAGAAGATATTGGGCCCACGAATTAGCAGAAGTTTTGTTTTCAAATGATGAATCAATAGCTCTCACTTCTTAAAATCCAAGTTGCCTTTTTCGATTCTTGGGAATTAATATAAATTCCTTGCTCCAGACTTCTAAGGAAATGTCTGTCGAAAAACCTGTAATTTGAGGTAAGGGATTTGAATGTGCACACATGCCTTCTTTGAAAGACAGCTTTTGATCTTCTGAAGTCTCTGTTATTATTTGCACATGTTTACACCATGTTCACTAGATTCAATAGGAGGAAACCATAACGTTTTAAATATCAGCGAACAGCAGATCAAGCAGCACTCTTTTTCTATATGTTACTATATTCTGCATACAGTCCAGCCATAGTTCTATGCATTAAAAGGTGATCTTTTTTTCTTATGCTCATGAAGTAATTTGCCAAATGTTTAGAGCAGAACACACAGATATTAGTCCAGTATATGTTTGTTTGCAAGATGAATCTGCTTTATCCGGATCATGTGCCTGCTTTGGTTTGTTTTTCTCTCAGAGTGCTTTTCCACATCTGTGAAAGCATCTTCTTTGCCATCTGACAGAGAGCTTTGAGAAAGAGGAGGAACACGTAATAGAGCTGTGAGTCGCATGAAGCCAATAATCAAAGCCAATGTGATGCAGACTCTGTCAGGCAATTTTGCCGTAGATATGATCTGATGAGAAAATTGCCTGACGCAATGATAGAATTTGATACATTATAATATTGTATCATATTGAACTGTGCGGAGAGTTTGTGGGGGCTACCTGAAACACAGCAGGGGGCTTCCTTCTGATTTTGGCTGATTTCTGGGCAACCCTATTAGCAGTGCTTTAAAATGCCACTTCTATCCCCTCCCCCCAGTGGCTATCATGTGGGCAAGTGGGCGGCGCAGCTGAAGAAATCACCTCAATTGTCTGGGTGAAGGTAGGAGCAATCCTGCCTTTCCCCCCAGCCCTCTCTACCCTGGGTTTCATGGTCATGTGAACAACCTTATAGCCTCCCTTTGGTACATGGACAGTTAAGCATTCACACACTGTTCCATTTCCAGTGGTTAAGGGCATGTGTGCTCCAAATCATGTATGAAGTTCCCCATTTGAAGGAGCTTATTCATTTCAGTCCAGATAGACTGAGGTTGTGGTAGCGAGCATGAATTGTCCCCTTTGCTAAGTGGAGTCTGTCCTGGTTTGCAGTCGGATGGGTGACCACATGTGATCAATGTTGTAAGATAGTAGGGATGGGGCTGTAACTCAGCGGCAGAGCATCTGCTTTGCATGCAGAAGGTCCTGGGTTCCCTCCCTGGCATCTCCAGGTAGGTCTAAGAGAGACTCCTGTCTGAAACTTGGAGACCTGCTGGCAGAGTAGACAATATTGAGCTAGATGGACCCATGGTCTGACTCAGTAGAAGGCAGTTTCCTATGTTCCTATCCCTTCATGCATTCCTTTACTTGCACAATTTGGAATAAATGGGGAAGCTACACATGTAAGCTCTTCGAATATACACCCCAGCATGAATCCAATGTAACATCATGGGTGGTACTGTTCTATGTTGGACCACCCTGTCCCAATAAGAATAAAGGCTGGGCTGTGTGAAAGCAAGACAGCAGACTGTTGGCGTGTTTTCCATCTGAAGAGAATCCTCACAAGGCAATGTTTATGTGTTTCCCAGGATCAAATGACATTATTATATGAGCTTTAAATTAAGCTTCTATCCATGAACTTTAAGCAGCCCAATTGCAGTTATGCTTCCCAGATGATGGCAGGGAGTTTGAGACCCCTGTGTGGAACTGAGTGAGATTGATGAGATTGAATAAGTAAATAAGTTCATTGAGTACAGCTGTTCAACAGAGTATTGAACACCAAATTATCACAAGGAATGCCCCCCCCGGGCACCATTTAAAAAAGCAAAATGAGTGTTCACTGTATGGGGCACATTTTTTTTCCTGTGGGGAAAATAGTATAGCTATGTTTGTATATTTGAGTAAATGTTAAGTTCATTCCTGATCAATGTGTTCTATGACTAAGAGAGATAAAGAAATCAGAGACTCGTAAGGTTTGGTTTCAATTCCATGTCAAGCAATCTCACAAGGTAATAGGTTCTAGCCAAATTCGGAGATAACATGAAACCGGAGTTAAACAGGGCAGAGGTTGGAATTCCATTATGTCCAAATTCGTGAAACCACGGTTTTGAGCCTAAAGTGACCTGTGGTTTGCCTCTCCAAACTCCAATTTGAACCTTTGGTTTGCTCAGAGGTTTGCCACTGAGACCTTTGGTTTGGCCGCTGAAGCGTTACATCTGATCCCAGACACTGCCATAACCATGGTTTCATGCCAATTTTCAAACCGCAAAGAGATGGCAGTTCAGACCCGCTCGGAATTGCACCCACTCCATGCCTGCAGTGCTTCTTGCTGGCTTCCTCTCTGAACAGCAGCCCCGCTCCTCCTGTCACCCATTCAGCTATGGAGTTGCCTGGCAACAAGTCATGTCCCATCCCAAGCTTGGCAGCCTGATGAGCAGCACAGACACTCAGGGGCATTTCCTCTTCCCACTCAAGCAGAAGGGAAAGGGGATGGGATGACGAGATGGGCACTAAGCGCTTTGCTCCCTGAGAATGAAGCAAAAACTATGTCTGTTCACAAGCACAAACACTCCAGGTGGCAACATAAGCAAGGAATCACAGTGCTGGGAGCAGAACAAATGGCTGGGGGGTTACCTGGGGTTGGGTTTAAAAGGAAGCCCCAATCAAGCAACCAAGTTCAATTTTTTCATAGGAAGGTTGGTGAAGGGGGGTCCAGTCCCTTCCCCTTTGCGGGTTTGCAGTCCCTAGGCTTCCTCATGAGAAGGACCGGTCACCAGGCTCAGCATTGCTCCAGTCAAAGGAGTGATTCGACATGTGAGGATGATGAATGCTGACCCAGGGTGGAACATGCTCACTCAACAGAGTGCTATGTCCCCATGGTCTGGCATGTCCCCGTGGTATGTCCCCATGGCCTGGCACCTCACAACTGATAAGAAGAACTGTCAGAGGGGAGGAGAGAGAATTGCTGAGCAAAATCTCTAATAATGTGTGATGACAAAACAACCCCCTTTCCCATGGACTGCTCTCTCTTGAGAGTGTCAGGCAATCTGGGCTCCATATCAAGCCAGGTTGCTGTATGTAGGAAAACCACGGGGATGGATACCCCAGCAACTGCTCTCCCTGTTTTAGTGACTGCCATCAAGTAGCTGTCAAAGCTTGCCCCCTGCCAGCCTGTGCATCAAGGTGAGCATGTGTACCTTTGCTTGTGCTCGAATAAGCAAACCCAATCTTAGGGCTCCCATCTCCTGCAATTCCCCGCATCAACAGATCTGCATATGGCACAACGCCAAACTGAACCCAGGAATGTTTAATGGGTTTAAAGATCTGTTCGTGCACCCGTGTTCCTCTCATCCATGCACACAGCCAGGCTCTGACACATAGAGCATCTAAATCTCCTTTGGGTGCATTCAAGGCTTCACAGGGAAGGGGGGTGTTGGCAGCTGTTCTATATTTTACCATGGACAGCTAGGGGGCCCACACTAGTGGGGGGCCCATTGCTGTGTTAATTCAACTTGATGGGAGACCTAGGGCTTACAGCGCCATGTTCCTCCCAGTAGACTGCCCCTCTCATGAGAGGGATAGCCCACTGGCAGCAAGCTGCTAGTGGAGAAGGAGTGGTTTGGTCTGCATGGACTTCTTTGATGGGATGATTAATCACAATAGCATCCTAGGTCATGGGGTGGGGGGGACAGACCCTACCCTGGATCCTTTTTTTCTCATTCATATCTATAGCTATATATCTCTATCTCTATCCTTCCTAGGAAGTCTTCATGTTCCCTCCCCTCTCCTGAGTAACAGGAAAATATCCTCCCCACCCTTGAAATCATGGTTGTGCGGGAGTGTTTAGGTGCAGGGTTCTTTGGAGGGCAGCGGTGCCATCACTATCTGAAGAAATGCTGGCATGGCATGGCATGGCATTTAAAGGGATTTAAATGCCCTTTCCATGCTGAGGGTGGACGGACATCTCTGAAAATGAATGATTGTGCTTAGCACACATCCCCTTAAAAATCATGGCCAACCGCGGCCCCTCTGCTGACATGCTGATGCTTTCCCAACAGTCAGGCCATAAAGTTTCCTAGGATCTGCCTCAGCAGCCAAGCAGCAGGGAGGGCTTCCCCTCTCCTGGAACTAGAGGTTGGCAGACCATGGTTGGAAGAACATCTGCAGTGTGATTTACATTTCAAAACTGAAAGCGCGGTTTCATGTTACGTCTGAATTTGGCCTCTCTTTAAGCTAAGTGGCAGACCTGGAAAAGCTGAGAGAGGCAGAAAGGTAGATAGACCTTCTTCTGGGACATGTCAAGAGGTCACACTGACCACTCCTATACTTCCATTGCCTTCCCTGTGTGTGCTATTTAACATGGAAAAACAGGGCCACAACAATGCAGGACATGCAGGAAATTATACCTAGATTGACCCTGAGGAAAAGGGAAAGAATTCCTTTAAAGAGACCTATTTGTTGGGTAATGAATTGATATCCTCTCATATGAGGATACACTTTGAGGAATGCAGGCATCCTGCAATCACTAGGAATATAGAGATGGTTTTTTTGTAGGCCAGGTATGTTTAGCACATGACATACCTTCCTGATGTGAAAATTGTAGATATCATACACTGTACTTATTGGCTGTACATACATGGTACTTGATAGACCAGGAGAGGAATCAGTGGCTGTGGCATATGTCTGTACCAGTGACACTGGGAAAGGAAATTATTAAGTCCTTGAAGGTTGAAGTCCAAGACCTCAAAGGTAGATTTTTCAGGAGTGCTTCCTGTTCCATATGTAGGCCTAACTACACAGGCTGAGTTTTCTCGATGCATGGATGAGCTAGTGGTGTTAGGCTATTTTGGACACTGGGTATCAGGCACTGGGAAATATTTTAGACTTGTTATGCACCAAGCAATTTTGGGGATTTGAATTTGAAGAGTTGCTCTTTACTTTACATGAAAGAAACACTGCTGGAGTATCTGTAATGGACACATCGGTGCTCTAGGCACCTTTATAGACTAAGCACTCGATTTTGCTCAGTATCCCTTATTTTTGAAATATCTGACTAGTACTCCTTTAAGACCTTCAAATTTCTTGTGCAAAAACAGATGACAATACCTTGTAAAAATGTTGTTTAAAATGTTGTTAAAAGTGAAGTTAAAAAAAATGTTTCAGTGTCAAACACCAGCCTCAGCATTGTTCCTTCACTGAGGCTGGCGTTTGACACCGAAACATTTGTTTGTTTTTACTATACTTTTAACAACATTTTAAACAACAGTTCTACAAGGTATTGTCATCTGTTTTTACGCAATAAATTTGAAGGTCTTAAAGGGGTACTTGGGAGTCACCTTAAATACGTGTATTGCATTGACAGTTTATCGATATCTGACTAGGCTAGAAAATGAGAAGTATAATAGGCCTGGCCCAAGCCCCTGGCACTTGAAGTAGAGGTCACCCTACAACAATAAGAGCTCTCAGCAGTTTCTATGCCAATTGCTCCCACCAGTCTCCCCCACCCCACATACCTCACAGCATGCACCACAACAATTTATCCAGTTTCCCCATCCACAGAGTGCAAAGTGCCAATTCCCCATAGCTTGAAGAAGTGGTGGCCCCTTACTCTTCCCTCCTCCTGCTCAAACAGTCCTGCTATTTGAAAAGGTAGGAGGCAGGACACAATGGGAGAAAGTGGCTTACATTCTGTGCAGTCCCTTGCTGATCCAAGAGTAGGCCATGTGCACTGGTTCGGTGTAACCCAACAGCCTGTTCTCACTGCTAGCAAATATTATTTATTGTTTATTTATTTGATTTCTATACTGCCCTTCCAAAAATGGCTCAGGGCGGTTAGAAGGATTTTGCATTGTTTGAAGATGGAGGATTTTGCATCGTTGGATTGCATCATTTCTGCAGTGACTCTTTTCCCAATGATGGGAGAAACACTGCTAGGGTAAGGGAGGAGAGCTGGTCTACGGGAGGAGACCTGGTCTTGTGGTGGCAAGCATGACGTCCCCTTAGCTAAGCAGGGTCCACCCTAGTTACAAATGAATGGGAGACTAGAGATGTGAGCACTGTAAGATATTCCCCTCAGGGGATGGAGCCACTCTGGGAAGAGCATCAGAAGGTTCCAAGTTCCCTCCCTGGCATCTCCAAGATAGGGCTGAGAGAGATTCCTGCCTGCAACCTTGGAGAAGCTGCTGCCAGTCTCTGAAGACAATACTAAGCTAGATAGACCAATGGTCTGACTCAGTATATGGCAGCTTCCTATGTAAGGATGCAATCCTTAGTAGCCACAGAGCCTTTCTGCCTTCGCCAACAACAAGGATGGGCAGTTGCATTGTTCACAACCAGGACACACACCCTCCCGCCCTTGGATCAGCAGAGTGCTGCATAGAATGTAAGCCACTATATGGAGGTTCCCACACTTCCATCCTCTCTGTGCCCTGCCCCTTTTCAAATGGCAGTAAATGATTGAGCAAGAGAAGGAGGAGGAAGGAGAAGAATGGTGGTGGCTGCTGCAGACAAATAGGGATGGCCATCCACATGCTAATGAACCTTGTGAGTCGGTACGGCAGCCAGCCAGAGGCAGTGGGCTAATGGAGGTGGTTAATTTGCAGCATCTGCCAATCTGTCAGTCACCTGAGGCGGCTGCCTCTCCATGCCTCATTAGCAAGGCCAGCAGTGTGGTGCAGCATGGAATGGTTACTTCCAGTATTTCATAGGCCCACCATGTTTCAGAATGTGAAGATCAGTGGCACATTTGGATAATGGTGTTTGTCTTTTCCAAGAGACAGCCTCCATTGCTTTTCCACCACAGCATGTCTCAATGTAAATTCTTGTACCAGACATAGTCCTAATTTAATTAGGACTAGAAGTCTATAAAGAACTTCTTTCATGAGCATCTAGAGACTGAAACAAACTGCAGACAGGGCTTAACATCACACACTCTACCAGAAACATGGGTTTTTTTGAGGGGGGGCTTTTAATTTTTGCTCTTGTTAAAAGACTGCCAGAGGAAGCATTCTGTGGTACCGTTGTGTACTGCTATTTGTAGGAAACTGGTGAGTGCCCTTTCATTTTACTCAAAAGTACTCCCATTTGACTTCTGCTAAACTGCAACTTTTTATGTCCCAAAAATATTTCATGATTACATGTTAAGTGGCTACTTAAAGCAGATGTTCTTCCATGGCTCCCCTCTACTGATTTCTTCTGTGCAATAACAAAGATTGGTCTTGCTGCTTTCCTTTTGATCCAGAAGGAAACAATTATTTTCTGTCAGTGACAGCCTTTTTTTAGGCTAGGAATTGTGTGCATACGGATTGGCATGCTTTTTAATATCCCCATTAGTTCAAGTTTCTTTTAATTTTTTCATTTCTTGTAGCACATTTACCATGGGCCAACTTTATTCAACCAAAGGTTGCTTAGCAAGGAAACTGGCTGAACTTTTATGATATTTCGACCTCTCTGAGGAGGCACATGGTGAGAGTTAATGTCCTCACAGCCCCCTGCCTTCTGAAGATTTTCACATGTGGCTCTTAAGCAAGACAGTATATCTATCTAATAGGCATAATATACAGTAATGGTGTTTGTAAGCGCATTCATGTCAAACATGCTGTTCTTCTTGACCTCTGATTTACCTCAACTGTGTTAATATTCTGTGTCCCAGTTCCAATAATCAACACAATCTCAAAATAAACTTTTATCGCCGCTCTTTGTTAAGTGCCTTAGTGATTTGGTTACTTCACTATATGCGAGCAACAAGTCACATGTCTGCAACAACAATGAACAGATGGAGGGCGTGTGGAAAAGATGACCTGAATGTAAGATTTCAAAAGATCACTGAAAAGTTACACCACTGGCTTTTAATGCAATACACAATGTTTTATAGATCTCTCTTCAGTCAAAATCAACTTGGGAGAAGAAGAAAATACTGGCTGACATCCTGACTAATGAAGTGTAAGCATAAAGAGGCACTGCAACCAGGGCCTGTGTACCACCCCCACCACAACCGACCACCTCAGTCCCTCTCCATGCTCCCTGTACCCTCACTGGTGTGTTTCTACTGTTCCAGGGTGCACTGGAGAGTTGGCAAGCAGGGACATTTTGCCAGCTTGTGCAACAGCACACACATAGAGGAACTGGGGGCATTGCACTCTAATTAATTACTTAATTCATTAATTAATTCAATTTATATACCACCCTTCCAAAAAAGGCTCAGGGTGGTTTACATCAAAATAAAAACAATTACAATCAATTAACAGTTAAAATCAAAACTATAAAAACAGCATGAAACTAATTTACAGTTAAAACATTGGGAACAGTTAAAAACCCTGGAGAACCAGGCCAAACACTTACAGCAATTAAAAACAATTTACAACAAATTAAAAATCCTGGAAGGCCAGGCCAGATAAGTTGAAGGGCTCAAGTCATGTCCCTATAATCCATCTTTACGTGTTTGCTTCATTTATTGGTATGTCAGCTATGGTACACAATATAGCAGGACTTACCTCTATAAGTTCACACAATATAGCTCGACTTATCTCCAGGTTTGGCACAACATTTACCTCACTGGGAGTGTTTTAAATGGCTCTAACCGGAAAAAAAGCATGTGGAAAATGTTACATTGGGATTTTTAAAATTCACTTGAATTTGATAGGGGAAATCTGCAAACAGAATACCAGATTCCTATAAACTCCTCCTCATAGGTCTTTCTAGAAAAAAATCACAGGGGTTTTCATTCCAGTGTAATGTATTCCTCCATGGATGAAAAATGTTGTGTCAGAACTGATCTTTAAAGGGATTGGCAAGAGAGAGGGAAATAGAAAGGGGTGGTGGTGGTCTAGACTTGAGGAATTCACATGGTAAATAGATTAAGCCACGTACAGAGATTCACTGACATCCTTAAAGCACCTTCACTAATATCATCCTTTCCTATCTTGATTCTGAAGCAGAATATACGTTGCTCCTGCTTATAGACTTATAAAGTAGAGCTAAAAGTTACTGTTCATTTATAATGCCAGAAAACCTCCCAGTCATACCATACTATCTAGCCATTGTTCTCTTTCAACCTCAGCCTTCAATATAGGAAAATAATGTTCACTTATTTTCTAGAACTGCTGTGAAGTTTTTCAAGATAAGGCCTAAGAATGTTCTTGAACCCACCTTTGCTCCTAAAGTTCCAGATCATGTCTGTGGTGAGAAGTGTGCTTACCAAGCTTCAACTGGGGATGGGCCATTCAGAACTCAAACAGCTATCCCTGTGCTTCTCAATTGAGAGTTCCAAATGGCCTCAGTGAGAGATTTTTGGATTAAAATACTACCCCCTCAGCAGCCCTGGGGTCTCTGGAGCACCACTCATGCCCGGCCTTGCCTTCTTCCTGTCAGGTCCACGCTGCCGCTGAACTCAGCCCCAATAGATCCAGACAGGCCCCCCACTGCTGAAACCAAGCCATAAGGAGGTACTTCTGCCACTTCCCACAACAGCTGGTGTGTAGAGAGCTGAGAGGATCTGCTGCCCAACCTTAAGAACATAAGAACAGCCCTGCTGGATCAGGCCCAAGGCCCATCTAGTCCAGCATCCTCTTTCGCACAGTGGCCCACCAGATGCCGCTGGAAGCTACAGGCAGGAGTTGAGGGCATGCCCTCTCCTGCTGTTACTCCCCTGCAACTCGTACTCAGAGGGATCCTGCCTTTGAGGCTGGAGGTGTCCCACAGCCCTCCGACTAGTAGCCGTTGATAGGCCTCTCCTCCACAAAGTTATCCAAATCCTTCTAAAAGCCATCTAGGTTGTTGGCTGTCACCACACCTTGTGGCAGAGAATTCCACAAGTGGATTATGAGTTGTGTGAAAAAGTACTTCCGTTTGTTGGTCCTAGATTTCTCGGCAATCAATTTCATGGGATGACCCCTGGTTCTAGTGTTATGGGAGAGGGAGAAGAATTTCTCTCTATCTACTTTCTCCACACCATGCATGATTTTATAGACCTCTATCATGTTGTCTTTTTTCTAAACTTTTCCTTTCTTTTTTCTAATTCTTTTCTAAACATGTCATCTTTTTTCTAAACTTTTCTAAGCAGTCGTCTTTTTTCTAAACTAAATAGCCCCAGGTGTTGTAGTCTTGCCTCATATGAAAGGTGCTCTAGGCCCCTGATCATCTTGGTTGCCCTCTTCTGCACTTTTTCCAGTTCAACAATGTCCTTTTCTAGATGTGGTGGCCAGAATTGTACTCAGTACTCCAAGTGTGGTCACACCATAGTTTTATATAAGGGCATTATAATATTAGCTGTTTTATTTTCAATCCCCTTCCTAATGATCCCTAGCACTGAATTTGCCTTTTTCACAGCTGCAGCACATTGAGTCGACACTTTCAATGAGCTGTCCACCACGACCCCAAGATTCCTCTCCTGGTCAGTCACCGACAGCTCAGATCCCATCAGTGTATACTTGAAGTTGGGGTTTTTCGTCCCAATGTGCATCGCTTTACACTTGCCAACACTGAACCTCATTTGCCACTTTGTTGCCCACTCACCCATTGTGGAGAGATCCTTTTGTAGCTCCTCACAATCTGTTTTGGATTTCACTACCCAAAAGAGTTTGGTATCATCTGCAAATTTGGCCACCTCGCTGCTTACCCCTGCTTCTAGATCATTTATGAATAAATTAAAAAGCTCCGGTCCTAGTACAAATCCCTGGGGGACCCCATTCTTACTTCCCTCCATTGTGAAAACTCTCCATTTATACCTACCCTCTGTTTCCTGTCTTTCAACCAGTTAGCAATCCACACATGTACTTGTCCTGTTATCCCATGACCACTAGGTTTCCTCAGGAGTCTTTGATGAGGAACTTTGTTGAAAGCTTTTTGGAAGTCCAGGTAGACTATGTCAACTGGATCACCTTGATCCACACACTCGTTGACACTCTCAAAGAAGTCCAAAAGGTTGGTGAGGCAAGCTTTACCTTTGTGGAAGCCATTCTGGTTCACTCCCAGCAGGGCCTGTTCTTCTCTGTGCTTTACAATTTTATCCTTGAGGATGCTTTCCATCAATTTGAATGGAATGGACGTTAGGGTTAGGGTTAGGGTTAGGGTCTGTAATTTCGGCCTGTAATTTCGGCCTGTAATATCCAGCCTGTAATTTCCCGGATCGCCCCTAGATCCCTTTTTGAAAATCAGTGTTACATTTGCTACTCTCCAGTCCTCTGGTACAGAGCCCGATTTTAGGGATAAGTTATATATTTTAGCAAGGAGGTCGGCAATTTCACATTTGAGTTCTTTGAGGATTCTTGGATGGATGCCATCCGGCCCTGGTGATGTGTTAGTTTTCAATTTTTCCAGACAGTTTAGAACATCATCTCTTGTCACTTCTGTCTGACTCAGTTCTTTACCCTCCATCTCTAAAAAGCCTGGTTCAGGAACAGATATATGCTCAGTATCCTCTGCCATGAAGACGGATGCAAAGAACTCATTCAGCTTCTCTGCAACCTCCATATCCTCCTTAATAATCCCTTTCACTCCCTCGTTGTCTAATGGTCCAACCGCCTCCCCAGCAGGTTTCCTGCTTCTGATGTATTTAAAGAAGTTATTGTTATTCCCCCTTGATACTTTTGGCTAAATGTTCCTCAAACTCTCTTTTTGCCTCCCTTATTGTCACCTTGCATTTCTTTTGCCAGAGTTTGTGTTCCTTTCTGTTCTCTTCATTTGGACAGGCCTTCCAATTTCGGAAGAAAGTCTTCTTCCCTTTTATGGCTTCCTTGACGGTACCCGTTAGCCATGCTGGCATCCTCCTAGACTTAGTGGTACCTTTCCTCCTTTTGGGTATACAATCTAACTGGGCTTCTAGTGTTGTGGCTTTGAGTAAACTCCATGCACTCTGGAGCGAAGTGACTCTCCTGATTTTCCCTTTCAGCTTTCTTTTCACCATAATCCTCATTTTAGAGAAGTTTCCTCTTCTGAAATTCAAAATGACTGTGTTAGACTTCCTTGGTGATTCTCTCCCCGCATGTATGCTGAATTTGATGGCACTATGGTCACTGTTCCCTAAAGGGTCGATGACACTGACATCACGCACCAGGTCCTGGGTGCCACTCAGGACCTGAATTAAGTCCAAGGTCGCCTTCTCTCTTGTTAGTTCCAAGACCAACTGTTCTAGGGCACAGTCATTTAGCGTAGCTATAAATCTGACCTCTTTGTCATGACCTGACTATGAATTTACCCAGTCTGTGCGTGGGTAATTGAAGTCACCCATTATTACAGCCCTGCCTCTCCTTGACGCCTCCCTGATTTCCTGCTGCAACTCCCAGTCACTGTCAGCGTTTTGATCTGGAGGCCGATAGCACGTCCCCAGTAGCACATTCTCTTTAAGGCCTTGTACTGTCACCCACAGGGTTTCTGTGGAGGACTCTAGTCCACCCAGGTTTTCTAGCTTGTTAGATTGTATGCCTTCTTTAACATAATGTGCTACTCCACCTCCAAGGTGCCCCTCCCCATCCTTTCTATAGAGTTTGTATCCAGGGATAACAGTGTCCCACTGGTTCTCACAGTTCCACCATGTTTCTGTTATGCCCACTATATCTATTTCTGCATTAGCAACCAAGCACTCCAGCTTACCCATCTTGGCTCGGAGGATCCTGGCATTGGCATATAAGCACCTATACGCTGAATCTCTCACCTGATGTGTGCTATCTTTCTTTTGACTCTTTGACCAGCTTGCACAGGCTCCCGTCTGCTCTTTATGTGGTTCTGCTCTGTCCCCTTCTGTTTTATCTGAATCCTTTGCACCCTCACACTTTAAAGGATGGCTTTTGACGAATGGGATACTGCCCAGTTCCCCAGGCGTCATTTTAAAAGCTGCTCTGCAACCTTTTTTATTTTAAGCTCCAGCAGTCTTGTTCCATCTTGGTTCAAGTGCAGCCCGTCCCTTTTGTTCAGGCCTTGCTTACCCCAAAATGTATACCAGTGCCTAAAAAATCTAAACCCCTCCTCCTGGCACCAACGTCTTATCCATGCATTGAAAGCCCTCAGCTCTGCCTGTCTCCCTGTAACTGTGCATGGAACAGGTAGCATTTCTGAGAATGCTACTTTGGGGGTCCTGGACTTCAGTACACTACCTATCAGCCTAAATTTGGCTTCCAGGACCTCCCGACTACATTTCCCCACATTGTTGGTGCCGACGTGCACCACGACAGCTCTCTCTTCCCCAGCACTGCCTAAGAGCCTATCTAGACACTGCGTGATGTCCGCAACCTTTGTGCCAGGCAGGCATGTCACCGTGCGGTCAACACGCAGGACACAAACCCATCTCTCTATCCCTCTAATGATTGAATCACCCACTACAAGGAGGTCCCCACACCCGGAGGAGTATCCCCTGTGCAAGAGGATATGGGCTCATCGTCCATGGAAGGGGTCCCTTCTAAAGGAGCATTTCCCGCTTCCTCAGACCAATGTCCTCCTTGTCCAAGACCTTCATTCTCCCTGACAGCAGAGGAACTAGCAGCCCTGTAATGGGATGCCTCTATCACGTCCCTGAAGGTCTTGTCCACATGCCTATCCGTCTCTCTGAGCTTCTTCAGATCTGCCACCTTGGTCCCAAGGGAACAAATTTGTTCCCTGAGAGCCAGGAGCTCCTTGCACCGAGCACACGCCCATGACTTCTGCCCATGGGGCAAATAGTCATACATGTGGCACTCTGTGCAATACACTGGGAAGTGCCTCTTCCCCTGCTGACTTTCTGTCTTCATACTGTTTTTGTTGGCTGTTTACAGTATTTAGAGATAGTTTATTAGAAGTAGTTTATTATCTGTTTATTATTATCTGTTTATTAGATAGTTTATTAGAAGGATAGGTCTCAGCTGTAATGGTCAGCTATTTAACTGTCCAAACAGCCTTTCCCAAGAATATTAGGGATATGAGGGAGGGATTTGTACTTACGTTCTCTTCTCCACCAGGCTCCTTGTGATCACAGGGCTTGTTCCAGGCTCCCCTGCACACTTCCCGCTAAACTCCTGCAAAACTCCTTCATCCTGTTTGCTATCCCTGTTCGCTATGCTCTGTTCCTTATGCTCTTGGGCCTTCACCTCTTATGTAGAGAGTAGTCTTCCAACTGAGACACAGGATGTGAGTCAAAGGAATGTCAAAGGAATGTGGGGCCTCCCCCAGAGGCCTCCCCCATTATCTCACCTTGAAGAGAATGAGGAGGGGAGAGGGGAGGGGAGGGGAGTTGGGGAGGTGATGGCAGTCACAGCGTGAGGGGGCGGGGAGAGAGAGAGAGGCCCACAGCAGGCCTTGGAGCTGGCATGCTGTGGCCACCCTTCCACCCTACAGCTCTCTCTTAAGAGGCTCCACACCACTTAGAGGCAGCCATGACTCTAGTCTTGCGATGTTTGGTATCTCTGTCTCTCTGTTAAGAAGCGCTTCACCCACCTAGGAACAATTCTGACTCTAGTCTGACTCTAGATGTTCGACTTCTGCATACAGTGTTACAGAGAAATTGGGAGCAGAGCCCTGGCACCAAAACTCCCTGTGGCCATCCCTCTTGTTGTTCCTGGGATGGGCAAATGTCCACAGAAGTGTTAGAGGTTGTTGATTTTTACCCACAATAAGTAAAAACAGCAGAGCACTAAGGAATGAGCACACACTCCAGTTACAGAGTAGGTAGCAGAGGATGGTTTGGATATTGCAGCTGTTTAGAGAAAACACATGGAGATCCTTGTATGACTAAACACTAAATATTTATTGGTTAAATACACTTAGATAGGAAAGACCTATCTCTAATCTAAAGGACTACATAGTGGATAGGTAAGGAGAGAGAGAGAGATGTTTCCATCTGCTCTCTAGGAGGAAAGGAAGGATTGTGACTCAGCACAGGAAGTGCTGCAGAGTCAGTTCAGGGGTCATAGAGTAGGGACAGATAGGGAGACCCTGACTCACTGTCTCTACTCCCAATGCCCCTAGTGGGCATTAGGACAGTTGGTGCAAAAGTTCGATGCACTGGAAGTTCATCTCCAACAAGAAGTGTGCTGGTCAGCTACTGTTTCTCAGCAGACAAGTACTGAACCCAGGAACAGTAGGGGGCAGGTTGCCATAGAGCACATTGGCACTGGAGGACAGAACTAGCTGTTACAGCGCTACGATGTACCCAGGTACAAAAAATCAGTATGGGCTTCTTCATATGATGCATCCACTGATCCATCCTGATCACTATGGGGGAGCATGTCTAGGAGCAGCCCAAGGCACTGGAAGTGATGTGCCAAATGCTGCCTTGCCCCCTGCCACTCATGGCCCCTCTCAGAACCAACCCTTGCAGGCTTTGAGAGTGGCAAGGAAAGGAAAGAAGGGAATGTCCTCACATGCTTTTTTCTTTATAAATAAAATACCCTATTTTAAAACAAAGCCCTTACAAAGCTATCACAATCTGAAGCATCAGTCAAGACTTTATGAAGGTACTCCTTTCTAAATAATTCTCTGTTAAAAATCAGTCATATCAACATTGATATCCATTCAGTAGGCTGTGTGCAATAATACCTCCCCAAAACATAGGACTCTGAAGAGAGGTAGGGAGCTATTTTGCCATAGACTAGTTTATAGGCATAAGGCTACATTAAGTATACATTCTGGCCTTGAGGCACAGCACAAAATTGTCCTCCTTCCCTCCACCTATATTTCCTATAAAAATACTACCCGGAGAGAAGGAACAACGGTGACTTTGAATCGTCAGATTTGGATCACTGCCAGACTTTTGGCTGTTCCTTGCCAGCTGTGGGGGTTCCTTTGCAATGAATGTTTCCAAAGGTTTGTGTTGACTTCTGAAATGCAGGGAACTGGAGAACCAGCTCTAGCCAGAAATGCATTCAGAGTGTGTTACTGTTGTCTCTTCTGCCTTGTAACAGTTTGAGTGGTGTGTGTTGAAGGAGACCAGGTCAGAGCTCTTCTTGGATTTGCATAGCAAATTGAGAAGAAGGCAGGGGAGACCTACTTGGTAAATATTTTACACCTTACAACATCCTTGGGACACATTCTTTAAATAATAATAATTTAAAAAAATAGAGCCATCTCAGCTTCTGAAAAAATATTTGCAAACCGTGTCCTGGCAGTGACTGGCAGAGGTACACATGGATTTAGTTTATTCGTGTCTGCTTTGGTTTTAATTTTTTCATACTTGACCTGCAGGCATGACTTTGATGCTGCTTTTAATATCTCTATATGTAAATAAAGAAGTCATACTCACATATTTTTTCCCAAGCATAAATCAATGTCAAAATATTTTTAATGAAAGTTTTGGAAGGTGGTATCATATTTCACGGCTTGTAATCGTTGTCTACTTCAGCACAAGGGATTTCCATTCTGCGGACCATGACCAAGAGTTTAGCTCCATTGTGAAATTGTATACCTGTAAAGACACAAGCCTAAGAGCTGTGAAACACTTTTAACAGCATCAACATTTCACCTTCCCTCCTGGGACTATTAAAATACACCAAAAGTCAATTGTTTGCCAGTGACACATCTGTCTTTGCCAAGGCTCCTTCATTAACTCTAGGCATGACAAATTCAATTGTTCTACTAATGCCCACAATGGATTACTAAACAATATTTTGGGGTTAAGAAGGGTGTTTTTTTTAAAGGAACAAACTAAAAACGTATGTGCAGAAAGTTTTTTCTTTTTTCTATTTTGACTGATCCACCTTGCTGAGTGGGTGGGCATTCACTTCATAATATTCTTTCCCTTGCACATCCAAGTACATTCTTAGGGCGAGAATATGATCTGTGTAATGCCTCCAAGGTCAGTGATCTTCTGAGAAAGCACTGTTTATTCAATTTGCAGATGCCTGAAAGTAATCTGAGCCATCACCACGCCCAATGTTTTAAAAAATAATTCAGAAACATTTTGTAGAACTCAAGGGGAAACTGCCCATAACTGTTATTTCTTCAGATAAATAACTTCCTTTGATATTCCTGCCTCAGCCCTTTCCAGAATCTCTATTACACAAATATAGGAGGTTTCCTGGAACATATCAGAAACATGTAAAACTGAAAAACTGTTGACCTCCCATTCAGTTCTTCACAATGCTACTTGTGACTATATTAGTTTCCCATATATAAGGATGGAAGTGAGACAGCATGTTGAATGTTAGACAAGAGAAGGAAAAACAGATGCACAACTGACTTGTGCGTCAACTATGAATATTTCTGGAGTCACTTCCAAAGGCCGAGATCCCTTACTGCGAGATGTGAGATATGGCACTTGTCCACACATCTCATTGTAGGGGAGATGTGCAGCTTCTAATTGTAGGAGAGATAAGCATTCATTATCGCAATGGATGACTACAAGCAAGAACACACAAGTTACTCATACCTATCATACATTGCTTCTGTACAATATATAAAAATGCTTTCAGGCTCAATGCACGCTATCAGTCATTATACAGTGAAGCTGACTTCACCTTTGTGAGATTTTTGAGTGTGCCTATTCTTACGCACTGAAACCCACTAGAGCTATAGAGGGACAAATGTGTTAGTGGCTGAGGAAGGATATACACCCAGATCTTTCCCACCTGACTCTCTTTGACCAGTAAATTACATTGGCTCATACTATGTCCACATTGGCTCAATTCAGACATCATGATTGAGCTTCCAAATGCACAAAAGGTAAATCATGTTTTAAAGCTGCTTGTTTTCTACCTGCTCATAGTCCAATATGGAATTGTTTAATCCAGGCCTACTAACAAGTGTGTAAGAGTTTGATTCAAAGTTTGGGCTGCTGAACAACACAAAGAGCCACTAGACTTGAAATAAAAAAAATTGTTTGAGTCAGGAAAAGTGTTCAGACCAGGAACGTGGGCCCCCTCTCAAGAATGTGAGATAGGAGGCCAGAAATAACAAATGCCAGAACCTGTTGGGAGATAGATAACATAGGTATGCAACTAGTCCATTAGCCAAATCCCTCACAAGCAAAAATAAACATCCTGGCACCAGCGTAAGGTTATCAGAAAGGCCAAGTAGTAGCTCATCTTCCTAGGCTCTAAATAGCACCTCTGGAATGTCTATGTTTAATTACCAATGACATGTATTAATTGCTTTACTGATATGCTTGTTTGCTTGAAACCTATATAAGCCAGCCAACTGTGTGGCTTCAATGTGCAGTACCAGCCAGACTCTTACTGACTGTACTCTGCCTTTCTTGATCAAGAAATAAAAAGCTTATGTTGAGCAGGCAACAAGTATAGTTGCGGAAACTCTGTCTAATCCTCTTTGATTCTGGCAAGATGCCCCATTCTCTATCCATGTGATAGGAGAATGAATGCAAGTGGCTGAATCAAACAGGAGGGAAATGTTCCAGAGGACTTTTCCCCGCAACAGTCATCACCCATACATTCATAAGTTCACGCTCATCATCATGAGCAGCCAGGGGAAAGCAACAGCCATAACTATGATTTGCAAACTATGTTCAAACAATGGCTTGATATCTCTTCACAGACCTTGGTTTTGCGAACTGACTGTAGACTCTGGTATAAAAGCAAGCCATGGTTTGGAATGACATCTGAATACAGACACTGGCTGGATGGTTTGAAACCACTAATGAAACACCAATGCAATTGAAGAAGCACTGGTGTAATATCAGTGCTTCTGAAGAGTTCCAGATTAATGCTGCACTGATGCATAGCCCTCTGTGTCACCCAAAAATATGTTCCTAAGGGCTGCATGACCCTCAAGGATATATTTTCAGGTGACACAGAGCACTGGGGAGGTCATCAAAATTTGTCCTGCCACTGAGCAAGTCGTGGAGTTGAACTTTACAGAAGCACCAATGCTTTCCCCTGCAACAATGCAGGATGTTAGCCACTATACCTAGACTAATTTCAGCCATTCTGTTCTAATAATATAGGATATCCTTTAAATGTGAGAGACTTCTTATCAGTCATAAGAACTTTGGTTTCCACTTAGGCATGGCACCAAGGTATTGGTACTGAACACAGACAAAATTACACTGGTAAATTGCCTGGGAAGTATTTGTGAGAAAAGCAATTCTGTCAAAGGGCTTAAGAGGCTTCTTTCACCTGCCCAGAAGAGTGGGAAGTGGTACACAGCAGTGTTCCTAGGAAACTCAGGACTAAAAAGAAAAAAACCCAATCTGTATAAATAGTGACACAAAAGCAGGATTATTTGAGGTAAAGCAAGTCTCTCTCTCTCTCTCTCTCTCTCTCTCTCTCTCTCTCTCTCTCTCTCTCTCTCTCTCAAAGATGGGATTCCATTCTTTGACAACTCAGGCCAGCTGAGAGTTATAAATTATTAACAGATTTACCACAGAAGCGCAACAATCTAGAGTTATGACAAATCGGTGTCTATAGTTTGTTGCTGACTTTTCATGGATTTAATAATTTATATATTCATTTAAAACCAATACTGTAAGCTACATAAATCAAGACTGGCTAAAGCAAATGTTTTTCTTCCACACAAAGCATGCATATTGCCTCTACTTGGCTTGGTGGTATTAATCCGTACTGAGGCTATGCTGAATAGGGCCCAGAAGCCTCAATAAGCTGATACAAACTTTGCTCAGAGGCTGCTGCATGCCATAAAGCAGCATCCTGACTTAGAAACACTTTATACCAGTTCACCAAGGTTTGTGCCAACTTGTCTTGTGAGCATAATTCAAGGTGCTGTACTTTGTTGCAGAATGTAAGCTGTCTGCATGGTTTCAGAACAAACACCAGAGAAAGGTTTAAGATAGCTTTACTTGTGAGACAAACAAAAGAGGCACTTAGAGATCAGTTACAGTATAGAACTTGCTGACTTACACACAGGAACAGGAAGGAGAATAGAAAACCCTAGCTAGCCCAACCAGTTCTGAGGAAGCTACAATGCCCCCTATGGCTTCATAGCAAATTTCATGCAAACTATACACAGTAAGTTAGGCTGCAGCTGTTGCATATTCCAACGTATTTGACCTATTAAAGCTCTTTGCAGATGGATGTGTTGAAGATGATCTTTTCACTATTACCTACATTTTTCACACAGATTACGATGATATTTTATGTTGGAACTATGTGTGAAGAAGACTGTGCTCAAATCTCAAATAATTTAACTTGCTGATAACTTTCCATTCTGAAGCACTCTTGATCATATGATGGATATTCCATTCAATGATGATCAAGAATGTTGTTCAATATCATGACAGTGGATGATGCTTTGGACAATACTTTGCCTGACTGGCCCGCCCCACATTATAAAGATGTAAACATACCATGAGCATACATTTCTAGCCTGCCCACAGTAGTGGGGATTCATTATTTCATATATGGTCCAAACACTACCAAACACCCTTAATTCATATTATTATTATTTCTTGTTTACACAATCAGACAGGTGTTATTGACTGGTTTGTTTTATCCAGACATTGAGTCCTTCCCAAGGACCTGGGATGGCAGAATATTATTGTCAATTGTTATAGATATCGTCACAGAATATAGGCTGTTCCCAGTAAAGCTGCTTTTTGTAATTGGCTGATGGTGATTTCTGTGGCCCCTATGGTGTTGAGGTGCTCTTCAAGGTCTTTTGGAACTGCACCCAGGGCATCAATTACCACTGGGATTATTTGGGTCTTTTTCTGCCACAGCCTTTCAATTTCAATTTGGAGATCTTTGTATTTGGTGATTTTTTTCTATTTCTTTTTCTTCTATTCTGCTATCCCCTGGTATTGCTATGTCGATTATTTTGACTTGTTTTTCTTTCTTCTCAACTACAGTTATATCTGGTGTATTGTGTGGCAGATGTTTGTCTGTTTGTAGTCGGAAGTCCCATAATATTTTTACATCTTCATTTTCTTCAACTTTTTCAATTTTATGGTCCCATCAATTCTTGGCTACAGGTAGCTTATATTTTTTGCAGATGTTCCAGTGTATCATCCCTGCTACTTTGTCATGCCTTTGTTTGTAGTCAGTCTGTGCGATCTTTTTACAACAGCTGATTAGGTGGTCCACTGTTTCTTTCTTCAAGTTGCCATTCTTAAGCCATTGCCAGGTCTTGGTGATGTCTGATTTTCCACTTATATTGTGCAAATATTGACCTTATTTTTCCATTTTTCTGCTCGGTTCTTGACTTGTTCTTTCTTGTAGGCCTGCTTTCTTTCATTGGTGTTGAATAGTTTCTCGTTCTTGACCATTTGAAGTGCATCTTCTTCACTGTCCCTTATATATTCTTCAAAGCCTCTTTTCTCCTCCTCTACTGTTTGATGGACTTGCAGCATTCCTCTTCCACCTGAGCTGCGAGGGGGGTATAGCCTATCGACATCACTGTGGGGGTGCAGAGCATGATTAATGGTCATGATTTTCCTGGTCTTACGATCTAGCGTCTCTTGCTCTGCCTGGGTCCAGTCTATTATTCCTTCTTCTTCTTCTTCTTCTTCTTCTTCTTCTTCTTCTTCTTCTTCTTCTTCTTCTTCTTCTTCTTCTTCCATTTATATCCCACTCTTCCTCCAAGGAGCCCATAGCAGTGTACTACATACTTGAGTTTCTCTTTCACAACAACCCTGTGAAGTAGGTTAGGCTGAGAGAGAAGTGACTGGCCCAGAGTCACCCAGCTAGTTTCATGGCTGAATGGAGAATTGAACTCGGGTCTCCCCAGTCCTAGTCCAGCACTCTAACCACTACTGTGAAGTATAAACTAGTATTTAGACCACATGTAGAAGACTTTTCCAAATACTATCATCCTGTGCTGCTGTCATAAAGTTATCAACATGCACTCATAAACAGCCACAGATACATGTGCCACATCTTCCATGGAATCAGTTCATACATTCAGCTGCAAGTCATCAAGTGGATGTACATCATACAAAAATCAAGTGATGCTCATGCATAGTGAAGGTTAGTTTTGGATCCCCATATCCTATAAAAGAGTCTTTTGCAAGACCAACTTATCTCTCTCTCTCTCTTTCTCTCCCTCCACAACTCAACAAAAAGGCATTCTTTTCTGCTGAAAACTGCACAATTTGAAACTTTGCCCAAGACACATCAAATAGTGCAACAGACTATTTTAATTAATATCATAAAGTTTGCACAGATATGCTTTGTATTGCAGAATGTAACTAAAAAGCAAAGTTTTTCCGCTCTTACCATCACAGTGTCTACCACATGCCGTTAACATTTCATTTTAGTCTCTCTCTAGACTCTTCCTTTGTGTATTCTTAAAACAAAAAGACACTGTGTTCTTTAATCACAGACTTGGACTAATGTCAGCAAATAAATACATTTCCTTAAATAACTTGGGATCATCTGGTATAACCCTATAAAAATCAATGGAGTTTCGCCAATTTGAAAAAGATAATGGTCTGGCATAATATTGTTTATGAGAAGCTCACATTAGAGAACACTAATTGTTAATAATAATGCTACATTGCCATGATGTAGCAAGCTGAAATAAGAACAAAGACTCTTCACATATAGACCACAGGTTACTTAATTACATGTAGAAAAGAATACAGTTGTCCCTTGCCAACCACAAGTTTCCCAGTCACGGATTTGAGTATCCACAACTGGGAAATTGTGACCAGTCTCGCCAGTGTGATCCAAGTATCCCTGGTTTCATGAGATTTTTTTTAATTTTTAAAAAATGGGCGTTTGTGGGGAATTTCAGAGGTCAGAGGATCATTTCCGGGGGTCAGAGAATAGTTTTGGGGGGTCAAGGGGTTATAACTTGCCAGAAGCAAGTGGGAAGGTAACAGGGGGAGCAGGGCCATTCCATCTGCCTTGCTGGGACTCACCATCTGGCCCCTCTGCCTCCTGTGGACATTCCAGCACAGACGGAGTGCAGCCTGCTTGTCGGCTGCCAAGTTCCTGCTGGCTGGTTGCCAGCCTCCCAGACTGCTGAGTCGTTCCACCTGCTGCCTGTCCTGGGAGCTGCTCGTGAGAGGTGTGGCTTCTGGGGCTTGCAAGCTTAAAAGCAAGAAGGTTCGCCAAAGGCATAGCCTTCGGCGTGGCTGTTGGGCCGCCTGTAGGCTGCCACCAAAGGAGGCTGGCCTTTGGGATTGGGCCTTCGGGGGCGGGACTACCGCCTGGGGGGTTGGGTTGGGCCAGGCGTTTTGCAGACATGTGTTTGGGCTCTCTTGAGTGGGATGGTGCTGAGGGTGTGCCTGGCAGTTCGGGGGCAGCTATTACTGTAGTGGTGGGGAATAGAAGAATCAGTGCTGGCAGAGCAGCTGGCCGTTGCAGGGGAAGGGAAATCAGTAATTTAGTAACTGTTTCCACTTCCAACTGCTCTGTCAACTCTTCGGCCTTGGGGAGCAGCTCCAACGACCCACAGAATCTGGCCTTGCTCCTCTGAAATGCCAGGTCAGTTCAGAATAAGACCAAAATTGTCCACGATTTGATCGTGGATTAGGGAGCTGACCTGGCATGTATAACTGAGACCTGGTTGGGGGAGGTGAGTGGTCCAGTGTGAGCTCACCTTCTCCCACCAGGTTACTCTGTCGTGGAGCAGGCCAGGGGAAGTGGGCGGGGGGTAGGGGTGGTGGAGTGGCTGTGTTCCATAAGAATACCATTTCCCTTACCAGGGCCCCTGTGAGACAGCTGACTTATATTGAGTGCATATTTTTGAAGCTGGGAACTAGGAATAGATTGGGGATTCTGTTGGTGTACCGTCCACCCCACTGCCCAACCGACTCCCTAACTGAGCTGACGGAGCTGGCTGCGGAGTTGGTGTTGGAGTCTCCTAGACTTTTGGTGCTGGGGGACTTCAATATCCACTTTGGGGCTGGCTTGTCTGGTGCGGCTCAGGAGTTCATAGTGGCTGTGACAACTATGGGCCTATACCAATTAGTTTCTGAACCAACTCATGTTGCCGGCCATGCACTCAATTTGGTCTTTTGTTTGGATCAGGGGGGTGTTCTGTGGGTGGGGGATCCAGTGGTTTCCCCATTGTCATGGACGGACCACTACCTCGTTAAGATTGGTCTCAAAGCTGCAATCCACCCCTGCAGGGGTGATGGACCTATTAGGATGGTCCCTCCAAAAAGGCTGCAGGACCCAGTGGGATCTCAAAAGGCCTTGGAGGATTTTGACGTTGGTGCGGCCGGTGATTCTGTCGATGCCCTGGTGGGAACCTGGAATAGGGAACTCAACAGAACAGTAGACATGACTGCTCCTAAGCGCCTCTTAATAAATAATAATAATAATAATAATTATTATTATTATTATTATTATTATTATTAATAAATAATATTTAATAATTAATAATAAGCGCCCCTTCCGACCTGCTGCAAAAAGGGCCCCTTGGTATACTGAGGAGCTGCGGGGGCTGAAGTGGTTGGGTAGGCAACTAGAGCGCAAGTGGAGGAGAACTCGGTTCGAATCTGACAGGATTCAGCACGTGACCCATTTGAAGGCTTATGCGGTGGCAGTGCACGCAGCAAAAAAGAGATTCTGGTCTGCGTGCATTGCGGCTGCAGGTTCACGCTCGGCGGAGCTATTCCGGGTTGTGAGGAGTTTGGTTTATGTTCCTTCTACTTTCAATCAGTCCCCGGAGTTGCTCTGCTGTGATGCCTTTAATGGGTTATTTGCAAACAAGATCTCCTGTATTCGGGCCGACTTGGACTCCACTATTTCTGCAAGGTCTATGGAGGAGGTGTCCAGCAATCCCTCTTGCAGTATTAGATTGGAACAGTTTCAATCTGTGACTCCTGAGGATGTGGACGAGCTGCTTGGGGCGGTGCAGCCTACCACCTGTTCTCTGGATCCTTGCCCAACTTGGCTGATTCTATCTAGCAGGGAGATTGTTGGAGGTGGCCTAGTTAAGATCATAAATGCATTGCTGAGGGAGGGTAGGATGCCCCCCGTCTGAAGGAGGCAATGGTTAGACCGCTCTTAAAGAAGCCTTCCCTCGACCCCTTAGTGATGGATAATTATAGGCCAATCTCCAATCTCCCTTGGTTGGGCAAGGTGATTGAGAGGGTGGTGGCCGACCAGTTCCAGGCAGTCTTGGAGAAAACTGATCATCTAGACCCATTTCAAACTGGCTTTAGAGCTGGCTATGGGGTTGAGACAGCCTTGGTCGGCCTGATAGATGACCTTTACCAGGGAATTGACAGAGGGAGTGTGACTCTGCTGGTTCTTCTGGATCTCTCGGCGGTGTTCAATACCTTCGACTATGGTATCCTTCTGGATCACCTGGGGGAGTCGGGGATAGGGGGCACTGCTTTGCAGTGGTTCTGTTCCTATCTCTCAGGTAGATTCCAGATGGTGGCGCTTGGTGACAGTTGCTCCTCAAAACAGGAGCTGTTGTATGGAGTCCCTCAGGGCTCCATTCTGTCACCAATGCTTTTTAACATCGACATGAAACCGCTGGGTGAGGTCATCAGGAGGTTTGGTGCTGGGTGTTATCAGAATGCTGATGACACCCAAATCTACTTCTCCTTTTCATCTTCAGGAAATGGCACTCATTCTCTAAATGCCTGCCTACAGGCAGGAATGGGCTGGATGAGGGAGAACAAATTGAAGCTGAGTCCAAGCAAGACGGAGGTGCTCATTGTGGGGGCTCAGAATCTGAGGGATGCGTTAGATCTTCCTGTGCTGGATGGGGTTACACTCCCCCAGAAGGAGCAGGTGCGCAGCTTGGGAGTATTCCTGGACCCAGGCCTCACCCTGGTATCTCAGGTGGAGGCCATGGCCGGGAGTGCTTTCTATCAGCTTAGGGTGATTCGACAGCTGCGTCCATTCCTTGAAGAGGATGACCTCAAAACAGTGGTGTGTCAGCTGGTAACCTCCCGGCTTGACTACTGCAATGCGCTCTATGTGGGGCTTCCTTTGTACGTAGTCCGGAAACTTCAGTTAGTTCAGAATGCAGCAGCCAGATTGGTCTCTGGGGCAACCCGGAGAGACCATATTATGCCTATTTTGAAACAATTACACTGGCTGCCGATATGTTTCCGGGCAAAATACAAAGTGCTGGTTATTACCTTTAAAGCCTTGAACGGCTTGGGTCCGAGATATCTTAGAGAGTGCCTTCTTTTACATGATAACCACCACATGTTAAGGTCTTCTGAGGAGGTCCATATCCAGTTACCACCGGTTCGTTTGGTGGCGACTCAGAGGCAGGCCTTCTCTGTGGCTGCTCCTGGGCTGTGGAATGCACTCCCAGCAGAAATTTGTAATCTTAATTCCTTACTGACCTTCAAGAGAACCCTAATAACCCATCTGTTTGGCCTGGCCTTTCGGGGTTTTTAATTAGTTTTAATTGTTTTAATGCCAACCTAATTTTCAGGGTTTTAATTGTTATGCTAGTTTAATTGTTTTTTAACATGTTTTTAAATTGGTGTTAATATTTATATCTCTGTTTTAATTGTTATTAGTTTTAATGGTTTCTGTTTTTAATTGTAAACCACCCTGAGCCTTTTCGGAAGGGCGGTATAAAAATAAATAAGTAAATAAATAAATAAAGGGGTTAAGGTGTTGGAGGTCATTTCCAGAGGTCATTGAGTAATTTCTGTGGGTCAGGGGGTCAATTCCAGCGGTCCGGGGTGATTTTTTCTATTTTTGACTGTATTTTTTGGTCGTTTCGTGACTGTGATTCCCCCAATACCCTGTATTCAATTATTCCTTATTGCTTCCCAATAGCAAATTCACCAACCACGAGGGTTTCCCAGGATGGAACACTTGCGGTTGATGAGGGACGACTGTACACTAATAGGACAAGTCTTCTTGTCCAAACAAAACTCCGATTATTGGGAGAACTGACTAGAAGAAGCCACAGTTCAAATATTTTAACTAATAAAACAATAGGAAAGGACTGATTCCCACATGCATTTTATTATTACAAGTTACTTCAACAACAAGTGATGACTTTCATTGTGAGTGGATCAGCACACATAAATGACTACAGACAGAACTTCCCTATCTCCCCACATCACTTCAAATACACAGCTAGCGTCAGCTTTACTAGTGAGAACTTAGTACTTGTGATCTGAGTTTCATAGACTAATTTGGAATTCCCACATTTGCATTTTGAAATGCATTTTATTTCATTTGTTTTAGATTTTAAACTTTTTATTCTGGACTGTCTTTACTGATAATGTTAAATTGCCTTGACTGTTTGGAATACAACCTATAAATGAATAAATAAAATCAGGCCTTGAAGCTTTAGTAATATATACCTAGAGAGGTTCACAGAAAACATTAAGCACTATTCATCTTATTAGGTCTTTCTTTAACATTAGATACTATTGATTGTAAGGAGTTGACAATAGTATTTCTAGATGTCTCATAAGAAAAGAGTTGGTACAAAAATGTACAGAAATGGTAGACATTCCTCATGAAATGAATAGTTTACTTAATAAGTTTCTGATTGGATTTCTGCCCATTCATTTTTCAATTAAAAACCAACTTGTATAAAAACCAACTTGAAGTATTTTCAGTTTGGGGCATGATCATCATTGTGGCACACAACTTTCTTGTGAGTATCGACTACTCAGAAGCTCTTCTTCTGTAAGTGGATGAAGGTTAAATAGGATGGAAACAAGTAGAAGTTGAACAGTTTTACCAACAAACGTACTTCCAGAGGATCTGAGGGATTCTCTAGCACCTGCAAGCTTGAAAGAGAGACTAGACAGCAAAGATATATTTGCTTCAAATGCAGGTCAATGACCCTCATACAGAAATAGCCAAAGGGAAAGAAATTGGCTTGTTATGGCAGAGGTCATACTACACAATATCAGTGTTCATTTCTGACCTTAACATCTGTCTATGAAACAGAACTGATTGTTGTGAAGAGAAAGGTGAAAGGTGAAAGGGTGATATCAAAACCTGGAAACCTGCTCTCCCAAATCAAGGAGATTTTTTTTAAAAACCATATTATGCAAAGTAAATTTCCCCTCTCTATGAAATATCATGATAAATTTATGTATTTTGAAACTTCACAACAAAAAGCTGAATTTTCTCTCTGCTTCCCTTTTTGTGAGTGTCTTCCATACAGAAAAGTGTTTCTGTATTTTTCACTTTAAAAAACATTTTCCACATGTGAAAACATTTACCATTTTTAAGCACACACAAACTCATTACTCATGTGACAATGTACTAAGCGATCAGTACATGGAAACCTGCTGTGCTTTCATAACCCTCTTCTGTGTTTCATAACCCTCTTCTGTGTGGCTCTTATACAGTGCAAGACAATCAGGGCCAGCTCTAGGGGATCTGGCACCCAGATGCAACACTCTGTTGAGCGCCCTTAGTTATTGTGAAAAATAAAAATTCAAAATACAATTAGTGTGTATTCAAAATTTAATACACAAAGATTTTATGTAATTATGTACATAACATTGTATATAATATAATTATGTATTATTATTATTATTATTTTATTATTATTATTTTGCATTTATATCCCGCTCTTCGTCGAAGGAGCCCAGAGTTGTGTACTACATACTTAGGTTTCTCCTCACAACAACCCTGTGAAGTAGGTTAGGCTGAGAGAGAAGTGACTGGCCTAGAGTCACCCAGCAAGTCTCATGGCTGAATGGGGATTTGAACTCGGGTCTCCCCAGTCCTAGTGGGTTTCAGGCAGATTGGGTGGAAGATACTGTGTAGGACGGAAGTCTTAGGAAGAAGGCTGAAGATGGAGTCAGAGCTGAAGGAGGAAGGGCAGGCAAAGAGCTAAGGTGCCTGTTCCCTTTCAGGAAGTCAGTTTACCAGGGAAGAGAGTCATTGCTGGCTAGATACTGATGACCTGGGGAATGGCTACCCAGTTTTAATAGTTAATTTGTTTTAATTGTTTATCATGTTGTGAATCGCCCTGAGCCATTTTGGAAGGGCGGTATATCAATCTAATAAATAAATAAATAAATAAATAAATAAATAAATAAATAAATAAATAAATAAAATAAAGAGACCAGATTGAGGACTGCAAGAATTCAAGCAAGCCATCAGGGAACAGCAGCCAAGCCTGTTTGAAAAATTCAAGGCTGAAGAATCCATCCCAGCTGTCAGAAGGCAGGCCTGGCTTAGAACCGTCCAAGGCCTGTGGCATTTAAAGGGATAGCACACCTTTGTCATCAGCTTCTGTGATTGCCACTTGAAAGGACAATTAGGGGGAACCAATGGAAATGTCAGTTACAGATTCAAACTGATACAATAGGAGGAGAGCTGGTCTTGTGCTGGCAAGTATGAATTGTCCCCTTAGCTAAGCGAGCTCCGCCCTGGTTGCATATGAATGGGACACTTGATGTGTGAGCACTGGAAGAGATCCCTCTCAGGGGATGAAGCTGCTCTGGGAAAAGCAGAAAGTTTCAAGTTCCCTCTCTGGCTTCTCCAAAGATAGGGCTGAGAGAGATTCCTGCCTGCCAACCTTGGAGAAGCTTCTGCCAGTCTGTGAAGTCAATACTGAGCTAGATAGACCAATGGTCTGACTCAGTATATGGCAGCTTCCTATCTTCCTATGTTCCTACACGGAAATAATGCGCCATGCACAGTGTGGCACACAAAAACATTATATCTCACCTCCAGCCCCTTAGGGATGTGCAAACCATTTCGGATCAGAACCGTTTCGGATCTGAACCGGTTCCGGTTCGGAGGTTCGGATCCAAACCGAACCACCCCCGGTTCGGCTCAAATCTGAACCGAACTGGGGTGGTTTGTTTCAGACTGGTTTGGGTAGATGAAAATTGACACCTGAAAATTGGTAGGATGGTAGCTGGCACCCAGGGGTACCTGTCAACCAAACCCCAAAGCAATCGGACACTCGTACAATTTTTTATGAATTTTTGAAAATTATTTTTATTTTTTCTCATAGGATATAAGGGGACTCGAACCAGGCCATTATTCCTTATTGTGGATCACCCACGGGTGCCAACAACCATGCAAACCCTGAAGCAATCAGACACCCCTATGATTTTTTATGAATATTTGAAATATTTTTAATTATTTTGCTCATAGACTATAATGGGACCCAAACCAGTCCATATCCTCTATTGTGGAGCACCTAGGGGCACAAAAGCGGGGTGGGTGGTATACAGACAGGGGTGCCTACCACCCAAAAAATCCAAAGGCAATTGGACATTCCTCTGATTATTGGTGAATTGTTAAAGTATTTTTGAATTCCTCATAGAGAATAATTAGGATTGTAGCAAATGTATAGCTTCACGTCGGGGGGAAAGGGGTGTCGTAGAGTGGAGTGTGGTGGGTGGTACTTCCTAGGATGGGCAAGGAAGCTATCAGAATTATTTGAAAGGAATTGGGCAAAGGGGTGATTTTTAAGTGATTTTAGAAGTTTACGCGTCTTTAAGGTTTTTCTCCATAAAGAAGCATGGAGGTGTCAGCAAATGTATAGCTTCACGTCGGGGGCATAGGGGTGGCCTAGAGCAGTGTGGGGTTGGTGGTAGTGCCAGGTAGGGGCAAGGAAGCTACCTCAATTTTTTGGGCAGAGGGCTGATTTTTGGTAAATTGTTGAAGATTACGCGTCTTTAAGCTTTTTCCTCATAAGTTATAATGGAGCTTTCAGCATCCCCATAAGTGCACTTGGGGGGTGCTGGGGTGGCCCAGAGCGAGTGGTGGTGTAGTGCACATAGGGTGCCAACCACCCCCATGGGTTTCTAACCCATGGGGTACAGGGTTCTGTTGTTTCAGAGGTTTTCTGAGTGTGGATTCTATGATAGCAAATTAGAGTGGATTCATGGTGTCTCATTGAAAATCTATTGAGTGTGGATTCTATGATAGCAAATGAGATTTCCAATGAGACACCATGAATCCACTCTAATATGCTATCATAGAATCCACACTCAATACCTCAGAAACAATAGAACCCTGTACCCCATGTCATAGGCACCCATGTCTGTCTACCACCCACCCTGCTTTTGTGCCCCTAGGTGCTCCACAATAGGGGATATGGACTGGTTCGGGTCCCATTATAGTCTATGAGCAAAATAATTAGAAATATTTCAAATATTCATAAAAAATCATAGGGGTGTCTGATTGCTTCAGGTTTTGCATGGTTGTTGGCACCCATGGGTGCTCCACAATAAAGAATAATGGCCTGGTTCAAGTCCCATTATATCCTATGAGAAAAAAATAAAAATAATTTTCAAAAATTCATAAAAAAAATCGTACGAGTGTCTGATTGCTTTGGGGTTTGAGTGACAGGTACCCCTGGGTGCCAGCTACCATCCTACCAATTTTCAGGTGTCTGAACCGATCCGAACCGGTCCAAACCAGTTCGGATCCAAACCGAACCAGGGGTGGTTCGGACAAAACCAAAACTGAACCACCCCCTCCTGGTTCGGACCCGGTTCTGATCCGAACCGAACCGGTTTTGTGCACATCCCTACAGCCCCTCACCTCTGGCTCTGACTTTACAAGAAGTAAGGTCTCCAGGATAGCTGAGAAGAGATAAGTATCTGCCTCTCAAGCTATATTATTTATGGCATATAGAAGAACAGGTTCATTTCTCATGGGGTTATGAAATCGCATGGCTCCTCTGTCCCTTACAGATTATTATTACATTTATATCCTGCTCTTCCTCCAAGGAGCCCAGAGCGGTGTACTACAGACTTAAGTTTCTCTTTCACAACAACCCTGTGAAGTAGGTTAGGCTGAGAGAGAAGTGACTGGCCCAGAGTCACCGAGCTAGTTTCATGGCTGAATGGGGATTTGAACTCAGGTCTCCCCAGTCCTAGTCCAGCTCTCTAACCACTAAACCACATTTATACACATGCTACATGGAAGATGCTGAAAGGCACCATCTCATACTGCACGGGATATGGCAATGGTAAACCCCTCCTGTATTCTACCTAAGACAACCACATGGCTCTGTGGTCACCAGGAGTAGACACCAACTCAATAGCACACTTTACCTTTACATGTCCAGAACTGAATGAGGTGTGTGTGTGTGTGTGTGTGTGTGTGTAATATATATCCGTATGTATATTCTTTAAACTAAGGTGTAACATATAAGTAAGGTATTCATTACAGCAATTCACTGGCCAGCATGAACAACCACTCACAAAATCCTTCTTACTCCCCTCTATCTCATCATTGAAACTTACACAAGATCACACACAGGCTTTTTTCTTTGTGCCAATTAATCTCAATTTTGTGGATACATTCATGGTTAAGCAGGCAAAACACTCAAGTAGTCCTTGCTCCTTATTTTCACCCTTTAAAAAATAGTCCCTACCTATGCCTGTAAATTCTACTCAATTAACTCAAAATAATCATACTGAAAATTAAATTGAACATTATATTGCATTAAGCAACTAAAACATACTGCATTTTTGCATTTTTGCCCTGGATTCTACAGGCACTGCATGTTTTGCATTCAATACTCTGCCATCCCCAGAATCACAGACACAGAGTGATTCCATGCCTGGTATCTCCCCATTTCACAAAACATACATCCCCCATAAGCACCCCTCCATTTTTGCTTACTGTTTTTGAAATAGGAATGATAAAGGATGCTTCCTCTTTGAAATGAGACTGTGCCTGTGGTCTTGCTCACTCCCCATGTCTCCTTTCTCCTAGCCCAGAGCAAGCAAGGGGAGGAGGAGAGCCTCTTTCTACATGGCTCTGGTCAAGTTTGTTTGAGAGTCCCTTTGCAAAACAAAGAGAGTCCCTTTGTTTTGACTTGATGACTTGTTGACTCAGACTGAGCCAGAGCCCAGAGGGGGCAGCTGGGAGAACAAAGGGAAGCCACCCCACCCACCCCCACCTCTGTGAGTCTGTCTGTCTTTGCATTGCAATCCACTTCGGAATCCACTTGGCTGCAGAGAAGAAAGAGACAGAAAAGCCTGTTGCTTTTCTTCAAGTTCCATGGGCACCTCTCCAGACTCCAGTGGGTGGCGCTACAATGCAATGCATTTCTTGCTTCATAGGAAAAGCCGGCCCTGAAGACAATATGGCTGAATTTCACTGTCCACTGAAGATTTTGTGAGGTCTACAGAATGCGTGGTGCAGTGGGGAAATGCTTGACTAACAATCAGAAGGTTGCCAGTTCGAATCCCCACTGGTACTATTTCGGGCAACAATGATATAGGAAGATGCTGAAAGGTATCATCTCAGACTGTGTGGAAGGAGGCAATGGTAAACCCCTCCTTCTACCAAAGAAAACAACAGGGCTCTGTGGGCACCAGGTGTTGACACTATCTTGATGGCACACTTTACCTTACAGAATGCCTACGAATCAAACTGGCCAAGAGACAGGAGGTTTGTGACTGAAATCCCAACATCTTTTTCTTTATTTCAGAAGCAGGTGGCTTGACTGATTTGGAATGGAGTCTTAGTGCATGTGGAAGAGAATATAGTAGGGTTGTGCGTTTCATTTCGGATACAAAACATTTTGTGCACAAAACAGGCCGTTTCAGCTGTTTTGTAGCCAAAACAAAACACCCAGTGCTCAAAACAGAAAATTTTGTAGTCAAAACAAAATGTCCCTGTTTCGGATACAAAATGTTTTGTTGTTTCGGCTGTTTTGGAACTCCATTTTGCAATCACAAAAAGTCTTTCTCCTTCAGTCTCCATTTTAAGTTTTGACATCTGTTTGAATTTCCAGCCCTTCCAGCCCACAGACTGGCCAGCAAAAGCATGGGCTGATCTGCTGGCAATTGCCTCCTTATTCCTTTTAAGCAAATTTAAGGGTAAATTTTACCCTCATTGGCTAGTGGGGCAGTGTGCATTTACCCTCATTGCCCAGTGGGGCAGTGTGCATTTCATTGTTGTTGTTTCACACTGTTGTGTGTAGATCAATTGCATTTCGGGCAGGGGGGATGTGGATGTGCATGACCTTGGAAATCTGCCTGATTTTTTCCAAAGCTCTGCTGTTGTTGATGTGTGATATTGATATTATTTGGGGTGGATTCAGGGCAGAAAGGGTGCTTTGGGGGCAGAAGAGTGGTTCAGGTAGTAGTGCCCCAATGGGTGCCTGCTGCCACCCAGATTCCAAAGGAATTGGGAAAAGGGCTGATTTTTAAAGAATTTCTGAAGTTGACATATCTTTGGGGCAAATTCGGGGCAGAAAGGGGGCCTGAGGGGCAAAAGAATGGGTTGGGTGGCAGTGCCCCCAAGGGGTGCTTCAATCAGCCCCAAGGGTTTGATTTCTTAGGAATTGTTGAAGTTTACGTTTCTTTAAGGTCCCCCCCCAGGGAATAATGGAGGTTTCAGAAGACCCATAACTTCACCTGGGAGGCACTGGGGTAGCCAGGAGCGAGTGGTGGTGTAGTGCACACAGGGTGCCAACAGGGTGCTAGGTTCTGTTGTTTCTGCGGTGTTCTGAGTATAGATTCTCTGGTAGCATATGAGATTTCCAATGACAAACCATGAATCCAGTCTCATATGCTACCATAGAATCTGAATCAACACTCAAGCATCTCAGAAACAACAGAACCCAGTACCCCATGGGTTAGCAACCCATGGGGGGTGGTTGGCACCCTATGTGCTCTACACCACCACTCGCTCTGGGCCACCTTGGTGCCCCCCAAGTGCAGTTATGGGGCAGGAATTATGGAGGTCCATCATTCCCTATGGGGAAGAACTTTACAGACGCGCAAACTCCATTACATCTTTAAAAATCAGCCCTCTGCCCAATTCCTTTGAAATAATTCTGGCAGTTTCCTTGCCCCCACTGGGCACTACCACCCACCCTATTCTGCTCTGGGCCACCCCTTTCCCCCCAACATGAAGCTATACTTTTGCTGAAACCTCCATTCTTCCCTATGGGAAAAATCCTATACTTCAAAAATTCACCAAAAATCAGCCATTTGTCCAATACCTCTGAAATTTGGGTGATAGTTTCCACCCATTGGGCACTACCACCCCCACCCACTAGTTTTCCCCCGGGGGCCATTTTTCAAAATCCAAAACATTTCAGATTCAGATTTTGCAATTTCAAACAAAGAACAAAATTAGGGTGTTTCGGATTGGCTGATTTCGAACAAAGAACAAAATGGGGGTGTTTCAGATTCAGGCCAAAAACAAAAGAGGGGAAAAAATGCACAACCCTAGAATATAGACTTTCTCCCACACTGCAGGACCAATCCAAGCCGCCGCCGCTGCCGCCACCACCACTGCCCCACACAAAGCTGCCAGTAGCTGCTTTTGAAAAAGAAGAAATGCATTGCCACAATAGAACTTGTTTATCACCTCTAGTTTGGCTTTTATTATTGGGAGAAGAGGTTCTTTTAAACTAGCTGTTCAAAAGCGACTTTTGTCTGAGCAACTGTTATGTGCCTAGGGTACCATTTAAAAGATCCAGTTATGTGACCTGGTGTCTGACCACAGCATTAGCCATTTGCCTGCCTGGAGAAGGCACAGTTCCATTAAAAAGACCGATGAGATCAGCCCCACCTGGACAAACTTTGTTTTGGTCCTTTAAATGTCCCTCAGCTGACAGGAGTCACTAACTGAGAAACTTCTCCCACATTCCTGTAGTAGTGTTTAAAGGGCATCTGAAACAAACTGATGGTAAAGAGATAGTACATTTGTCATAGTTCCTACCAGAGCTAGAGGAAGAGGGGGGGACAGTTCACTGAGGTGAATCCTTGTCTGTAAAGGATTCACAGTAAGGTGCCACCATCCACTTTATTTTAATGTAGGACAAACTACCCTCTCCATATCAGATTCCCTGCGGGGTAAAGTGGCAAAACCCTCCCTATAAGGGGCTAAGCATTCCTAGGCCTCCAGAAGCATGTGACTAAGGCAGATCCAAAATGAAGAGAAGCAATATTCACCAACAAGGATTAATTATTATATTAAAAGAAAAACATGAGTGTGCAATAAGAACAATTGTATCATCATAAAATAGATTGTAAGAGAGAGAAGATTCCATTAACCAGACAACTCAGATTTAAGCAATTAAGCAACTCAGATTTAAGCAAGGAAAATAACTTCCCTCATGCATCTAACTGAACTGGTCACTATTTTATTATTCACAGGCAGGGATCTCCCTGCTGTCTCCAGCCTCCAGGCTGGGGTCTCCCATTTCTCCAGCAGTTTCTCAGTCAGCTGCTTCCTCACGACTCTCTTGGGCCCTGACTGAGGAACAAACAAATAGAACAAAGTTTTATCTTGTTTTGTTGGAGGATATGAAGATAGAACATAAGAACAGCCCTGCTGGATCAGGCGAAAGGACCATCTAGTCCAGCATCCTGTTTCACACAGTGACCCACCAGATGCCGCTGAAAGCCTACAGGCAGGAGTTGAAGACATACCCTCTCTCCTGCTGCTACTCCTCTGAAACTGGCATCTTGCCTTTGAGGCTGGAGGTGGCCTATAGCCCTCCAAATAGTATCCATTGATAGACCTCTCCTCCATGAAGTTATCCAAACCCCTCTTAAAGCCATCCAGGTTGTTGGCTGTCATCACATATTGTGGCAGAGAATTCAACAAGTGTATTATGCATTGTGTGAAAAAGTACTTCCGCATGCTGGTCCTGAATTTCCTGGCAATCAATTTCATGGGATGACCCCTGCTTCTAGTGTTATGGGAGAAGGAGAAGAATTTCTCTCTATCCACTTTCTCCACACCATGCATGATTTTATAAATTTCTATCATGTCTCCCTGCAGTCGTCTTTTTTTCTAAACTAAATAGCTCCAGGTGTTGTAGTCCTGCCTCATAAGACAGGTACTCTAGGCCCCTGATCATCTTGGTTGCCCTCTTTTGCACCTTTTGCAGTTCAACAATGTCCTTTTTTAGATGTTGTGACCAGAATTGTACGCAGTACTCCAGGTGTGGCTGCACCATCGTTTTATATAAGGACATTATAATATTAGCCGTTTTATTTTCAATCCCCTTCCTAATGATCCCTAGCATGGAATTGGCCTTTTTCACAGCTGCCACACATTGAGTCAATACTTTCAACGAGCTGTCCACCACGACCCCAAGATTCCTCTTCTGGTCAGTCTTCGACAGCTCAGATCCCATCTACGTATACTAGGGATGTGCAAACAGGTTTGTTGTCAATCCAAAACGTCAATCCAAAACATCAATCCTGTTTGGTTCGGCGGTTCAGGGTTGAACTGAACCAGTTCAACCGATCCTGGACCAACCAAGGCCCCCCCACCCCCGACTGTTTGTGGGGTTCGTGGATTTTAAAATATAAATTATTATTTTTTTACTTACCCCCAATGGGGGAGTTGTTGGAGGCGGCGGGGGGGTCCGTGGAGGTTCTCTCTCCCCACTGCCGGCCTCTCTTTTTGCCACCACCATCCTTTCAGCCTGCTCTTTGGCCTGTTTGGGCCTTCTCCCTGCGGTGCAGTGGCCATTTTGGAGGCCCCTGCACCTGCACAATTGGCCTCTCCATGGTCTGGGTCACACCGAGGACAATTGTGCAGGAGCAGTGGCCTTAAAAATGGCCACTACGCCGGAGGGGGAAGGCCCAAATGGGCCGAAGGGCCAGCTGAATGGCCGGTGGTTGCAAAAAGGGAGGCCAGCGGGGGGAGGGGGAACCCCCACAGACTCTCCACTACTACTTCCAACAACTCCCCCCAAAGGGGATAAGTTAAAAAAAAATTTATTTTTTAAAAAAAGTTCACGAATCCCCACCCCAGACCAGACCAAACGGGGGTGGGGGGTGGTTTCGAGGATGTGCTGGACCGAACTGGCCTGGTCTAGTTCAGGTCCAGTCTGGACTCAAACCGAACTGGGCCAGCTGGTTCCGTGCACACCCCTAACGTATACTTGAAGTTGAGGTATTTCATCCCAATGTGCATCACTTTATGCTTGCCAACACTGAACCAGTTTGTTGCCCATTCACGTGTTTTGGAGAGATCCTTTTGGACCTCCTTGCAATCCGTTTTGCACTTCACTACCCAAAAGAGTTTGGTATCATCTGCAAATTTGGCCTCCTTGCTGCAATCCCCTACTTCTAGAGGAATAAATTTAAAAGCACCAGGCCCAGTACAGATCCCTGGGGGACCCCACTTCTTACTTCCCTCCATTGTGAACTCTCTCCATTTATACCTACCCTCTGTTTCCTGTCCTTCAACCAGTTAGCAATCCGCACAAATGAACTGTCCCCTTATCCCATGACTGTTAAGTTTTCTCAGGAGTCATTGATGAGGAACTTTTTTGAAAGCTTTTTAGAAGTTCAGGTATACTATGTCAACTGGATTACCTTTATCCACACACTTGTTTACACTCTCAAAGAACCCCAAAAGGTTTGTGAGGCAAGATTTACCTTTGCAGAAGCCATGCTGGTTCTCTCCCAGCAGGGCCTGTTCTATGTGTTTTACAATTTTATCCTTGAGGATGCTTTCCATCAATTTGCCTGGAATGGACATTAAGCTAACTGGCCTGTAATTTCCCAGATCACCCCTGGATCCCTTTTTGAAAAGCAGTGTTACATTTGCTACTTTCCAGTCCTCCGGTACAGAGCTTGATTGCAGGGATGTTATATATTTTAGCAAGGATATGAGTGTAGTTACCACCAGGTCATCTGGATTGGTCCTTCTGTTTGATTTTCCTGGGCTTTTTCCATTATTAGGAAAGGACCACCCTCCCAGCAGTTGCTGTAAGTGAGGTTTAGTCCTCCCTCAAATCCTTCCCAGCACTACAACGTTACATAGCTTTATTACCAAGAAGCAAATAAAAATACATGTACAAAACTGAAATCAAATAATACAATGTTAAGATCATTAGGGCTTTTATTGACCATTCTGGACTATATTACATTCTGGACTATATAACTGTGTATTTTTACAACAAGGCTTGTCTAGGAATTCAAGACCAAGTGTGTCTTTTCATGCTCATCTAATTTTTCCATAGTTAACTTCTCTGCTGACTTTTATTAAGATCCCTGTGGTACTATAAATATGCTTAATTTCTCTCTCTCTCTCTGAGGGGGAAAAACCCATAATGTTTTCTCATCAAGAGGTTCTTATACTTTTGATAGCCTTGTGTTTACATGACAATTAAGCTGCAACATGATGATACTCTAACTGATGCATAATTTGGTAAGATCCTGTTATGAGCACCCCAACCTTAGACTTAAAGGTCTCAACTCAGAAGTATGTGGAATTGAGGCGTGTGTCTGATTTCATTTTATATTAAGAAATGAATTAAGGCCTGGATTCAAGGTGAACATGATGCCCAGATCTGCCTGGGTAATGCTTGGTAAATGATTTGTAGAGGCAGGGGTAATCTAGCATTGTTTATCAGTGTTTGTGGAAACTCACTGAGACACAATGGGTCAGGCTTAATTACCAGTCTCACACTGCTGAAATTAACCTGCTGTCCAGTAATCCCCTTACCTCACTGACAGGATGCTTCTGCCTTAGACAAATGTGTTGATTAAATTGCCTCACACATCTACCCCTTTTGATGTTACTTTATAATTACACACTAGATAGAGGTACACAAGAAATAATGTAATTGCTGTCTCACACAAATAGAACTAACTTTCTCACTAACTCCTGACTTTTAACACCTTTTGGGACCAGGCTAGCACATCTGGGGCCATTTGCAACTCAGAGATGCAGATTTGCTTTGGGCAATGTCCCCTCCTCAAGAAAGCAGCTAACAGAAGATGAGATTAAGATTTCTCTGGACTGATCAAATATCCTGAGCTAATTCTGGTAATTAAAAGACAATATTCAGAGGATAGCAGGAATAGACGCCTTTTGTGATCCAGAAGACTCAAATGGACATCAAAGGATGGAACCACTATAAGAAGGAGTCTCTGGGCATGGCAGATAAGCAATCTTGTGCCTACAGCAAGATCTGCTCACAGCAATGCCAGAGTTTGCTGCTAAGCCGCGGGGCTAGAAGCAGGAACTCTGTCCATGGACAGGAACTGTCTCCTACAAGCAGTCTTGTGCCTACGGGCAATCTTTTGCCTACAGCTAGAGCTGCTCACAAAGATCCCAGAGTTTGCTGCTAAGCCAACGGGGCAACAGCGGGAACTCTGTCCATGGACAGGAGCTGTCTGTGACTTCTACTGCGCAGTGAGAAGTCAAGACTTCCCCAGCCATGGTGCTCTGGCTCTCAGCCGTGATCTGAGCAACTGCAAATGCTCCTGTCTCCAGCCAAGCGCCTCGCTGCTTCAAGCTGAAGAGATCCACCGCTCTCAAGTCTCTCTGATCCTGGTAATATGCTGCTCCTTACAAGCCTTGAGCCCCTCCATCTTTTCCCCTCCTTCTCCTTCCCCACCCTTTTCCTCTACTAATTCCTGAACCATGCCAGCCCTCAGCTTTCTTTACACCCCCCCCCCTTTTTCCATCTATATCTGAATTGTATTAGGCTCTAGGAAGATTTAACACACACACATATGTTAGTTAGGAACACGGGGGAATATTGGTGCTGGCTAGGATGTTCTGTTTAAATGCTTAGTAATATATTGATAGAGTGTTCTGCTTTCTGCTAGACTATGTGTTACTCTTTTATACTCAATAAAGCCCATTGAATCTTTGAGGATTGGTTTGATCTTCTTTCTTCCATGCGCCCAGATCCTACATGGTCACCATATAAAAGAACTTGGTCACTTGGTGACACTATGAGCCAGGCCTAATTTTGTATGCTAGCTAATGAGCATATTTAGTATATAAATCAGGCCTGGACTGTAACAATCCCCATGGAATTGAGACCAATCCCCTGTTAAAGATATATTACAATGTAGTTAGGAATAATAATAAAGCCTTCCATTAACTTTTAGGAACCTGTGATTTGGTGGGATACACAAGGCTGCAGTTCTATGTACACTTCCTGAGAGTAAGTCCAAGTAAGCTAAATTGGACTTACTTTGAAGTCCACATGCTTCAGATAGCAGTACACATCTGGTACACACATACTTACATAAACACTGTCTGAAGCCCTATTCAGACATTATGTTCAACACTTGTATAAGGAGGGTAAAGTGTGTACAGGTACAAATCTGTACACAGGAATGAAGGAACATAGGATGCTTCCATATACTGAGTCAGACCATTGGTCCACCTACCTCAGTACCGTCTACATAGACTAGCAGAAGCTTATCCAAGGTTTCAGGCAGAAGTCTCTCTCAGCCCTATCTGGAGATGCCAGGAAGAGAACTTAGAACCTTCTTTAGACAAGCACGCACATATTCTTCCAAGAGTGGTCCAATCTCCTAAGGAGAATATCTTACAGTGCTCACATGTAGTCTCCCATTCAAGTGCAAACCAGGGCAGACCCTGCTTAGCAAAGGGGACAATTCATGCTTGCTAGCACAAGACCGGCTCTGTACAGTGATTCACATGTTATGTTGAACACAGGTATGCATCCTATCTGAACCATGCATTTGAAATACCTGTAACCAGATTCACTTTTAACATGAATACAGGTCACTCACTCAAAATAGTCACTCACATGCGTGGTTCACATAGGGAACATGTGTATGTGTGTGTGCTCACAAGTTTCTGGATATGCACTCAGTTCATTTTAGATCCCACTGAGGTTGAATCAGGAAGGCCCCATTCTGAATGCACGTGCGCACACACTGCCTTGATACTGCCACCCAGAACAAAACTCATTCCGCACACAGATGAACAAAATTAGAGAGAACACTGGTCCTCTCCCCATTTGGTACCCTGCTATTGTGCTGATTCACTTGGGACCATTGCTGTGAATGGTGGTGTTCCTACTCACTGCCTTTAGGACACCAGCTCCTTCCCCGTTCTGAACTTGACTCATTACAGGTTTCTTGAGAGAAATATACTTTAGAGAGAAAGTACACGTTGACCAAATCTCATCCACTTTTTTAGATCCCCTCATGTGCCATAGCTTTGATTTAAATCTATTTGTAATATAAATTCATGGTTTCCCAGATGTAGTTCTTGAAAATGGCAGCCTGCTAGAGTTAAGAGCCTTATAAATAATATCAGTTGCATATATGAAGCATGTGTTCATCAAGTAAAAATAAGAATAGTTTTCTTTTAAGGCTACTTTGAACCGTCAGCATTGAGATTTAGGTGATGTAATTTCATTTTTTTAAAAGCATGCTGCACTTCAGCCCAGTTTCTAATAGATGATTGATTGCTTCTGCTCAGCTGGATAAGACAGTAATATATTTATATGCCAAGAATTCTGTAAAGTTCTGTAAAGTTCCATGGACATCTGTGTGTGTGTGTGTGTGTGTGTGTGTGTGTGTGTGTGTGTGTGTGTGAGAGAGAGAGAGAGAGAGAGAGAGAGAGAGAGAGAGAGAGAGAGAGAGAGAGAGAGAGAGAGAGAGAGAGATCAATGTACAGTACATGGCACTTTACAGAACATTCCTGAAATGGAGGCATAAGCTACAGAGGAAGGGCACAGATTTTTAAGGAAGCAGAAAAAACATCAGATAGATAATGTAATGAAAAGTTGAAGGTCATGGGCAAGAATATATCAGGTATGACGGTGGAAAGCTCATGGGGGCAAATACCATGGGGGACTTTAAGGTAAAGAAAAGTATTTGTGCTGGACCATGGAGTGTACGGGAGGTAGTGTAGGGCTTCAAGGAAGGGCTTCTCATAACGTGAATGACAAAACAGATGCATGATTTTGGCAGCAGTGTTGGATAGTGGTGAAAGAGCAAGGTGCAACAATGACCCAGAGAGGAGAACAAGGCCTCCAAGGCAGGGAATGACTTGTCAGAAGGGGTGGAGAGGAAGGGCTTTATCTTTGAATACTCAAATATGTTTGCAATGTAATGCAGGAAAAAAATGACATGATATGGCAAAGGGCTATAATATGAGGAGGAAAGGAGAGGGGCAAAAGCTTTGTGTTTGATCAAGAGGGTAGATCAGGGATGTCAAACTCCGGGCCCAAGGCTGGAGAGCATCAGCACATCCATCAGTGACATCAGAGAGGACACATTCTCACCATGGCCCTGATGTTATCAAGTGTGTTGGGGTGTGTTTATCTGAACTTAACTTTGTAGGGTTGTGATGGGAGATAATTTTTTTACTCAGTGTATAGCTGGCATAGGCTTTCCTGAGCAAGGAGTTGACCTATGTAGGCACTATGATGTACAAGAAGTCAGGCATACTCCCGGAAACGTAACCACATTCACAAAGTGAACCATTGCCAGCTGTGTTTGGCTTGGATGGACAGAAAACCTTGGTTGTATATGTGTCCAGGAAGTATGTGCCCAAGAACACCTGACAAAGAACCAAAATTAAAAAGCAGCAATTGTGGGTGACCTGGCCTGTAAAATGCTGGCCTGTAAAATGTATTTATTGGTTTGATTTGGTTTAGTCAAATAAAATGCACTTGACCAACACCCAGACCTGTGATGGTTGCCCTTAGGTCAGTCACAGTGTGTCCTTTCAGCGGAAATGCTGTGAACCAAGCTGTTGTAATATATGGCTTCTCATTAGTGAGAGGTTTGAAATTTTCTTTTTATTTGTTAACAACTCACATTCTCAGTGAGTCATGCAGGCACACAAAGCACCATGCTTGGGATGGGGGGAGGGTCACTGCAGCTGTCCCCCGAAGGGAAATGTTACATTATTGTGGGTTCTGTGGCCTGGAAAATTTGGGTGGCATCCACTATAACCAATGGGACTACTTGGGAGTAGGAAGTTCTACTCATGTGTAAAAAAGTCATGACTCTGAATGTAGGTTAAAATAAATGGCTTTTCACTCACTCACTCACTCATTATGCACCTAAATTTTCCTAAGGTCCATAAACAATTTTAAATGACCCTTTCCTATAGGCTTATACTCTACCAAAATGGGGATGGGGAGAGAGCAGGAAAACAAGCCAATTCAGGCACCCTTTCTTCATAAAGTTACACCCATGTTTAATGACTCAGTGGACTGGACAACACGGGAGGCAGTTCTGGAAGGTAGGAGCCAATGGCAGTTGGGTTCAGCCAAGTCAATGGAACCATCCAAACCAGTTTGTTTCCGGGCTGGTTCAATGGTATGTCTTCTCTCTCATTTCAATAACAAGAGAGGAGGAGGGCGGGCACACATATCCCCTATCCCTATCCAGCATGCCAACAATGTGACAGCATACCAGATGCTGGGGACATGGGTGCAGAGGTGCACCTAGGTCATTTTGGAGCTTGGACCTAAAGGCCTTTGGAGGCCCTCCTGCTGCATCATTTTTTAACATGTAGGCTCTTGAGGGCACAAACCACACCACCCAGAACAGACTAAAGAAGATTTTGGGCCCCCCAGGGTGTGTGTAGGCCTTGAAGTCCAGGGGTAAGAGCAGCTCTGCATGGGTGTCCACACACTTCCACCTTATATAAATGAATATATAAGTAATATTTCCACTTTTTGTAAAACAAAGCTTTGTAAAAAGCAAAGCATGATGAAAGAATGGAAAGGAACAGGTTAAGAGATTAAAGCATAACACTCTGATAAGGCTAATTCTGTGATTTTCTTTTGTCAGCGCTAATGCACCAGAACTTGAACATACCTGGATGGAAAGTGGAGTCAGCAACCAGTTAGTGAAAAATGTTATGTCTAAACGCTTATAGTGAACACTAAATGCTGGCAGGATGCTTCTAAGGGATTTGTCAATTTGCGCTACTAAAATAGTAACATAGCCCTATGAGGTACTTACAAAGTGAACACACACCTGGAAATAATTAGGTGTATGAGGGAATTATCCATCATGTGGCTTGGTTTGGTTTTTTGTTTTAATCTCCCCTTTTCCATTACATCTTGCAATGCAGGAACGGCACTAAAAAGATTCTAGGATGACTTTGTCCCATCTGTATGTCTGACTCAACTTCTTAGTTAGTCCTTGTCAGCAATTTTTAGTGTACGCCCTGATTCAAGCAAGGACATACTCAGCTAGACAGCAGTTCAGGTAGAAAAACACAGCTGTGCATGCTCTCACAGACACATGGACAGAGCTGACTCTAGGCAAATGGTCCTGTGTGAAATATTAGATGTCCCTCTGCCAGCATTAGTTCTTGAATCTCCAGGATCTGGTTGCATCTTCTTCTCGCTTTTAATGTCAGGCTCCTGTAAAGCCTTCTTCACTCATATTCCATGCTCACAGCTAAACCTGCCATCTTTATCCTGGGCTGCATTTCTACCTTTCATCTTTTCTGCTCCATGCCTCAGTCACTCCAAGGTGTGTGTGTTTTATGCCTGAATCACATAAAAATTCCTTCACCAAGTCATATTGTCTGTTACAATACAATGAAGTGATCATAAGTTGTTTAATCAAGTACAGGAATGTATTATAGGGATGTGCAAAATGTTTCAATGTCAGAATATTTTGACTCAAAAGAGGCTGTTTAGAAACACCTTTTAAATAAAGGGCCTGTTTTGAGCTTGGAACAAAACAACCCTGTTTCAAGTTGAAACATTTAGATGTTTTGAGTGCCATTTTGGAGGCCTGTTTTTTCCTTGCTGATTGGTTTTCTGGCACTGGCTTCCAATTGGTTTGCAGCCCCCTTGCTTCTTGGTTGACTTGTTATCATGCAAATCAAATGTCATGGATAACTGTGCCCCTATTGGCTGGGGGGGAGGGAGGAGGGAGAGGGAACCCAAAAGGAGGGCGTTTCAAAATGTATTGAATGGGACTGTGAGGCAGAGAGAGCTCTTATAGTTCTTCTCATGGTAAGAGTCAAGAAGCTTTGTTTCTTGTCAGACCATTGGTCCATCTAGCTCAGTATTGTCTACAGTACACAGAGTCAGACTTCTCCCAGTTTACAGGCAGGAGTCTCTCCCTAAGCCTTATATCTGGATGGGGTTACACTCCCCCAGAAGGAGCAGGTGCGCAGCTTGGGAGTACTCCTGGACCCAGGCCTCACCCTGGTAGCTCAAGTGGAGGCCATGGCCAGGAGTGCTTTCTATCAGCTTCAGCTGATTCAACAGCCGTGCCCATTCCTTGAAGAGAATGAACTCAAAACGGTGGTGCATCACCTGGTAACCTCCAGGCTTGACAACTGCAATGCGCTCTACATGGGGCTGCCTTTGTATGTAGTTCGGAAACTTAAGTTCGTTCAAATTGTGGCAGCCAGATTGGTCTCTGGGGTAACCCAGAGAGACCATATAAACTGTCTGGAAACAGTTACACTGGCTGCCGATACGTTTTCGAGCAAAATAAAAAGTGCCCTGAATGGCTTAGGTCCGAGTTATCTTAGAGAGTGCCTTCTTCTGCATGATCCTCACCGCACGTTAAAGTCATCTGAGGAGGTCCATCTCCAGTTACCACCGGTTCATCTGGTGGCGACTCACAGGTGGGCTTTCTCTGTAGCTGCTCCTGGGCTATGGAATGCATTCCCAGCAGAAATTCGTAATTTGAGTTCATTACTGTTTTTCAGGAGAGCCCTTAAAACCTATCTGTTTAGCCTGGCCTTCCAGGGTTTTTAAACTGCTGTAAATTGTTCTAAATGTTTGCCCTGGTTTTCCAGGGTTTTTAGCTGTTTGAATGTTTAATTGGTTTTATTCTGTTTTTATAGTTTTGATTTTAATTGTTAATTGGCTTTAATAATTTTTATTCTGTTATAAACCACCCTGAGCCATTTTGGAAGGTATATAAATTGAATGAATGAATGAATAAATACATCTCTGGAGATGCCAGGGAGGGAACCTGGAACCTTCTGCACACATGCAAGCAAGCATGCAAATGCTTTGCTCAGAGCAGTCCCATCCCCCAGGGGAAATATTGTAAAGTGCTGCTCACATTTCTTCCTGTTCCTTCCATCAGAGTCTTCAGACAGCTGAGCTCAGATCTGAGCTGCACAGGCTATGACTGCTCTGTCCTCCTCTCTCTCTGTGGCAGGCAGGATGGAAGGAAGGGAGGTAGGTTTGATTTTGTGGTTTTCTCAGCACTGCCTTCCTTCCTTGAGTCACAGTTTGTTTTGTTTGTAAGATAGTATTGTGGCAAGAAATGGACAGAAACAGCTCTCTCTCTCTCTCTCTCTCTCTCTCTCACACACACACACACACACACACACACACACACACACACACACACTGGTGATTGCTGTGATGAGCTCCATGTCTGGCCTTGAGACTAACTTGTGCTTCACTCACAGCTCTGGTCTGCTCTGCAATCTATACTGCAAGGTGTATTCAGTCAAAATGTTGCTGAAGTTGCTCTAGTGGAGCTCATTAACTATGCTTGCTGCTAAGGGTGCTGCTGTGGCAGCTGTTACAATGCTAGGAAGATAAGGAGTCATAATTGTGAGTGGAAGAGCAAATTGTGCCACTGATTTTATTGCAGATCAGGCACTGTGGCTGGCAGTTGATTCTGGGTCTGTGATTCTTTTTTGGCCATTTTTGGACTGTATTTGAAATGTGTGTTCTGTGTTGGGAGGGACAGATTCTCTTTTACTGTGTGCTTCTGCAGTATTTTTCAAGGCAGGGTTACAAAATGCATTGCAAATTGCAATGAAAAACTTGTGTATGCACTCTGTGCATGCAGCTTGTTCCAGCATAGGGAACAATGGGGAAACTCAAAACACCCCATTGTTCCCAATGGGTAGCTCCTAATGCTACTCCCCAGCAACTGGCATGAGACTAATAGCCATTTAGAGACTATTTAGAGGAATGAGACTAATAGCCAGTGATAGACCTGTCCCCTTTAAATCAAAGGAGGCATGCCACAGGTTGAGCTCCTGTAGTGCAAATGAAAACATGCTTGCACTAGCACAACATTCGTTTGGAACACAAACTCCAGACTTAACACAACTAGCTAGTGTAGCAGCCTTGCACTAGTGCAACATCCTTACACAAGCACAGTGTTAGTCAGGATGATAACTCCTGCTAAAAAGATGTATTTTAAAGTGATGATTCTATTATATTTCAAAGAGAGGAGAACAACTGCCCCTACCCAACCCCAGCACAGCATCCCTCCCATGGCTGTTGCTGGTGTCCACCTTATCCTTCTTTAGATTGTAAACCCTTTAGGGACAGTCTGGGAACCATCATTTGTATTGTGTTGTATTGTATTGTATTGTATTGTATTGCTACAATACGTGTTGTATTGTATTGTATTGTATTGTATTGTATTTATTCTAAATCTCTTTGAGAACTTTTGTTGAAAAGTGGTATATTCATAGTAATACTAGCCCATGTCAGTCAATGAAGCTATTCCCACGACCAGGAGAGATTGGGCTAACTAAGGGAGCCTAGCCCGATTTCTCCTGGTTGTCTGCTGCCACAGGAACCTCATGACTCCCGGCAGTAAACTACCCAAATTACCCCACCTCTTAAATGAGGCTAGCGGAGTGAGTGCTCCGCTAAACCCATTTATAGTTGATTGTGTGCTGCCGCAGCACGGCTCCACACCATCGCAACACACGAGGAGACTCCCACTCATGCAGGGCATCCTGGAACGTCCGGGGCCAACTGGCCCCTGATCCCCGATGGAGCTAGCAATCATGTGGGCAGCTGATCCGGCTGCCCAGTGATGGCTCTTTGCCCGTGTGTGGCAAGAGAAGCCTAAGCCCACTCTCCCTGCACTAACCCTATCAGCACTTCACATCAATCGTATGAAGCACCTCAATGATTTCTTCATGTTAGCCACAGTGACAGGCAATGTATCTTTATGAACACAAACATCTGTGGCAAAAATGGTTAATGTCTGTAGGAGAGAGGAAAAAGGGAGAGCACTCCATGGCAGCTTGAAAAGCCTCAGCCAGATAAGCTTTGGGGCTACCGAAGCAAGGAACTGTAGTATTTCTCTCTTACTCCTTGACCAAATACCACCCAGGAAACTGGGTTAGGTTTGGTGAAGGAGCGAGGGAGAGAAAATGGTATATTTGTTCTCATTGTCTAGGAAGGCCTATCTCCTGTTGTCCATGCTGATTGGCCAGAATTCTCCAATCCATCTTTCTTGGATGTAGCCTTTACCTTCTGCAGCTGCTTAGCTCTACCTGTCTTTTTTCTTTCCATTCTTTGATGTTTCCCATGGCTGCTTCTTCAACTGAATGTCATAGCTCCCCCACAATGTCTGTCACCAATACTGTGAAGTGTCCACTGTGTAGCATGGTGGCACGGACCCTTAGATAGCCATTTTAGAAAGGGGCCCAAGGTGCATTTCACAGATCAACTGAGTTTTGCTTTTTCTTCAAACTTAACTGAAAAAAATGTTAATGTGTTGTATTTGGAACCCTTGAAAGGCAATTTTATTTCAGAAACATCATAGGAAAAGTCTCTCTCAGCAATTGTTGCTAAAAACAAGATGGTTTGGGAACTCAAAAGTAAATGTGTATGTAGGGCAAGAGGCTTTGTGCATACAAAATTAAGACTAAAGTCAATGGGTGACATAAAACACACAGGGAGCTCGGGTAATTTAAAAGAAAGAACTTGACATTGCATCTAAAGAAGCTCTGTTCCTGTTAATTATTTTAGGATCCCCTCAAGGTCCAAGTGAGAATGTTGTTCATTCCTCTGAAACACTAAAGACAGATATAACTAGTGATGAGAAATGAACAATATAAGAAAATAATACATGAAAAAGCTCAGCATATAGATAGTGGCCAATATCCTAATGAACAAAGTTTGTGCATTAGGAGGCTCTGTGGGGATAGGAACATAGGAAGCTGCCCTATACTACTGAGTCAGACTATTGGTCTATCTAGCATAGTAATCTCTATAGAGACTGGCAGCTGCGTCTCCAAGGTTTCAGGCAGGAATCTCTCAGCCCTATCTTGGAGATGCCAGGGAGGGATCTTGGAACATTCTGCTCTTCCAAGAGTGGCTCTATGCCCTGAGGGGAATATCTTACAATGCTCACATGTGGCCTCCCATTCAAATACAACCAGGGTGGAGCCTGCTTAGCTAATGGGATAGGTCGTGCTTGCTACCACAAGACCAGCTCTCCTCTCCGACAGTAGGATTGTCAACTAGGGACTTTATAGAGGGCATGTGCCTATTTCGGGGACTGAATGACCTTTTTTTTTTTTTTTTTTTTGCATTAGGAGGAATAGAGACAATTTTGGGGACCCAACAACGTTTTTTGCATGTGTTGTGGTGTCCCAAGTTCTGGGCAGCAGCTGGAAAGTTCTGTTTGCTCATCACACTTTGCTCTCATGAGCAGCTTCTCTTCCTCTGTCTCCTTTCCCTGCCTACTGGCCATCCATCCAATGGGGTAGCCAGTGGAGGGGAGCATCTTATTATTAATTTTAACTTGAAAACCTCTTTGAAACTTTCTGTTGAAAAACTGTATATACGGTAAATGTTGGTAGCTGTAAAGAATGGCAAGCAAGTGGAAGACCATGCATGCCTCACTGCGCCAGCGTGCAAAGAGGCTGGCTCAGCAGCTAGCTGGCTGCCCCGCCTTGAGCCAAACGGTGATGTTGCTGGCCTGGCTGGGAGGAGCAGGCTGGGTGACCCGTCAGGTTAAATCTAACCAGGAGACGAATTTACAGTTAAGAAGCAGGGGCCTTGAGAACTCTGTACCTAGACAGAAGATTGAGCAGACATGCAGCTCATCTGGTCATCGCCTTCACAGTGGTGAGCTGTATTTATTCTCAAATTATCCAATTTTTATCAAAACTTGCATATATAATACCGATAAACATATGCAAATTTTATGCAAAGTGGTGGCCTTTTTTGTGTGAAAAGTGTCCTATTTTCTTGGTAATGGATATTGACTTTTTTCACCATCTGGACCTGGCAACCCTACATGACAGGGACCCATATGCAACTCCTCCAGTCCATTGCACATACTGTTGCACCAAAAGATGTAGCCTCCCCACTCCGCCTGCACTGAAGAAGTGCTCTGAAAGAAAGGAATCAAAGAAGAGGACTGGGGAAGTTGCCAATAGACCTTGCCATGTCTCCACAGACAGAGGCTATTAATATGTGCACTTAGGGTGTCAGCCAGTATTTGGAAACATCATTCAGTACATAAGGCTTCATCAGAAACCCGTAAGAAGACGGAAGATTTCAGCTAAGTAACATATTTAATTGCAAATTGTAAATTGTAAGACTTCTTTTCACCAAACATTTCCACCAAATTTGCCAATTTTTACAATTGGATTTTTAAACATATTGCTACCATGATGAGAGCTAGACTTTTTTTAAAAAAAAAAGAAAGCTGGGCTTGGCAAATTCATGTCAGAGCTGATGGCCCCAAGGCCCTTGCATGTTGGCTGTTCCTCCAATTAATTAGTGGGCTTGGGAGGGGGGCACCAAAATAAAACCAAGACTTTGCTGCTTTCAATAATTGGACATATAGCAGATACATTCTAAAATAACAGAATTCATAGCTGATAAATTCTGACCCCCACAAAAAAACATGCCTTGGGGCCTTAGAGATGAAGGGTGCTTCCTAATGTTGATTTTTGTATGATTGTATCTTCTTTGTCTCAGTTTAGAACTGGCTGTGAGATTGTGTTCCTCGCAATCCAGATGCTGGCTGAGCCAACTCCTGCACTGAAGCACCAGGGTAGTGATAACAAAGCCAAATCCCTTTGCTACTTGACGTGAACATATGAAGCTACCTTTGACTGAGTCAGACCATTAGTCCATCCATCACAGTATTGTCTACTCCAGGGCTTCCCAACCTGTGGTACTCCAGATTTATTATGGCTAGGAATGGCTCCAACATCGGGATCACCATAGGTTGGGAAGCCCTTCTCTAGTCTGACCAGGTTCACAGGCAGAGAGGGATCTTTCTTCGAACTACCAAGAACTAAGCATATGCAAAGATTTTGTTTATCTGAGCTATGGCTCCTCCCTGTGCCTCTTGCATAATTATCCAACCTTCCTCTCAGAGGCGCACTTACCCCTGGAATTCGGGGCCAAAATCCAGGGCCTCCACAGCCCCTGGGCCCCCCAAATCCTCTTTAGTCTCTTCTGGGTGGTATGGTCACCCAGCGGAGCATGATGATGCTTAATTTGGAGGGGAGGGGGGCCTCCAAAGGTCTTTAGGTCCCGGCTCCAAAATTACCTAGGTGCACCTCTGCTTCCTCTTCCCACAAACCCTTCCTGCATTTGGAGAAGCTGCTAACCAGACAGGTTCATTCTTGAACCATCTTGAGATTATTTTAATGAAAGGCAACATATAAATCTAATAGATAATAAAATAAATAAATAGTCACAGGCAACAAGGGAGCCACAAGGAACCAATTAGGCTCTAAAATCTTAAAGTGTGTTTTATTCCTTCCAATGTCTCTCAGTAACCACAGATACACACTTGTGCTCATTTTGTGCTTTTTATCAGTGTCGTATACCTAGTGATGCAGCCTATATCAATGTCATATAGAGAAGCAGCTCCACAGATTGAGACGACAATGATTACAGCATAATTATTTCTGTGCGTGTGGTGGCAGGGGGTTCGCAGGCATGCTGCAGTATCTGCATGATGACAGCCTTACCAGAATTACAGAATTACAACTCCTGAACTTTGATTAACAGATTATAAATACGGATGCTCCAAGTGCAAGAGATGGGTTCCATCAGCCATGCTCGATAATGGCTTCTCATAGTCACGCATCTGCTGCCTTGGTCAGATGCTAGACTAATTTACATATTAATTACAGACTGATTCTCTGCTCAACACACCCTTCTGCAAGTATTAGGGTATTATTCAATCCACAGTTGGTAGATATGCAAGGAATGGAAAGCAGCATTAACAAAGTCTCCATCCAGCTACAAGACTGAATGAACTGACATTTTAAGAAGATTGGGAATGTTCTCGACAAAAGCATTTGCCAACACCCCCTATTTTCTTGTTAGTGCCCATGTGTCTCCTTCTTTGCAAAGTGACAAAGGTTAATCCAAGCATAAACAATCATATTATCGTGATGAAAAATGGGCTTCCCTGTAGCTACCATTCTACTTTCCCCCTTTGCTAAAGTCATTTAAAAAAGCAAAACTGAGAAGTTCCTGAATTATTCAAAGTGTCACCTGCTACAACAGGCATCTCTATAGGATAGATTCAAATAGTGAAATTTCAATACACCATATAGAGTAAAGGCATGAATATGACAGAGTCTGCGGATGGCTCAAACAAACACATAGGTTATATCATTACCTATTTTAAAAATACCATCTCATCTTGGCTTTCCTGGATTGTCACACTCAAAATCTATAAGAAATCTGTCATGATCTGTGTAGTGCATTCTATTTAAAGTTCACAATGTCCTCTAAAGGACATTGTAAATCCCTGTCTGGGGCTGGAAAGAATAACTGCCCAAGTTTATCACCTGTGAATATTTGTGTTAAAAGAGAAAAATCAAGGCTACTATCATTTTGTTCAAAGCCCACTGAAAACTATCAGCAGTACCATAAGGTAGCAGAAAGCTGCTGATGCATTTAGGAAGCTGTCACCAGGTTAGACAGAAGTAGAAGGCTTATGCCTTTAGAGTCTATTTATGAAAGGAAGCCTCAGTTGTCTGAATACTTATCTCTGGAAGGTTGGCAAGAGCATGGGAAATTACAGAGCATGGAGCTATTCTCCCTGCAGCGTTTATCAGTAAAATGCACATTGCATTCTATAGGGGAAATCACTGGCATGAACTCATCAGTGCTGAAATGTGATACTGTGATTACAGACAGGCAGTTCAAGCTGCTATACTTAAGGAAGCAACTAGCATTTATTCTATATATAATTTGAAAACGGTATGAAATTTGGCTGTGGATGTTCAGGAAGTGAGACAAAAATGAAGCACACAATATCATGAAGTAATATTTAATCATGACAAAAACACAAAACAGCAATACTGTTTTATTTTTGTTTTTTAATATTGGAAACATTTATCCACATTTCAGATCTAGGCCCCACAAGGCAGCCATAATGACGAATGCTTTTTAAAAAAAGCTAAATATTAATAAGCCTGAACAATAATAACAACCACCATAAATAATAAAAGCCCAGAATATTGCCACCGATAAGTAGCTGCTTACCTGCAGAGATTCTCAGAAACTCTCTGAAGTAAAAATGCTTTAATTTGGCATTGAAAAGCCAATGAAGAGCTGGCAGGGCAAAGTTTCCTTGGGTTGGAATTCCAAAGTCTTGGTGCTCCTGCTGATAAGCATCTGTTCTAGGTAGTCCCCCACCCAACCACTACATTTTAAATTATGAGGGACCCCAACATTGTTCCCTTTAATAGGGATTCCCAGATGTTGACTACAACTCTCAGAATTCCCAAGCAAAAGCCATTGCAGCTGAGGATTCTGGGAGTTGTAGTCAACAACATCTGGGAATCCCTGTTAGAGGGACACTGGACCCCAAAGCAGGACTTCTGTGAAAGATCTTGAACTACTGGTGGCTTTGGGGGTTATGATTCCAACTAGTTCTCATACTTGGGACTAAGTCTTTGAATTTAATGGAACTTACTTTTGAGAAGACATGGTAAGCTGTATGTCCTTTAAATGTTGAATTAATTAATAGGACAATTTTAGTCATGACTAACTTGTCACATTAAATGTCAGTGGGACTACTCATGAGTAACTATGGAATCTGCTGCTACTGGTTGTGGTGATGGCTGCCACCGATCTAGGTGGTTTTAAAAAGGGATCAGAGAAATTCATGGAGGATAGAGCTAGCAATGGTAATTAGCCTTGGTCGTTATACACTTCCATCAGGGTCAGAGGTGACATGCCTTTGAATATAAGCTGCCAGGGAGCACGAAGGGAGGGAGCAGTTTGCCTCTTTCCTCCACTTGTGGGCTTCCCAGATGCCCCTGGTTGACAAGGGCCTTTGGCCTGATCCCACTGGGGCTTTTCTTATGTTCTTAACTTAGCCCAGATATCAGCCTTTATATCATTTGACTTTTTAAAAAGCACCTATAATGCACAGAATGGCTTTGGGGGAAAAATATGGATGTAGTTTAGAACTGTGGATGTCTTAAAGGTTGCTTTTATTGTCTTAACAATGATTAAAATAATAATTATGTTATTGTCTTAATAATAATTATAATTTGCAAAAACTAATTAAACTATGTTAATAATTAGCTGACTATCTTAGTGTACTAATGGATATTTTCTTTTTATACTAGTTATTTTATGTTTGTCAAGATTATATTTTTTAGAGGTCTATACACTGACACACATGTGCTATTACTCCATGGGAGCACAGAAAAGAAATGCAAGACATTGTCTGGTACTGGGATGCAGAATTCAGCTTTCTGAGAAAATCTCTCTAGCTCACTCTCTCACTCTCTCTGTTCATCTCTAGCACTTATGTCACTGAAGATGTCTTTGAAAGTGTGTGAGGCCAATGACTGCTGAAATCTCAGAGGCCAGAAAAGAGGCTGAATAAGACTTTTGAGCAGGTAGGTGTTCTTTACTGCCCTGCATACCATCTTGCCTCTCTACCCATGGCCAAGAAAACCAGAATGAATGAATGAATGAATAAATAAAATGTTACAGAATAAACTATACAAGAGGTGCATATTACTACCTAAAAAACCAATGGTTTTGTTTTATAGGAGTTCCAACTGAAGAGTTTTTCTCTGTCATTCTCAGGGTTCCACCGATGATGTTGAGGATGGAATGGGTTAGTTTGTCTTTAGAGTTATCTGATCATCAAGCTTATTTTATCATTAAATCAGGAGAGGATTTTTTGTTTTTTGGGGTTTTTTTTGCTTGCTTGATATAACCGCCTTTAGAGGTCCATTTTGGAGTGGAAAGATGGGATAGAAATTCTAATATAAACAAACAAACAATTTGTGGGTTTCTTGATCTGAATTCTTCAATAAGAAGATACCTCTCCTATTCTCCTCCATATTAAGCATATGCAAAGGAATATTGGCCTTTAGTGCTCATCGCATCACTGCCATGCCGGCAAAGCATGATTTGTTGACACAACCGTTGCATCTTTGTTGGTACACCTCTCCATCGTAACCATTTATGTGCATGTTAGGATATCTTCCATGAAGAAACCACCACATTCATATGGACATCATAATATCATATGAGCTGAGGGACTTTGCCACAAGAGGTTAGTTTAAGGAAACGCCTATGTTCTGAATAAAGTTTGGGGTGGTTATGTGAAATACTTGATCTTTAATATTACTGTCCTTTCCTCCCCAGGCTATATAATTATGTGGAAGGTTGAACATCCCTTCATATTATAAAGTTCCTATTTTTTCAGGTGTCTCACTGCCCCATAGCCATGCACATCCCAGCTGTGCTCTTTGGGAAGCATTTGCCTCGCTCTTGCTTTTACAGTCATTTGGATTGAATAAAGACCATCTCTTCTGTACAAACCAATGACTCTGGGTGCTGTTGGTTGCCAGTTTATCCCGACAAGCAGATGAATGATGGTTTTGTAATAAAGACATTATAGTCTTTAACTCTTGATATGTAACAGCCTGGCCTGAGATGTCTTGCAGCTGCTAACTTCAAAAAAGATAACCAAAGATAATGGATAACATCATTTATGTCAGTTAAAGGATTTCTTACTTTAAAAAAACAACATAATTTCTAAATGGAAAGCAATGCATTTTGCTCCCAGGCAGGAATACTGCAAAACACTCCTCTCCTTTTCTTCTCTCTCTCTTTTTTAAAAAACAGATTTTCAGTTTTCCCTTTGTGCTATTCCTTTAGAGTCATATACCATATGGCAGACACTCACTCATTCACACTGTTCAGTAGATTAATGAAGGCTCACAAAAATCACATATTCCTTTCCCCAGAGAATGTATCTGCCTTTACTTCACATTTTTGATTTTATACATCTCTTTTGCTGAAGAACGGCTTCCAAATCACATGTTAAATTCAGTATTTAGCTTCCATTTAGCCACACAGAAAATACATGGAAAGCCAGTTAGCTCCCCTAGCTAAACTTTGGTGCAAGCCAAGTTATTTGTCTGTCTTGCAAAATTTAACATAAGACCTCAATAACATAAGAACTTAAGTACTCCTTTACTTAAAAGTCCAATCACACTGTGGTTATATACAACAGAGCTGGTGGAGAAATGAGGCATATTGGTACACATCTGAAATTAATTCCATTTTTCTAGCTTTACAGTAGTGTAATAGAAACTGTAAGCCAGGTGTGGACAACATATTCAAACTAAACAGTCACTCAAAACACATTGCAAGCTGGAGGCCTCAGCTAATTTGCATGTTTGGCTTATAGTAGTGTGATATGATTTCCATATCCTTTCCAAGCTATGGGTAAATTCCAAATGCATAGCCGGTAAATATGTTGCACTTATTCTGTGATATTCTTCATGTGCAATTATGAACTTCAAAAAGATTTAAGGAGAGCAGCAATGATTTGGAAGAATCTTTTTCTTGCCTAAACATTTCCAAGCTTTTTGTTTTCAAGCGCATTCACAAAAGCAAAATGGGCTAGAATATATTTGGTCACCACTGTCTGCAATTCAGTCTTGTGGGTAGCCTCATGGATCCCCAGAAGACTACAGTGGTAAAGGTAATTTGTCTAATCTGAAGATATGGATGAAATACCTAGACTGTTGCTAGAATGACTCTGGGCAGCTTCACACAACATGGCAACAAGTATGTAGAATAAAATCATGGGTTCCTGGTAACCTGGTACTTCTGGAATTGCTGCTTCCACTTCTGTTTCATGCAGATCTGCCCATGTTAGGGCCTTCTGCTGCCTGACGTGCTTCCAACATTAGTATTCAACATTTCAAGGAGGGTGAAGAATGCCAGGCAGCCGAGGGTACTTGACATTTTCCACCTAACATTTTTGGGGATATATGACATGAAAACAGCAGTAGTACCAGTTCCTATGCCTGCCAGAAATCTACAGTTTTCTGCGACTTACTTGCTGCCATGTTTTGTGAAGCTGCCCTATATTTCTTATTGAGTTGTCCAAATAAGTTAAATCAAACAATCTGGAGTCCAGAATTACATCAATCCCTACTTTAAAAAAACAAACAAACACAAATATAAAGTTTGCTGCCTAGTGTTGTATGTTTTTTAAAAATTGTAGAAAGTGTCAGTTTCTTATAGTAAAAGAGGAGGAAACAGAAAATGGGGCAACATTAGTTTGAATCACATTTAATATCTTTATGTTGGTGATCCAATGACCTTTTCTTCCTTCAAAATTTAACCATTTTCTAATGTCTCTTAGCAGTAATTTTCTTGTTGGGAAAGCCCTGTCTAACTGATAGCATCTAAACAAGGTTATACCTTAATTGGAACAATTCTCCCATAAATATTTATGTTGCTGTGATTAAGCCATTTACCAAATGCAACTACCTATTATGCGCTAAAATAGGGAGCATTGTTTTGGGTAGCCTGGGGCATGACATGGTTTATACTAGGGAATTTTAGCTATAATTCATTTAATCAAGTGTCTGACCCCAAGCCTCCACAGGAGCCAGTGGCTGTTGGGGGGAAGGGGGAGGAGAGGGGAATAATCTACCATTTTGTTGAATGCAGTATACGTTAGAAAATTTCCACCTCAAAAAGGAAGTTCTGTATGAAGACTGTTAAGGGTGTGTGTGTGTGTGTGTGTGTTCACAGGTTTCACGATTGTTCTGTGAATAAATAGGAAAATATATTTGGTGGGCTGTCAGATCCACTTATTATAAAGTTCCTATCTCAAATTCGTGACTCAGGATATTTTACTTACATATTCGACTTACTTATGTAGCACAATCCATATTATATCTATTTAATTATGACATTATTTAAAAGATTACCTCTCCATATTGCCCTAACTATGAGGCTGCAAACAGCATAATTGTTAAAGCGTAACAGAAACAAACTAATACATAACTCAAATATCAATAGAAGTGGCAATAGCAGATGATATCAAAGTAAATAATCCAACTAGTGAATTTCAAAAGTATCTTTCAGCTACCGAGTGTTCAGCCAATCAGGTGGATCTTCACAATTTAATGAACACTAAGAAGTGCCATATCGCCTGAAGCAAACTGGCAGAGATTCCATTGTTAGGATCCTCATTGACTATGTACATGCTTCTCCATACCAGTTGGGCTGCAGCTTTAGAAGTGCCTTGCTAAAGGCAGCTCTGTCTATAGTTGGGCATGTTCTAGTAATTGATTCTGGTGGTTACAAAAGAATGGAAGACTATGAGTAAGAACTTGCCATCTAGCAGAGGGTGCAATTGACATCAGATGTATTTGACAAAGAGCTCTCCTGGCAACACCAGTCTCCTGTTTCTGTGGGAGCAGTTTTAGGTGGAGGACAACCTTAAAATTGTGCACAGGGCAAGAGACACACAGCAATTCCACTCCCAGTGCATAAGCTGTCCTAAATAGCAATTATCACTTTCATCTTGTTTGGATTCAGTTTCAAGCCCCGTCCACATGTTATACTCAACACACAAACTGTGTACAGTTCATGGATGTACAGATCTATGGACATATTAATTTATTCATGCCATGGGCTGGTACAGATAATACAGTCTACACTAGCCAACCCGCACAGAGCATCTGTGCTCTATTTGGGGCCGGCTATATCCCCCTCTCTCCCTTCTGCCCCACACTCTTGCCCCTCTTCCCCTCCCTCCCTCACCACTCTCTCACCCCCTCCCCTCCCTTACCACTCTCTCTTGCCCCCTTACCTCCATCTCCACTCTCTCTTGCCCCCTCCCCTCCCTCCCCTCTCTCTCTCACTCTCCTGCCCCAGTCTCTCCTGCCCTCCCCCCGCTCCTCTCTCCTGCTCTCCTGCTCTCCCCCTGCCCCACTCTCTCTTGCCCTCTCTACCCTCCCCCTCTCCTGATCTCCCCCTCTCCCCTCCCCCACTCTCTCTTGCCCTCCTATGCCCCCTCCTTCTTGCCCCCCTCCCCCACCCCACTCTATCTTGCCCTCCTCTCTCCCTGATCTCTTGCCCTCCCCCTCCCCTCCCCCCACTCTCTTGTCCTCCGTCCTCCCCCTGCATTTTATTTTACAGTACTTACTGGGCGGCGGCGGCTGCCGCTCCTCCTCCCGGGTGGAGGACACGGAAGTCCCACCACCCAGTTCCCTCCCACCCCAGCCTCCCACGGGCATCTGGCCTCGGCGGCCGATTCCACCACCTAGCCATGAGCCGCATCTGCGGCCAGGCCCAGCACCTCCGCTACCTGGCCCGCTGCTGGGCCAAGTGCCGCCTTTGTGGCCGAGCCTGCCAGGCCCGTTGCCACTGCTTGCTAGCCTCTGCGGCCGGCCTCTTTTAGGCCGGCGACCTCTCTCCCACCCCCACCTTCTTGCCCAGACTGCCAGGCTGAGTCCCGCTGCTGCAGCCGGTCCCGCCGCCGCCTCGCCCGGGCCCGCTGCCTCACCTCCGCAGCCAGGCCTGCGGCCACTGTCGCCGCCTACAGCCTGGCCCGCCGCTGGCCAAATTTTCCTGGGCGTGCTGCGCCAGCCAATCAGCTGGGCTGCTGGGACGCATTTTCCCTGGGCACACCTAGGATAAATATGTAGAGAGATGATTAGAAAGTGGGTTTAAACAAGTATCTGGGTCATGTGTAGAGTTGCCATTCAGTTGAACAAACCCTCCCTCCATGTGGTAAAGGGATGCACCAGGAGATTGCCAATATGTCCTTGGATGACATCATGATGGCCAACTTCTCAGCATGTCTTCTTTCTAATTGCATGAGCATGCATCAGTCATTTATGTTTAAAGCATGTGCAGTAGTACACTTTCTATCAGCACCCTGCATTTGAAGGGGGTCTGTACCCAGTTTGCTTTTTAAGACCATAAGAACAGCTCTGCTGGATCAGACCCAAGGACCATCTAGTACAGCATCCTGTTTCACACAGTGGCCCACCAGATGCTGCTGGAAGCCTACAGGCAGGAGCTGAGGGCATGCCCTCTCTCCTGCCATTACTCCCCTGCAACTGGTACTCAGAGACATCCTGCCTCTGAGGCTGGAGGTGGGCTATAGCCCTCCAACTAGTATCCATTGATAGACCTCTCCTCCATGAAGTTATCCAAACCCCTCTTAAAGCCATCCAGGTTGTTGGCTGTCACCACATCTTGTGAAAGAGAATTCCACAAGTTGATTATGCATTGTGTGAAAAAGTACCTCCGTATGCTGGTCCTAAATTTTCTGGCAATAAATTTTATGGGATGACCCCTGGTTCTATGGTTATGTGAGAGGGAGAAGAATTTCTCTCTATCCACTTTCTCCACACCATGCATGATTTTATAAACCTCTATCATGTCTCCCCTCAGTCATCTTTTCTCTAAACTAAATATCCCCAGGTGTTGTAGTCTTGCCTCATAAGAAAGGTACTCTAAGCCCCTGATAATCTTGGTTGCCCTCTTCTGCACCTTTTCCTGTTCTACAATGTCATTTTTAAGATGTGGTGACCAGAATTGTACTCAGTACTCCAAGTGTGGTCACACCATAGTTTTGTATTAGGACATTATAATATTAGCCGTTTTATTTTCAGTCCCCTTCCTAATGATCCCTAGCATGGAATGGGCCTTTTTCACAGCTGCCGCACATTGAGTCGACACTTTCAACGAGCTGTCCACCACGACCCCAAGATCCCTCTCCTGGTCAGTCACCGACAGCTCAGATCCCATCAGTGTATACTTGAAGTTGGGGTTTTTAATCCCAATGTGCATCACTTTACACTTGCAAACATTGAACCACATTTGCCAGTTTGTTGACCATTCACCCAGTTTGGAGAGATCCTTTTGGAGCTCCTCACAATCTGTTTTGCATTTCACTACCCAAAAGAGTTTGGTATCATCTGTAAATTTGTCTACCTCGATGCATTCCCCTACTCTAGATCATTTATGAATAAATTCAAAAGTACCCATCTCAGTACAGATCCCTGGGGGACCCCACTTCTTACTTCCCTCCATTTATACTTACCCTCTGTTTCCTGTCTTTCAACCAGTTAGCAATCCACACATGTACTTGTCCCCTTATCCCATGACTGCTAAGTTTTCTCAGGAGTCTTTGATAAGGAACTTTAAATGAATGTACTTACAGTCACTCACACAACAAATTATATATGTATACAAACATCTGTACACATGAACACTGTAATGTCTGAATAGGACTTCTGTCTCATCCACAACTTTCAAACACTTATTCAGGACAGACAGCTAAATCAGGAGAATATAAGCATATTAGTCTATGGTTCTATAACAATGAAAAGATTAAGGAATACCTCCCCGAGATCCAACATTTCTCTTCTGTGAAGTGGAAGAGAATGAATACCATGAAATTGAATTAATAATAATAATAATAATAATAATAATAATAATAATAATAATATATCCACTAGTTATGGTATTATGCATTCCTATCCTATATTTAAAAAGTGATACTTGGAAATAAGTTTGAACAGCAATCTGTCCTAGATATTTCGCTGAAAATAGTAAAATGGGAACACCCTTATTGCCACCCAGCCTCACTACAATGTATAAGGGTTGAACAAATATAGTAGTTACTAAAATAGGCCCAGAAGAAGAAGACAAGTGAAAAGGTAGAAAAAACTGACGACACCTGAAAACGAGGGCCAGCTTCATTAGTTTGCAAGGGAAGAAAAAGTAGTAATCATAGAACAAAAGAACTACTTTGTCATTTTTCAAGTTATGCATTTTGTTCTTCCCTAATGACAGACATGATAGAAGTAATTTAAAGAAATGTTAGCAAATAATCTTGTTGATAAATAAACATAACCGTCAAGTAAGCAAAACTTGTTAAAGCAGACACTGAAATTGAAGGCAGAGATTTTTAAAGTTCACCAATGCCTGGTATCAAAGCAGCTTTTGTTGAATTTCTTGGCAGATCCATATGTCTGAAAAACCTAATCTTAAGTTGGACTTTATCATCAATAACAAGGGAAGAGCCATGCTCATTCATTCAGACCTCCCATCATGAGGAAGGTTTTGGGCTCCACCTTGAACAACCAGGAATCATCTCTGGTGGGCCAGGCATCATTCCAACGTATTTCATGCTCTCTAACAGTTCACACAGAGGTTTTCTGTAGAGTTGTTTATCCTGAGCATTTAAACCAGAAATAGCAAGCTATTGGACTGCATATCTCTCCTAATACAGAAGCATAGCAAACATGAACCATCTTATGTGGAAGTAAAGAAGCATATACCCAAAATCCATTACGTGTTGAAGCACATGTAGTAACACCAGCCATATCTTTAAATACATTTTGAGGAATGGTATATAACAATGGATACAAATGTATTTTTATTACTGTTGCATTTTAATATCGTTCTCCTCCTTACCAAAATTCAGAGTGATCTTGAGAAATAAATCAGGAAAGAAGTCAAAGGGAGGGTGGTGGTGGTACTGATTGCAGTAGTATGGATTTCAACATTTATGTAAGTGGAAATTGCCCAGAATGTCCAACACAGGGACATGTAATGGCTCATTTAAAATGAGGAGCTTAGTTCAAAGGAAATTGGGGAAGTGAGGCAATAGGGTCAAATCTTTTCAACATACTTGGAGGTTGTATAAGCCACAGTAACAGAAAGTATGTATTACCACTTATTAAGAAAGTAAATAAGTCCAAGAGCATACCACTGTAGTTTATATGACGAATATTTATATACCACTTTTCATCAAACGTTCCCAAAGCGGTTTACATAGATATAAACAAACAAACAAATGACTTTCTGTACCCAAAGTGCTCACAACTTTAAAAATAAACATAAGATAGACACCAGCAACAGCCACTGGGGATGGATGGTAACTATTATTCTCCCCCTGCTAAATTTAGGAGAATCACCACTTTTAAAAGGTGCCTCTTTGCTCAGTTACTGTTGCATGAACTGCTGGGAAATCGGGAGGCCTATCTTCCACAGTTCAAGTGAAATTGAATTTTATAGATCAAGCTATAAAAGCCAGAAGGCTTCTTTTAAAAAGTAGAAGCCTTACCCAAATATGGAGGACAAAAGGATCCACAAAAGCTGCAAAAAGAAATATAAGTTGACAATTGGGACAGAATTTTTTTTTTTAGGTATATATTTTATATATCCATTTGAAAAGAACTATACTGACTGTCAATAAGTCTCCCAGAAAAATACAAAGAACTAGTTATTACCTATCAAGCCCTGAATGGTTTGAGTCCGAGGTATTTAAGAGAATGCCTTTTTCTTCATCAAAAGGAAAGGAAAGGTTGTGCTGAGTCGGTGTCGACTCCTGGCGCCCACAGAGCCATGTGGTTTTCTTGGTAGAATACAGGAGAGGTTTACCATTGCCATCACCCGTGCAGTATGAGATGATGCTTTTCAACATCTTCCTATGTCACTGCCAGGGGCGTAACTACTATTAGGCAAGGCAAGTAACTACTATTAGGCATGTGACTGCCTGGGGGTCCCCACGCCTCGAGGGGCCCCCCACAGGCAAATCATATGTGAAGTGTGTGTGTGTGTGTGTGTGTGTGTGTATCAGCGATGGGCCCATTTTAAAATTTTGTCTCTGGGCCCACTCCAGCCTTGTTACACCCCTGGTCACTGCTGCCCGATATAAGAGTTTCTTATATTCTGGGAAACACATCAGCAGGGATTCAAACCTCAGCCTCCTGCTCTCTAGGCAGGTTACTTCTCCGCTGCCTATTAAGATCATCTAGGGAGGTTGGTCCGGTTGTGGTTTGTCACTGGCTCACTTGTTGTGGCTACTCAGAACCCAGCCTTTTCTAGAGTTGCCCCAGGACTCTGGAATGCAGTTCCTAATGAAATTAGAGACTCCTCTTCTCTAAATGTTTTTAAGAAGGACCTGAACACATACCTGTTTAGCCAGGCTTTTAATTTATAGTTTTAAAGCTTCAGGTTTTAGTGTTTTTATTTGTATTTTAAATTATTTTAATCTTGTTAATGTTTTAATGGTTGTTTTTAGATTATGAACCACCCAGGAACTTTTGTATGGGGCGGTACTAAAATGTGCTAAATAAATAAATAAATTGCTAAAAACATGCATGCAAACAGCAATTTCTCTTAAATATTGACAGCCAGAGATGCGGTTGGATCATTAAGAAGGCGGGAAAGGATACTCACACAGGACAGGGAGAGTGTAGAGAAGTTCAGTGATTATTTGTATCAGTCCTCACTCAGGAAGATGTTAGAGAGAAACCCACACCTAAACCATTTTTTCCAAGAAAGATATCTGAACAACTAGGGTTCCCATGTTATGCATACCTAATTGGAGTAAACACAGAAGTGGCAATTTTTGACCAGGAAGCAGCTGCACAATCCTCAGGGAAATTGTTTTGGGATCACAGAGCACTTCCTAGGGAAGCGGAGGGCATCAAACATTAGGGGTGTGTACAGAAATTATTCCAGTGGATTGGTTCGAATTTAACCAGACTGCTGGTCTGCAAACCAACCCCTGGTTTGGTTCAATGTTCAAACTGGGTCAAACCAGTTCATAACCGGTTCAGTGTGGTAAGAGGGTGAGAATTCCCCTTACAAGCAAAGGGGACTCTCTGCGTTTAAAATTCTTATCATGGAGGCTGGGGGGGGGGGGCAGCAAGAGGGAACATTACCACTGGTAGTGGTAGTGGCAGCTGCAGCTCCTCTGAACTCTGGACCAGGTCTGGAGCTCCCAGCAGTACGTTCTGTGTCCAGCCTCTGTGCATACACAGAACCCGGAACAGGGCCGCACTTCTTGGAGCACCAGGCCCAGTCTGGAGTTTAGAGGAGATGATGATGATGATGATGATGATGATGATGATGATGATGATGATACCACTGGCAGTGGTAAGGTGCCCTCTTGTTGTTGTCCCCCCACACCAGCTGCCATTAGAAATATTTTAAATACAGGGTTCCCCTTTGCTTATAAAGGGGAATTATCACCAGATTCCCCTTTACAAGCACACCCCTCAAACCACAGAACCAGTTCTGAACCAGTTCCATTCAAACCGGGGTCAGTTCAGTTTGAACTTGGACCAGCACCCCTTTTTGAGGGGGCCGGGCTGCTTCAAGTTTGAACCGGCCGAACCGGCCCTGTTCAAATTGTACTAGGTTTGAATAGAACCGGTTCTACACATCCCTATCAAAAATGGGCATTTCCCTACTGCATCAATGCAGTTGGTTGGGAAGTTCTGCTTTTTGGCTGCACTGGTGCATCCTTGCTCTGTATAGCAGTCACACTCCACTAAAAAGGCCAAATTATTTTCCCCATAGAGGAATGAATGGCTTCTCAAAAATTAATTTGCAAAAATAATATGTCACAATTGGGAAAATGAATCCTTTTTTTTTTTTTTAACAATGAAAAATGTTCAGGCAAAGTTAGGTGTTCCCACTAGTGTTGTACAAAGCAGCTGTTGACTGCAAAACCATAATAAGGCTTGACATACTGCAGGTGTTACGAAAGGAAATGAAAGCAGCAAGGTCGATACTAATCATAATTATCACCAGGATTAATAACTGAGTAGAATAAATGAGTTCACAAAGTATTCAATACCAGATAAATGAACCACATAGAAGTCAACCAACATTAACTTGAAGCAGTATCTTCACCTTTTCATTCAATCCAAATGGTGATAGTAAGCCAGGCTTTCCTGTTTGTTTTAAAATCTCTTTTATGTCATTATTGCATCACAGTCTGGCCTTAATGGTGCTGGGATTGTGGCATCAGTGACTATTTTCTTAATGCTCATACAAGATCTCCAGTAAAAACAAAGAGGACACATTTTGCAGAATTAGGTGGTAGATTTCTGTACTGTACTGTTTTGGTCTGGGGTGGCAAGCTCATCTTTTAAATACTTTAAAGCTCCCTGCGTGTAGAGGAGCAGCATATGAGGAAGAAGGCTATGCTAAATGTTTCTCTGATGTGCTAATTTGTAACATGCAAGCAGTTTTCTAGAGCCTGGGAGAAGTATTCCATAGTAGGGTACTCCCACTTACAATCTGAAGATGTACATAATACTACCATGCATAAACAGACAAACTTTCCTTTAAAATACATACAGTCTGGACCCTGATGGTTTCTAAGTCACTGATGCTTTCTATTTGAAAGGGAAATAGGGGTCTTTATATGTGCCTATCTCAATTGACAAAGTACACATTTATTTTGTATTCAGATATCTTAAGTACCAAATATCCGATGAAAATGTCCCCATGGATTATTCCCAACTTTTAGAATTGAACACAAACTAGCCAGTTGCTACATATAAAGCATCTATTTCTTATGTTAAAAATGCATGGGAATTGACACTATCCAGGATTTCTGTGTTGTATCTTTGAGGCTGGTATTACGAGTCTGTTGCTTCAAGCTGCAGGATGTGGCTTTAGGCATAACTGCCATTGAGTCAAATCATTAAAAGCAAACAAAAAGTGACGAAGAGACCAGTATTGCTGTGGGTGCAGCAAAGGAAAGTGCAGAGGACCCAACTTTGTTATGAATGCCACATGGGTCATGGTCCGTGACTCTGGCTGTGATCAAAGGCAAAACAGGAATAAAAATGAAACATTTGCAAGCTTTGCAGTGCCAAAGAATGTGAGTGAAGTCATAGAAAAATCATTGAATGCATCTGAAAGGCCAACAGCAACGATTGCTTCTACTTTAGAAGTTGATGTGGTTGGATGAGCTTTAATTTTTCTGTTAGGTTCCAGTAAAATAATTTGTCCCTTCCAATTATAGCTACAAAGAACCCAAGCTGCATTTGTAAATATTGCTTCATTGTTTCACATGTTGTATCCATCATTTAAGGAAGTTTCCTATGGAGAGAGTTTGTGATGTATATTTTTCAAAAGCGCTTCAAGACCAGGGGCCATGTTTGCATTGTGCAGTTGAACAATTTCCAGTACTTTTGAAAACTTGACCGATGCACTAAAGCTAATTTCAGAAAAATAAATCTGCCTTTTTAGGACCCATTGCCACTCTGATTCCAGTTTTCCTAGTGTGGGGAAGCATGTGAAATTGGTGGCTTCTATACAACCCTAAGTATGCTTTTGACTTCCTAGACCCCTGGCAATTTTAAACTTTCTACCCACATTTGAAACTGACACCTAGACAACCCCAGACAATTATTATTTTTAGTAGAGTGAAGGTGCAGTTGTTTCTTGCTAGAATTCAGATGGCTTTCAATAAGAAAATTACTCTACATGTTCCTGACTTGCCCCAAACATTACCCATGACTCTGAGAACTTTTGTTTAAGTAGGAGCAGAAGAGGGATTCAGTCTTGTTCACCTCCTATTCTGCCCTGCCCCTCCAGGATCAGAGTACATGCTGAGCAGAGTATTCCATTACTGCACTGGAATGCTGCTGAGTACAGATCAGTGTGATGAGACTAGAAGGCAGTCCACACAATTGTAATTAATTTATCTCTTTCTTATTATGAGCCAGCATGGTGTAGTGGCTAGAGTGCTGGACTAGGACTGGGGAGACCCAAGTTCAAATCCCCATTCAGCCATGAAACTAGCTGAGTGACTCTGGGCCAGTCACTTCTCTCTCGGCCTGACCTACTTCACAGGGTTGTTGTGAAAGAGAAACTCAAGTATGTAGTACACCGCTCTGGGCTCCTTGGAGGAAGAGTGGGATATAAATGTAAAAATAATAATAAAATAATAATTTATTTTTCTATATAAACTGCTTTGAGAACCTTGGATGAAAAGTGACAAATAAGTAATTGTAGCAGTAGTAGTAATTACAAGTGCCCCTACCCAAGTTTGGAAGTTGTACATGTTCTCATTTTGTGATCATGTGCTTTTAAAAAACAAGGTTGGGGGAGTGATCATCTGGGAGAGAGAAACCTAGTCAGATGGCACTTTCCTACCCAGCGACTGTACCCAGCATTTTACCAAGGTAAGAGGAATCACTGTTCGACCCAGCTCCTCTCTCCCAGATGATCACATCCTCCCCTCCGACCATTATGTTTGCCATGCACATGATCACAGTCAAGAGTGTGCACAACTCTAGAACTAGGTAGGACACTTGTCCTCTCCTAATTATAACAGTGTGAACTGCCTTAGTATGTTTTCTTGTGGGATTATGACTGAATCCGCCCCCCCACCCCCGCAATGTACTGATACCACAGTGCTGTGGAGCCTCAATTGGTCTTTGATAGTCTCTGTCACTGAGATTTGTGGTGAACACAATAAACTGTATATTGTTAATGGAACTGAACTTTACTTCCTCTTTTGGAAAAAAAAAAGTGCTGGAGGTGGGAATGCGTTGAGGTGTATATGTACATATACAAATCAAATAGCTCACTTGTGAAAAGGAAAAGGAATTAAAAGGAGTTGGTGGGAGATGATATACAGTATATGTATATAGGATGTGCATGAATCTGTTTGGCGTTATATTTTTAGAATGCTGATCAGATTCCGAATCTGCGTGGTTGAACCAGTTCAAACGTGGGGGCGGAGATTGCTTTAAGGATTGGGGAGGAGAACATGTACACACACACACTGCACTTCCTCCTCAGCACTTTGTGTACAAATAGTCCAGCAGGGTGGCAGCATACCTCCTTGCCACCCCATTGTTTCACTGACGGGAAGTGAACAGAAGTGCTGTGCGCGTGTGTGTGCACAACGAGCACATGGCACTTCTAGTCACTTCTGGTCAGTGAAACAACAGGGCAGCAAGGAGGTATGTTGCTGCCCCACCGGACTATTTATATACAGAGCACCGGAGGGGGAAGCACGGGGTGGCGGGGGGAGTGAACTTTCCCCCATCCTTAAATCCACCTCATCATCGGCTCGAAGGGAGCCGGTTCCATGCACATCCCTATATGTATATCTAGGTAAGTGTATATATGCAAGGGGTTTCTTACATATAGATGGAACTTATAAATATGTTTTCCACACATTCATATAAAAAGTGGATAAGGCTTCAATATATATATATCTTAGAATCATTTTTTGTGGTTCAATTCAACATCAAATCAAATAGCAAAAAATTGAACCAATTTGTCGAACCAGCTGGCCATAGCCAGCTGGTTCAATGGATCAAATACAAAATGCATTAAAAATTCACAAATCGCTCATAGGGAACAATGGGGAACTCTAATCACCCCATTGGTCCCCATGGCTAGACACCTAAGTAGGTTGGGCAAAGTGGGTTGGACACCAAAGTGGGTTGGGCACAACCAAACAAAACTCACAAAACAACTGGGCTATCAGTTGATTTTAAATATTTTTTTTTAATTATTATCTGGGTTAGTAGGTCAAAGATTATTAATTATTAAAATACAAATTATTTATTAAAAATCACCTGATTGCTCAATTGTTTCGTGCATTGGGTGGTAGGTAGGCTGGATCATTCCCTAACACCCAACACATTTTGTTGTCCCTAGGACCTACCCATGGGGAACAATGGGGTGATTCAAGTTCTACAGCAATGTCTTCAGCCACATTTTGACTGAGTACACCTTACAATGCAGATTGCAGAGCAGACTAGAGCAGTGAGTGAAGTACAAGTTAACCCAAGGCCAGATATGGAGCTCATCATAGCAATCACCAATAAATATTACACACAGCGACACAGAGTTGAGCTGCCACTGTCCATTTTTTCACCACAACACCATCTCACAAGCAGACCAAACCAAAACCAAAACTCAAGGAAGGAAGGAAGGAAGGAAGGAAGGAAGGAAGGAAGGAAGGAAGGAAGGCAAACACCTAAGTTCTGCTCTGTCAATCTGAGATCCAGCAAAACCAGATAGTTATAGCAGAAATATGTAGTACATCATTATAACCAGTGCTGAGAAAATAAAACCACAAAATCAAATCTTTCTGTGATTCGTTCTTCCTCTCCTGATGTAAGGGCTCTCTCTGCCTCCTAGTCCCTTTGAATATACATTTTGAAATACACTCCTTTTGTGTTCCTCCCTCCCTCCTCCCAGCCAATTGCCTAAGCCAACACTTTTTTAAGCCAACAATTGCCTAAGCCAACAACAGTTGCCTAAGCCAACACTTGATTTGTATTATAATAAGCCAACCAAGAAGCAAGGAGCTATCAATCCAATCAGAAGCCAGTGCAAGAAAAACAATCAGCAAGGGAGAAAAGCCCACCAAAACGGCCACTCAAATCATGTGAATTGATTCATACTGAATAGGGGCTTATTCAATTTGACCTTGAATCAGCCCCTTAATTTAAGGGGCGATTCAATTTGTGGTTGAATCCACAAATCACCCCCAATTTGGCATGAATCAAATTGCACATATATGTATAAACAAGAGCATATATTAACCAGCATGCAAAGATTGTAATGCATCTAGAGTAGTAAGGGTCCTTACAAAGCCCCCCTTCTCCAAGCATCAAGGGAGGGATGTAAGACTTATGGATTAGGAAACAATATTAATAGCATTGACAAGTATTGGTAAGAGACTGGTTTGTCTTGACCTAAGTTTTAGACTTGAAGAGACACTTTAAAGTATGTTCCTTTTCCTTCATATGGAGTGTCAGCGAACTCGCGCCCTGGTCACATATCCAAGAAACTTTCTGACTATACCCTATCTGAGCTTGGATAGTAAAGAAGTTATTCTCCTCCTCATGCTCCCTAGAGATGCCCCCTTCCTCCCTGACCTTCCTGGGCCAGCTTCCAGAAGATAGTTGGCCCAGGAGGAGGTCCCACCTCCTATCTTAACAATTCCAAGGCATCCAGGTTGTTGGAAGTTAAGGACTTTGCGCTGTCTCATCGCAGACAGTGGAGGACAGACTAGTGAGTCAGAGGGCTAGAGGGTCAAGACATTGGTCATCCCTTCTCCACTGCTCTGACACTATCCCTTTGAAATGTAGATTGGCACTCTTGGGGATTAACTTCCTTCCTCTCTCTCTTCCCTACCTGCCCTTCTACCTTGCAACATGGCAAGCTCCTCTCCCTGCACCATGTGTGCAGAGAAGATGCAGAATCCATCTGCATCCAGCTAGATTAGAGATCCTAACTCCTCACTTTCCTATCTAGAATGGAGTTCCTTAATAAATGCCTTATATATTGATCTGAAACTATGAATTGGCTCCAAGTTACTTTACTCTCAGCATACACGCATGCCTAAGCAAATTCCGCTGTGTTGTGCCTCTGTGCACTCTGCTATAATGAAAAAGGGATTCTCTTACCACAGAGAATTTCCAACAGACTATACCCTATCTGAGCTTAGATAGTAAAGAAGTGATTCTCCTCCTCATGCTCCCTAGAGGTTCCCCCTTCCTCCCTGACCTTCCTGGGCCAGCTTCCAGAAGATAGTTGGCCAAGGAGGAGGTCCCACCTCCTATCTTAACTATTCCAAGGCATCCAGGTGAGGCTCATTTACTGGCATATAATTCTCTCAGGCTGCTCCTGCCCTTCACGTTCCAACTGGAGAGAGTGGATATTTAGCTCTCCATGTCGCTGATGCTTCCTGATCACTCTTCATCGAGCTACACATATAAACTGCGAAAACTGTGTAATAATCCATACAAGCATAAAGACATCAGCTGGGAATGAGACTGGGGAAAAAAATCTTAAAGTGGAATAAATAATAACAATAATAAACTATATTTGTTAGCTGCCCCATAACAAATTGTTATTGAAGGCAATATAGAAGCAGTGTGAAAGAACGGGAATGGATGTTTTGAAAGCTCTTGGCTGTAATGAAGAAGAGATTGTAAGAGTACACAGTTGGCACATCATTGATGCATCTATTTGCTTCACAGTGTGTGTGTATTTCCAAATAATCTTGAAACTAGCATCCTTTGGAGCAATTGCTAGAGACAGAGAATACAATCATGAAGAAAACATTTGCTTTTGGTCTCCAGATCAGACTCTCTGTTAAAGAGAGAGATTTTTCAAAAATGTTGTTAATGACCCTTGGAAAACATGTTTTTAGCCTTGTTCATGTTGAAAACATCTTGTTGGAAACATTTACAAAAGGCACAGCTTGGCAAACCTGAAAATGTTGTTTTACCTACCTTCACTGCATTATCTATGGTTAATATAGGTCTCAGGCATCAAAGCCTTCTGAACTGGGTACAAAATCTCCTATGCTTATGTCTTTGGTTACAAACTTAAGGACAGATGGTATTGCAGAAGAAAAGTCAAGGGAGCAAAGTATTGAATTCTATAGGTGTGTGTGTGTGTGTGTGTGTGTGTGTGTGTGTGTGTGTGTGTGTAAAGACTTGCCAGCTGCCACAACCAAGTTTTAACACAACTTTGTTCATCTTAATTAGAGCGAGGTTCCTGAAACCCTGGTGCCAAAAGTGAGGTTAAATTATAGTGTTTATAGTGGGTTGGAGGCAGGATAATATTCTAAATAAGCATCCCCATTAAATAATGAGGTTGGATTACTTTAATTACAAGAAAGAGTTGGCCGTAATATGTACTTACCCTCTGCTTGTAGTATCACTGGTATACACTGCAAACAAAGGGTCCAACCCATAGTCCACACATGAGATGCTCCTGTTGCATTACATGGGAGTTCTGATCAAGTCCACACTCCATGAGCATACTGCAATTTGCTATGAAGAATTTTATGTTTGAGGCAGCCAACAACAACAACAACAAATCCTTAAAATAAATGAACTTGTCAAAATGAAGATTCAATGAGCCCTTTCTCACAATCAGTGAGAAGGACTTGAGATGGGTGGAGGGGAAGGCTGCTTGAACTCACCTTCCCCACAGATGGCCACTCCTCCATTGCTGGGTGTGCTCCCTGCACATCCAGACAATCCTCCGCTGGTTCAGGCCATATTGAGAGTCCGCATCGTACCGCAGATAATTGGCAGAGATCAAATGCATGGTGCATTGTATGGATTCCTGCAGCAATGAGTGGGCACCCATCACTGCTACGGCACCAGCTAAAAGCAGCCAGCACTGCACACAATGGAATAAACAGGGCTAAGGGAGTGCTCACTCCCTTAACCTCATTTAAGAGGCTGGCTCCACAGGCAGGTTTGCCACCGTGGCGGTGCTGGCAGCCGGTAGGCACCCCTTGGTTCACTTGCACAGCCAAGAATGGGCTTGGCTGCCTTAGACTGGTCTTGGCTGTGCATGTTCACAGCCTCGATGTGTTATCCAATAGGAATGAGGGTTTTCTGTTAAATTTAAAAAGGATTATTTCTAATCCATTCTCGCTCTTAGTCCTCTCTTTTCTGTCTTAAAGATCCTTGAGAAAAAATGTGAATCGACTGCTTTTTGTCTTTAGGCTAGGTATTAAAAAGAATTCTATAACTGTGAGAGCTGTTCAACAGTACAGCAGCAGTATGCCCCATGCAGTGGTGAGGTCTCTTTTCTAGAGATTTTCAAACAGAGGCTGGACAGTGAGGCGCTTCACACAATCAGGCTTGGACTGGCCCACAGGGCAACAGGGCATATTCCCGGTGCACCTCACCTGCTGGGCGCCCCGTGCCCCGCTGCACTAGACAGCAGTGAATACTCCCACCCTTAAGCACCGATTCTGCTCAAAACCAGGCACTCTCCCCACATACATTCCACCGCCCGCTCAGAGCCCCCAGGCCAATCCTGCACACAATTGGTGTGCTCCATCGGGAGTTCTGGGGGTCGTGGAAGGGGAGTGCTGCGGCGTGGCTGCCAACCCCCCAGGAAGGCACCGCACACATCCTGGAGTCCCCCCTCCCCTAACCCACCCTACCCCAGCACTCGCTCCATTAACCTCATTTAGGATGATGGGTAGTTAGGCGGGCTAACCGCCAGAGAACCATGTTTTGAGCAATTGTGTGAATAGCTTCAGTATCTGTCAGGGATCCTGTAGTAATAAGCTACACTGAGAAAGGGGTTGGAAAAAATGAAATCCTAGAAGGGACCTTGAAGGTCCTTTCTAGAATTCTATGATTTCATTGTTTTTCAACCTGAAAAATATGAAACCTGTTTTAGGAATTACATCAAATGATACTTTTCTTGTTTCAGACGAGAGATAGCTTATTTTGTATTTCTGCAGGTAGTCATCTTTTCCCTAAGGTCTGGTCAACAGCCAGCGTTCATTCCAGATCAACCTAAGATGTAGCCATGGTGTTTTTTTATTCAGGGGCTATTCTGACAATCAGCAAAAATCGGGCTAGCCTCCACTAGCCTGAATTTTGCTGATCTTCAGAACCACCGGGCTCGCAGCCGAACCAAGTGGTTCTGGAGCGGCTAACCTGCTCCTGTAGCCCACCCCTTAGTCTGGGTTTGCAGAGTGAGCGCTCCGCAAACCTGTGCTATCTGCTCGTGAGTAGCCATGGCGCGGCTCCGCACTGCGGCTACTCATGAGTAGACCCCTGACCGGGAAGTGAAAAGCCGCCTCCTGGCTCCAGGGGTCTCCCCAGTATGCCCTGCGCACTCGTGCAGGGCATACTGGGGCTTCCGGGGGCCGCACAGCCCCCGAGCTCCCCAGCCCCCGCCGGCTCTGTCTCAGAGCTGGCAATTGTGTGGGCGGCCGATCCGGCCGCCCAGGGCACCCTCCCCACTTGTGAGCGGGGAAAGCGGGCTTAGCCTGCTCTTCCTGCTCACAGCCCCAAACTGGGTCTCACGGATCGTGAGACCTGGTCCTTAGTCTTTTTACTAACCACTACGAAGGAATTCAGGTGCATGTGAGCAGTCATGGAGGATTGTGACCATGAACTGAATGCTGCTTTAATTCACTCTCTGATTATCATTACCTACCTCATACTTGAATATACATACAGTAGAACAAGCCAGATACAATTTTGTTTTCTTCAGAGATAATTCTAAGTGTGGAAAATAATTCAAAGTTAAGCCTAGAAATGCTACATCTTCTAGTCCACTCAATAATACTAGTTCTAAACATTCCTGAAGGGGTTGAGGTTTTCTAACTTCTCCCCTCAGGCTACTTTTTTTGGTAAAACTTTTTGCCTCTTCTGTGGAACATTGCCTACTTGATAATTAGTAGTGGCAGTCTTTTTCCTGCATCCAGGCATAGCTTCTACCATTTCCCCATAACAAAGGTGTTAACCTCATCTTTGCCTAAGCGTTTTTTCTTAGCGGTATGTCACTAAATGAAGTTAATCACAGTACAGTAATTAAGAGACAAGGATCTATGCTACACTTGGGCCATTTTCACAAATGACACTCAAATTGCTTTCTGCATTGTGCGTGCCTGTAATTTGAATGTGGAACCCACACTGTCCAGAATGTATAGTTCAAAATAGCCCAATTTCTACTTTCTCGCCCAAACTAATAATATTGCTAAGGGGTACATTCCAGACCAATGGCATTTTTAGGATGCAACTATATCTTATGTTAAGCATGTGCTTAACACTGGTGTATGTGTGTTTTTGTAAACTAAATAGCAGATGGATTGGGTCTCTGCCCATAGGTGGGGAGAAGGACCTTTACCTCTGCTTTGGTCCTGAATTAACCCAAACCTCTCCCCTCAAAGCAGCTGCTATTTGCCTTGGAAGGGAATCTCTCAAACACTCAGCTGCAGTTTTCACATGAGTTAATTTTTGCAATGTTGCTTGAGACTTGCATCCTTAGTGAAATATATGGATTAATAATATAGAATTTATATTAACAGAGAACACAGTCACCAGGCCTAAAATCAAAGTATTGTTGCATCCAACATATTGCTGTTCATGGGCTTCAGTCACTAATCTATTTCTCACACAACAAACCACATCTCTCCAAGTTCACCATGCAGTATAGCTGTTTATTCCAAATGCAAAGAGAGCCCTAATCAAAGCAAAAGGATCCTTTCTTAAAACGTTGATTTTGTGGGTAAGGGCAGAAAGCATTCTAGTTGCCATTTGATGGATCCGACGGCTTCTCTTCATAGCAGTAGTCCAAGTACGGCAATAAAAGAACAAGAATGTCAGTATTTCACATATCTGCTGCTGCATCCGACCCGGTTCTTTGAAGTCTCTAAGTAAGCTTGCATGATTTGGGTACAGAAAACATTTTGAGCTTGTAGGTGGTCTAACACCTGCTTCCTGAGCCAGAACTGTAGCAGCTGTTGTCAAAAGCATGCTTTATAGGAGGGGGTAGAGAATGCTTCTCTCAGATATGTGCTCTGCCCTTTACACGGTGACGTGAATCATTTTTGCCTTTGGCAAATAAAAGAAACATTTAAATATAATACAATGAACATATTGCTTGCAAGAATATCTTACTTAACTGTATGAAACAATTGGATTCCTTTCTCCTTTTGATATGTCGGGAATTTATTATAGTGCCCAGTACAAAGGCCAACTTTTAGCCTGGACCTATGATGTAGAGAAAGAAAGAAGTGAGGAAGCAATATTGTGATCAATGTACCAGTCTGTCTCTAAGGTCTCTCCTTAGTATCAAAGATTCCGGCTGCCTTCAGATATAATGAAGCGCCCTCTCCCTCCCCGTGCTCTCTATGGGAGAGCAGTCTCTCTGCAGTCTTGCTGACTACAGAGAGAAGGGGGAGCTGGCTGTGCGGGCTTCCTTCTTTACTGAAGGACAGCTTGCACAGCCAATCACACCAGACTTGAGAGAAGAGCTTCTTCCTTCAACTCCAGTTCCAGGGGAAGCAGCCTGCCGTTCTGAATCCAGACATACACAAAACTCATTACAACCTGAGGGTTCAGATTGGAGTTCCAAATCTGAGCCTTCAGTTTCGTCACTGCGCATAACCCAGGTTGCCCACATTCGGATGTAACATCTGTGGAACAGTAGGCCCATTCAGCTGCAGTTTCGTGTTACATGTGATTGTGGCCACTGTTATGAGTCCAAAGAGAGGAGGCAGAAGGGGAAACTCTGGTTTGCCTTCATATCCCTATTTACTCTCATATACACTGTTAGCCCTTAGTTCTGAGCTGAATGACTTTATAATATGTATATTAAAATAATATACATTATTTAAATAGGTATGAAACATCTATTTCAAATATTACACTTCTCTTGTACACCCTTCCCCCATCCCCACCCCAAATCCGGGTATCTAAGATTTTCCTCCCTCAGAACACATAATCAAATTCTTGAAAAACTGGCTTTGCTACTTGAAGAATGACAACAGAGCACAGCAAAGTTGGAATGGGCCCTGGGACAAGAAATGAAGATGGGCCCCTACTTCTGCCACCACCCTGCATTCTTCTCTTCCGCTCCCTGCATGTCTTTGCTCCAGAAGAATGGTAAGGACAGGGTGAAAAACAAAACATTCTCGGTATGCCCTCTTTTTTGCTCCTATGCAAATAATATCACATACTCCCCATGCAGCGGGGCGGGGGTGGGTGGGTCCTAAAGACCAGGGATATTTGTCCTACCTTCAATTATAGCTACACCCCTACAGCAGACATCTCCAAAGCATCTTTCTATTAATGACAGAAAGTTACTTGGACAAGGGAAAGCATGTGGGCAGCCCACTTTCCATTTTTGGAAAAGAATTCTCTCTGTTTGGATAGACAGGTAGATATGCAAGTGAATCTCTGCTTCTCATGTTATAGTGTTGAACTTCCACTCAACAAATATGCCTACCAAAGCATTAACTGGCCATTAGTCGATAGACTTAGGTAAGATGACGCTCTGCTAACACCCTCACACACACATTTAACTTAAGGGGAAATGACTAGTGATTTTCTTCCCTAGTAGCTGCAGTGAATTTAGGGCAAGCAATTGTTCTGGCACTTGGAATGAACCAGCATGAAAAGGAGACTTGAGCATCAGGAATTCAAATCTGGTTTGTGAATGAGACACTCAAATATAACTGGGATTAATTTCTGCTCTCTGTTTACTCACATGGCAGTAACCACAAAGTAAGATAAGCATGCACGCAAAGAACAACATGAATTAAAAGAAACCCTGAAAAGCCCATATAATCTATTGCAGCAAGACATTTGCTGTCCTCAGAACACATGAAAGTGTTTATGTAAAATAACAGTTGTTGCTCTAGAGTTCAGATATGCAATCACCTCCTCCCATATGAGCCTGCCTATCCACTGTGGCCTGAGGTAGAACTCCTGCTGCCACTGAGGTAGAAGTCCACATTCGTGCCATGGCTGAATATGTCCCACTATTCAATAGAGAACAACAGCACTTACCAAACTTTGATTTGCTAACAAGTCACCGGAAAAGTCTCATGCATAATTAAAGCCACCCAGGGAAAAATGTGTTATGGGGTAGCCATTTAAATTTATTTTATTATTATCATTAATTATTATACTGGGGGCGGGGAGAGAGAAACAAATAAAACTGACCTATGGATTGTCTCCATTTTCTAGTTCGTCCGAGACTAGGACTGTTCAGGCTGCTGAGGAGATCAGGCCCAACCAATTCACATTCTGATGCCAAACTTGAACTGTTCTCTCATATGACTTTCTCATCCTGAGGCCTTCTGGAAACAACTTTTTAAAAAGCAATACACAAAACCCAGCAGGCAGAATCGGAAGTATAGTTGGGGAGAACAACAGGAAGGATCAAACCAATTTTGTGCACACTCGTAGTATTTTTTCACTGCCTGGTTAATTTTTTATGGATTACTTTTTGGTAAGCGGTTAGTTTTAGTAATTAGTTTTAGTTTAGTTAGTTTAGTAATTAGTTTAGTAATTATACTGTTAGTTTATTAGTTTAGTCGTTTAGTCGTTTATTAGTTTAGTAATTATATTAGTTTAGTAATTAGTTTAGTTAGTTTAGTAATTAGTGTAAGTAAGTAAGTAAAACTTTATTTTGGTCGTAGACCAGCAATACAACAATATTAAAATAATAATGATAATAATGATGATAATAATAATAATAATATGATAATATAAAATCAGACTACATTTATACGCTTTGGCATATTATATAACAATATTTGGCCACGATATGAATAACATCCAAATTAGGATTAGTGAGCAAATAGTTTAAATAAAAATCCTCTCCAATTAGTGGTTAGTTTTAGTAATTTAGTAATTTAGTAATTGGTTAGTTTTTTATGGATTACTTTTAATTTGAAATTTGAAGTGTGTGTCTGTGTGTGTGTTTACAGTAAGATGCCTTGGATACTTTGTTTATGAAAGGCAATTTAAAATAAATATGAATATAAAATATAAATAGGAAATGCACCCAACAATACCCACTCTACAGATGGTGAGTGTAGAGGCTGAGAGATGGAGCTATACATTAGAAAGTCCCAGCTTCAGATCTTGCCTCTGCCATGCCCCAGATAGTCTTGGGTGTGCCACTCCCTGACAGCCTCAGTCGCCATCTGAAATATGGAGATAATATTCACCTACCTTGCAGGGCTATTGGAAGTTTTATTATGATACATGTGAAGCATCTGAACACGTGAAAGTGCCATACAAATGCTCAGTATAATTACAGGGGAAAGAGTCAGGTGTTAATTGGCTGGCAGTGGGCATATGTCTCCTTGGCAGCGGTGGCATATGGCCCTTTTCACCATTAACATGCTCTCCAGTGTTCCTTCCAGAGCTCAGTTAGTGATTCCTCTGAGTTAGATTTGTTCTTGAAAAATAATTCTGACACGATTGTGTCGTTGTGGCCAGTATTACATATGGTCAGATTCTTCCCATGACTGGAAGGCTGGGACTCTCCAGCGTTCCAGTCACAGAAATAATCAATCCACTTGTAGACAAATGCTATAACCATGAAGACAGCGGACAGAGAGTGGCACGCTCTCACAGGGCATGCTGGAGCTTCCAGGGGCCATGCGGCCCCCGAACTCCCAAGCTCCCTCCGGCTCTGTGATGGAGCCGGCAGTCATGTGGGAGGCTGCTGCGGCCGCCCAGAGCAGACTGGCTGGTCGTCTGCGGGGAGAGCGGGCTAAGCCTGCTCTCCCCGCTAACCCTCTCCAAGCGGCTCCCACTGATCTTGGGAACTGCCTCATTGTCTACAAAATGTGTTCAACATTCATTCAAAGAAAGAACAACAACAACAAAAATCTCATCCATTAGTGGTACAATATTTCCTTACTTTGCATGCCTGGCTGTCATTTTAGGTTGTGAATATAATGGAATTATATCAATATGGTTTTTGTTAGTATCAAAATTATTCACTGTACATGAATGGTGTCATGATTTCAATTTTCTCTCTTTTTAACATTAATTCAGATTAAAATCTTCAAATATTCAGGACTTCAAGACACATTTCCTTCCATATGTTTTTCTGATTTTCATTTGCAAAATATGGAACTGATATTTAGCACCTAGAGTCCAGCAGCTTGGGAGAATTCAGGCTTTTGTTACAGCAAACCTTAAAATGTGGTGCTGGAGGATATGCAATGTGTCCTCGTTCTGCTGCTATCACTCTCTGTCTCTTGTCTCTGGTGCTCTGCATCAGTTGTAAGATGGCAGAACAGAAAAGGTCATCTTCTTCTTTTCTACACTTCATTGTGTGACCCTGGTTTCTAACAGGAAATTCATCCATTGTTTCAATAAAATTGCATTATAATACTATGAACGTAGATGCACATATTTTAAAATGAAATACTTAGTTGAAATACTTTCAATCATGGGAAGAATCTTGCCACAAGTATGACATGTGTCTCTGTAGAAAGTGTAACCATGAAAACTAGGAGGGTGAGGTTTTCAGGGCTTGCACACATCCCCCACAGTTTTGAGGATGCTGTGCACAAGTACAGTGTCCCCAGATACAATAATGACTGAGCAGGGCTAGTGCCATTACCAATTCTGAAGCCGCTTTGTGTCAATACTAGGATGTTGTGAGACAAGATACTTCACCCATTCATCCTAGACCTTGTTATTGTTGCCTTGCTTCTAATCTGTCTCATGTGCTATTTTGTAGATCCTCCTATAGGAGGCCCTTTTTAAAAGTCTTTTTTTCTTTTTAAAGTATCAGGACTTGAGCCAATGTTTGACCTCTTGAACTGATAACTGAGGGACATGGGCTCTGTGACACCATCCTCATTGTCTATCCATAGGAAGGAAGTGCATGGTGTTGTGAACTACATCTGGTTTCACACTCTGTAAATGCTCAGAGGGAAAGAGGCAAAGTCACATCATACACAAACTGAATTGGTTCTTGGAGATGGTGACCATGTAGGATCTGACGCGCAAACAGAGATAGAGAGAGAGACACTCAGAAATTTCAATAGGCTTTATTATAGAAAGTTGCTCATCAGGATAAAATAATCCACATTAAAAAACATGTTTCCGATTCAAAGTGTAGTGTAATCTGCCTAACTAATGTATGTGTGTGCAATCAGTAATTACAGCTATCTAACAATCTAACAAATCCTAATAAAACATTTAGAGAGAAGCACAGAAAGAAGGAAGAAGGGAGGGCTTAGGAGAGGGATGGCAGTGATTAGTAGGGAAGAAGGAAGAGGGATCCAAGGCTTGTGGAGGCAGCATATTACCAGGGTCAGAGGCTTTGAGAGCGGTGGGGCTTTCAGCTGAAGGAGAGAGGCTGTAGCTGGAGACAGGAGCTTGGGAGTGATGGTCAAGCAGGCAGTTTGCTCAGAGCGAGGCAGAGAGTGAGAGCACCATGGCTGGGAAAGTCTTGACTTCTCACTGTGCAGTAGAAGTCACAGACAGTTCCTGTCCATGGACAGAGTTCCTGCTTGTTGCCTCACAGCTTAGCAGCAAACTCTGGGATGGCCCTTGAGCAAGTATGCTTGTTAGGCAAGATTGCTGACTCTGTCCAGTAAGCCTCATTCTTGATAGTTGTATCTTCCTTTGATCTCCATAGAGTCTATTCAAAATATCCTCATCCTTCCTGGGTCCCAAAAAGGTGACACTTTGCTGGATATTGTCTTTTAAGTATTCGGGATATTCGCTCAATCCAGGGAGATCTCAATCCCATCTTCTGTTAGCTGCTATCTTGGGGAGGGGATGTTCTATTTTGCCCAAAGCAAATCTGCATCTCTGAGCTGCAAATCGGCATCTCTTGTCCTCAGATTCCTGGCCTGGTCCCAGAAGGTGTTAAAAAGGTGTTAATAAGAGGACTAAATCTACAGATGTTTTCCTAGAGTGGTATTTCTATAGACAGCAATTGAGTATCCCCTTTGGGCAGAGCAGAGCCATCATTGACAAGGATTAACATAGACTTATTGCAACAGGAAAGGGGAGCTCAGCCTCTGGCCTCTTCCACAGACATTGATAGCTCAGGCCTAGCCCTTGTGTTTCTTTGAGTACCCATTTCACAATGCAATGCTGGATTGCCTCTTCCTTCACAGAACAATTAGCATCAGTCTCAGAGGCAAGTCATGTACTGGTCAGTTCACCTTGAGTTCAGGCATTAATTGATCTCTTAATAAAAACGGAGTCAGACACCGGCCTGAATCCTACACAATTCTGGGTTGGTATTCTGGGTTTAATGTTGGGGTCAAGGGGGGGGTCCCCAACAATGGAAACCAGCCAGATTAGCAAAGAAATACAATAGGCTAGAGCACATCAGGTTGATGCTCTCTGAGGCATTGTAAGAGCTTGCAAGCTTGGTTGTTGGTCTGAACAATTAGGATATTTTATTTTACTCAATATTCCTTACCTTTCCTGAAAGGAAAGGGGAGATTTAGGGGCAACCTATACATTATTTACAAGTGAATTGGAATCCTGTGATTCTCCTTTTTCCTTTTATTAAAGGCAGCCATTGGAGGATCCAACATCTATCAGGACCACAGAGTGGGAGATGGAAGAAGAGTAACTTTTACCCATGCCATTTTACTGCTGAAGATGTTGTTGAAGCTGCTATTTGCACCAACCTAAGGGGAAAAAACCACATATATAATATTTGCCAACCAGAGTAAATAATGGTGGGGGCAATTTACAGTGATAAAACAACACAGAGGAAAGGATTAAATCTCCTTTTTCCATTACACAATCCTAATCTGAATCTGCTTGTTGTAAAAGAACCTTGTTGTAATCTGCTTGTTGTAAAAGAACCAACCCACAGGTGCCCAACTCATTCCTAAAGTAATGTCAAGTCCTTTGGTCTTTAGGTTCATATTCTTTCTTTGGGGTGGGGTGGGGGCAGGAAGAAACTGGGTGATAAGAATGCTGGGAATTTTTATGGGGGCTATGGCCATACTTGTGATTGTAGACATTAAGACATTCAGAGACATTCCCTCATAAGGACCAATGCTACTGAAAGTGTTGGATGTATTAGGAAGAACTAACCACTGCTTTGACTTTCTTTCTTTCTTTCTTTCTTTCTTTCTTTCTTTCTTATTCAGTTTCTATACCGCCCCTCCAAAAATGGCTCAGTTATTTCACACAGAGAAATAACAAATAAATAAGATAAACAAAATGGATCCCTGTCCCCAAAGGGCTCACAATCTAAAAAGAAACATAAGATAGACACCAGCAACAGTCACTGGAAGTACTGTGCTGGAGGTGGATAGGGCCAGTTACTCTCCCCCTGCTAAATAAAGAGAATCACCACATTAAAAGGTGTCTCTTTGCCAGGTTAGCAGGGGTATTTGTGTATTACTAGTTCCCAAGATTAGTTTCCCTTCTGATTCCTTCATGTCTTGTTATTAATGATCCTAAAGGACACTGCAGTGACCAATCTGCTTCACTGTTATAAGATTGGTAATCATGACTTTGTTAATATCAGTGGTAGCAATAACTCATTACTGGCACCTGTAAAAGTGTTGATATGCTCACATTTACACTAGCAATTATCATTTACACCAGTTCTGCTGGGTCATGTGTACGAAGCTCAAGAGCATGCCAACAATGAGATCATAATGTGATTCAAACCTAATTAGCTTTCCTTTGAGTAATACGACATTCCACCCATGAAGACATAGAGGACAATATTAACTGAATGTTAAAAAATGTTAGCCAACACCAGAAGAGTCAAGCATAATTCCCCACCACCTTTGCAGGCAGTATCTTGGTAGAGGAGTGGTAATGGATAATAAAGAGTAGAAGGAAACTACTATTGCTGAAAGGTGACAGAAGGGAAAGGGGGCCTCCATGCCCCTACCAAGGAGATGGGAATTAACAGTGGAGGCAGCTGCAGGGAGGAAGCTGAAGTCAGTGCCATAGATGTGCATGGCTGCTAGCTTGATAGAAGTATTTCATGTTGCTGACTCCCATCATCCCCTGGTTCTACCACCCATCTTGTGTCTCCTGGCATTAGTGTTGTGAGGGCTTCGCTGTCAGTCAGTCATTGGTAGCCTGTTTCCTTTGATCATACTACCTCATCGGCCCTTGCTACTTGAAAGCATTTTCTCACTTCATAATTAATACATACAAAACACAATGCCAATAGAGAAAAGAATGCTCTGAACATTATGTGAAGTTACCTGGCAGTGTTTTACGCCATGAAGTAGCTTTTAAAAAAATATTTTGCTTACACTACGTAGAAATTCCTGAGATCAGCTCCTCATGCCAGGTGCATGCTGATTTCTTCTTAAATTTCCATCACAACCCCTTTGCTCTGGTTACAGTATTGTTATCTTGCTATTTCACTGTATGATAATGTTATCATACAGCATGGAAAGGCCATAACTGTCACTGATGTCTGCGCTGTGAAGAAGAAAAGGCCAAGCTTTTAATTGCTGTTTCTGTAGTTTGAATTATCTAAAGGGAAATAAGAAGAGCTTTTGCTGGATAATCATCCCATTGTAAGTTCATTGTGAAGCAATAGTGTGTTAAAGACAAGAGCTGCCTGCCTTTCCAAACACTTCAGGGAAGCTCTCAGGACACTTTTGATAGACCTCTGTCAAAGTAATAACATTACATTCTGCTACCTCAAATGATTTACAGCAAAGTGGATTATATTCTCGGTGGGTTAAGTCGGTTCAGTGTGGCAAAGGGCTAAGCAGTGTAGGAGAAGAATGGCAGATCGACTCCCGTTAACAGAGCAAAGCCAGTTTGGGAAGATTTCAGCCAAGCAAGAGGTCTGGAGACAGTTCTTTGAGTCTGAAGAACAAGGATTTATTTAGAAGTTACAAAAGGATAGGAAAACCATTTTTGGAAAAGTGGTATATAAATCAAATAAGTAAATAAATAAAATAAAGCTGAGCTTAAGGCTGAAAGGGGAGACTAAACGAACAGACATCTCTGGAGAGACAAAATGGAGACTAACAGTGGAAGAACAAAGAGGGGAGGAGTCCGGCACTTTTATCCATGACCCTAAACATCCCCCAGTGGTCACTAGGAGACATTGCAACTGAAAGCTGATAATACCAGGGTCCTAGCTCCAACAAGCAGTGACCCCAAGTACTCAGTGCTCAGAGACAACTTTTTAAAGTGTCTTTCTCTAGATCAGACCAAGATACTCAAGGTTAGAAAGGATCAGTTAATGGAACCCTCTTGTGTCCTGTGGTTTAACTGAAACTCCCAGTGAAGGATTCCCTTAAAGAAGCATTAATACTGTATACCAGGATTTGGAGATTTTACTCAAGCTACCATTCCAATCATGGAAGGAAGGGAGGGAGGGAGGAAAGAAGGAAAGAAGGAAGGAGCACTTGGATGGCCAAGTGTAAGAGGCATTTTCCTGAGTTGAGTGGGAGCAGCTGCAGTTCAGTTCCAGCTGCAGTGCTGAAAATGTGCAACCTTTCTCCTAAAAAAGTATAAAACTAGCCATGAGTAAATGTGAGTTGTATTAATCTGTGCTAAAGGATAAAGGTTATCATGATTCATGGCTGTCTGCAGGACTTTTTCTGGGGGCCAGGGGCAAAGGCTGCAACCCTATACCCACTTACCTGGGAACACACTCCACTGAATTCAATGGGACTGGTTCCATCCATTGGCATCTCCGAACTAGCCTCTTCTTGCACCTCCCCTGGACTGCCATGGCTGACACTGTGCCCCAGGGCTGCTGCAGACTCATAAATAGCCCCGACGCTGTTCAGAACCAGCAATTGAGCAAGCAGCACTAACAGAGGTTCCCCCACTGTGGCAAATGGGGGAAACTGCTCTAGTGTTCAGTAGTTCTGAATAGCAGCAGGGCTGCTTATGCGTCTGCAGCAGAACTGGAGCAGAGCATTATGGCAACATAACATTGTGCAACATGTTGGCCAAACATCTGAATGAGGAAGCAACAAGAAGCACTTTTGGTCAATGCAACAAAGTTAAGTCTCATAAGTGTAGAAAGTGTAGATTTGGAACTCTGCCGGTTGTGATCTATTGCAGTGCTCATAATTACAGAGGGAACCTGGCACCCATACTTTTTGTACCACCCCCTAATTACTGTTTTAGAAGACTATGGGAAGGCATGAATTGGGTACCTGGGGTGAATCAGGGCTTGGAGCTTGAGAATTTCTTTAAGTACTCACCCTTACCATTTCCCCCCATTAATTGAACACTGATCCTATCATAAAGGGTGAGTTTGGGTGGTATTTTTAAAAATATATATTATCTGTGCTTTTATAGGAATTCTTCAAGCAGAACAATTCTGGATTCCTGTTTACTCTGACTCAGCTTTCTGGGTAAGCTTAAGCAATAAAAACTGGTTCTGGATTTCAGCCCTGCCTAGCAGCCTGTGTGTGTGGGATGAGGTGGGTGAAATGGGTTCATTTTCCTCATCAAACGATGAGGTAAGCTTTGGATTCAGTGAAAACACACAAAAACAAAGGTAAGAGATAAGCTAATAAATGTACTATGGGAGAGAAATAATTTATGACCAATTATCTTTTATTAGTGCTGTTTTGCAGTATGTCCCACTGACAGTCAGGCAGGGAGTTAACCACTTAGGGGGCCACTCATAGGGCTATATGTGACTGTTGACCAATTCCTGGTTGTGTAGCAAAAACTGAGATGTAACACAGGAATAGTGGCTTTTATGGAAAAGCAGAAAATCTGGGCAAATAAATGGCACAAAGTAACATTCTATATGATCTCATAGATCCTTTCATCATGGACTCATAGTTCACGGATGTTATGTAAGCTTTTTCTCATTTTGTTGTCATTTTGGTGTAATATCATTTTATTCTAATAATGACATGAACTGACAGCATGTATTTGATAACAATACTTGAACAACCAACCATTCAGAGAGCCTCTTCTCACAATCCCTGAAAAGGGCTAGAGAGCGGTCTGCAGGGAAGGCAGGTTAAACTTGCATTCTCTGCAGACAAGCAAGGCACCATTGCTGGGCACACTCCCTGCACCCAGACGATTCCCCGCATGCCACGCAAGCTCTTTAGTTTCTTCCTAAAGAGCTGTTTTAAAATTAATAGCTAAGGAGCCATAGGGTCCCATCTGCACACAAGAAGACTGTGATCCTTTGTATTCCAGACTTGCAGCAGAACTGAATCACTTCATACCTTTTTGATCTGTGGGCTAAATTTAAATCTTACTTGGAGTCAAGTACTATGCAAGTCTTATTTTGTACTTTTTGAAAAATTGGAAATTGATAAAATTTATTTTTTCCTATCTTGAATGGAGACAATTCTAGCATCTAAAATATACGCAAAATTAATTTTACCTATTAATTTTACTTGTTCTATCTCTAGAATAGGTTGTGTATTTAGTTATGATGGAGGCCTTGTATGAAAGAGGGAAAAATATGTTTTCAGTAACCTGTTTGACCTCAGATTTCCTATGTGGCTTTGGGTAAATCACTTGCTACCTGATCTAGAAGTAGTTAAACCAATATATTTGGATTTATGATGATCTGTTCCCCGATACTTTAAGAGAGCTAATTCTGCCTCAACCTACATATTTGGCATAAATCCTAATGTAATTCAGGATCAGAGTTCAAGATGTGGTTCATTCAGATTAGACCTCACATACTTTAACTCAGCTGTGAGCTTGTGAAATATGTTATCATGGCCTTAAAAATAAAAATGGGCTGACAGACATTTTATGAAGATTAACAAGATAAAAATTGTAGTGCATTTTGTATTCTAAAATACAATAATTGGTGTAAAGTCACAATTAATTGAGTTTAATTGTCAATGAATTTAACAGCCCACATTTTTTCTTTGTTTTCTAGTATGGTATTTACCTGAAACAAAGACAACTCTGAATTTAAGATGACTCCTTAAGAAGTAGAGGTTAGATACAGGTTATACTTGCATTTACTCAAAATGAACAAGACTCTGAATTTAAGATGACCTCCTGATTTCTAATATCAAAAAAACTGGAAAAACCCTAGTCTTGAATTCAGGTAAATACAATACTATTTCAGGTCTTTGGTTGGGAGAAGAAGCTAGGGCAGGACTGCACAACTTTGGCCCTTCAGCTGATAATGGACTACAACTCCCATTATCCCCAGCCACAGTGGTCAATAGTCAGGGATGATTGGAGTTGTAGTCCAGCATCTGCAGGATAGATGAAGTTGTGCATCCCTTTAGCTAGAGCGTCACTCTAACTAGAAGCACAGATTCCCTCATAATAACAACCTTGCTGAATCAGGCCCAAGCCAACCAAGAAGCAAGGGGATCACAAGCCAGTTGGTAGCCAGTGCCAGAAAACCAATCAGCAAGGGGAAAACAGGCCTCCAAAATGTCACTTGGAATGTCAAAACTTCTGATTGAAATGGGGTTCTGTTCTGAGCTCAAAACAAGTCCTTTATTTGAAGAGCATTCTGTTTCAAGCTCAAAACACTCAGAATGGCCCGTTTCAAGTCAGAACGTTATAACCATGAAATGTTCTGCCCATCCTTACTTAAGCTAATTAGGAAAGGGATTGAAAATAAAACTGCTAATATTATAATGCCCTTATACAAATCTATGGTGCAGTGACATTTGGAGTACTATGTACAGTTCTAGTCACCGTATCTCAAAAAAGACATTATAGAACTGGAAAAGGTGCAGAAGAGGGCAACCAAGATGATCAGGGGCCTATAGCACCTTCTTTATGTGGCAAGGCTACAACATCTGGGGCTTTTTAATTTAGAAAAAAGGTGACTGAGGGTAGACGTGATAGAGGTCTATAAAATTATGTATAATGTGGAGAGAGTGGCTAGAGAGAAATTCTTCTCCTTCTCTCACAACACTAGAACCAGGGTTCATCCCCTGAAACTGATTGCCAGGAAATGTGAGACTAATTAAAGGAAGTACTTTTTCACACCATGAATAATTAATCGATCAAATTTTCTACCGCAGAATGTGTCTGCTTGAATGGCTTTAAAAAAGGCTTGGCCAAATTCATGAAGGATGCATGCAGAAGGTTCCAAGTCCCCTCCCTGGCCTGTCCAAGATAGGGCTGAGAGAGACTCTTGCCTGAAAGAGAAGTGGCTGCCAATCTGATACTGAACTAGATGGATGAATGGTCTGACTCGGTATAAGGCAGCTTCCTATGTTCCTAAGGACAGATCTATCAATGGCTATAGTCTTGATGGCTATAGGCTACTCCCAGGAACAGGGGCAGGACGCCTCTGAATATCAGTTGTAGGGCAGCAATAGCAGGAGATAGACTCCAAAGCGGGGGTTAGGGGAAAGGTTAAAAAAATAAAAATAGCCTGCTTGCCCATTTTGTTTGTGGGTTGGGTGGTTGGTAGCATCCATCATGATTGTACTCATAGGGAACAATGTACCCTATTGTACCCAAACAGAACAATGAGATGTTATGAGTTCCCCATCGTTCTCTATGGCCGGAACACTTTAAACATTTTGAGTTTGTTCCATCAAAGCCAGCTGTTTCAACAGGTAAACTCAAAATATTTCAGCCATCTGCATTTCATTTTGAGCTTGAAATGGAAAATGAAATCAGCTTGCTGCACATCCCTAATCTTGAGCATGGAATTTGCCCTTTTTACAGCTGCTGCACTCTGAATCGACACTTTCAAGTACAGTACAAGATCCCTCTCCTGGTCTGTCATTGATAGCTCAATCCACATCAGTGAATATGTGAAGGTGGAGTTTTTTTGCCCCAATGTGCATCACTTTATTCTTACTTATATTGAACCATTATATTTGCCATTATGTTGCCCACTGACCCAGTTTGGAGAGCTTTTAGAGCTCCTCATAATCTGTTTTGGATTTCACTAGCCTGAATAGTTTAATGTCAACTGCAAGTTTGGCCATTTTGCTGTTTACCCCAACTTGTAGGTCATTTGTGAATAAATTAAAGAGCACAAATCCCAGCACAGATCCCTGGGAGACCCCACTTCTTACTTCCTTCAATTATTAAAACTGTACTTTCCCCTCTGTTTCCTGTTCTTTAACCAGTTATCAATCCACAATTGAATCTATCCCCTTATCTCATGACAGTTAGGTTTACTCAAGAGCCTTTGATGAGGAACTTTACCAAAATCATTTTGGAAGTCCAAGTTTACTATATCAACTGAATCACCTTTATCCACATGCCTATTAACAATCTCAAAGAACTCCAGGAGATTAGTAATGCAAGACATTGAGGCTATTCACACGATGGGATGAAATCAGGCTAGCAGAGGCTAGCCCGATTTTGTACCATCATGCGAACCACCGGGCTTGCAGCCAAGCCCGGTGGTTCCTAAGCGGGTAACCCGGCTAAATACCCCTGCCCTTAAACCAGGTTTGCAGAGCGAGCACTCCGCAAACCTGGTTTTCAAAATCGAGAGTAGCCGCAGCATGCTACTCATGAGGAGACCCCCCGAGGGGAGGCAAAACGCCACCTCCCGGCTCCGGGGATCTCACCAGCATGCCCTGCGCACTCGTGCAGATTCCTTTTTGAAAATCGGTATTACGTTGGCTACTTTCCCGTCCTCTGGTACAGAGTCTGATTGTAGGGACAAGTTACATATTTTTGCTAAGAGTTCTTTGCTGGTTGATGACCAAAACCAAGATTGACTGACTGACTTTGCTATGAGATGAACAATTTCACTTTTAGACCTCTTGTATGGATGTCATCTGGTCCTGCCAACTTTAAATTTTTCAAGGCTATTTATTTATTTATTTATTTATTTGTCAAATTTGTACACTGCCCCAAACTTTCATCTCTGGGCAGTTAATAACATCATAACACAAGTTTAAACATACACAAAAATCTTAAAACAATTGAGGCAATCTAAAATTAAGAACAGATTAAAACTTTAAAAATTAAAAAGCTAAAAAAGCTTGGGTAAAGAGGTGGGTTTTCAAGTGCTTATTAAAAATGGTCAGAGATGGGGAGGATCATATTTCAGTAGGGAGAGAATTCCACAGTAGCAACTGAGAATGCCCGTCCCTGTGTGGCTACCAGCCAAGCTGGCGGCAACTGGAGACGGACCTCTCCAGATGACCGCAATGGGTTCATAATGAAAAAGACATTCTCTTAAATACCCAGGGCCTAAGCCCTGAGATTATAGAACATGATGGGGTGAGTCTCACGATCAACAAAAATCGGGCTAGCAGAGGCTAGCCCGATTTTTGTTCACTGTAAGAACCACCGGGCTCGCTGCTGAGCCCGGTGGTTCTTGAGCGGGTAACCCGCTCGAGAACCCCTGCTAAAAAGCAGGTTTGCGGAGCGAGTGCTCCAGCAAACCTGTTTTTTAGGATCATGAGTAGCCACGGCGCGCCTTCATGCTGCACCTACTCATGAGTAGACCCCCAGCCGGGAGGCGAAAAGCCACCTCCCGGCTCCGGGGGTCTCCCCAGTATGCCCTGCGCGCTCACGCAGGGCATACTGGGGCTTGCGGGGGCCACACGGCCCCCGCTCCCCCCACCCCCCGCCGGCTCTGTCACGGAGCCGACCATCGTGTGGGCAGCCGATCCAGCTGCCCAGGGCTCCCTGCCTGCTTGTGAGCAGGGAGAGCGGGCTTAGCCCGCTCTTCCCACTCATTGCCCCAAAACAGGTCTCACTGATCGTGAGACCCGGTCCAATATCTCATAATCTCTATTCAATTCAATTCTTTGGCCTCCATCCCTGAGAAGCTCAGTTCAGGAGCAGGCGTACATTCAGCTCCCTCTGTTGTGAAGACAGATGCAAAGAACTCATTCAGCTTCTCTGCAATCTCGACATCCTCCTAAATAATCCCTTTCACTCCCCCATCATCTAATGGCCTCAAGTGAAAAGACAAGATACTTTTTAAAGTAAACATCATTTTGATCTTTGGCAATGGGAACAAAAAAAAACAGATGAAGCGAAGCTAAGATGCAGATCTCTTCTGCACACATACTCCTTTTTTTTTAGGCCAATTGAATTTTCATATTTCAAAGTTGCATTATGAAGATGTATGTCCTCTAGTACTCTCCAGACAATATCATTTCAATGCTAGGTTGGTAGGCACAAGGTTAAAGTTGCTCAAGCCTTCATAATGATTTTTTTTAATGTTCCGGATGCATGCAAGTCAATTGGATTTTTCAACCACTACCCTCTGTGGGTCTCAATTACAGTTCCATCTGCATTAATCCTCACTTTACATTGAACTAGGTAGTCCTCCTTGTGTGGTCAGGGTCAACCAAGTTCAAAGCTTGTTACAAAAGTTAGTTGTCAGCTTCTTGTTTTCACAGCTGCTAGTGTTTTACTCCCACCTTTGACAGGCTTTGTACTTTCTGCAGATCAGCTGCAAGACTTCGAGCCCAGCCTTGACTCTGGGATATGAAGAACTTCAGTCTTGTGCAGTTATTGGGGTGTGCTGACTCATCTAAACACCCAGAACAGCAATATTGTAATGTTGTAGGAGCTACTACCAAAAAACCCTCCATACTCCAAGATGGATTTTATACCCTTGATGTTTAATTTGTAAATGTTTTCATTATGAATATAAAAATGCACAATATTCTCCTCTGGGTTAGATTGGTCTATGACACTCTGTAATTTCCCTTTCCCTTCTCATAGCTCACCTCATCTGCTTGGGTTGTCAGTCAATGTATTTGTGTAGCCAATGGCTATTACAACATAAACAAGACTATGCAAACAATCCAAAGAAAGAAGTCTAACAACTTAAAATTATAAAATGCCTGTCATTAAAAGCAAAACCACAATGAAACTTTGCTTCAGTTGCCTGAGGATGGAAACAGATGGATCTGAAAACAGAATTCATATTAAATTCTTAAGCAGTGGTGGGAAACTAGTCCCCCCCCCCCAGCTTCACATGTGAGATGACGGCACAACTCAATGGAATAAATGCTGGTTTTGGCATCACTCTTTCACATGCTTCACGTGGCCCTGCAATTCTTTTTAATTTTTAAAGAAAATTCCTCTATTATTATTACAGATTGTATGAGTTTTCATTGTCAACACAGTTGCACTTATCATCTGTCCCCCTCAGCACACAAATTCTACATCCAAACCACCGTCCCCTGAATCTGGCTGCATCATATCCCCGTCCCAGTCCAGCCATCTTTGAAATTATAAGGCTCTCCACACAGCAGCGTGGAGAGCCGTGAGGGGGGTTTGTGGGGAGAGTGGGCTTGGCTCGCTCTCCCCATGCATGAGCAGTCAGCTTGCCCTGGGTGGCCGGATCGGCCGCCCACACGACTACCAGCTCTGACATGGAGCCGGTTGGGGCCTCCTGGCCCCAGGAAGTCCAAGAATGTGCAGGGCATTCTGGGGAGCACCCCAGTGCCAGGAGGTTTGTTGTAGCCTCCCTGTCGGGGATGCCTTGTGAATTGCCATGGTGAGGAGCCATGACGACACACGATCTGGTCAATGGGGTCAGCGGAGCACTCGCTCCACTAACCTCATTTAAGAGGAGGGGCATTTCAGCTCACAACCAGGTGAAACCGGGCTAGGCTCCCTTAGTCCGGTTTTGCCTGGTCGTGTTAATAGCCTCTACAACTCTGTCTGAAATGAGGTCTGAAATGAGAAGACAGAGAATTAAAAAGGAGAGAAAAAGAAAAGAGGGAGGAGTTTGCACCACTGCCAGGGGGTGTCATCAGGTCCAACAGGGGACACACCAAATAAGTAAAACTTTTTAAAAGTGTAAATTGCCCTGGAGTTTGGAAGACTCTAGGTGGCATCTCAGGGGCCAGCTAACCAGTGCCATGCACAGCCCGCTTCGGCATGAATAATAAAGAATTCTCAAGTTAGAATTCTTTAGCAGGGGTTAAAGAATTAAGGGGTTAAAGAATTAACCCCTGCTAACTTGGCAAAGAGGCACCTTTTACTGTGGTGATTCTCTTTATTGAGCAGGGGGAGAGTAACTGGCCCTATCCACCCCCAGCACAGTACCTCCAGTGACTGTTGCTGGTGTCTACCTTGTGTTTCTTTTTAGATTGTGAGCCCTTCGGGGACAGGGATCCATCTTATTTATTTATTATTTCTCTGTGTAAACTGCCCTGAGCCATTTGTAGAAGGGTGGTATAGAAATCAAATACATACATACATACATACATACATACATACATACATACAATAAAAATAAGTCTGATCCCTGGAAAGGAATAGGAATGTTTGAACCACACTCCCAGAGCGACCTCACTGCTCTAAACCACAGTTACGCTATCACAGCTTATTCCCAAACTTCTGCTTCTATCTCTGTGAAGCACTTTGTCTTCTTTCTTGTCCATATTTCTAGAAGAGTGTTCATGTTTTCCCTCCTGTGTTACTGTTATTTGCAATTCAAGGGCAACTCTCCCATGGGGCAAGGTGAGGCAACATCCTCAGGTGATGACTGTGCCATGAGGTGGTAAGTAAGGATGCCCCACCCCCTGCAGGCATTGCCTCACCTGCCTGTCACCACCACCACTAGCCCCAGCTCCTTGCTGCCCCACTAATCAGTTCTGTGGGTTTCCCCCCACCTTGCCTGCTGACCCCATCCCTGACACAGACCAGCCCTGCTTCCATTGCTGGCATGTGCCCTCCCTCCACCCTTGCTATGACAACACCATTGCCAGGCTGAAACCGAATCCTAACCTTCCGGGCTTGAAGTTGTAGGTCAGTGGTGGCAGCAAGGATGGAGCTTCTTGCATGCAGCTGCAGCGGCGGCCAGGGTGGCCAGAACCTAAGGGGTATACTCATGAGTCAAATGGGCCATAACCCAAAATTTGGTTTTAAAAAAGCCAAATCTGGCAACAGAGCTGCAGCCTCTCCTCATTGCCATTGCTTTGCTAGCTCCTACAGCTGAAGTGCTCTCTCTCACTCTACCCTGCCCCATGCCTTCCCCTAGCCAACTTGTGTGCTGCTTTTTGTTTCCAAAATGGAACAACATGCTCCAAATTGCCCCTCATGGTCCAAGTTGCACCAAATCGCCCCTCATTACTGCATTTTGAGACAGAAAAATATGTGGGGAACTGCATCATGGCTACTGTGACCTTCAGAACAGTATAGCTGTGGTTGGCCATTGGAGTCACTATAGAACATATATAAAACCAAATGAATTAAACACAGGGTTGAATGCGTAGCATTCTTTCCCCCTCTGTATCTTCCTTTGTTTTGGACAAGGCTTTTCAGGAAGCATATGATCTGCTGTCAAATAAACAAAGGTATAGCACTTAATTAAAGCTGGCTTTCAAATGCTTGCATATAAATGTCTGTCTGTATGGGGCTTTAGCTAACCATATCTGTGTTCTGACTTGTGCAGACAGCTGTGGTTCTTTTTTTAAAAGAGAAAAAGGAAAGGAACTATCACATTTTTCATTTGCACTGGTGTTCTTATGCAGCTAGTCATAGATAATCACCACATTACCCAATCCCTTGAGAAAGTTCTGTTTTTTTAAACCTAGAAATGAGAAAACCATTAGTGCATAAATCAAAACACTGGTGAAATAGCTGGCCTTAAAGGAGATTTAGCTAAATTCACTACAGTAAAGAGAGGTTAAAAGCCACCAGCCAGTATCCTTGTTTGAGAAATGCAAATTGAATTAATAGGGACACTGACTTATACCCAAATTGTGTTGGTAGCATTTCACTCCCGATTCATTACTTGGCACTCTATTTTGATTACTCTTGTACTGGGACTAGTTTCCCGTCAATTAAAGATGATGTATGGTCCTGGATCTAAATTGCGGCTTGTTTTAGGGATGACCCATCCATCTAGATAGCAACTTATCCATCTAGCTTTTGACAAGAAACTTTTAAATAGTTCTGTAATCAGATTGGGAGACACCCATAAAATGAGGAAAGTCTTGTGCCTGATGCAGTAATTAAATGCTGTTTGGTTGCCAAAGCCATAATTGCATTTGTTGCAATAAGATCTCTCTACAACCCCCTTCTCTGATTAAAATATTGAAATAAGTCTTCAACTGTTTGTATTTATATGTATCATATATATTTATATGCTTTGTTCTTCTGAATTGAGTAGGAGATGTCTACTTTTTCCTGCTATCTTGGCAAAGAGGCACCTTTTAATGTGGTGAGTCTCTTTATTTAGCAGGGGGGGAGTAACTGGCCCTATCCACCCCCAGCACAGTACTTCCAGTGACGGTTACTGATATCTATCTTGTGTTTCTTTTTAGATTGTGAGCCCTTTGGGACAGGGATCCATCTTATTTATTTATTATTTCTCTGTGTAAACCACCCTAAGCCATTTTTGGAACTGCAGTCTAGAAATCGAATAAATAAATAAATTTATATCATATCATATCATATCATATCATATCATATTATATTATATTACAACTGATGCTGAAAGCTAGCGAAAGAACATAGAACATGAAAGTGATAACAACATACGTTTAGCTGCTTGCTGAATATGAGATTGCCAAGGCCAAACTAGGGATGGTCCAAGGTATTGCAGCACCTGGGGCTCGGTGTCAAATGCTGCCTTGCCCTACAACCCTGATAGGAACCAGCTCCTTTCAAAACCAACCCTTGCAAGTTTGAAAATTGTACTGGAGGCACAGAGGCAGAAAGATGGCCAGCAGCCTCTTCTTCTCTCCTCGTGCCTCTTGAAAGTTTTGCAAGGAGTGTGAGGAGAGCTGTTTCTTGTGGAGCTTGCAAGGGCCTCTGTTGAAGACCTCTAGCAATGGATTGCAACCTAGTGCCCTGATCTGGAGGCTGTGTGTGCATCTGAGTGTGCACAGGGTGACTGTATATTTGGCCTATGCAACTCAAGAATGTCGGGCTTGCTTTGCGTGTGCAAGCTGCCCTGTCACTAAAATAAATGGTATAGATAAAGTGAGGGAGCTAAATGCACATATAGGACATAACATGAGAACAGATCTGCTGAATCAAACCAGGGGTCAATCTGATGCAGCATTTGGTGCCAACAGTGGTTGGTAGATGCCCAGTAGCCTGGCATTAAATACAAATATGACAAAATTTATATACCAGTTTTCAGCAAAAGTTCCCAAAGCAGTTTACATATCTATCTACCTACCTACCTATCTATCTGTCTATTGGCTCCCTGTCCCCAACGGGCTCACAATCTAAAAAAGAAACGTAAGATAGACACCAGCAACAGCCGCCTCCCATCCACTGGAGGGATGCTGTGCTGGGGATGGATAGGGCCAATTGCTCTCCCCCTGCTCAATAAAGAGAATCACCACTTTTAAAAAGTGCCTCTTTTGTCCAGTTAGCAGGACAGCAGCCCCGCACGCGCATGGTTTCTCCTGAGTATCTGGTATTCCAAAGTATACTGTCATGGAACCTGGAAGACTCCAGCTAGTTTTCATGCCTAATTGTCATTGAGAGTCCTGTATTTCATGCAGTTGCTGGAACTAAATCTCTGTTGTAGTGAACTTTCATCTGTGGCTTGTTTGCATAGCAGGGAGGGCATTGTTGGGAGCATGGAATATTGGAATAAGTGGGAGGGGAATAATGCTTGCAGGGTGGAATGTTTGGGGAAATGACCATTGAGATTTTGAGGCAGTTATTGAGCCCTTTCTCACGATTGGTGAGAAAGGGCTCAGGGGAAAGCAGGGAGGAAGGCTGCTAGCACTGGCCTTCCCACAGACAATCTCTCTTCTCTGGTTAGGTGGGCAGATCACCCACTCAGATGATTGCTGGCTGCATCACCCTGCCATCTGAAACTCCCCTAATTCACTGCATGATTGTGCAATGCACTGTAGGGATTCCCCTGATGCCGGATGGGGACCTGCAGCCAGGGCTGACAGACTATCAAAAAAATGAGGATAGAAAAATGAGGTGGGTTTGCCACAGCAGTGGTAACCGCTTGCCTCCCACCGCTTCTCACAAGCAGCCAAGAGTAGGCTTGGTTGACTTAGCCTGCTCTTGGCTGCTTGTGAGATCAGCTTCATTGAGGCGCTTCACACAATTGGTGTGAAGCGCTGGAGGGGGTTCTGCGGAGAGAGCGGGCTTACCCACACGACTGCCAGCTCTGTCACAGTGTACAGGGCATCCTGGAGAGACCCCCGAGCCCAGGAGGCTGTTTGCAGCCTCCCAGTCGGGGGTCTACTCGTGTGTTGCTGCACGCTGCGGCAACACACGAGCAAAAGATAAGGTTAACTGAGTGCTCGGTCCATTAACCTCATCTAAGCGGAGAGGTAATTAGGCGGGCTAGCCGCCTTGGGAGCACTGGGCTCGCCTGCAAGCCCGGTGGTTCCCACGATCCCTGGAAAGTGGGCTAAACTCCCTTAGCCCGCTTTTCAGTGATCATGAAAATAGCTTCATTGAGGCTATTTCCACGAGCAGCAAAAATTGGGCTAGGAGAGCCTAGTCCAATTTTTGCTGTTTGTGTAAATCACCAGGCTCGCAGGTAGCCCGCCCCTTAAACTGAGTTTGTGGAGCAAGCGCTACGCAAACCCGATTTTTAAAATCATGAGTAGCCACACTGCGGCTACACGCCATGGCTACTCACGAGTAGGCCCCCGACCGGGAGGCTGAAAAGCAGCCTCCTGGCTCAGGGGTCTTTCCAGCATGCCCTGTGTGCTCGCGCAGGGCATGCTGGAGCTTCCGGGGGCCATGTGGCCCCTGAACTCCCCAGCCCCGGCTGGCTCCATGACAGCGCCGGCAGTTGTGTGGGCAGCCCAGAGCAGACTGTCTGCTTGTCTGCGGGGAGAGCGGGCTAAGCCCGCTCTCCCCGCAAACCCCCTAGAGGCTCTTCACACTAATCATGTGAAGAGCCTCATTGTGTGACTGAGGCTTGGAATAAGGATGGTGGGTGGCTTAGATCCTTAGGTTAGGTTGGGTTATGAACTGTTAGAAACTGAGGCCATTCACACAATCAAAGAGGCTATTCTCACAACAAGCAAAAACAGGGCTTGAGGTCTGAAGGCGGGGTTAGTACTCCTGTGTGAAACCTCGGCAAGCTCTCAAACAGGGCTCTGTCAAAAGAGGGTCACCCAGTTCCCAGCCCCTCCTCTAAAACCAGGTTCAGCAAGCAGAGGAGATTGCCTACCCCCTCCCAGTGCTCGTGTGGCGCCACGGGATGCTCTGGGACACTCCTTGAGGCTCCCTTCCTGGGGATACCATAAAGCCTGGATACCAGAGTGGGCTGTCTACTCTACACAGACTGGCAGTGGCTTCCTGAGGCTCTCAGGCAGGATTCCCGCTCAGCCCAACCTGGAAATGCCAGGAAGGGAGCTCACCCCCCGCAACGCTCTTGCTGCCCCCACAACGCTCTCGCTCACTCTTGCCGCCCCCTGCAATGCTCTTGCTCACTCTTGCCAGCCCCCGCAATGCTCTCGCTCACTCTCGCCGGCCCCTGCAATGCTCTCGCTTGCTCTCACCGCCCCCTGCAATGCTCTCACTTGCTCTCACCACCCCCGCAACACTCTCACTTGCTCTCACCACCCCCGCAACGCTCTCACTTGCTCTTGCCGTCTCCGCAACGCTCTTGCTCTCTCTTGCCACCCCCGCAATCTCTCACTTGCTCTCACCGCCCCCGCAACGCTCTCGCTCGCTCTTGCCAGCCCCCGCAACACTCTCGCTTGCTCTTGCCACCCCCGCAACGCTCTTGCCCCCCGCTCACCCCCCGAAAGTCTGCTCCCACAAGTCTCGTGCTCGTGCTCTCTGTCCTCCGTCTTTCTATCGCTGTCTCGCAGTCCTTGCTTCCCCTTGCCACTGCCAGGGACTGTGGCCTGCTCGCCTGACAGCCTCTGAGCTCCCTGCTCCCTGCCACTTCACAGCACAGCTCAGCCAACCGTCTGCCACCTGCAGCCCTCAGAGCCAACTGTCCAGCTCCCAAAGCTGCCCCCAGCCTCAAAGCTCCCTGCTGCTTCACAGCGCTCTCGATCCAACTGTCAAACTGCTTTCCAGTCACCCCGCAGGGCGCATGGCCCGTCTAGGAGAATTAATAATATAGAATATCTCACTCTTCCTCCAAGGAGCCCAGAGCAGTGTACTACATACTCAAGTTCCTCCTCACAACAACCCTGTGAAGTAGGTCAGACTGAGAGTGAAGTGACTGGCCCAGAGTCACCTCAAGGCTGAATGGGGATTTTTGTGCTCCTTCCTGTCCCCTGCAAGACACTGGACAAGAGCAGGAGTGTCCCTGACCTTGCCTGCAGCTGCCCTTGCCTGCAGCATGGTGTTGTTGTTAGACTGCTGGACTAGGACTGGGGAGACCCGAGTTCAAATCCCCATTCAGCCATGAGACTTGCTGGGTGATTCTGGGCCAGTCACTTCTCTCTCAGCCTAACCTACTTTACAGGGTTGTTGTGAGGAGGAACTTGAGTATGTAGTACAGTGCTCTGGGCTCCGCCGGTTCCTCCTTCCATCTGCTGCCTCAGAGGAGATGCTTCCTGAAACCCCTCCGCCGCCACCACTGGCCGCCAAGGCAAGGGCAACAGCACCCTTGCCCTTTCCAGGTGGAAACTGCACCAGCGATGGGGCTGATGCTCTCCCCTTCCTGGTGTCAGTGGCGGGGGGAGGGAGTGCTGCTGCTGTAGCTGCTGCTGCTGGGAGCCAGTTCAAAAGGAATCGGGCTAGAGAGGCACTCAGCAAAGGCGCTGAAAGAGCAGCCCAAGAATCAAGCCCCTGCCCCACTCAGAATCCAGGGAAAGGAAGGGCAGGGAGCAGCAGGAGTTTTGCCATTGCTCTCCAAGTGTCACGCCCTTGATCTCAGACAGCGAGGAGGAAGGGGAAGCTGTCAACTTTTCAGCCGATGCCGGGGTGTCTGAGGAGCAGAGCCCGGCTGTCAGTTTCCAAGAAACGGCTGAGGCAGATGATTCAGAGCAGGCACAACAACCTGAGACAGCAGAAACCGTGATGGACCAATCAGAAGAGGAGCTATGCAAGCAACCTCCACTGACTCCACAACAGAGGCGTATTACAAGGCGAAGAACTCAGCTTGAAACTATCAGGAGGAGTAAACACCTCTTGCAGAGGGCTGACAAGCCTTGAATTCCTGCCAGCTGGGAGCTCTTGGCTTGTACTATAAATTACGTCACCAGCTTTCTATCTACTGCTGGAAAGCAACGTTTGTCAACTTTTGTGTCGACAGCTTGCAGCCAAGCCCGATAAAGAAGAACTGTGTCCGAGCCATATCTTGTTTCTGCAGCTCCGTTTGATACTTCCCTGCCAGGAGGCCAGATACTGACACCAAATTCCCGAGCAGACGGTGGCTGCTCCGGGTGGGTCTGACAAGGTCTCCAACAGGCAGGGAGCGGGTGGGCCGGCTGGCCGACTTTCCCGCAGGCAGGGGAGCCCCTTCCCGAAACGCAACGGGCCCAGCTACACATCCCACCTCCAGAGACTCCCAGCGGTTCGACCCGCTGTTGTGCTCACTTCCAGGCTGGGCCGGTAGACCCCGGCAGTGGCAACAGAACCACGCTGCTGACCAGGGCCGTTCTGCGGCACCTGTGGCTGCTGGAGGATGGGGCTCTCCTTCCTGGGTGCGCTCCCCCCCACCTCACAGCTACACGAGAAGGAGCCCTTCGCACCCTGCGAGGGGATGCAAGGATGCGCTCCATACGGGGAGAGTGCGGGGCCCTCAAAAATGCAGGGCCCGTAGCATATGGCCAGTGGATGGGGTGAGTGGGCACATGTTCAGCATCACCCGCCCGCCCGGAGGTGCTCTTAGCCCCGGACCATGGTGCCCTTGCCATGGCCCCCAAGGTGTGAGGGAGGCATTGAACAGCTGCTGAGGGGTTGTTTGCCGCCTCCGCGAGTCCAAATTACTGATCGTTAGAAGTATTCTAGCCACCATGTGTGCGGCCAGGGGCGGGGTTGGGGCAGGCCCCTGTGGTGGTGGCGGGTGGAGTGGGAGCAACTGCTGGAATGACTGTCCATGCAAGGGTCACTGGTTCGGCCTCATGGCGGCAATGGCAGTGGGGGGGGGCTCACGGTGGCAGCAGGGGGCTGACAGCAGCGGCGGAGGGCCTCACGGCGGGGGCAGTCCTGGTGCCCAATTTGCCTGGACCCACCTGCCCACTCTCTGCACCATCATCAAGATGCAGAGGGTAGCAGTGCCAGGGTGCGCAGGTGTGGGCGACACTTTGCCACTCACTCTCCCACCCTGCTGGCACTGCAAGAGTGGCAAGTGGCAGCATCAGGGCAGGTGGGAGATGGGGACACCCTCCCCCACATGCCCAGCCACCTACGCCTGGAGAGGCTAGCAAGGGGTGGCAGTGGCGGATTGATGGGGAGGCAGAGTCGCCACTTGGCTACGGCAGCAGTGGGGGGGGATTTCTCCCTTTTACCTTCTACACACACTATACAGTGGGGTGGGGGGTGCCACGGAGGCCACAGCCACAGCTGCGGGGAGGGTGAGTGGGTGAGGGGAAGTGGGCAAGGGGCCTTCCCAAACTATGCTGCGGTGTACGGAGTGTGCCTTGTGCCTGGGCTACTTATGGGGGCATCTTGGAATTGCTCTCATTGGCATCTGACAATTGCTCCAGGGGGCATCTGCTTTGTCCCTCCTGGATCTGGGGAGTGCGTTGGGGGTGTGTGTAACTCTTCCTTTGGGGCTTGTTGGCAGCTGCAGCTACTCACTTCTCTCTCCTTTTGGGCATCAGGACAGAGTTCAGTTCCTTTGACAGTGCTGCAATTGCCAGGAAAGGGTTAACTGAGGCTACCAATCAGAGAGCTACAAAGCAGGACTGCAGCTTGGAGCCCTCTGAGTGGTCTCCTTGGGTCATGTGGTCCCCCCTAGCCACTCAGGGCACTGGAGAACCGACATTTCAAGCTGTGGCTGACTGCTTGAAGAGAAACTTGTGAAAGTTGATCGTCAGTCTCTCATATTCACTGCCGAGGCTTCACCAAATGCACGTGTGTTTGCTGTGAGGCATGAAATAGGGTTAAGGTTGTATGCATGGCATCACCCTGTTTTCTGCTCGTGTGACTAGCTTCAAAAACTGTGTTCTATCTGGGTTTGGGAGCTGTGTGTGCTCCCAGTTTTTGGTTGTGTGCCAGCAAGACAGGAGGAAAACCTGGGTAGCTTTTCCTCCTACCTTGCTTCCACACAGTCATTTCTACGCAGGTTTTCCTCCTACCTTGCTTCCACACAAACAAAAATTGGGAGCACACACACAGTTCTCAAACCCAGATGGAACAAAGTTTTTGACTGTGTGAATGACCTTGTTATGTTGTGAGAGAAAAGTTAAACATATATCTGTATAAATATAACAAACATATTCAAGGACGCTTTGTATAGATGCCTTGTTTTGTTCACAATAAAAATAAGTAAGCCATAACATCTTGCATACTCTCCTAAGACCCACGTATTTTCAAGGTCTGAACAGCTACCAAGGGGCTGGGCTGGGCTGCAAAGTGGCTGGGCTGCGAAACTATCTTCTAGGCTTTCTTGAATTCTGCCTGAGTGACCATATTGTAATATTCAAATACACTCACTTTCATGGTGGTAAACTATTTCAGGGATGTTGGATATACAGGGCTTGCCTTTTTCATTTGTTGACCTTCTAAAAACCGTTGGCAATTACAGCCGCATTTTAGGCAGCTCTCCAGAGCAGGGAACATGCAAAATAAATGCATTCTACAGAGGATACTATACTGCTTTTTGTGCAATGTCATGTTTATTTTAATAGGGCTTCCCAGCTGATTGTGTAACAAGTACATAAAACAAGTCCCAGGGGACATCATTATATACAGGGGTTCCATTCCTGGCTAGAACTGCAGATAATGAGACATTGAGGCTATAGGAATTGAGTGGGTTAGGTTCCTCAGGATTAAAAAAGGGGCAAAAAAATGGCTAAAAATTGGAGAAAAGTGAGAAATAAAGTTCTGTACTATGCTCCGCGGGTCTCCAGCTGTCCAGCAAAGCCTCCCAGAACCCCCAATTTGGCCAATGTTCTACATAAGATGGGGGGAATGTTTTTTACACAAAACAGCCCCAAAATGCTTCCTTTCAACAAAATGGTGGCCAGAAATTACCTCAGAGATCATTTCCAGCCACCTAGAAAACGTGGATACACAGATATTAACTCTTTGGGGATATTCTTACGATCACAAAGATCAGGCTAGGAAAATCCTAGCCCGATTTTTGTGATCGTAAGAACCACCGGGCTCGCAGCCGAGCCCGGTGGTTCTGGAGTGGCTAACCCGCTCTTGTAGCCCGCCCCTTAGCCCGGGTTTGTGGAGCAAGTGCGCCGCAAACCTCAGCTATCTGCTCGTGAGTAGCCGCGGTGTGGCTCCACGCCACAGCTACTCGTGAGTAGACCCCCGACCGGGAGGCTTAAAAGCAGCCTCCTGGCTCGAGGGTCTCCCCAGTATGCCCTGCGCACTCACGCAGGGCATACTGGGGCTTCCGGGGGCCGCGCAGCCCCCGAGCTCCCCAGCCCCTGCCGGCTCCGTCTCGGGGCCAGCCATCGTGTGGGTGGCAGATCCGGCCACCCAGGGCTTCCTGCCTGCTTGTTAGTGAGGAGAGCGGGCTTAGCCCACTCTTCCCGTTCAGTGCCCTAAACCGGGTCTCACTGATCGTGAGACCCGTTCCTTTGTTTAACCACATATAGCGAGGTCAGGTCTCTATTGCCTGACTACGGATACACAAACCATGGTTGTTGGGACCACAAGTGACAAGGTCCACCTGTATCACCCTATAACATTTATACATTTTAAATGTAGACATACACTTTTGTTGGAGAATGTTACTCAGTTATGTTTATGATTCAAATAATTTTCCAAGAAAGTGTGGTAGCAATACTACTATAATGGCGACGTTATATATACTATTATAACGGCGACGTTATTTATATGCCACTCTTCAACCAAAGTTCTCAAAGCGGTTTACATAGTAAAATAAATAATACATAACTAAGGTGGTTCCCTGTCCCCAAAGGGCTCACAATCTGAAAAGAAAGAGAAGGCAGATACCAGCAACAGCCACAGGAGGGATGCTGGATAGGGCCAGTTGCCCTCCCCCTGCTAAATATAAGAGAATCACCACTTTAAAAGGTGTCTCTTTGCCCAGTTAGCAGGGGTCTGCAGCAGGAATGAGGTTGTATGGTATGTCCTCAACCAGTCCACAAGCATGAGCAAACAATTGAAGGCTTCACAATACAAGAACAATATTGATAGAATAATATAAATGGTCAGTTTAACACAGTAAATATCCTGACTCCATTAGCAATGGAGACTCTCGAGATTCCTGCTATCTCAAGAGATTCCTGAGAGAGCAGACAACATTCAAATGTAGTATGGTTACATTTCAAAGTCAAAATAAATCTCAGTACAAATTGAGTTTTCTTTTTTAAAAAAACCACTATCATGTGTCAGTTTCCATTCTACAGATCCAATCTCTAGTTACAGAACAACTTGGGATCTGCAGGTGCAAGTATGGCTGCCAGTATGCTTGTCAGTGATGTCATAATGAGAACAGTTCATTTAATTTTTTTAAAGAATAATAATCTGATATCCCAGTTCCATATTTTGTCTGTACAAGTACTGGGAAACCAGGTACTAACGCTAGACTCCATGAATCTGTAGGGATCTCATTGTGACTTTTCAGGTGGTTAAAGTCATTAACTTGTGACTTATTACAGCAGCTGAGGCATTCGGTAATCAGCCAGAATTGCATGGCCTGTCATGTCTTAATGCCTAATTGATTTTTGGCATGCACACATTGAGAAACAATCTCCCCCCTCTCAAACAAATTATAGAAAAAGGAACTGATGGTAATCTACTATACAGTACCTTTCTCCAAAAACTAGACTGAGACTAATTACATGTCTTATAAGTTATTGTCAGCCAGGTTGCCACTTGGTTAAAGAAAACCATGAAAAGATTGTTTTTTTACCTTTTGAATAGACATTTTTTATGAGAAAGAAATTATCATTGCCAATCTACAACTAATTCTGGGATTCACTTTATGTCTGCACACAACTCTAACAAAATTCCCAGTGGACTAAAACAGAGCAGCTGTGAGCTCCCTCTATTTTTTTTTTATTTTTTTTTAGTTAAATAAATGATTATTTAACTAGATTAGCCAAGTTAGGTTATTTGAGTTTAGAATTCTGGAATAAAATGCAGAAAGCCTCTTCTTAATAAGTAGAAAGAATTTTCTTTTTATTCTCCTTTGAGACAGATCTGACACTTCTTAACCCTTCACAAGAAGACATCTTATTATTTCCATTTTCTCTCTCTCTCTGCCCTCCTTCTCCCTGCTATGATAAATGAATGAGGCATTCTGACATGAACAGGATTTTAAGTGAGAAAAGGTTGTGCACAGTTTTCCCAATCTTCTTGCTCATTGGGAATGCCTGCATGGTGCAATTATTCAGCAGGGAAAGGCACACTGGACGGGGAGGAGACGTGCACTTACATGTGCTGCTCTTTACATTATTTGGCAGGCTGCTTGAGAGCTGAACTAGCCAGTAGCTCACCCCTCAGAAAGTTGCATGGAGAGCAGTCCAAAGGAAAGTTAGATATTCTGTTCTAACTTTCCTTTGGATTGGTCTCCTTCATTTTACAAGAGCTGCACACCCATGCAGAGACATTGAAACAAGTCTGCATAAACAACCTTGTGCGTGATCTACAATTAAGCTGCACTTGCTTCATCATGGTAATGGACTTGTAGACCAGGATGGGCCCCTTAACTCTCAAGTCCAGGTAAAGCTGTCTCTTCCACACCGCTGCCTCCTTTATGCTTGGGCCCCGAACCAGACCTCGGTGATCCTATGAGAAAATGAGACAGGATTGTAAGGAAAAAGGTAGCACTTGTACAATGAGCCCTTTCTCACAAGCAGTGAGAATGAGAAAGGGCAAGACGGTGGAGAGGAAGCCTTTAAAAGCTTGCCTCCCCACAGACAAGCAGGTCCTGTCCTTTGGGTGGGCGGATTGCCTGCCCAGACGATTACCAGCTGTTGCAGTCAGCTCCGAGGGTCAGGGTGCTGGACGATCACTCCACCTCCATGGAGCTCCCATAATGCACTGCACGAGTGCACAGTGCATTATGGGGATCCCCCTCCCTCCCCAAAGCCAGCCAGAAGCTCCACAGTTGCCAGCCCCATCGGTAAAATGGGATTAGGAGAGCGCTCACTCTCTTAACTGCATTTTGGAAGGTGGCTCCATAGGCAGGTTTGCCGCTGCTGTGCTGCCAGGATCAGGCCCAATACTGATGGGCTGGGCTTCCTTAGCCCACTTTTGCACGAGCATGTGAATAGCTTCTATATGTTTCCAGAAAATGAGTTTTTTAAAGATTATTTTCTTTATTTGAGTGAAGCAATGTGCATCTGGCTTATGTGATATTATCATGACCATGTTCTTTTACTAATTTACTCCAACACATTTTGCTTTACGGCTGATCTTTGCACATTGTTAACAAATGCCAAATAAAGCCATAAACCATCCTCTCAAACAGCTGTGGGAATGAGTTGCATTCTACACATCCCATAATGTACAGAGAAGAAGACTGTTTAATGAGATCCAGTCTACCTACATTCAAAAAATGCATTATTTAAACCTTACAATCCCCAATAAATATATAAGCTACTATTTGATGCATTGTCTTGTGTTTATGTTTCACAATGGAAAACATACATGCCACTTTCTGCTGGGGACCGAGTGACTTGTTATAGTATATTAATGGCTTTAATAAGTTTTAAAACAATCCCATGTTTTACTCACCAGGCCCTTTGTTCATTGTTAGCGTGCTAATAAAATGCAGTCTTTCAGTTACACTTTTAAATCAATTTGTTTTTTCAAGACGTGAAAAGCCTTTAAGGCTTGCAGGAGAGTTACTCATGGAAATAAAATATGTATGGTTCTTTGTTCATAAAAGTGCAGCAGAAAACAGCATATTACCTAAGCAAAATTAGAGCCCAGATGGCAGTGGGTTATTATAAACAGATCTAAGCTCTCCACAGTGATTTTGAATGAAAATGAAATTTTTCATTCTTAAGGCATGATGTGGCAAAAAAGGGTGTTTCCCCCCCTCCTTTAGAACATTTCCCAGATATGAATATACTTTTTAAGAGTACATCTGAAAAAGCATTTCTTTCTAGTAAGTAACAGAATATGTTTTGTTGACAATTACAAGTGAAAAAACGACAAAAAGCATATCACATTTGTAAAAATAAATGCTTGTGGTAATCATGAATGGTAATGCAAATAATTGTATTGATTAACATCATGTAAGCATTCTCTCCTTCATGAAACAGACCATATTACAAAATGAGAGATAGTTTAGATCTGCTTGATCTGGATGGGATTACACTCCCCCTGAAAGATCAGGTATGTAGCTTTGGAGTGCTCCTGGATCCAAAACTCTCTGGCTTCTCAGGTTGAGGCAGTGGCCAGGAGTACCTTTTATCAGCTTCGGCTGTTACATCAGCTACTCCCATTTACTGAGGTAAATTACCTTAAAACAGTGGTGCATATGCTGGTAACCTCCAGGCTTGACTACTGTAATGCATTCTATGTGGGGCTGCCTTTGTATATAGTTCAGAAACTACAATTGATACAGAATGCAGCAGCCAAACTGGTCTCTGGGACAACCCAAAGGGTCCATATAACACCAATTTTGAAAGAACTGCACGGACTGTCAATACGTTTCTGAGCAAAATGCAAAGTTCTGGGTATTACTTATAAAGCTTTCAATGGCTTGGGTCGAGGGTATTTAAGAGAGTGCCTTCTCTGTTGTGAACCCAGCCAACTTTTAAGATCATCTCAAGAGGTATGGTTACAGTTGCCACTTGCTTATTTGGTGGCAACTTGGAACTGGGCCTTCTCTGTGGCTGGTATGGGTCTTTGGAATATGCTCACTGCTGAAAAAAGAGCATCTCCATCTCTGATTGCTTTTAGGAAGACCCTCAAGACACACCTGTTTTCTCAGGCTTTTAACTGAAATTATTTTTAAACTAGCTGAGCCAGGCACAGAGCATCTGCGCTTCCACTGGCCCAGCCAACCCACTTCCTTCCCCCCCCCACCTGGTCCGGCTTCTTTCCCTCCACCCGCCCATGGTTTCTGGTGGGTGGGCCGGCTGGAAAGCCACCTCCTCCCACTCACCTGCCAATTCTCAGCAGCCAGGCTGGCCCACCGCCACTTGCTGCTCCCGGTGGCTGGCCCATGCTCCCGGTGGCTGGCCCATCTTTCCCATGCCCACCTGTGATTTCTGGCCCACCACCTCCTCCTCCCACCCACCATTCCCACCGGTTGGCCCGCCGCTGTCTGCTGCTCCTGCCGGCCAGGCCAGCCCGCAGCTACATGCTCCCGTTTTCTCCTGTCCCCATCACTAATGGGCAGCTGCTCGCGGATTCTCATGAGAGCTGCCACACATGGGGTTAGCGACGGGTATGCCTAGGAGAAATAAATATATAGATTTATTTATTTATTTATTTATTTATTTATTTATTTATTTATTTATTTATTTTTGCATTTTTATACCGCCTTTCGTTAAAATATAGCCCCAAGGCGGTTTACAAAAGTTAAAAACATACAATAAAAACACAATAAAAACAACATGCTAAGAGTATAAAAACATATAAAAACAGGCATAAAACAATACAAGAAATAAAAACACCCAGAAGCAGCAGTAAAAACGATTATGTAAAAGCCTGGGTAAAAAGCCAAGTCTTTACAAGCTTTCTAAAAGCCATGATGGAGTCCGAGGAGCGAATGACCACTGGGAGAGCAATCCAGAGTCTGGGGGCAGCAACAGAGAAGGCCCTGTCCCGAGTGCACGACAGCCGGGCCTCTCTCATTGTCGGCACCCGGAGCAGGGCCCCCTCAGATGTCCTCGTCAAGCGGGCAGCAACCCTTGGGAGCAGGCGGTCCCTCAAATACCCTGGGCCCAAACCGTTTAGGGCTTTAAAGGTCAAAAACAGCACCTTGAATTGGACCCGGAAACGAACCGGTAGCCAGTGCAGCTCTTTCAAAATGGGGGTGATATGTTCCCAACGGGCAGCTCTGGATAACACCCTTGCTGCCGCGTTTTGCACTAGCTGCAGTTTCCGGATATTCTTCAAGGGCAGCCCCATGTAGAGCGCGTTACAGTAATCCAGCCGCGACGTGACTAAGGCGTGGGTAACTGTGGCCAGATCTGCCTTCTCGAGAAAGGGACGCAGCTGGCGCACCAGCCAAAGCCGTGCAAAGGCACCCCTGGCCACCGCCTCCACCTGAGCTTCCAAGAGCAGAGCCGGGTCCAGTAGTACCCCCAAGCTGCGTACTTGTTCCTTCAAGGGGAGTGCAACCCCATCCAGAACTGGTAAAATCTCCACATCCCGATTGGCTCTCCTACTGACCAACAGCACCTCCGTCTTATCCGGATTCAATTTCAGTTTGTTAGCCCACATCCAACCCATCACGGCCTCCAGTCCCCGGTTCAGGACATCCACCGCCTCCCTAGGATCAGATGACAAGGAGAGATAGAGCTGAGTGTCATCCGCATATTGCTGACAACTCAGTCCAAATCCCCGGATGACCTCTCCCAGCGGCTTCATGTAGATGTTAAACAGCATGGGGGACAAGACCGAACCCTGCGGGACCCCACAGGCAAACGGCCACGGGGCCGAGCAGTAGTCCCCCAGCACCACCTTCTGGACCCTCCCCTCAAGAAAGGACCGGAACCACTGCAACGCAGTGCCTCCGATTCCCATACTCGAGAGGCGGCCCAGAAGGATACCATGGTCGATGGTATCGAACGCCGCCGAGAGGTCCAGCAGAACCAACAGGGACGCACTCCCCCTGTCTAGTTCCCGGCGTAGGTCATCCACTAGAGCGACCAAGGCAGTCTCAGTCCCATACCCGGGGCGGAAGCCAGATTGAAAAGGGTCCAGATAATCCGTATCATCCAAGACCCTCTGCAGCTGGGACACCACCACACGCTCCATCACCTTGCCCAAAAAGGGCAGGCTAGACACAGGTCTATAGTTGTCCAGGTTGGAGGGATCAAGGGAGGGCTTTTTTAATAGAGGTCTTACCACCGCCTCCTTAAGGCACGATGGCATCCTGCCCTCCCTTAATGAAGCATTAACCATCACCTCCAGCCATCTGCCTGTCCCCTCCCTGGCAGCTTTTATTAGCCATGAAGGGCAAGGGTCAAGAGCGCACGAAGTCGCCCGCACACTGCCCAGGATCTTGTCCACATCCTCAGGCCACACCAACCGAAAAGAATCCAACACAACGGGACCAGATGGTACCAAAGGCACGTCTGCCGGAACTGCCAAAACTCTGGAGTCCAGGTCAGCACGGATGCGAGCGACTTTATCTGCAAAGTGACAGGCAAACCGATCACAAAGAGCTGTAGATGGCTCCTCCCCCATTGTCCGGGGGGATGTGTGGAGCAATATTTTCACCACACGAAACAGCTCTGTTTGCCTGCACTGAGCAGACGCAATGGAGGCGGAGAAAAAACGTTTCTTCGCCGCCCCCACCGCCACGGCGTAGTCCCTAAAATGGGTTCTAGCCCGTGTTCGATCGGATTCGTGACGACTCTTCCTCCAGCGTCGCTCCAGCCGTCGTCCGAGTTGCTTCATCGCCCTAAGCTCCGAGGAAAACCAAGGAGCGGAACGGGCTCCACTAAGCCGGAGAGGGCGCTTGGGGGCAACCGTGTCAACAGCCTGGGCCATCTCTCCATTCCAGAGATCAACCAAGGCGTCGACAGGGTCACCAGCTCTGGACACTGGAAACTCCCCGAGGGCCGTCTGGAATCCAAGCGGATCCATAAGCCTCCGGGGGCGGACCATCTTAATCGGCCCACCACCCCTGCAGAGGGCAGACGGAGCAGTCAAACTAAACCCCACCAGGTGATGATCTGTCCATGACAAGGGAGTGGTCTCAAATTCCCCCACCTCCAGATCATTTATTTCCCGGTTGGCAAAAACCAGATCCAGAGTGTGTCCCGCCACGTGGGTAGGGCCTGATACCAATTGAGACAGGCCCATGGTTGCCATGGAGGCCATGAAATCCAGAGCCGCACCCACTAGGGGGGCCTCAGCGTGGACATTGAAATCCCCCAAAACAATAAGCCTGGAGGAACCCAAGGCCACCTCCGAGACCACCCCCGCCAGCTCAGGTAGGGAGACTGAAGTGCAGCGGGGTGGTCGGTACACCAACAGAATCCCCAGCCTATCTCGGAGGCCCACCTCAAGGACAAACACTCGAAATTCTGAGATTGCCTGACCGGGCACCTGGAAACGGGGAGGGTCTCTCGAAAGATGACTGCAACGCCTCCTCCCCGACCCTCGAGGCGGGGCTGCTGCACGATCTGGAAACCTGGAGGACAAAGCTGAGAGAGACCGACCCCGCCCAGCGCATCCAACCAGGTCTCTGTCACACATACCAGGTCAGCACGCTCATCCACAATCAGATCGTGGATGAGAGATGTTTTTGCGTTAACTGACCTGGCATTCAGCAGCAGCACCTTAATCCTCGAAGGAGTGTTCCCAGAGCTCCCTAGGGTCAGAGGGTTGGGAGAAGGGCCGGAAAAAGGAACAGGCCTCAATTGCCTGGACCGTTTTCCCCTGTAACGGCCTGCCCAACTCCCACCGCCATACCTCCCTCTGCCCGCTACCTGTGATATTGCCGCCCCCGCTCGAGACCCACTTTTTTGCTCCCCCAGACACATCTCCCCAGACTAACCCACCACGGCTTCTTGGCTTAATTAAAAACAAAACAAAACCAGGCTTGCGTAGTCTCCTGCTGACTTCTTAATTGTGAGAAGATGGCTCTTCAGGGCGGAAGGAGAGAGATCTTCTGGTCCTCAGGCAGCTCGCCCCACGGCAGAGAGCCACAAGGACGAGAGCCCTTGGGCTAGCCTGCCCTATATAGCAGCAGCAGCAGCCAAAGCCCCAGCAGCAGCCCAAGGAGATGTTACACACACCTGAGGAAAGGTGGGGCAGGGGCAAAGACAGCAGTCAGTCAGTGCCCCACCCAAGCTGTTCTCCTTCTGTCTTCTTCCCCCAGGCCCTTGGGCTAGCCTGCCCTATATAGCAGCAGCAGCAGCCAAAGCCCCAGCAGCAGCCCAAGGAGATGTTACACACACCTGAGGAAAGGTGGGGCAGGGGCAAAGACAGCAGTCAGTCAGTGCCCCACCCAAGCTGTTCTCCTTCTGTCTTCTTCCCCCAGGCCCTTGGGCTAGCCTGCCCTAGATTGTTTATATCCTCATGAGATTGCTAACTTTATTCTGTTGAACTGTTTTAATTGTTTTTACTCGGAGAGATACACATATCAAGTGGTATATAAATATGATTAAATATATAAATAAAAGTTCAATAAGACACAAAAGAAAAATAGTCTGGGAGTTCCTGATTTGTAGCTATGTTGTGATTCAACTGAGAAATCTTTTTAATTTTGTTCATAAAGAGAAGAATCTCTCATGGTTGATATACAGTTGAGTTACACAGGAGGGGCTACTAATGAGAGGAATCTATGTGGCAAACCTGAAATGTGAGATATATGGATATAAAATATAATCCTTTTCTTTCCTCAGCAGTATTGGTCTGGGACAGAAGGAGGATCTTACTTGCTCCTAAATGGTCTATAACTTCAACTTCTTCTGGTCAACAACATTTCTCTTCAACAGGCAGGATCCAAAATTCTTTGCATCCTGGAAACATAATTCCATACACTGTTTTCATGCCATTGTAGACAGAGATGGTATTCTATCTAGAACAGCTTTGATGGACAAGGTAGGTCAGCAAAATATCCCCTGGTCTGAATATTTTCAGGTTAGACATCTTTTAGGAGATGTTAACATCTTATTGCAGCTTAAGAGAGCTTTAATATATTTTGAAAAAAATGCTAATAGAGGGATAACAAAAGTTTAAAGTTTTCATTACTAAAAATTACAGCACTCATTCTAAAATGGGGGAAATCTCCACATGGTTATGTAAGAAGTCTGGAAACAGATTTAGGAGTTAAGATGGATGAATCCACAGTATATGGACAAATAGATGGTCTAAAGGTCTGTTTTCCTCTTCTTCATTAAATGTAAGGGAATCTACTTATAAAGTCATGTCTAGATGGTAAAGAACACCAGCAAAACTTGCCCATATGATTCTAGTGTTGGAGAACATTTGGTTGAGTGAGATAGTATCTTCATATGTGGCGGACTTTATTTATTTATCATATTTTAATACCTCGTGATCTATACATCTCTAGGTGATGTACAAAATTTAAGGCAATGTTTAAAAATCAGCACAGATTAAAACACATGAAACAAATAAAAAAGTAACATAAAACAGAAATAAAAACAATAGCATAAAACAATTATTAAAACAAATTATTAAAATTAATTCTAATTAAAAGCCTGTGAGAACAGGTGAGACTTGAGGTACTTCCTGAAAACAAACAGAGAAGAAGATGCTCTTATTTCAGCAGGGAACATATTCCAAAGCCCCAGGGCAACCACAGAGAAAGCCCAGTCCTGGGTTGCCACCGAATGAGCCAGTGGCAACCATAACCGGACCTCTCCAGAAGATCGTAACAGGCGGCAAGGTTCATGACAAAGGAGGCACTCTCTTAAATAGCCTGGACTCAAACCATTAAGGGCTCTATAGGTAAGAACCAGCACTGTGTCTTTCACCTGGAAACATATAGGCAGTCAGTGCAGTTCCCTCAAAACCAGTGTTATGTGGTCCCTTCAGGTTGTCCCAGAGATCAATCTGGAAGCTGCATTTTGTACCAATTGTAGTTTCTGGATGGCGTACAAAGGCAGCCCCATGTAGATAGTATTACAGTAGTCTATGCTGAGGTTACCAGCATGTCGTATCCACCAAAGCTGATAAAAAGCTCTCCCAGTCACTGCCTCAACCTGAGAGGGAGAGCTGTGGGTCCAGGGGCACTCCCAACCTACATACCTAATCTTTCAGGGGGGATGTAACCCCATCCAGAAAAGGCAGATCTAAACCATCTTTCAGGTCCTGATGCCCCCACAGTCAATACATCCATCTTGTTTGGATTCATCCCTCATCCAGCCCATTACTGCCTCAAAGAAGGCATTTAGAGAACATGAGGTAGACAAGGAGAAATAGATCCGGGTGTCATCAGTATATTGATAACACCCAGCACCAAACCTCCTGATAATCTCTCCCAGCAGTTTCATGTAGATGTTAAAAAGCATTGGCGACAGTATGGAGCCTTGTGGAACTCCACACTTTAGTTCTCACTTTGCAGTACAGAAATCTCCAAGCAACATCATCTGGAATCTACCATAGAGGTAGGAACAGAACCACTGTATAACAGTGCCACCAAATCCCACCTCTCTCAGAAGGTCCAGAAGGATACCATGGTCGATAGTATAAAAAGCCACAGAGAGATCCAAAAGGATCAGCAGAGTCACAATCCCTCTGTTGATAGCCAGTTGGAGATCATCCATCAAGCCAACCATGGCAGTCTCAACCCTATAGCCCACACAGAAGCCAGTTTGAAATGGGTCCAGATAATCTGCGTCATTCTGGAGGTGATAGGCCACCACCTGCTCAATCATCTTGCCCAACTATGAAAGATTGGAAACAGGTCTGTAATTAGTTAACTTTGAGGGAACCAATGTGAGTTTCTTCAAAAGTATTATAATACCCTCCTTAAGACAAAGAGCCATCTTGCCCTCCCTCTGAGAAGCATTTATAATATTTACTAGACTCTCTCTGATAATATAATTACCAGATGAGATAATCCAGGTTAGACAAGGGTCAAGAGAACAGATAGAAGATGCACAGTCCAAAGCAGTTTGTTCATTTCCTCAGGAATCACAAACCGAAAATGATCCAATCTAATCCCATAAAAGGAGTTGCTGAACACCTGCACAGTAGACTCTGCAGTAGCTGTGGAATCCAGCTCAGCCTAAATCTGAGAGATTTTATCTGCCAAAAAGTCATTAAAAATGTCACAGCGAGTGACCGATGGTTCCAAGTTTAAATTCAAGTGTGGGGGCATACTAGACCCCTCACAACCCTAGACAGCTCAGCTAGAGGACATGAATTTGTGGAAGCAATGCAGGCAGAAAATAACTGCTTCTTTGCTGCCTGCACTCTTCAAATGTGCTCTGTGTTGTGCCCAGACTCGCACCAAGTCTTCTTCCACTTGCACTCTAGTCATGTACTTTGCCACTTCAGTTCCTGAACATCCAAATATCATGGGGCTGTCTTTAAAGCAGGTCGGAGAGGATGCTTAGGAGCGATTGTGTCTACCGCTCTGCTGAGTTCATTATTCCATATTTGCACCAAAGCATTGACAGAATCACTAGCAGAGCCAACCCTGAACCCTTCCAAGTCTTCTTGGAATCCTATTGGAGCAAATAACCTTCTCGGGCGGACCAGTCTAAAAGGTCCTTCACCCCAGCAGAGGTGGGTTGTGGTTGTAAGTTCTATCTTAACCAGATGGTGATCCATCCATGACAATGGGAATATGACAGGAATCCCCACTCATGGAACACCACCCTGATCAGAGCAAAAGACCAAATCGAGTGTGTGACCAGCATCATGTGTCGGTCCAGAGACCAATTGGGATAGGTCCACAGTCATCATGATAGATAAACTTTATTACAGTCATTGACCAGTAAAGAAGCAAGAAGTGGGGGGTGGGGAGAGCACAAAATCAGGTCCATACAGCAACAATAACTTTACAAATTTACAGTAGTATAGTAGACTACTCCAGTAGTTTACTCATTAGATGCCATCAAATATTCATTGCCATGACACAAAACCTAGCCATGTTATGAGTAACATGGGCTTGATGGTCTGATAAGGGGCGGGGGGAATGCTTCATCTCCTCTGCCTGGACAATAATCAGCTGGCTTGGTGGCAAAAGCATGGCTCCATGATTTAAGTTGTGTTAAGTTTTGGGGCCTTATTTACCTCCTGTTGCCATTCCATATCCAATATTCTTTGCTTTACAGCCTTTTTTGTTTGTTCTAACCCATGGATTGCAGCACTTCAAGGGAAAAGCCATAAAAGGCGAGCTTTTCTTTAACAACTGATTTCCACTGTGATTGGAAACTATCTTCAAGCATCTGTGGGGCCAGACCCATTGGTGAGAATACAACCTTCAGCCAATAGTTAAGGGTAGCAATCCACACTCAAGTTTCCACTCGCATGACTCCCAATTCCAATCTTCATGCTGTATTAGAGACAAATTTAGGGGCTTGAATAATTGATCTTAGAAACTTAGATTGTAATGTTTCTATCCAGGCAAGGTTAAAGTAAGGGCCTAACTGTGCACTGTATAGTAGCTGCGCCACTACTTTTGCCTCAAATAATTTCAAAACTGCAGGGACCTATCACCCTCCTTTGGTGTGATAGTGGGATATAATAGCTGAGGCACTCCTCTGTGCTACTTGTGAAGCAAAAGCTAAGTGTGCATCTCTCCGACCAGAAGAATGGAAGGTTATTCCTGTTGGGAATTCTCTCTGGTAGAGAAACCCTTTTTCATTATAGCAGAGTGCACAGAGGCACAACACAGCGGAATTTGGTTAGGCATGCGTGTATGCTGAGAGTAAAGTAACTTGGAGCCAGTTCATAGTTTCAAATCAATATATATGGCATTTATTAAAGAACTCCATTCTAGATAGGAAAGTGAGGAGTTAGGATCTCTAATCTAGCTAGCTAGCTGGATGCAGATGGATTCTGCATCTCTGCACACATGGTGCAGGGGAGAGGAGCTTGCATGTTGCAAGGTAGTAGGAACAGGAAGAGAAGAGAGGAAGGAAGTGGCCGGAAGGAAGGAAGTCCCCTGAGAGTAGCAATCTACATTCCAAAGGGATAGTGTAAGAGCAGTAGAGAAGGGATGACCAATGTCTTGACCCTCTAGCCCTCTGACTCACTAGTCTGTCCTCCACTGTCTTTGAGACAAGAGACAGCGCATAGTCCTTCACTTCCAACAATTCCTAGATAGTTAAATGGAAAGTTATTCCTAGATAGTTAAATCAGTGTACCTGGTCTATTTTGTTGCCATTGATATACCAACTATTGTCCTTAACTCTCCTGGCAAAGGTCATTATTTTCATCTTTTGATAATTTGTCAGCAGCTTTTCCTTCTCACAGAATTGTGCAAAGGATTTTAGGGCTCTTCTTAACCCTACCACAGACCATGAAAGAATAACCATATCACCGGTGGACAAAAGAAGGGAGACATGCCAATGTGCTAATTTAGGTGGGTGGATCTCTTTTTTTATCAAGATGTTGTACCCAAAATGAACATTGAAGTCAGCTGCCACCAGCAACCTGGACCACTCCAATGCCAACTCAGCAACCAGTTCTGTCAGCTCAATTAGGGACTCCACTGGGCAGCAGGGTGATCGGTACACCAGCAGAAGTCCCAGTCTATCCCTCGTCCCTAGACTTAGGTACACTCAATATGGGCCAAATCCCTGATAGGCATCCTGGTAAGGGAGATGGTATTCTTATAGACCACAGCCACCCCACCTCCCCACCCACATCCTCTCACCTGCTCCACCATGGAGTAACCCTCAGGGACAAGCTGGATCCAGACCGGACCACTAGCCTTTCCCGACCAGGTCTCCGTGATACATACAGAGTTGCCTCCTTCATCCATAATCAAGTCATGGACTGGACTACCTCAGATTTATTTTGAACCAACCTGCCTTATTTTGAGCAAGACCTGACCTGGTCTTGGCCATGATTTCAATTATTTTTGCATAGACTAAATCAGTATGTTAAGGAAGTTACATCTGTGGTGTTACTGTGGAAACCTGAAGTAATTTTGCTTAATGCCTTTGAGGAGCCACCATTGTCTACTTTATGGAGGGAACTGGTGATGCTTTTATTATTGCCAGCAAAATTTTGCATTGCTAAGGAATTGAAAAGGAATAACTCTCCAAAAATAATGATGATGATGATGATGATGATGATGATGATGAAGTAGTAGTAGTAGTAGTAGATGTAGTAGTAGTGAGGAATGGCAGTTTGATAATTGTGGAAAAAATTCCTGTCCAAAGCTTAGTTGCTAAAATCCTTTGAAAATCTGTCTCCCAAGGTCTGCTCCCTCTCCTACTAAAGTTAATTGACCCAAATTCCTTAAACAATTTCTTTTAATTTTAAACATGCTTTTAGCTTCCCAAATTCCCTCACCCCAAACGGTTTCAGTTATGCATAGAATAGGCTTGATTTTTTTTGAAGTCAAAGGTAAAGTACATTAATTTCAAGGGATGCTTGTGGTTAAAATGCTGTTTACATTTACCAACTTCTGGTTAGCATTATTTCACTGGATTAATAGATCATATGATATCACTTCACAGTGGATTAGTTATTAAAGCTGTATACTGTTTTAACATTATACAAAATAATTCCTTAAAACCAAACAACTGTCAGACTGTCTCACTGTACAAATTCTTCAGTTCCCCAATAGGATTAACACTGTAATCCACAAAATGTGCTGATGCATGGTCTCCTGTGAAACTCTTGGGAGATCTGGGGTCAAATGTCACTACAGTCACAGGACTCTTTGGGTGGCCTTGGACAAGCCATCAGCTGTCAAATGGAGCTACCAGTAGCCTGCCTTTATGCAAATGAATGGGGTAAGAAAATGGTTATAAACCTGTTTGAGCCCTGGTGATAAGGTATGTTATACATGGAAAGAAAGAAATAGGGGTAGCTTTGGGATGCTCTTTTGCTACCCCATGTGTTGGTATTGCAATTATCATTCTGTAGATATCCCTGTAGGGCTGAGCGAGTTATTAAAGGAGTTATTTCAGTATGTTGATTAAGTGTTTCTTACGTTCATTTTTTTAAACATTAGCATGAAAGGGAATAAATGTGTTTAATGCTCAGAAAGCATTGTTCTGAACAGGCCTGGTCTTTTGTATCACCATATGATCATGGATTGACTAGAATCACCCCTTAAAGAAAACATTGCCCTCCTGTCAACTTCATTTGCTAGGTTACATTAATACTTGTAAAACTAACAAATTATAAGCAGCTCTTCCCTCTCCATCCACTTTCATTCCTTCACTCAAAGTTTATTCATTTATTTTATTACATTTTTGTACCGCCCCATCCAAAGACTCTGGGCAGTGAGTCTCCAGTGGCTGCATTTAAAAAAACACAACACAACTATGTCAAGAGCCCATTATATGCCTTTGCTGTGTAACGTCTAGACTAGTCCCTGTTAACATTTCTTGTCTATGAAACATACCAGATGAGGGACAATGTACCATATGAGTTAAAACAGTATTATTCACACTGCTGAACTTACTAGAAAAATCAGGAATTGTTGTGTTATGTACTTCATTTCAGTAGCTGACATCCTGACTAAATTACACAACAGAAGTTCCACTGATAGACTTTCCATCGGGTAATTTAGTCAGGATGTCAGTCAATGTGTATTAACTTATTAACAATACACATTACTAATATTTTGATTTGGATGTTACATTCTTTCTTCAACTTCTCCAGGCTATGTGGACTAAAACATATGCTCCTTCCTGTTATGTCTGTATCTTTACTTTTCTCAATGTTTACCCTGAAACTTTCAACAGAAATCATATTTCTGAAACAAGTAATACCAATAAGTAATATTCCAGTCCAGGAAATTAACCCACCAAGTTTTTGCTACTCCTATAGCATCATACTTCTCTATATGTTCCTGGTCTTCAAGATAAATCAGCTTGTCTTCCATAGTCCTTGCATGAGTGGGGAAAAAAAATCTTGCTGGTGAGTTTCCTGCCAAAATGCATTACAGTGTTTTGGGGAGGTTGCATATTGATATGGAATAATGCTTTTCAGGGGTGTAGCTATAATTGATCAGATGGGTTCAAAGAACCTGGGGCCCCCAGGTCCTGAGGCCTCCCCAGCTCCACCCATCCCTACTTTCTTTATTATCTCCCTCACTCCGAGGGGCTGCCAAGAAGAGGGGTGAACACAGGCCCTCTCTTCCCTAGCTACACCACTGGTGCTTTTTGCATAGTTCTGTAGATTAATTTTCTCCAGAGTGGAATATATGAGGCCGAGACCCAACTTTGAGCAACAGCCAGGACTTGGGTCCCAAGAAGGAAAAGCCATGTAAATTACCACCACCACAACAACAATCAGCTACTGATGTGCAGGCCCCAGTAGTGAGGATGAGGAGCCTCAGAAACCCGAACACAGATTCTGAAAGATGACCAGTGTTATCTCTAATATTTTTTATCAGTGTGCAGAAAGAGTTTTGTTTTGGGTGGCAGTATCAAGGCAGTTTGTGCACACATGCATTCAGAATGGGACCATCCTGATTAAACCTAAGCGAGATCTAAAATTAACTGAGTAGACATTAAAATACATGTGGGCATGCCACACTGACATACCTTAGATGAAACACTGGAGATTACATCCTCCAAGTTGTATTAACTTAAGGTGTTGGATCCAGACAAAGCAGAAAAACCTCTTTCCCTTCAGTGCACACTTGCTGATGCAGGAGATGCATGAAATGAGAGATCACTGAGAGATAGTGGAGTGTTTACAACCCGGGGATGCCCCTTTAAGGATGCATCAGAGTCAAGAGACAAAACGGGGCTCAGCTGGAGCTGGGACTCCTTTGGATCAATCTGCTGCCTTGGAATTCTCCAAGGTCCTGCAGATAAGCATTGCTTTGCTTTGTCTTGCTTTGAAAACTTCATGGGAGACCAGGATGCTGGAGAGAGCTAGGAAGTGGGGAGTGGAAAGGGAAGGGGAGGAGACATTGTAGTTGGATTATCATTCTCATTGAAAGTACATGGAATAAAATGTTTGGCTGGACCATACATTTTTAACCTAAAAACAGTGGTGCATATGTTGGTAAACTCCAAGCTTGAGATTAGACTTTACAATGGGGTGCCTTTGTACATAGTCTGGAAACGACAATTAGTACCAAATGTGGCAACCAGACTGGTCTCTGGGACAACCTGAAGGGTCGATTTTGAAAGAATTACACTGGCTAACTATATGTTTCCAAGCGAAATACAAAGTGCTGGTTATTACCTATAAAGCCATCAATCACTTGGGTCCGGGGAACTTAAGAGAGTGCCTTCTCTGTCAGGAACCCTGTTGCCTGTTTAGATCATCTGGGGAGGTCCAGCTATGGAAACTTACCACCAGCTAGTTTGGTGATGACTCAGGACCAGAGGCATAACTATAGGGGGGCAGGGGGGGCACGTGCCCCGGGCGCCATCTTTTCGGGTCACGTGGGGGGTGCCACCATGACCAAAACAAATTTTTTAAAAAATATTTTTTTAAAATACAAATTTCTCCTGCTCAGTGCAGCAGGGCTGCAGCAGTCAAGGGAGCGCGTCGGCGCCCCCTCCCCCACGAGCGGTCCCTTCTGCGCCGCCCGCCCCCCCCCCCCATTGCTTTGCTGGTGGCCAGTCAGTGGCCTGGCTTGGTGGCGGGCGCCGCGGAGGGCGCCTTTCATGCTGCTCACTGCGCCTGCCCTTGGCTGAGGCTCGCTTGCTCCATCGCTCGCTTAGTCTGGAATAGCCAGAAAGAGGCCCTCTAGTGGCTTGCCAGCCAGAGGGTCTCTAGTCAGTGACGCACGCGTGACTCGGCCGGCATGCCGTGCGTCCGTCTTCCTCTGTTCGCCTGCACGTGGTGGCGCGGTCGCCATCGCGGAGGAAAGCGTGGTTGCTGGGGCTGCGGCTGCACTGCAGCAGGAGCAGGCAGGACTACGAGGACACACACGGACACCCGCACAGAAGAAAGCATTTGGCGGCGGGCGGGTGGAAGCAGCAGACCAAGTGTCAGGGTGAGAAATTGAATGAGTTGCAAAAACTACAGAAGCCACATGTGGGGGAAAAAGCATATTAAAGAATCAGGCTTTTATTTAGCTGCCCAACTATGGTCTCAGGTGCCTAACAGGTGTTAATGTTTGCATTATATGCTCCTCTCTCCGCCCCAAAAGAAAGAAAAACAATCATAAAGATTCTTTGGCACTCAATCTTAAATGCATGCATGTATATGGAACTGAGAGTCAATTCCCACAGCCTGGGTAGTACAGCAGTGTGAGTTGACTCAAGCAGTGAAACATAGCTGCCTGTGCATTGTTACAAGGTGTTTCAAGAGAGTTTTACCATGAGTTCTGCTTGCTGGCATGCTCGTTTTTGCACTGTGAAAGCTTGCCTTGTGATCTCAGTTTACGCTGAAGTGCTCCTGTAACAGCTCCATCTCAGAAAAACCTGCAGTGTTAGCTTTAACAAGTGCCTGTGGTATCCTGCTAAAGACACAAAGTTTGGCAAGAAAAATGGGGGAGGGGGTTATATGCCAGAACCTTTGGAGATTGTCTCTTGCTTGTGAGGAAAAACCTAAGTATAATGTGGTGTGTATCATCAATCATTGCATCATAATTCTGTTGTTTGAGATACAGGCCAACTCCACAGGGTTGTTGCTTGTGAGGAAAAACCTAAGTATAATGTAGTGTGTATCATCATTGCATCATAATTCTGTTGTTTGAGATACAAGCCAACTTCACAGGGTTGTTGTGAGGAAAAAACACATGTGTGTCAGTCAGATGTATGCTGGGGGGGGCGGGGGGGGCGGCGGGGGGGCAATTTCAGTGCTTGCTCCGGGCGCCGTTTTCCCTAGTTACTCCTTTGCTCAGGACTGGGCCTTCTCCGTGACTGCCCAGAGCTTTGGAATATGCTCTTTGTGAAAATAAGAGCATCTCCTTCTCTGTTTGCTTTTTGGAAGACAAGATTTACCTGTTTTCTCAGAAATTAATTTTTAACAGAAATTAATTTTAAACTGTTTGTTTTTATCTCATGAGATGGTTTTAATTTTTTATTCTGTGAAATTGTTTTAATTGTTGTGTTGTAAATTGTGTACACCGCCTAGAGATGAACATATCAGGCTGAATATAAATATGATAAATAAATAAGTACATAATGGTTCTCTACTATTGTTGCCCTCTACCATCTTGTATTCAGAGATATAATGGCTCTGAAAATGAAGACTCAGCCTAGCTGTGATTCCAAATAGCTACTGATAAGCTATTCTTCACGAACCCTCCATTTTTAAAGCCAGGTAAGGTAATGGACATCAGCACACTTTTTTTTACAGTGTATTCTATAAACTAATGATGCATTGCATGAAGAAGAAGGGACCCCATTGAGGGTGTTTGCATTAGGACCCCCCCAAATCTTGGATCTGCTGCAGCACTCATGTAAGTGCTTTACAGTGTATACAGCTTGTAACGTACTGACTACAATACCATCCAGTTAATTTCTGACAGCTTCATGAGGGCATGATGGTTAGTTATGAGCTTGGTGCATGCTGAAGCAATCATGCTACAGCTTCATCACATGCCGAATTTAGCCTGTATTCACTCAACTCTCATAACACAGCAGTTTGATTGTCTGAAAGAATTGGTCCTAATTCTCATATAAATCACCATAATCATGATGTATGATTTTCTTGCATTCTTTCTAGAACATGCCTCTCATAATATAATAGAGTTCTTGCAAAACTGTCACGGAAAGGGTTACCATGCTGGAAGAGAGAAAGAATGTATAGTATTTTTTAGAATGGTAGGCTGTAAAAAGACTTGTTTGGTGGTGTTCTATATAGGAAGGTGCATGAACCAGTTCAGAGGTCCTTTTCTGGACCTCTGGACCAGTTAGGAAGTCAGGCCAATTAGGTAGGGGGCGGGGAGTTCCTTTAAGGAGCAGGGTGGATGCTCTTACCACCACCACCCCACTGCATTTCCCCCACTGGCACTGTCTCAAAAACTGCTGCCACAGGGTAGTAGTAGTAGCCTCTTGATGACCCGATCAGCTTCAGACCTGAAGTGGCCGGTGCACGTGCACACATCATGTGTGTGCATGCACACGCCACACATGTGCACTGGTCATTTCCAGTCTGACGCTGACTGGGGCAGCACGAGGGTATGCTGTCTCCTCGTGCCAATGGTTTTTGAGACAGTGCCAGCAGGCAAAACGTGGCAGTGTGGTGGTGTAAGAGCATCCTCCCTGTTCCTTAAAGGTAACACACACACCCCCGCCAAACTGGCCATATGCCGGTTTGTGCACATCCCTAGGTATATACGGACTTTACTTGCCAGCATGACAAACCAAACCATGAGGCTAGTTTCATGTGCACCCTAAACCAAGCTAAGGAAGCCTAGCCTGGGATAACCTGTGCACGAGAACCGCCAAGATCGGGCCCAATCCTGGTGGGGCTGTGCTGCCTAGCCCCACTTAGAAACCTGTCTCTTCGCCAGGGTTAAGGGCTCTAGCAAGCCACTAACCCAGGCTCCGGTATCGTGTGTTCGCTGGGGCTATGTTTAGCCCCAGCGGACATAGAGACAGGCACCTAGAGCACCTGTCTTCTGGGGGGATCCCCCAATGCACTGTGTGTCAGGTGGTGCATTGTGGGATCTCCAGTGGCTGGGATGCGTCATCCCGGCCTCAAAAGCTCTGCACTGCAGCATGCAGTGCAGATCATCTGGGAGGGCAATCTGCAATCCCAGCAAGAAAACAATACTTGCCTGGGGGGAAGGTGAGTTTAGCCAGCCTTCCCTCCGTCCACCCCTCATGTGAATGACCTCCATGTCTTCTTCATGCAAATATATTCCTGATGCTGCTTTCAGTTTGGAGATCCACTTGGAAGTTAATGTCTTTGGCTTCATTTTCTTGGGCAAAGCTGACATTGTGAGCTCAACTTTTTAAAAAAGCTTTTCTCTCCCCCTCCCCACCACAAACTAGCAGTTTGCAAACAGGTCAACATCAGCTTACACATTTAGCAGAATAAATAGTTAAAATACTGTCAAGCTGAATCCACTTTTTTAGTTCCCACATTTATTTGCTTTCTCCATTGCCAGAAACTAGGTCACACACGGTATATCCTTTAAACAAACTTTTAAAAAATATCCTAACTTGCAACTAAAGTATAATGCTGTAGGAATGAAGGCTGTCTTAATGACTAAATTAAGTCTAAAATACCAAGAGGAATCCAGCTTATTGTCAGAGAAAGAATAAATGTAATGATTTTTAGAGTAATATATGGCATGTCATACATTCTCAAAATGCATAATGACAAGCCTAGAAAAAGCTGAATGAATTGAGAAACCAATGAATTTCTCGTTAGTAGTACAGCAATGTCCAAAAATATACACTTACTTCTGAATGATAGTTCTGTGCTTAAAGAGTGAAAAAGATTTGGCTATGAGTCACATCCTGCTATACATTATAGTTATAAGGAGCAACAAAAATAGTATACTTTGTATTTATGTGGGATTGTTCAAAATGGGAATATTAACTAATAGTAATTGCAGAACTCAGATACTAGGCAGAACTTTTTGGACTTATCCCTGCTCAGAGACCAACTGTCTTCATGGTCCATTTCAAAATGAAAACCAGTTGTGCTCTGAATGAGGAGAGTGATGAATCTATATGATAAGAATATGTCCATAGCTGTTGTCTTTAACTACTCTGCACATATATTTGTTTTATTACTTACTTTATTTGTGTATATTGTACCCTAATATAATTTCATAAGGGGGTATACGTTCAAAAGTGGGAACCACCATAAATATAGAATTTCCTTCTCCTAAAGATCACTTAAACACAAACATAAATGTCTTTTGGAAGTAATAAATGAAATAAAATCTCATGTTCTGCCAGAACTTTCACAATGTGCAAAGACATGTCATGTATTATGCCACTTTCTTGTCGAGGCCTCTAGAATCAGTTCTATGTAGCAATGCTGAATGGGAGTCACCATTTGGAATCTAATTATGAGAATGGCCTCTATTACATGGAGAACTTCCACACCAGCACATACGTAACAGGCATAAATCCTGTCAACTATGTTCAATGCAGGTTAGTCCTGTCCATACATTATGATCAATGCACATACAGCCCTGTTCAGGCATTCTACAAAGTGTGGATGCTGTACCCATGTACTGCATCCACGGGAGTGTGCCAGTAAGTCCTGTTCCCCCCACATGTCAACATACCAATATTTATTTATTTAAAATAGTTATACCCCACTCCTCCTGTACACTACTGTTTGGGGTGGCTCACAACATTAATACAAAGATACTATGTTAAATAAGACTAATAAAAGTAACCAAATTTAAGTTAAACAAGTTAAAACCGGGCAAAAATCACTTTTAATATTACATTTTTTTTTAAAAATCCAAATTATTTTAAAAGCTAAAAACTAAGAACTATAAACTATAGAACTATAAAAACTAAAGCTCCTCTCCAAACACTAAATATATAGCTCCACTCCAAATACTAGCTAACTTGCAGAAGGACATTGCACAAAGACATTGCAAAGGAAAGTTACAAACACTGAGAGTTTGTATTCCACATGCTACGATTAACGCTGTTGTGCTAGCTTAAGGACCTAGAACAAGAACTTGCACAAAGAAAGGAAAGGCTGTTTGAGACCAGTCCTTGTACTAGTAGAAGCGGTTGATAAGTTGCACAACACTGTTACTCAAACCTGTTCCTTATCATTTTTGCACAACATCATTGGGCAATGACTGTTACCCAGCACTCCTTGCACAACCTGTTAGAGCAACTTTCTGTAGAAAACCAGATAAAGTTTTCCGCTAGCAGTTGAACAACATCAAGGGATGTAGGGTTCATCAAGGAATGTGGGCCCATGTTCACCCCTCTCTCTGGTGGACCCTCAGAGTGAGGGAGATAATGAAGAAAGTAGGGAGGGGTGGAGCTGGGGGGCCCTCAGGAGCTGGGGGGCCCAGGTTCTTAGAACCCCTTTGCTCAATTATAGCGACACCCCTGGCAGCATCATGGAGCACCACAACTTGAGGCACATCTGCAACCTGATTTTATAGCGTGACTTTGTTTGTTGCACAAGCACAACATTAGTCAGGACGTCAGCCACTGTCTGGTTGTACTTGTACTTGTAATGGTTGTACTTGTAGACAAACCCTGAATTTGGGAGATATTTTTGGGATATGCTGAAGTTTAACTTCAGTCCTTATTGGAAGCAAGGGTAAAACTTTGATCAGAACCTTTAGTTTGAATATCCCAAATTGAACCTTATCAGTGACATATTTGAAGAGAATGCAGTAGAACTTACTTCTGAGTTAATATACATAGGATTGTATGCATTACACATCTTCAAGAGTTACTAAATGTGTTGCAAGCCTGATCTTAGGGCCGGAACCTCTAGTTCTTTCACTAGAACTAAAGAGAGGGAGGAAACACTAATGGCTCTGAGTAGTCAAGAACACAAAAACGCTTGCTGTCAGCAGAAAGTGACTACAGGCAGTTCAGATGTCGTGTGGAATTACAGTTAAAAGTTGGCTTTGTACAATGGCTCCTAGCCTCAGGAGGAGACACTCCCTCCTCCTTTGACTGTGCAGGTTGGAAGAATTCTACTTCTAACTGAGGTGAGGACCAAACCATCAGGCAGTGATTAAGTAACAAAAGAACTGATAGCCTGCTCATTATCCCAAACTCAGCAAAATTATTTTACTTCAGTGATTTCTGTTAGTAGCTGTTTCTTCTGCAGAAGAGTAATTTACACACATGTGCAACATGTTGGGAATCAGAATTGTTTCAAACAATGTTTATTGCTGCTTTGTCATTAAAAATATAACTGCAAAACATTTGTAGAACAGCTCATTCTCATACAATGGAAATTTTTAAGAACTGGATTTGCATTTAAAGGAGATCTGTATGAACTCAACATGAATGTTTATAAGGAAGGTTGGGTCAGGCTACAATCATAAATCCTTTAAAAGAACTAAAAAATAAAAATAGGAAAAACAAAAATCAAAGTAGAAGGAAATAAAGTCATTATCAATTCTTGGCCATAATTTCAAGATGGTGGTCAGTTTTTTTCACTAGTCACCTCAAAAGGAGGACCTAGGAGAAATAAACTGCCCAATTCATTCATATCATTTCCTTCTATAATGTAGCTACCCTAAATGTATGTGATAATGCAATAATTATTAAAAGAAGAGTTCCTCTCTTGATATATTTCCAGCATGGGCATCACAACACCCAAACAACAATATTCATGTGTTATGGAGTTCTTTAAAAAATATATTTCTATCTGGTCTCCTGATAATGAATGTTATTGCTCTCCAGATAAATTATATGTTGGTTAAACCAGATTTAATAAACACATCACTCAGTAATATATGTTTAGTACTCATTCATGGGTTTTATCTATTGCTTGCTTAAAATGAAAACGTATGTTTAAGAAATTGTTTTGGTGAAACCAAATTATCAGTTGTCCTAGCCATTAAAGTGTCCTGGCTGTTCTCCTTAGTGATGACAGACCTATGTTTAGTGAAAGAGTACTACCAGCTGTCTTGTTAACAGGAATCTGGCATTTTCTTTAACTGAAAGATGCAGTATGTGTGAGATGATACCACCGCTACTCATTCAGGCTAATATTGTGACCTATTTGTCAGTGGAGAAAGGTTGCTGCTGCTACTTTGTTCAGAGAACTATCTTCTAAGTTCATACTATCATAAAAATGGAAAGATAAAGAGTGTTTAAAAACACTGATTTCTGAACAGCAAAATAACATTCATTTAGTGATGTGGAAATGCATTCCTATTAGCCCACCTAGTAAAGGATAAAATTAAGAGAAATACATGTTATGATGATATCTACATAAAAAGTTCCACCCCTTAGCCATTAGAAGCTTCTTCCAAATGACCTCTGGTTTCTCCTTTCACTTTCTTCTAGAACCAAGAGGACCTGATCAATTGATCATCTTCTCTGCTGTTGTAATATTAGAGTTGAATGGTATTGTTATGTTATTAAGGTCTCTCAAGCACCGTGGTATCTAGAGATTCAGATCAAAGGAAGTGCTTGGACTGTTCCTTGGACCTGGATGCTATGATACCATAATTTTTTCATTCACAGGGAGTTTAATTTTAATGCAAATTTTAATGCTCCTTTTAGCTCTTTTGAAATAGCTCCTACTTATTTGTTTCTCACAGTAGGACTGTGAATGAAAAGGAAAAGGTAACTGTGTCCCTGCCTAATTTTGTCAAATAGCCAGTCGCAAACTATCCATATTGGTTCTTTTTCTCCTTAGCCTCAGTATGGTAAGGGAATAGAAATGGAGAGCAGAATGATGTCGTACACACAACCTCCTAGCCACCACTCTGGAGGCTGCAGGAAAGGCTGGAGCTATTCTCCCTTCGCAGCAGGCAAGTGGCGGCCATTCTTGTGTCCTCCGTGCCATGCACGCGCATGAGTGAAGGCAAACTCTGCAGGCGGGAGGACTTCTCCCTCCTGCATCCCAGGGTGCCCGCATCACAAGCATGGAGGTGCTTGCATTCAAGCAGCCGCCATGCTCAGCACAGCTGCTCCTTCCCCCAGCTAGCTGACCCGGCATCAATCATGCATACAATTGCCTCCTGAGGTTAAGTGAACCTGAGTTTCACTTAACCTCGGTTAACAGCCAGGGCAGAAAGTTGGGATAGTGGGGGTGGGAGTGTTGGGATCAGGACCAATTCCGGTGCTCCACATGAGCAGTCTAGAGCAGGCTGGGCTACCCTAGCCTGGGCTAAGCTGCTTGTGTGAATAGACTTAATGAGGCGGGCCTCAGAATCGGAGAGACCTGCCTCCAGAGGGTTTGCGGGGAGAGTGGGCTAAGCCCACTCTCCCTGCAGATGATCATTATCCCTCTCCGGGTGGCTGGATCGGGCACCCACATGACTGCCGGCTCCATCACGGAGCCGGCGGGGGCTTGGGAGTTCAGGGGCTGCACAGCCCCCAGAAGTTCCAGCATGCTCTGCGCAAGCGCCAGGGGCGTAGCTAGGGGAGAGAGGGCCCGTGTTCATCCCTCTCTCTGGTGGCCCCCCAGAGGGAGGGAGATAATGGAGAAAATAGGGAGGAGTGGAGCAGGAGGGCCCTCAGGAGCTGGGGGCCCGTGTTCTTTGAACCCTTTCATTCAATTATAGCTACGCCCCTGGCAAGCGCACAGAGCATGCTGGAGAGACCCCCGAGCCGAGAGGCTGCTTTTTATCCTCCCGGCTGGGGGTTTCTACGTGAGTTGCCGTGGTGCAGAGCCGCACCATGGCAATACACAATTGTATAGCCCAGGTTAGTGGAGTGCTCACTTCGCTAACCTGGGCTAAGGGGAGGGCTTCCTAAGCAGGTAACCCGCTGTGAGGCAACCGGGCTTACCTGCGAGCCCGGTGTTTCTCACGGTCTGCTAAAATTGGGCTAGGCTCCCCTAGCCCAATTTTAGCCGATCGTGAAAGTAGCCTCAATGTCTCCCTGTTGTTGCAAGGTTAGCTATTTATGCATTATTTGGGGAAGTTAGCATTTTGTACCACTGGTGTTGTATTAAAGCAGCCAGTGCTGAAATGCTAACTGTAAGATGGAGGAGTTATATTGTTTGGAAACGCCCATAGTACCGTTGGTACAGAGACATGATACTGCTTGTTCCTGCACTCTGTTCTTCTAAGTTCCTAGACCGTATGCAGGGATGTCTTGTGAGACCCCCAGCTCTCCTTGATGCCTCTGAGTGGTGAGTGCAATAAGTCTCCACAAATAATCCGCATCTATGTTCGTCATCAAAAAATTGTGAGGTGAATTTGGCTACCAAGGAGCTTACGTGACTAAGATGTGGTTAATTAGAATTTTGCTATAATGTATCCAAACCAAAAAGAAACAATTGGGGATACGTCATGCATGAATTTACAGATGGCAGTGTGGGCTTCTTGCACTCATTGAGCTTCCCAACAGTCCCTATTTCAAACCACATAGATTTTGCTAAAACGGCAAACTGCCCAGCACGCTGTGACAGAAAACCATGGTCCACATAGTTACAATGTTGTGCACACAGACTTTGGAAGTGACATCTTGGAGGAGACTTCAAAGCTATTTCTGAAAAGCCAGCTGCACCCATGCTGCTCAGCAGAGCAATTTGGAGGTTTACATGCAGAGATTTAGGAATTTCTTGCAGTGTTTAAACTGTGAAATGTGTTTAAAACAAACAGATCTTAAGTCAAATTGGTATTTCTGACAGAAACTCTGGCAAGAATAATATTTTGTTTTGGAATTGAAAACTTACAGTTGAATGGAGAGAAAAATTATTTGCAGAGTGAAAAATACTGGAGCATCGGAAGGGACCATATACTGGGTGAGGTCATTGGTCCATCTATCTCAGTACTGCCTATGTAGACTGGCAACAGCTCCTGGAAAAGCAGAGGTCTTTCCCCCACTCTCCCTAGAGACTGAATCTGTGGTTTTCTGAGTGCAGAAGTTCATACTCTACCACTAAACTATGACCCCTTCCTACCAACCGTGTATGTAAAAGCACAATTTGATAAACAATCTCTTTCAGCTGGCCAAGGGTGATTCCTATTACCACAGAAAGGCTGTCCACAGAAGCAACCCTTCATAGGCTTGTGCAGTCCTACCTGGTTAGGGCTGCTTGTGTGAAGTGCCAGGATTGGTGCCAATCCCGGCACTGCATTGCCAGGTAACCTGGGGTTCCCCCAACACACACACTTGGGCTTTTACTGAGGTAAGAGAGAAAGCGCATGCCCTCTTACCCCAGTCGTGTGTCTGCTTCGGCTACAGGCAGCCCAAGCACACACAAAGCCAGGTACCTAGAGTGCCCAGCTTGTGCGGAAATTCCCCAATGCACCTCCTCGTGCTCCTTGTGTGGTACATTGTGGGGTTTCTGGAGGCCAAAAAGAATTGTGTGGCTCACAAAAGCACCAGTTTTTGAGGTACATGAGCCACATGGCTTGGGAACACACCAGATCATCTGGAGGAAAGGTAGGTGCTTTCCTGCCTTCCCACCCTCCCCAGCACTCTCAAAAGGATGCGTGAACAACCAATATCTTGGAGTGGGAAGGGACATTCATTCATTCATTCAATTTCTATACTGCCCTTCCAAAAATGGCTCAGGGCAGAAGACCTTGGAAATCTTCTCATCCAACCTCAGTTCACAGCAGGAATCTGCGACACCATCTCTGATAGATGGTCATGCCATGCCATCAGTGGCATCTGCTGCTTGTGTTGTCTTCTAGCTGCCAATAACATGTATGGAGGTGGCTGTACACAGGCCTATGCCAGGGATGGCTCATTAATAGCTGGAAGGTCACATCTAGGCACTGAAGCTATTTATTCAAGGTGCACTTAAAACTAATCACAATTTCACTTCAAGGAAAAGAAGCGTCCAGGTATATTTCATAAACATGTTATTGTTCTGCTATGTCTGGTGCATTCTGGAAAGTCAAAGGACCACAGCTGATCTGCCTCTTGAGGGATCTTTCAGGAGTAACATTCTGAGCACATGTGTTCCAGTCCTCTGAAGCCCTCACTGGTAGGTTATGTTCACTGACATCCAGATTAAGTTGCTCAATAGTACTACTCAGGAGTTATTCTAAAGGACTACTTCATTTTAATGTTACTTCCTTTAAGTAACTTGGTCAAGATGTAAAGCCACTGATTAGCACCTGCCTTCAACATGCATGAGGAGTTTGGTTTGTTCCAGCCGCAGTGTAGTAATCTCAAATATAGAAGTTAAATAAATAATCTCAAATACAGATTATTATTGCATGCATGGCAAATGGGATGTACGAACATTCTGCAAGCACTGACTTTCAACATGCCACTGGGAGCTTCAAAATGTCAAACTCACAGAGACATGCTAAAAGTCAATGAACACAAATTGAAAGCATGCCATTGGCCTGCAGAGAGTCAACATCATTCATATCGCTGGCACCTAGAAAGGTGCTGAGCATTGACCAGTGGCAGCTGGTGCCACTGTAAACATGGCCTTGTAAACATGTAAGTGTCTATCAGTAGTTGCTTACCTCCTGTACTGCCACACCTGAAAGCTCTTCCCAGCAGCGGCATGCCACCCAGCACCCACCGTGGCTGAGGACTGGCTCCACCACTCAGCTGGCAAAGGCCATTTGCATGGCCAGCAAATGACTTCCATGCATGTGCAGAGGCCAGCTGAGAGACGGAGTCAATCTTCCGCTGCAGTGGGTGCTGGGTGGCGTGCTGCTGCTGGGAAGAGCTTTCAGGTGCAGCAGTACGGGAGGTAAGCACCTACTAATTTACACTGAAAGGTGCCTCCCACCACCACCACCGCCACCCCCTGGCGGCACCCACACCAGCCGCCACTGGGATTGATTTTGTGTCCTATTCAACCTTGTAAACAAATATTACCCTGAGTATAACACCCCTGGTCTCTTGCAGGCCTATAATCTGAAAATATTGGAAATAGCTCTACAAATTTCTCACCCACCTATTTATCTTACTGCCCTGCTTAATTATACAAAATCGAAATGAACTGTTCATAGCTCCCCACCTCTTTCCTGGGTGTATGTCAATCTGAGTGACTTGCTCGATAGATTAATCAGTTCTAATTTTGAACCAGCTTGTCCCCAGTATAGATAGATAAATTTGATCATGCAGTCATGATCCGAACTGGAATTAAGATGTGAGATATTAAATTTTTACAACTGCTACTGTTATTTTCATGTATAAGACTACTCATGCTTGTCTGACTTGAAATCCTATTTATAGTCTTCAGTAGGAGAGTCTTGGCACTATAGAGCCAGTTTCCATTTTTCTCCTGTTTGTTCTCCATAGTAACAAACATAATCCCAAATCCTTGAATTAAACCTCATTACTACCTTTCTTATCCCAAAATAATCTCTGTATAAAGCTGTATTGGAGATGTCCTTTGTATTGTATTCTACATCCATGTTTAACTCAGGGATGCAGATCCCACTGTAAGCATAGAAGAAGTTCCTCCACATTTTACTGAACTGCCCTCTACCAAAGCTAATGACCCATATCTTCAATCTCCAAGACAAATTTCTCTCCCAACAAAAAGTGTCTTTGCACACACCCCTCCAAAATGAAGGGTTTGCCCTCAGGTTTGCCCTCTTTCTTGTTTAACTCTTCTGTTTTTCAGGGGGGAAATATCAAAAGTTAAGGAGGGTCCTGCCTTGTTTTTAAACTGTGACCAGAAGTAATAACAAAGGGTTTCTCTTCTTGCATTTATTCCTTTGAGCTCTCCTCACAACCAGTGAGAAGAGCTCCAGGGTGGTCGGCGGGGAAGGCAGGTTTAACTTACCTTCCCCGCAGACTATCTCCGTGCCTTCCCTGGGCAGGTGGTTCATCCACCCTGATGATTGGTGGCTTGCCCAGCAGCTCTGGGGTTCAGGGTGCCGGGACATGCCGCCATGCGTCACCCCGCCCCCCCCCGAGCTCCAATAATGCACTGTGCAAGTGCGCAGTGCTTTATTGGGATCCTCCTACACCCCCGAGTGTGCCACATTGTCAAAAGAAATGAAGTTAAGGGAGCGCTAACTCATTTTAACATCACTCATTTTAACCTCATTTTAGAGGGAGTCTGCTTTGTCAGGGTTGCCGCCATGTAGCTGCCATGAGCAGGCTCAACCCTGGCAGTTCACACAAACATGCAAAACCGGGCTGGGCTCCCTTAGCCCAGTTTTGCACTTGCGTGTGAATAGCCTCCTTGTCTCATTCCTAGATGATAACATTCTCCAGGCTTTTTCAGGGGCGTAACAATAGGGGGGCAGGGGGGGGCAAATGCCCTGGGCGCCACTTGGTAGGGGGTGCCAAAAAGTGCCCCCGCCGATCCCCTGCCTTGGCCCTTTCCCGAAAATTTTGTTCCCGAAAATTTCGCCCCATCCCCCGGTCCCGGCGCCAGCGCCGCCCCCCCTCCATTGCTTGGCTCCAGCGCTGGGCGCTGGGCCCCGCCCACACCTGGCTCCCCCACCACCACAAAACATAACAAGAAATTTCCCCCCCAATTTTTCCCCCCAATTGAATCAGCAGGCACCGAGCAGAACAGCGTCTCCGGCGCCCCGCCCCCGCAGGCACAGCAGCCAGCACCCTCACAACTTACTCACGAGAAAGATCTCCAGGCTGGGCGGGCTGAGCGCGGCTGGGGCAGCTTGTTAGTTATTGGAGCGGGCGCTCATTGGCTGGCAGCGCCTCCCTGCCGGCCAGTTCAATGAATCAATGCTGTGCCTCACATGCTCCTTGCATGACCACGTGGATCAGGTCTTGGAAGGAGAGAGCGAGCGAGCAGCAACTGCTGTGCTGGCCTAGCTATGGGTTGGGCGTTCCTGCTGTGCCGGTGCTGCTGCTTGGTAGACAACAGTACTGCTTGCTTCCTTGTGTGTGCCTAACTCATTTACAAGTAAGAAAATAAGCTACTGCTCTAAAAAATGATCACTGACTCTGCTTTCCGAGCGTGTAGTTTGTGCTTCTGTTCTGGATTCTCCCCCCCCCCCACAAAATGTAAAGACTAAGAGTCCTTGGAGGGTCAGTGAGGTCTGGGCTGGGGCGTGCTGCTTGAATTGGGGTCTGGGTGGGTGCATCACACACTTAAATTTCTGCCTTTAATTTGGTTGCCTCCCTCCAAATGGAAGCTGAAGTGGGGAGGAGTTTCTTCATTTTCTGCAGCGCTCGAGCAAGCAAGCCCTCCCTGCCTTGGGTGTGTGTGTTTTGGTGCTACTTAGGGCAGACAAAATTCACTGGAAGTCCTTGTTCTTCATCTTCTGGGTGCAGAGCCCTGTGTGTATGTGTGTGTCCCCCACTGTTGCTTTTCCCAGCGCCTTTCTTAGCCGTGTGTGTGTGTGTGTGTTTTCCCCTCCACAGTTGCTTTCCCCAGCGCCTTTCTTAGCCATGTGTGTGTGTGTGTGTGTGTGTGTGTGTGTGTTTTCCCCTCCACAGTTGCTTTCCCCAGCACCTTCCTTAGTAAGAGGGGCGCTGCTTCCTTAGCCCTGTTTTTGTTTGTTCTCCCCCCCACCCCACAGCAAAGCGTGGCTTCCTCATCCCAAAGTTTTGACTACGTAGTGATTTCCTTGGGAGCTGAGGGGAAGAAGGCAAGAAGCTGGGGCTGGGGGCCCCAATCCCAAGCAGCTATTGGGGCAGCTGTGCAAGGAAGGGAGTGGCAGCAGCAGGTAGGCTCCCCACCCTGAGCTACCGCACCGAAATGATAAGGCAAGGTTTCCTATTTCTGTGCTGCCAACACACAGCAGAGAAAGATGAACTCACAACTCTTTCCTGCTCTGTCTGCTGTTGTCTCAAACAATAATCTTATGATACTCGAGCTTTTATATAACTTTTCTGTGTTGTTAGATTTACATAGCTTTTAGGTGGAACAGCTTTGTCTCTTTTACCCATTGTATGCTTAGAAGCATATCTATTTCTTTGCCCATGATTTGGGAAGCCCTTCAACTAGATCAGGGGTTCCAAATCTGTGGCACTCCAGATGTTGCTGCACTACAACTCCCATCATCCCTAGCTACACTTTTTGTGGCTGGGATGATGGGAGTTGTAGTTCAGCAATGTCTGGGGTACCACAGGTAGGGAACCCCTGAACTATGGTAAAGTTATTTGAAAGATGGGTGTCAGATGGGGGGGCGCAATTTCAGTGCTTGCCCTAGGCGCCGTTTTCCCTAGTTATGCCTCTGGGCTTTTTCTAACCCTTTTGAATCGAGTACTTCCCCTTTCTATGTTAAATTTATTTAAAATATTTATACCCCCACCCCTCCAGTACACTTCTGCTCAGGGTGGCTCATAACATTAATAAAACAGATACAATGTGAAACAAGAGACTAACAAAATTAAACAAGATAAATTAAACAAGTTAAAAGTGAAACTAAACAACTTAATGACAATTAAAATTATAATTTTTTAAAGTTACAAATTAAAAATTGTTTTAAATGCTAAAAACTGAGAACTATAAAAACTAAATATCCTACCAAATATAAGCAGCAGATCAGCCTCCTGTTAATCACTAGATGCTTTCCCTATTCTCTGAGGAACTGGATACAGCTCAGATGGCAGAGCCTGGGTAGATTTTCCTACTGCTGTGTAGATTTCCCTTGAGCAATACGATTGCAGGTTCCGAGATGGAGCTGGCAGGGGCTGGGGAGCTCAGGGACCGCGCGGCCCCCAGAAGCCCCAGTATGCCCTGCTTGAGTACGCAGGGCATACTGGGGAGACCCCTGAGCCGGCTTTTCGCCTCCCGGTTGGGGGTCTACTCGCAAGTAGCTGCAGCGTGGAGCTGATAGCCCAGGTTATCACGAGCAGATAGCCCAGGTTTGTGGAGCGCTCACTCCACAAACCCAGGCTAAGGGGCGGGCTACAGGAGTGGGTTACCCGCTCCAGAACCACAGCTCGGCTGTTTGCCCGGTGGTTCTGACGATCAGCAAAAATCGGGCTAGCGGAGGCTAGCCCGATTTTTGCTGATCGTCAGAATAGCCCTCCTGTAATTTTGTCTCTGGGGTGCTAGTGCTACAGGGAGAATTCTGGTTTTAATTACAGCACAAATTGTAGTAAGTATTGGACTAAATGTACTTACCAAGTGCTGAATTTTGTCAAAAAGCTTCTTAGTGAACTGACCAGTCAAAATGCACTGATTCCCAAAAAAGATGTACTAATGAATCCCCTGTAGGAAATAGACTCAGTAGGATAACCAAATATGAAACTGCCTTATATAGAGTCAGACCATCGGTCCATTAGTTTGGTATTGTCTGCTCCGACTGGCAAAGGCTCCCAGGGTCTGAGACTGAGTTTTCCCAGCCTTACCTGGAAATGCCAGGAATTTCTGCCTCCAGTGTGGAGCTATAAATGGACAGTCACTGTTCAAAGAACATGAGCCATCGAGCATCTGGGAGCCACCTCTCACCTCCTCCCTCCCCCACTGGCCCACTATACCCACTTCTGCACCTGGCTGCTCACTTATAGCTCACCACTGCCCAACTGCTCCACTGCACCGCCCACTCCACCGCAACCAATTCAAGGCAGAAGAGGCCTCCAAAATTACCAGACCACTGTGCTTATTGGGCAAGTCTCTCTTTAAACTTCATGTTTACTTCGAGTCCTGGCGCCACAGGAGCAGAAGCTGCTGCAGCATCGCTTTGACAAAAAAAGCTCCCCGAGGAAGGTTTTGCTAAGACTCTGCAGACCTAGAAATGGTGCAGGGTTTCTTGGATATTGTGGTCTTTTCTGAAGCTGTGCCCATTACAGAAAAAACCCTCTTCCAGTAGCATCTTTTCAAAGAGAACTTTCATCAGCCACTGCTGCCTCACCACTGGGAGTGAAAATGAAGTTAAAGAGAGGCCCATCCAGTAAATAAAGTAAGTACCTTGGGTGACTAATCCCCTGCTAACTGAGCACAGAGACACCTTTTAAAGTGGCGATTCTCTTATACTTAGCAGGTGAAGCACAACTGGCCCTATCCAGCCCCAGCACAGCATCCCTCCCGTGGCTGTTGTTGGTGTCTACCTTATGTTTCTTTTTAGATTGTGAGCCCTTTGGGGACAGGGCACCATCTTATTTATGTATTACTTATTTTTCTATGTAAACCGCTTTGAGAATTTTGTCAAAGAGCAGTGTATAAATAGTCGTTGCGGTGACCAATGCTTTGTCCCCAATTCAAAGTGACCCATTCAAATCAGCCTTAATCAAATTGACTTGCTCACCAAAAGCAAATCGGAATCACAGCTGCCTCCAGAGCTCCATGGAAGCCTGTGAATCAAATGAGGGCTTCTTTGCTGAGCCCTAGTGGATGTTACCAAACTTAAGGGTAACAGCCTGAGGCACAGCAAGGGAGTACAGTCAGTGGGAAAGAGGGCTAGGTTTCATGATGGGTAGGGCTGTCCTTAGGGCATGACAAGCAGAGCAACTGCCCTGGGCCCCACTCTTTTAACTCCCATTAGAATTAACTGGAAGGGGGCACTGCACTGGTCCACACCCCGCCAGGACTCTTGAAGGATGGCCCTGATGATGGTGATGACTGTGATGGAAACCACCTGCCCCCTTGTAGTTGACTGAGCACTATTGATTTGGAAGGATGAACAGTCCAGTTCACTTTAGTTGCAGAGGTAGCAATAAAGGCACTCAGGCACCACAGATTGTTAAGGCATACAGCTCTGATCTAGAATTTTTGCAGGACCTGTTGAATCTATGCAAGGAATCTGGCACTAGCCCTCCATTACATGCTTCCCACATCCTTCCCATTACTCTCCTTGCACAGCATGCATGGGCTGGCAGCAATGCTGGCACAGATACTCCAAAAGCTGCTTTAAGGGCTAGATATTGTGAAAAAAACATTGCAGGTGGGGTGGAGGAGAGTGTCCAGGAACATCTTTAGTCAGAGTGGGCTGGACCCAAGTGGGCTGGACTGATATTAGAATTGGTCAACAACTCAACAAGGCAGACGGACTCTTGATATCAATTTCTAGGCCCTGCCTCACCCCACCCTCAGTGCTGCTGGCCCAGAAAACCAGCTAATTAGATCACACCAAATTATATTCTAGCGGGAATACAAATGATCATTTACCAAATGGTAACTTACCATGGTGGGCTTGTAACCTTTTGGTTAGGCTGCCAGCTATCCATAAGATCCTGCCAATTGCTGAAGAGAACTTAATAATGCATCCATCCAATGCTGGTTAGAAATCCAAAGAAAAAGGAGAATGGAACAATTCTTCTTACCACTTGGCAAGATATTATAGATGCCTAGCTTACCAACTGTGGTAAGTTTCTACTTTGTAAAATGGTTGTTGGTATTTTCCCTTCAACAGGAGGTTCTATAACACTTATCAGGCTATAAAAGAAGTTACTAAATAAGTTCATTATCAATTGTGCAGGAAAAGATGGAAGGTTTTCACTTCACTTTAAAAAACCAAAAACCAAAAACCACCCTATTTCAATTGGTGATTAAGCCAGGTATGTTTATTCTTTGTTCTTCCACAGAAGCACCAGGTGCCACTGTCAAACCATGGCTTCCTATTTTGAGGTCTCATCAGTGATATTTATTCCCCAGAGGAAAGTAGGGTCTTAAGGTTAAGCAAGTTGGCACACACAAATAAACAGGGGTTGTCTGCCTTCTTTAAACAACAAAAATAATGGTGTTTTACCTTGAGGGAAGAAAATGCAGCAAGACAAAGCACTTGTGTTTTTCCTTTAAATTAGGAAATCAAGGTCAACAATCATCAAGGTAAGGTTTGACTTCAGCTTGCTATCCTAAGGTAAAATGTGTCTTTGCTACATTTCACCTGAGGTAAAACACACCTTTCTGTCCCCACACCAAAGAAGACAAGTCCAAACGGAGTCAAAGGCGGTGGATTCATTAAACAAGGAAAGGAAAGTCAGGTATGCAGTTTGGCTACATGAACAATTTGCATGTCTGAAGGTTTGTTTTTTGCATATCAAGAATTTTAGTCATTATTTTAATGCATGTCTATCTGGCCATTATTGGGCAACACTTTACTACTGACCTCAGCAGTATAAATAGGTTTGAAGGAATTTATTTATTTATTTATTTTTAAATCCTGAACCAAAAATAATAGCAGTATCAAAGCACCTGTAAATACTTACTGGCCATCTTTGGACATAACACCAAATGATAGGCAACCATGCCAGAAATTCGGTTTTTTCATCAGAATGCATGAAACCATGGTTCCATCACCAAACTGACCTGAGGTTCTTGACCCCAAATTGTAATCTGAAGCTTCAGTTTGTAATGAGTTTTGCTGCTGAAACCTCAGGTTTGACGGCGGCATTGTGTCATCCAAATTCTACCACTGCCGTAATCTGAGTTTTGTGCTGTGGCTGTTCCAGAAACCATAGATAGGATAGCTCAGACCAACCCAGAAATACATCAGCTCAGTGACTGATGCGGTTCTTGCTGTCTGCCTCTCTGAACGGTTGCCCTGTCCTCCTCCTGCCATTACCCTCCAACAGGGACACTGCATTGCTGCATCCCAAACCCCATCGCATGTAAACGGACACAACCACCTAGGGGAAATCCCGCTTTCCACTTTATGGTCCCCCTTTGTCAATCCACACTGATGGGAACACAACGATGGGAAGACAAGCACAACAGAAGAGGTCTCCAGCAATAAAGGGCTGCAGAAGAAGAGGCAGTTCCCACAATCAGTGGGAACCGCCAGATAGGGTTATGTGAGGAGAGCGGGCTTAGCTACCTCTCCCTGCAGACTATCCTCCAGTGTGCCCTGGGCGGACAGATTGGCTGCCCACATGACTGCAGGCTCCATTACAGAGCCGACAGGAGCTTGGGAGTTCAGGGGCCACACGGCCCCTGGAAGTTCCAGTATACTCTGCGCGAGTGCAGAGCATGCTGGAGTGACCCCTGAGCCAGAAGGCTGCTTTTTAGCCTCCCAGTCGGGGGTCTCCTCATGAGTTGCTGTGCTGCGGCAGCACACAATCAGTTAACCCCAGTTAGCGGAGCACTCGCTCCGCTAACCTGGGCTAAGGGGAGGGGTACTTAGGGAGATTTGCTGCCGGGAGCTGCTCCCTTAGCCTGCTTTTTGGTGGTTGTCAAAACCGCCTCAAAGCATGTTCACAAACACATGGAGCCCTAGTGACATCAGGAACTGGGCAACTTGGTTCTTTCCCAAGAAAAGATCATACATGCCAGAGGAGTGATACCAAGACTCTGGCAGAAATACTGATGTGTCTACCCAGTGCAGAAACCCACTGGAACCCCATCCATGGAAACCTTCCTGTTGTCTAGTCATATAAAGAGAGAGACAACATATGTCCCCACAAATCTCTTGTCTGCATCTGTCCATTTGCTTGTGTTACTTGAGCAACCTGCAACACACACCTTGGCACGTTGCCTGACATGCAGGACCTTTAATTGCAGTTTCCATATAAAATGTTTTGACAGCTTCCATCCGGGGAAGGGGAGGGGACACACATACAAGGAACTCTTTCATTAATAACACACCTGAGCAAGTATGGCTGCCCATCCTTTCTAAGCTGTTGTGTGTGGAGTTTGATCGGTCAGCAGGGCATTGATTTCCCTGGATGCCTGGACAGTGCCTGTATTATTAAGTTTTCCATGGATGGTGCTGCTCCAACCAACTGTATAGGGTGGTCCCCTAAACACTGCACATATATGTATCTATATCCAAATCTCCAGCCTTGGTCCCCCAGACTGGAAGTGCCCCAGACTGGTGCATTATTATTAACCAGAGATACCCAGGGGGTGATTTCAGGAATAAAAGAGGCTGGCAGGGGGAGGGGAAACCTCTGCAGACCCCTGCTGCCACCTCAGGCAACTCCTTTGGAGGAGGTAAGTGTAAAAAAAAATTAAATTAAACAACAACTCACTAACCCCCAGCAGGGTTCAGTCCGGGGTCGGTTTGGTTTGACCCCGAACAGTCGAACCAAACCAGTTCGTTGTGGTACATTGTCAAACTTGTTTGCACATCCCTAGTCCCCAGCTGGCAAGTCAACGTGGGAGCAGGAGTGTGTTGGAGCTTCCTGGACTGCTTTGTTTGGGTCTACGAGTCCAAGAGCAACACAGTGGACCAAACCCCAGGATCCTTTGCCTACTTTCATATACCTGTTCCCTCCTAGGAAGTCATCATGGCCCCTTCCAGGAGTAACAGGAAACTAGTGTCCCTCTGCATTCCCCCATACCAGTGGTTGTGCTTGTCTGAGACTGTGTGACTGCAGGGCCCTTGCAAGAACCATGGTGCGAGGAACGGGTTTAAATGTCATTTCCCTGCTGAAGGTGGCCACTCGATGCTGAAAAGGCACAGTTGCACTGGGCATGCCCCGTTGAAGATCAGAGCTAATGGTTGCTGCTCTACCGATGTCCTGATCCCTTGCCCACAGTCTGGAGACGTGAGTGCTATGGAGCTTGCTGGGATGCAGTATTGGCGGACCAGGAAGAGGGAGCAGTTTCTCTGCCCACAAGTCAGAGGCTGTGAGACTGCGGTTCCACAATCATCCGCGGGATGATTCTCAGGCTCACAGATTAACCACAGGTTTGTCTATCCAAGGTTTCACACTATGTCCAAAGGCAGCCTTAGACTCAAGCTGGAAAGAACTTTCAATTTCAGCTTCCGAGTGTCCCAAATTGCTATATGTAGAAACTTTCGAGGCAGCTGACTTGATAAATTTAACTGCTGGGTTCTTGATATAATTACAACTCCATTTTTAGTGTGAGGCTATCTTTTGCACTTTGTCATTCACAAGCCTTCACAGTTGCCTAGGACGTTGCAGTCTCTGCACATGCAATTTTGACTTCTTATCTTTTTTGCACACAACTATAGATGGCACACTGGGTATCTGGCAAACATGTTAGAATGGCCAGTCATTGTGCATTAATTTTTAAATGGCTTGAGAAAAAAGATGATTAGTTTGAACAATTGTGTTCTTGCATTTTTCTTATTCATTTCAGTAAGGATTACATACCTGATGGTCTGCAGACACTTAAATTGAGCAATAATTAGATTTCCCATATACTTGTTACGGATACTTGAAGGTTCCTTCATTTCATGTAACTAAGCTGCAGTGTTTAACACCCACCTCTGCACTCAGTTTGAGATAATAAGGTTAGTTTGACCTGCCACTCTTCAGTTCCCTGAACTCTTCATTCAGCATCCTGATAGAGGTGTGTGTGTTGTAAGTTTTTATGCTTAAATTTCTTTGGAATAAATGAATCTTAAATGCATATGAATCTGTATAAGATTTCAGACAAAGAAAAAAAACATTAACCCTACTCACACATTACATTTAACATGCATACAATCCACATAAAAGTTTACATATGATTACTGATTTGTACACAAAGGGGTAGAGCTACAATTGAATGGGAGTGGGCAGTGGGGGAATGTTCCTGGGCCCCTAAACAGAGGGGCCCACCAGCTGGGTGACAGCTTGATCTTTGTACTACTACTACTACTATTATTAGATCTTTGTTCTCCCCCTCACAGCTCTCTGAAGAAGAAGGGGAGGGGAGGAAGAATCCCATGTTCACTTTTTGTCCCAAGGCCAATTCCAACCTATGCCCCTGCTGGACACCTAATTAATACAGTACTGAAGAGCATGTACTGATGAGATGGATTAAGATATATAAAGGACTATTCTGTAATACATAGGTCAATTAAATAAGCTGGTGGTCTCTAAGTCCTCAGGTATCTAAGTTAGCAATATCTTGATATTTTTGTAATGGATTCAACTATTCTGTAACACTTACTTTTTTCCTGACTTAAACTCAGTCCCTAGCCCTTATATTTGTAAACAAAACTCCTTAAATCTACATTCTGCTGGTGTCAGGAGCTCTTGAAGAACCAGGATTTGGAAAAACAAGTCATGTGATTACATAAATTCTTCAGCATGTGCCCAAATTGATGCCCAATATTCCATGCCCTCCCCCATTTCAGTCTGTTTTTAGGAACATGGAAGTTGATTATGCAGCTGGGGTGAAGCAGCTTGATACTGAGGAAGAGCTCCCAAAGGTTCTTTTCCTTTGGAGGACAGAACCTTTTGGATCCAACCCACTATAAATAATAAACATAGCCACAGGGTATGAAATCAGAAGATCTTCGTTAATGCGTTGAACAGGTTCTTGGACTGAAACAGGCTTATTACATCTACTTGCTAGCAATTCCTATCATTTCAATTGAACTTAGCAATGTGTAATGAGCTTTAAGGCTGCGATGCAAGTTCCACTAACTTCAAAAATTGACTGATACCGAATTTTCTCAGTTCATGCCATTTACTTCAGTGGGAATTTAAACTCATGCATATGCAAGGCAATGCTGCATATATATGAGGATTAATTGGTATGAAGCTTGTACTGCCGTTGTGTACTAAGTTTGTGTACGAAGATTAATTGGTATGAGGTTTGTACTGCCTTTGTGTACTGCCTGTAATTCAGAATCTCTGTAATCTGGCCTCTCGCTGCCTGAATGGGCGGTGTGGCTCGTTTGCCCTATCCCCCCTGGCAAGTGGCACAAGGCCTGGTGGGAGCCCACTGGCTCCTGGGTTGTTGGGGGGCAGGACTTCTGCATGCTCCCAATGTTGGTGTTCTCTCTTCTCAGTCCGTTCTGAGCAGGCAACGAGGACGAATGTGGGCAGCATTAGCAAAACATTGGGCGTTTCTTTGTGCCCAGGCACGGCGGTGATCACAGGCAGCGTTTTTGGCCTTCTGCAAGAGGCGGTGGTGGCACACGGTTGGCTTTGGCCCAGGAGCGGTGAGAACAGGGGGTAGTTTGGAATTTGGTGGGGCGATAGCCCAGGCCCATAGGGGTCCAAGTGGTTTGGGCTGCTTGGGGCTGTAATTGGGATTTAGATGGGTTTTAACCTTCTTGGGGCCTGTTTGCTCTGGGCTTGTAGCCTTATTTTCTAGGAAGCTATTTGGTTGGTTTGCAAAGATAATGGCACCAAAGAAGGCCAAGGAAAAGATGGGCAGGGAGGGGAACCAGTAAGGCCACCCAGGAAGCCTCCTCCTCCTCCTTCCTCTGATGAGGATGATGATATGAGTTCAACTAGGGCTCTCATTGCTCATTTGGAGGCCTTGGAAAAAGAGAACTATGCACCTCCCAATGGGAAAGAAAAGGCGGGCCTTCAGGGGTTCCGGCAGGGCCTAGAAAATTCATGAGGGGCAAAGAAGGCGAACCTCATGCAGTCTTTATCCAACAGACTGGCTGATAAGCCTGGGTCAGGGCCCACGCCTGTGGTCTTAACACAGGAGAAAAAGGGAGCCATGCCAAAACTGGACACATCTGGAGGAGATGGTTGAGAGCTTGGGGATGCTGGACCAGGTGAGTCTCCACAGAGGTTTTGGCCATGGGGCATTCAGATGTATGGAATCTCCGCTAGTCCTTTCGGGTGGTTTTCGGGCTCTTATAGCACCTTATGGTGTGTGCAATCAAGTTTGGCAGGGTATGAATCCAGCAGGCCTACCTTGCTGGCCTGTAAGAAACCATGGTTGAGGCTTCAGCAGTACCAGACCCTGCTCAGGAACACTACCCACCAGGTGACACATCCCTCCCTTTGGGGGATCACTTATTTCCTTCCATAAAAGAACGCATTGAAGTGGGGGTGAATTCATGGATGTGTTTCAGCTGCTCTTCCAAGAGCCAGAACCAGTGATTAAGGAGGGAGAGCAGAATAGGGACCAGAAGAAGAGGAAGCCCATTGAACATAATTGGACAAATTGGTTGTCTGTCTTTGCTGTATATACGAGTGTTGTTTTGCAACTTCAGCCCGCCAAGGACCTGGCCCTAGTCAGGTATTTTGACATTATTCACAGGCAATATATGGACTTCATGGGCAACACATGGGAGTGGTAAGACCATTGGTTTCACATACACACTGCATTAGACCCCACTATTCTGTGGAACAAACAACACCAGGAATTGTGGCTGCAGATGACACCATCTAGGCCCATGCAGGGGGACCGCTCTGACAGCGACCATATAATTTCAAAAGCATCCACAGTGCCTGCTACTACACATGCAGTTGCACAGGGTGTTCTAAGCTCCCTGCTATGCTGGGAATTTAATAGCAGTGGAAAGTGCTCCCACTCGCCTTGTAGATTCAGGCATGACTGCAGTTTCGGGGGGGGGGTTGCATTCAAACAACAACTGCCCGCACACCAGAGGGTTCAAAGGCAGTTTCAAGGACCAGTCATCAGGACACAAGAGAGGGGGTGGTGCACCGGTGGAAATGGTAAAAGGGCCCAGTCCAATTAAGCTATACATGTTCTCCCGCTGGTTACACAACTACCCTCAGTGGAATAGCGCTGTGTACCTGCTTGCATGTTTTCATTTTGGATTAGGATTCCTTGCTCCTTCCTGAGGAAATATAACTTGACTCCAAATTTGAAGTCAGTCCAGGGTATGGAAGCTGTAATTACAAAGGAAATTTAGAAAGAGGTAGCACTAGGGAGGGTTCTAGGCCCATTTGATTCTCTGTCCCTGCCCACCCTGTGGATCTCCCCTCTGGGGGTGGTGCCTAAGAAGGCTCCCGGGGAATTTAGATTAAAATATCATCTGTCTTTTCCTCAGGGGGCTTCTGTGAACAATGGGATCCCGGCCGAACTTTGCTTGGTGTGGTATATCTCATTCGATGAAGCCATTCAAATGGTCCATTCATATGGTCAGGTGGCATTATTAGCGGTGTGATATTGGATCCGATTTTCTCATCCTCCCAGTGCATCCTGAAGATTTTGAACCCCTAGGCTTTGCTTTTCAAGGCCAATACTACATTGACCGTGCATTGCTGGTGGGCTGTTCCATGTCCTGCAATGTATTTGAGGTATTTAGTTCCATGCTGGAGTGGACAGTTCAATGCAGGGCAGGGCTTAAATCTTCCGCCCATCTTCTAGATGACTTCATTTTTGCAGGGGTTGGAGGTACCAGTCAATATGCACATTTGTTGGAATTTTTTGTTGGGTTGTGTTTAGAATTAGGTGTCCCCTTGGCCCAGGGTAAAATGGATGGCCCTGTTTCCAGACTCTTTTTTCCTGGGCATAGAGCTCAATATGTAGGAAGGGTGTTCCCGACTCCCTAGGAAAAAGCTAGCAGATTTTAGGGGTTTGCTGGCTGAGTGCACTGCGGCCCAGAAGATCACTCTCAGGCAGCTTCAGAAACTTAATTTCACCTGTAGGGTGGTGGCACCTGACCGAGCCTTCTTAAGATGCCTCTGTGATGCCACAATAGGCATAAGTGAGCCCCGTTTTTGCATTCATGTCATGGCCCCCATGCAAGTGGACATTAAGCTCTGATCCTCCTTCATTGATTCTTATAATGGGGTGTCTTTTTGGTGAAGCACTCAGCTGTGAGAAGATGAACAGCTGAGTGCAGTCCGATGCTGCCAAGGGCTTGGGCTTTGGGGTTTATTTCAGGCCAATGGTGCACTGAAAGGTGGCCTGAAGGTTGGGTGTCTGCTAGTGTTACTAGGTAACTAACTTTCCTAGAGTTCTTTCCCATCGTAGTGGCAGTTCACATCTGGGCTGACCTGTTCAGGGACTCTACAGCTGGGTTCTGGTGCGACAACCAGGCCACAGTGCAGGTCTATAACCACCAAACCTCTAGATCCCTTAAGAGTCATGAAGTTAGTCCGGGAATTTGTGTTTACTTGTTTGAGGAACAACATCCTATTTGTAGCTTGTCATGTTCCTGGAGTCCAGAATGGCTTGGCAGATGCCCTGTCTTATTTCCAGGTGCTTATGTTTCTTTTTAGATTGTGAGCCCCTTGGAGAAAGGGAACCATGTTTCTGTATTATTCATTTTTATATGTAAACCGCTTTGAGAACTTTGGTTGAAGAGTGGTATATTAGTAGTAGTAGTAGTAGTAGTAGTAGTAGTAGTAGTCGAAGATGAGCTTTTCTCCAGGCGTTGGGGTGGGAGGCCATTCCTCCAGGGTTCTGCAGTGCAAGAACTTGGTTTTTCAGTCAGATTTTGTTAAGTTGCAGTTGAGATTCTCTAAGACAGACCAAAAGGGTCAGGGGCATTCCATCGTGTTACACCATACAGACAATCTTGTGCTATGCCCCGCGGGGGCCTTGGAGTACTATGTGGCCCAGCGGGGGTCTGGCAAAGGGTGCCTTTTCATACACGCGAATGGAAGGTCACTCTCGCAATTACAGTTTTGGGCAGTAGTGCGCAGAGCCCTGGCAGCAGCTGGGGTCTCTACTGAACGACTATCACTCCACTCTTTTTGTATTGGCGCTACTTCTGCAGCTTCCCTTTTGGGTTTCCCCATTTCGGCTATTCAACCGATTGGCCAATGGCATTTGAGTGTGTACAGGTGCCATGTGCACTAGGGTACTTGAATGCAGTCACTGGTATTCTTCTCCTTGTGGGCCCAGCGCAGCCAGCTGATCAGGCTAGGGTCCTCATCCTCAGTCACTCGATTGTGTTCTGGGCCCAAAAGATGGTGTATGGGACACAGCCTGGAACATAGCTAGAACTCGGGGAGTGGGCATCAATCTCGTGGATCAGTCGGCAGGGTATGGTGTTTGTCCAATTTTTGCCTGTTATGCGGGAGTTTTTGTAGGACAATCGTGTGCCTGACATTCTTTTGGTTCACTTGGGGGAGAATGACTTAGTTACGCAGTCAGGATTATCCTTTAATCCTTTAATTAAGAGCCCAGGCAGACATCAGTTTAGTACAGAAGTGGATCTCGGGTCTGATTGTGATCTGGTCCAGCCTGCTTCAGTACAGGGTGTGGAGGGAGGCTAGGAACCTGGGGGAAATCGAAGGAGCTCAGAAGAAAGTAAATGCCAACCTGAGTCATTTTGTACATGCCCTCCGGGCTGTACACCCTGATATTGTATTTTCCTCTCTGGAATTGTATAGAAGTGATGGGGCCCATCTTTTGCCTCAGGGCACCAGGGTTTTTCTAGAAGACCTTCGGAAAGGATTGGCTGAGGTTCTGTGTGGTTGGTGGGAGGTGCAGGTATTAAGCTAGGATAACCTCCACTGTGGCAGGTACAGTGTGCTGGGGAGTAACATCTGACTTTTTGGTGAGCACCTTCAGGTAAGTGTTTGGCTATAGAGCGGACAGGTCTGCTCCCTAGAGGCTTGGCGGATCAGGGAACTCTGGTCTGGGCCGCTTTACTCTGTCAGGCGACACTCCCCGGAAAGGCTTGGCGGCTTCTGGGGGGGGTGGCGGGGAGGTGCTGCTATGGGCAGAGACCTGACCATAGGTCGGCTAAGATGGGCAGCTTCTGCTTTAGAGTACTGGGGCTGCCTGGAGCCAAAGTACATCTCCCATTCGAATTCGGTAAGGCCTGCATGCCTTTAGCTTCTACACTGTAGGGATGCAGAGCCAATCCCAGTTTCCGTTCAGTTACGTTTGAATTTAATTAATAAATTGTGGCCCTTCCCCACCATACACTTATGTCTCGTGTGTTCTTGGGGTGTGGGTGCAATCAATGGGACTGTTGCCCTTGGTTTCAGTGGGATATGGATTGTATCCTTCCTGTGTGACTTCCCGTATGTCAGTATTCTTTAACTGACTGAGTGGAATGTTTCAAACTAACAAAGCACATTTAGAATAACAGCTCTTGTCTTGTCCCCTCTTTTTAAAAAGATGCACATTGCCTTCCTTCAGTCACACCAGTTGCTTCCAATTAGACATCATCATAAATATAGGAAGAGTGAGCCATTTATGTTGAACCCAGGATGTTCCAGAATAGAAATACAATGCAGGTGCTGTTTGTCCGGTGCCTTTTCAGACCGAGATGGTCAGCCTCGTTGCAGCTTAGCTGTTGTATCAAAGGCCTTGTAAAAGTCTGGTTCCAACCTTGTTAATACTTCTGGTCACTCAAATAAATTCTTTGTTACCTTTCACAGTGGAAAAAGACTTCTTTTTTTTATGATTTTACAGCCCTGCCATTAGAAATCTTTGTGGGGTGGGGGGGGGGAAGCCCCCAGCATTCCACCCCCAGGTTGCATTCTGCGGTTATGAACTTCCATTTGATCACTGCCACGTCAATTTGACATTAACTGCTACAATTTACAACTGCTCAGGCTTTCCACCTATTATTGTCGTACCTCTGCAAATGAGGGGGGTGGGAACAAAGAGGGGGAGGAACCCTCTGCTGCCCAGGGGAAGTTTAAAAGAATGCAATGTCTTGTTAAAACCTGAAAGAGCAATGAAGTGGGGGGGGGAGGAACCTTCCGAGACAGAAAACCAAAGATCTGATAATGAATAATGCTCGGCTCCCTGCTGTGAGCACCAGTGACCTGGCATGCAGACCACAGCAAAGTAGTGAATAATTCACTGAGAGAGTCATAGACCTCCTGGTTAGACCACAGCACTGCTTTGTCTCGCAAGTATGCTTTTCCACAGCATCAGGCTTGACAGGATGTTTCAGTCGACAATTGCTTAAACAAAAGGTGTGTGTTGCAGGCTACGCGACTTCACCTTGTAGTACAGGAATCAAATTTGTACTGCTTTTAATCCATTGGCAGTTGATTAATAAAGCCATAAGCTTTAGGAAGGGATGTGCCACTGAGAAGAGGATGGCTTTGATGAGGTTGGCATATAGAATTACAAATTCCATCCAGGAATCACTTCTCACCCTCAAAAATACATTTAAGTCACTTTTGTTGTCTGCTGCAAAACCACAAAAGTCTGAATCTTCGAAGCTGGAAACCTAAGCTGATTTTTCACCCTTCAACCTTTATTTATTTATTTTAAAGAGAAAAGGGGGGGGGGGGAAGAGGTCCAGATGAGTTAATAAAGCTGAAGTGTGATTCCTGTTTTTCTATGATATGCTTTCTTTGCTCTGTGTGAGAAAAGGTTAGTGTGTGTGTGTGTTTCCAGACTGACAGGCCATTCTGGGAACAAGTCCTCATGTGTTTATTTTTAGTTGAAGAGCGAAAGACTCAGTCTCAAGAAATACAATAAGGGGTTTGAGTCTGCACCATCTCTCATTTCTCTGCACATGGTTGGGTTCTTCCCCCCTCCCCCTTCAAAAGCAGCTCAGCCTTGAGAGCGGGTGAAGGGGAAAAATCACTCCAGATTGACCTTCCAGAAGTGTTTGAATCAGCCCAGTGAAATTTGCACCACTTTCTTCAAAAGTAAATGTGTCAAACTGCATATAAGAACTCCCAAAGACCCTGAAGTTGTTGAAACACTATATTGCTACTTAAAACTGCTTCTGCAAGATATGCCTTTGATACAACATTAACAAGCCAAAGAAACCCCATTGAGGTCTGGAGTAATTTGTGAATGCTCATTTCAGAGTCTTTAGAAATTCAGTTCTTACAATCAGAGTAGCCTGATTTAGACATTATGCTGTATGTATGCGCAGATGTCTGTACTCACCTATGTGTGTTTGTGTGAATAACTGACTGTTCATTTTAAAAGTGAGCCTGGATACAGGCCCTTCAAATGCATGGTACAGACAGGGAGCATACTTCCCTACCTGCGTTCAGCATAACAAGTGAGTGATTGTATCTGTGTATACTGTATACCCATTGTGCAAGTGTTTAACATAATATGTGAATGAGCCTACTTGGAGTGTGTACTATCATCATGAGACTGATTCATGTTCATGGTGCAAGGATAAACGTAACTGAACATGATTACTGATATCCAGACTAACATTCTGTGTCCACAATGGGGGAGGAGCAATCATCACCAAACTACCCTCCTTCTGTGGTCCACTGTGCCTCTCAAAAATATTTCCTTCAGTATTTCAAGACCGCTTCCCAAGACATATTTTTGGGAAGCACAATGAGCTGCAAAGGGAAAGGGAGATCATTGAAAATTGCCCTCCCCCATTGCCATACAAAATATTTTTCTCTGCACATAACGTAAGTCTGGATATCAGCCAATAATTCGAAGTTGTGATTTCTCATATAATCACTTGTTTTGGGAAGGTTTGCCATGGAGGTGCAAGTTCACAAATTGTCTTCATGATAACAGGCAAGGCAGAGAAAATTATCTGCCCAGGTTTTGAACCTAATTTTTGCTAAGTCTTTGGGCTTTTCCAAATTGTCAATATTTTTTAAAAATTAAAGTTTGTATACCATCTTTCTGCAATTAGCATTCAACTAAACTCATAAACATAATTGTATCATAAAACACAATATAAGATACAAATTATAAAGTCCATAGAAGATAAACTAGAATGTATGAAATAAAAGTGCAAGACCCATAAAAGCAGTAACACAGGTGTTATACCAGCAAAGCGAAAACACAAACCAGCAAAATTAAATTGACTGAAAAACACACTTAAATCAAACAACTAAAGCCTGTTGTTGTAAGGGGATGGATTTGCCTTGCACTTCAAGGAAGACCCTTGGCAGCTTTCCTCGAGGAGAATATTTCACTATCAGGGTACATTCACAGCAAAGGTCTCATCTCTAGTGGTACTCACCTGAGGCAGAGGACCTGGAAAAGGGCCTCTAGTTAAGATTTCAGCTGCCAGACAGGTGTATAAAGAATTAAGTAGTTCTTCATGTAGGCTTGTCAAAATTCAGTGTGATAAGTGTACTGTGGTCCATTGATGGTGTGCTATCCAAAGATCTTCCTTTGAGCCTGTGCATATTTTTGGCACTGAATGTGCCATTGCCTTTGGGGTCTTTGTGTGGACTTTTGCTGGTGAATACTGCAGGCAACTGATGTGCTGAAAACAGCTGTGCACATGGGAAATTTACATAGGGAAGAGATCTACAGGAACATTTAATAGTGCTGCTGTAGATCTGTAGTGTGTAAATCCCTCCCTGATTATAAAAAGTCAGAAAGGAGGGAGCGAAATAAGACCTAGGCAAGACAGAAAGGAGAAGCAAGCTTGTCCAACTTCTTGTCACCCATGGACCTCTTGGAACTCCTATCCTGGTGAGCATCTGGCAGCAATATTTTCTACAGAAAAATAAAACTGCTACTTTCCATTCATAGTAAAATGATTGCCTGAAGGAAGCACATATTTGCCATGGCAAATGGCACATGGTCATTCTTTAGTAGAGTGTTTTAAAGTTACTTCCCATCTCAGAGGTATTATGAAGTAGATGATATAATGGGGGGAAATACTTAAGAAAAGTATTTCAAGTATAGAAGGGAGGAACATAGCACCATTTCAATTTAAATAAGGCTGTAAGTATGAGTTTGTAAATATTTAGTTTAGTCTTCATGTCCTTGAGATGCTCCAGAAAATTACTAAATTCATCTCAACATTTAGAGTAGCACATTGATACCGAAACCAAACACCTCATCTGTACAATTAATTAAGAATTTATGTAATAATCAGTAAAACACCAAGTAATTTTAGGCTTTTTGTACTGCTACTTGGAAGAGTCGCCAACTTTGAGCCTGCTTTGGTTTTGACCATATGTCTCCCATGTAGAGCATGACATTCCATAAGCAAGTTCTAAATAATTTAAATACGGATAGCCACAGGTTGCTGTAATAGTTTCCCCTTTCCACAGCTGTGCATTGCTTATCTCACTTGACAGCAGGTGATTATGTGGATGGTGGCTATGGATATATCCTCTTAAGCAGAATGAATCAACTATTTAATTATCCCCTTTTCTTACCTGCCTGATTTGTGTGATACAACTGCAAGCAGAGCAGAGTAGTTGTTCGTTCATAAGGGGTTGGCTGGTTGGTGTGTGTGTTTTTAATATAAATGGTATGAAAGGAAGACCAATTTCCAGCTGCTTTGCTAAACTGCACATTGGGCTTTCTTTCTAGTACACCATTTAGTGTAGAAAGGGTACACAATTGCAGTGTGTACCATTAAGAAATTATATCCAAGTTATCCAGCATTGATTTCCAGTAGGTGAAAGGAATCCTTAACACTAAACACACAGAACATTTTAAAGATTATAAAATGGGTCCCATATTAGTCACATTTAAACCGTCCAAATCAACATTGTAGTGTTAGCATTTCTTTTTTTTATTGTCTTGGGTAAACAATTCATTAAAATAGAGTAATTATTTGTGGTGATGGAAGTACTGATATCATCTAGTGATTTTATATGACTTTCTCATATGCTATTATTACTTGAATGAAGGCTTATTATAGTAACACCCTCTAATGATAAACACAGGGGTTTTTCAAACAGGTGTAGATTTTAAGAGAAACTGTGTCTATGGTTGCCAGACTTACAAATAATAAAATCTGAGGATTATCTTCAACCATGAAAATTAAGAAACCTAATAAATGTGTAACTTTTTAATCTCACTTCTGATTACTAAATTTCCTGAGGCAAGTCTCTCACCTTAAGAGGTAGGTTATACACAGTACTTGTATGGACACGTGAATGTAGTAAGATAGTTCTAGTTCAAATACCTTTCTGATTTTCGACTTGAAGGACATTTTTGCTGCAATGCACCATCCATAATTTGCTGTACCACACAATAGCAGAAGGCTTCAGAATAGTAGAGCAGGTTATAAAAGGTGCTGTCCAACCCTATGCAGAAGTAACTCCCATTGAATTAAAGGTACTTATTACCTGGTAAATGTACACAGGAGAGCATAGTTAAGATACATACAGCAAAGGATCTTGCACCACCTTATAGACTTGCCAGTGTACTGAAGCATGAACTATCATACTGTAGGTGCCTACTTCAGTGAAGAAGCTGCATCTGTATGTATACATTATCTATATTCATTGGGGGGTAGGAAATAAATTATAGAGGTGTGTATGGACTGATTCGCAGTTGAACCTGTCCACTGTGAAACAGGCTATTTTAACTGGTTCATCAGTTTGACCAGCCCAGCCAGTCGGTCCAATGAACCAGTTCATGGAGTGATGGTGTGCATGTGGACCTTGCACACCCCTAATAAGTTACCTAACTCTAAAATAAAATATTCTGATATCTGGCCAGGGCCTGCAGCTCAGAAGCCACTCAAAATGTTCTCTTCATTTAAGTGTAGAACTATTGCACGTACTTACAAGTTCCTTGCCACTCAAATGTTGTGATACAATCCAAACTACAAAAGTGCCACAAACAGAATGCAGGAAATAATCTATCTGATCATTGATCGTAAATAAAATTTTTCATACAGATAACTCATTAAATTAAGTCCAGCCACAAGTCAAAAGTCAAGCATCTGTCAATGTGTGCCACAGTAATATATTAGATACGTATCATGTGGTCAAGAAATTAAACATCTACAAAACATTTGCCCATTTTACAGATGGGGAACATCAAGTCTGAGACTAGGCCCAAGAACAAGCAGTGCACACATGACAAAACTGATATGCAGAGCAGATAACTTAAGGAATTGCAGCAAGACAGACTATAGTTCTAGGCACACATATGCATGTGGTTATGAAAATAAGCTTGATGTAGGAAACACACCAGCCCTCTTAAGGAATTAAGCATGTAGGAAACACACATACTTTTATTTTCTTATCAAACATATACCCAGGACAAGACTGGCCATACTCAGACTGAGTCATAGATATCTGTACATCCTCCCTTGTTCTTCTCCACTCACTTTTTGTGACTGACTGTCTGTCTCTGCCTCCTTGGCTAAATTTGGACGTAATGCGAAACTGGAGTTACATGGGGCAGAGGTTGAAACTCAGTTATGTCCGAATGCATGCATCCGTGGCTGAAAACGACCTGTGGTTTACCTCACCAAACTCCAGTTTGAACCTTCAGTAAGGTTCATGCTGAGACCAGAGGTTTGGCCACTGAAGCGTTATGTCCGAACTTGGACAGTGCAATAACTACTGATCCAGGCAGTTTTTGGTACCACAGTCATAGAGACAGAAACACAGGCCCACCCAGGATCGCACCTGGTGGCACTTCTCACTGGCCGCCTCTCCAAGCACTCGCCCCACTCCTGTCTCCAATCCAATAAAGTGGTAGAGTGCTGGTACAGAAACATATGGCAGAGCGGGGATATCCAGGGTTGGGTTTAAAAGGCAGCCCCAACCAAGGATTCATTAACAGTCAATTTCTGTTTTTTTGTACAAAAAACTTGGGGAAGGGGGGCCAGATCCTTCCACTTGGTGGTACCTGTGCAGTCCCTAGGCTTATTTATGAAAAGGGTTGGGCAGCAGGGACAGCATTGCCAACACTGAGAGGGGAGATTCCTCCTCTGTGATAATGGTGGATGCTGATCTCGAGTGGACTGTTCATTCATGAGAGTGTGAGGCTATGGGGACACCCTCTCACTCATGAGAAGAATCATCTCTGGGACGGGGGAGTTGGGCAGAATCACTAATAATGTGTGACAACAAAACACCCCTTCTCCCACAGTCCGCTCTCCACAAGAATGTCAGGCCATGGGGGCTGGACAGTTTGCTCGATACAAGCTAGCAGCAGGGACAGGTACTCCTTCAACAGCTCTCCCTGTTTTGGCAACCACTGCCAAAAGGCTGTCAAAGCATGCCCTCTGCCAGCCCATCCGGGGCTGGGACATGTCCACCCTTGCATGTGCCCCAAAATGGCAACCCTGGTCTCTTGCTAAAAATTGGGGCTCCCCTATCCCACAATTCTGCAAATCTGCATATAGCACAATGCTGGCCCAAACCTGAGAATTTTGAGTGACAGTAAAGATCTGTCCTCACACCTGGTGCTCCCCCTGTCCACACACACGGCTAGGTGTGTCACAATTTCTCTGGGGTCCATAGCAAGTCTTCCCAGGGGAGGACGGGGTTGCAAAGATTCTATCATTAACCAGAGAGAGTGGGCCCCACACAAGCAGGCTCGCCTTTGTTGGGTCAGCTCAACTCATGAGTGCACAGTCCAATGGGAGACTGGGTGTTCTACCCTATGGCCCTCCTCAGTAGATTGGGCCTTTCATAAGAGCACTAGTCTACCGGCAGCAAGCTGCCAAGGGAACAGGCTCTTTAGAGGCAGGCAGTGCTATTGCTGTCAGAAGGAGTGCTGGCATGGGATGGCATTTAGAGGTATTTCAATGCCCTTTCCATGCTGAGGGTGAGAGGACAGTTCCAAAAAGGCACAATCACGCTTGGCATGCCCCCTTTAAGATCATGGCCAATGGCAGCTGATATGTTGATCCCACTGGATACCTGTTCCTAAGCCGCCTCTCCTCCTCTTTACCACGTGCTCCCGGATCCATTGTCGTGGACTGAGCAAGTGAGCCAGTCAGCAGCCAGTGTGGCAGCAGAAGTAGCTCCTCCTCACCTGCTCATGTCAATACCTCCCTGAATTAACTTGACAAAGAGGCACCTTTTAATGTGGTGATATTCCTTATTTTAGCAGGGGGAGAGTAACTGGCCCTGTCCACCCCCAGCACAGTACCTCCAGTGACTGTTCCTGGTGTCTATCTTATGTTTCTTTTTAGATTGTGAGCCCTTCGGGGACAGGGATCCATCTCATTTGTTTGTTGTATCTTTGTGCCATTTTTGGAAGGGCGGTATAGAAATCAAATGAAGGAAAGAAGGAAGGAAGGAAGGAAGGAAGGAAGGAAGGAAGGAAGGAAGGAAGGAAGGTAGGTAGGTAGGGGGAAGCCCACAGGTATGGCTGGGTTTTGACACCATCTCTGGGTAACGAAGTATGACTTCACTTGGTTAATTTACCTATTGACTGACAAAAGCAAGGAGTAAGTGAGGCTATTCACATGATGGAGGGAAACTGGGCTAAGGGAGCTCAGCCCAGTTTTCCTCCATTGTGAGAACCACCAGGTTTGCAGGTGAGTCCAGTGGTTTAACGACAGCTAGCCCACCAAAGTAGCCCTCCCCTTAAATAAGGTTAGCAGAGCGAGTGTTCCGCTAACCCCATTTTTTGATCGTGGGTCGGCAGAGCGCGGCTCCGCACAGCAGCGACTCACAAGGAAACCCCCCCCAACCAGGAGGCTCCCAGGGCATTCTGGAACTTCCAGGAGCCCCCGATCCACGTCACCCCAACCGGCTCCATGCCGGAGCCAGTAATCGTATGGGCGGCCGATCCAGCCACCCAGGGACAGCTCAGCGATCGTCTGTGGGGAGAGATAAGTTTAACCACTCACCCCACACACCCTCTTGAAGCTTTTCTCAGTGATTGTGAGAAGAGCTTCAGTGCTTTATTATACAAAGTGATCCCCACACAGAGTCCTGCCATTTTGTGAATGTTTACTAGGTTTTCTGCTGTTGTGGAATATAACTTTAAGTCAGATGCTTTTGTTTGTTTGGTAGGAAAGCATGTCTGATGACCACTTTCCTGTTGCCCACCTGCAGACAAATTATGGTGCTAGTGCCCAGTGGTGCACATAAGTAATTTGGGAGCCTGGACCCGCCCCCGCCACCCTCGCCACCAGATAAGCTGCAATGCACTATTTATTTTTACACCAGAACATGTTCAGTAAAATACAGAAACTGTGTCTGTGGTGGGCATTGACTTGGAGAGAGATACCACATTTTGCATGGACAGTTACTTGTCAGATGCTTCTGCTTGTTTAGTGGAGAAGCCTGGCTATAGCTGTCTGACGACCAGCAGCGCTGCCTCGCCAGCATCAATCCCAATCCCACTGGTTCTCACACGCAGCCTAATCGAGGCAGGCTTCTCTAGCCTGGGTTAGGCTCAGTTTTCCCTCTAAGGCAGGCACAGGTGCACACACACAAGCTTTTTTTTATGTCAGCTCAGTTAATTTTAGAGCCCACTCAGATTGAATCAGGAGGGTCCCATTCTGACTATACGTGCACACACACTGCTTTGATGCTGCCACCCCGAACAAAACTCATTACATGCACAGATGAAAAAAAATTAGAGAGAACACCGGTTAGGCTGCATGTGAGAACAGTCTCATTGTGTTCCACCTGGGTGCTCCCAATTTTCGGTTGTGTGGAAGCAAAGTAAGAGGAAAACCTGGGTAGAAGTGATTGTGTGGAAGCAAGGTAGGAGGAAAAGTTACCCAGCTTTTCCTCTTACATTGCTTCCACACAAAATTGGGAGCACACACAGCTCCCAAACACAGTTTTTGATTGAGTGAATGACCTATCCCCTACTCTCTCTCTTTGTCAAAAATTCTTCTTGCCCTTGGCCACAGCCTAGTGTTTGCAAATTCCTTTGCAGTAGAGAGACAGTAGAGATGCAAGCTTGACTGCAGATCCTACAAATAAATAAAGGAAGGCCCATAAATTAAGGTCTTTGCAGGCCTCCTCTGCTTTTGGTTTGGAGCAGCTCTCTCCCTTGCTACTAGAGCATGTTCCAGATCTCTGAGAATCTACTGGGCATGTTCCAATGTGAATTAAAGGAGAGAGGGAGGAGAATTCACGACACCCTTTACTAACCACTTCAAGATACCTCTTTGTAAACTTTTTTTTAAACCATTGTTGTTTATAAGGATGACAGCAACAGTATGGGTTACATATTCTAAATACTACCTCTTAAGGAAAATGATTATAAAGGAAAACCATCAAAACGTATTACAAGGTACAAAAACTTTACATAAGTTAGAGTGTTTTTCTATCGAAGTGGAATGTAATAATATATATTAAAAAGGGAAAAAATAGCATCAAGCTAAGATGGCACAGGATCTGTTAAAGCATAGGATCTGTTAAAGCAGTATATAATTAGAATAGGACTATATGTAGTTCTGTTCTATCAAAAGTCTAAATGAATTTTTAAGCTGAAGCCAATTAAATAAAGCAATGTATATTAGTCCAGCTCCGCCAGATGTGCAATTTGTCAGTCTGATTAATCTGGACTCTGGATTTTGTCCACAATGTGTCTCTGTATTTAACCATCAGCTCTGCTCATCAAACCAGTCAATTTTTGAGAGATATTGCTAGCCAAAGCAACTGTTTTGCCAGCATGTCGTTGAGCCAACAAACACATACAGATTTAACTGGTTTTACTGCCTTTGGGCATGTGAAAGAACAAATTCTTTGCTATGGAAGTCCTATAAAATCCAACATTTTCTCCAGGATAAATTCAACATGTTGTGCAAATAGCTTCACCCGTCACATCTTGTCATCAGTGGAACTCAAATTAACTTACTGAAATGCTGCACATGTTACTTATGTGTATCTCCTATTGTGTTCCCTGTCATTGTCCCTAAAGATTTTCCATGGTAATTTTTGTAGTTTTGTATCTGGATTTGTGATGCATTTGGGGAACATGCATTGTTAAACACCTCTCTCTGTGCTTGAATAATGTTCACATGGGCACAGAACTAGCACAAAGAGGCTCAAAGTGGAATGTGTGAGCATGACCTAAAAGGCTGAAATAAAAATCCTGGTACTAGATGTGTTACTTCGGAGATGTCCCTGATATTCTAACACAGAAACTGACAATGATAGTGTGTTGTAGACAGTGGCTCTGTGCAATCTTTGGTTCTGGTTTCAGGTGTGGGAATGTCAGTGCTGAGTACAGGGAAAATAAGTTCCATCATCTCCTGTGCTGTGCTAATCTGGAGGCTGGAATAGAAGATCTCTAAGGCACCTTAAAAATGTAAGTGGGCCGAAAGTCAGTGTCAACTCCTGGTGACTGTTAGGACTTTGCGCTGTCTCTTGTCTCAATGACAGTGGAGGACAGACTAGTGAGTCAGAGGACACTATCCCTTTGGAATGTAGATTGCTAATCTCAGGGACTTCCTTCCTTCCTCCCTTGTCACTTCCTCTTCCCTTCCTTCTCCCTTGCAACATGCAAGCTCCTCTCTCCCTGCACCATGTGTGCAGAGATGCAGAATCCATCTGCATCCAGCTAGCTAGCTAGATTAGAGATCCTCTCTCTTCACTTTACTATCTAGAATGGAGTTCTATAATAAATACTCCTTATATTGATGTGAAACTATGAACTGGCTCCAAGTTATTTTACTCTCAGCATACACACATGCCTAACCAAATTCAGCTGTGTTGTGCCTCTGTGCACTCTGCTATAATGAAAAAGGGTTTCTCTGACCAGAGAGAATTTCCAACAGTGACCACAGAGCCCTTTGCTTGTCTTTGGTAGAATACAGGAGGGGTTTACCATTGCCTTCTCCCTCATCCTTGCTAGGCAAGTCATTTCCTGCTGCGCCATTAGATGGCTTACACCTCTAAAACATTGTGACCAAATTAATCATCCCTTCCATCTTTGTTTTATTTTTGCTTTCAACATTTACCCTTAAAGAAAATAATTGTGTCTGCTTTGAAAGTTTACACAGTGCTTTCACCAGACAGTGCAAGTTTTAAATGTACTTAAAGCCCCACCCTGTTTCAGCCCAGCCCTGTTATCTGTACTGTCAAGGGAGGTTGTACAGAGCTAGGGCAAGAAAAGAGAATGATGGATCCTTCAGAGATTTCCCCCTCCCTCAAAGATAAATGGAGGCAGCTTAAGGAGGAGAGTAAAGGATTTATTACAGCTGGCAACAGCTATAACAGCACACCCCTTCTGCTTCTCTATGGAGAAGACAGCACAGCTGGTCTTCTTCCATTCTTCCCCTGCACCCTGGCCCTAGTTCTCTAGGCCCAATACTGTATGCTGGCACAGCCTTAGATCTGCAGCAGCCAATCAGATATGGCAGAGTTGCTGCTGTTTGCACACTGAGTCATTGCATGAACCACACAAGCCCTTTTCAGACATAATAAGCACATAGAATGAATGGAGGAGGGTAGCATGATGAATCATGAACAACAGGTTCTACTCATTGATCAGGGGCATCATTGGGGGTGGCCCGGGTGGCCTGATGAGTCCCCAAACTCATTGCCACCTCCTTCTTGAACTGGGGGGGAGAGTCGGTGGTCAGCTCTATTGTTGCTGCTCCAGCAACAAGAGGTTCCCGTCTCAGTCTCCTCCCTAAAAGGTGGTGTGCTGTCCCCAATACAGCACTTGTCTTCTCCAATTCTCCTTTGGGGAGGAGTCAGAAGTAATTATTCTTGAGGGGGGCGGGCATGACTTAGTATAGTTATCATGAGCCCTGGATCTTTTGACTACCTAAATAGTGCCATGATGTGTCAGGTATTCTAATGAACACTCCTCAGCTAGAGGCAGAATCTTTTGCCCTCCCTTCCAGTAATTCATTCTACATGCACATAACATGAGAAAAGGTTAACTGTTTTTGTTTTGTTTGTGAACTGCCTTAAGCAGAATTGGGTAGGGTGGTATAAAAAGTCAACAAACAAACAAACAAACAATAAATAAATACACACACAAACACATACCTGACATGCCCATACATCCTTGTTTGTTTATTTATTTCATAGAAACAGACGGCAAGTATCTCTTTTACTTATACCGGGACTGAAACTTTAAGAGTAATTTCAAAGATGGACATATTTTATACCTCAGTTACACATTCTTTAAAATAATGTTCAAAATTCACTGGCCATTTACACTGCAAAGCACAGGATTATCACTTATTATTACAGATTGGTATTGCATTTATCTCATCTGTATGATGTAAATTCTCAATGCATTTATTATTTGACATTTATTTCCTGCTCTTCCTTCAAGGAGTCTAGAGTGGTATACATGGTTATGTTTATCCCCACAACCCTGTGAGGTAGAGTAGTCTGAGAGATAAGTCACTGGTACAGAATCACCCAATGAGTTCCATAGCTGAACAGGAATTTGAACTCAGGTCTCCCTCATCTTACTAGTGCAATAATCTAACTACTGCACTATGCTGGCTCTTATAAAACTAATGTATCTCACATAGGAATGAGGCTCACACTGGAACTTTTAGGGAAATGAGAAACATGAAACATTACAATATATTATATATAAGTGACAAAAATCATTGGTGAAGAAATGCTTATTATATTTCCTTGTTTCAGATACAGAATTTTTGTTGCCGACTACAGCAATTTCAAAGTAGGTCAAAATTTGGCTCTAAATAGGTTGAGCTATACATTTATTAAAATTACCTCCAGACATATCTAATATCCCTTAATGTTAAAACACTGAAGCCCACAGTAGCGAGTCCCAAGTTGCAAAATATAGTAGTTAAAATTAATTGGAGAAGTTCACATTTCCCAAGTCCATCTAACTCATCTCTGAGCCTTCAGCTCATTTCTTTTGAAAACTCATTAGTTTTCAAAGGTTCCTAATAATATTAAATAATTTGTCTCCCTGGGAAAGCTGCAGTGCTTGATGTCATGTAACTGTAGATTTTTCTCTAGAACTCTCTTAAAATAAATAGCTCTTGTAAGCTATTGTTTTCAAAAGAGGATGGGTGGTCCAGGACAGTTCCAATTGTTGGAGCTGCACCTGAGAAACTTAGATTCAACTCCTACTCTTGCTCTCTGTGTGGCCATTAAATGTGATAGAGAGATGTTCTTGCATTATTAATTACATGTGTTATAGAGATAATCCTGCATTAGAAAAGTCTTAGGAAATCTCTTCCTTTCTGAAGACCATTAATCTTCAACTGATTAATTTAACAAATGTTGCCCATGGAATGTGAATTCTAGGGTTTCACCATTACCTAAAATCAGCTAGCTAGTTGGCCCAATGATTTCTATGACATCACACAGACTTTAGTATCAGAATAATTAAATCAATCACAACTCAGAAGGCAGTCTGAGGAGGCAGCAGCTCATCTGATATTCTCCCAGCAGTCTCTGCTGAAGATGCTGGCTGTGAGCTCATTAAGTTCAGGCTTCTAACCGTCTCCCCTTCTCTGCCAGAAGACCAAGATTTGGGGAAATAGCAACTCATCTGCATATTCTCACAGCAACCTCTGCTGAAGACATGGAGATCACCAATGAGTTCATCTTCAACACCTGTGAAGATGTGATTTGGTAGAGAGCCTAGTAGTAAAAATTTACAAATACTATAACAGGTTAAAATAGTCACTGGGCTACCTGTACAACTGGACTCTTTATTATTTCTTATTACATATACTAAAAACGTACAAGCAAAACACAGGGAATTATAGTATATATTACTTTTGGAATCAGGAATCCTCTACGTAAAATATTGCGGAAGCAGCAATAATCTCTGTATTATTTAATGCAAACACAAACTATTTGACTATGTTGGAATCACCAAATGACCAGCAATGTAAGAGTGAAAGAAAGAAGACAGAAAACAAATCTTTAAAAAAAACAACTTATCAATATTATCTTATTATTCTTTGAAATAATAGGGAGAGTTGGTGCAAAATACATATTATATGTATTTAGGACACTGGCACTATATATTAACACAGGTATATAAGAATGTTTGAAGTATACATACTGTATGCTTTTATAAAACATTTTTAGAAGGTTTTTGCCTGCAACTGCTCACTCTATTACATTGGCCAATCATGGTGGATTTGAGACTGTTCTACAAGCAGGAGCCAATGGGTCCAGGAATGAGTTATTTTAGTAGGACTTATATATTGGGCAGCAACGATACAGGAAGATGCTAAAAGGACTCATCTCATACTGTGCAGGAGGAAGCAATGATGGTAAACCCATCCTGTTTTCTACCAAAGACAACCACAGGGCTCTGTGGTCACCAGGAGTTGACACCTACTTGACAGAACACTTTACATTTAATACAAATGGAAAGTCTGTCATGTTTGGTAATATGTTGGAGTTGATCCACATGAACAAACTGGCTCAATCCATTTTCAACAGCTTTGTGGTGCTGCAGTAAATGTGTATTCATCTGTAAGCTGACAGAAACACAAAGCAATCGCATGACCAGTTCATGTACATTGCCAATCTACCAACTTGATTGTGCAATCTGGCACTGAAATGGTTGAAATAAGAGATTAGTGTACAACAATATGTCATGGTGAAATCATCCCATAGTAGACAGTTACAGCAGCTATCTCAAATTGCTAATCTTGGTGGTTCACCAGCATATAACTTTTGCTGTAATGAAATATGGGTAATACTTTTATCCCCTGTTGGTTTCCAGCCTGGAAAATATGGCATCAGAAAAGTATGACAAAGGCTTGGATCAACATAAAGCTGACCCAGAGCAGAAGATCCATATAGACACGCTCACCAGAAGTGTAATGCATGTTTAATTCCTAACAATTGGCAGTTTATTACCCTTACTCCTTTTCTACCTCACTCACCGAATTGAGAATCTAGATATCTAGGTTAGTCCTTCTGTTCTACATTCTGTTCATTGTCCTAGATGACAGTAAGGAAGCTAGAAAGGACATACTATTTGCTTTCCTTTATTTACTCTTTGTGTGTCTTTGTTTTAAGATGCAATACCTAGGAGCAAAAACAACTGAAAAATAGTGTGTGCAATTGTTTAGGAAGAGAAATACTACAGCCTGTAATAGAGACAATCTACTTAGATACATAATGTGCTACACAGCATATGGCCTTTTAAAAAAGTTAAATTAAATATAAAGACAATTAGCCACATTATTATTATTACATTTATATCCTGCTTTTCCTCCAAGGAGCCCAGAGTGGTGTACTACATACTTAAGTTTCTCTTTCACAACAACCCTGTGAAGTAGGCTAGGCTGAGAGAGAAGTGACTGGCCCAGAGTCACCCAGCTAATATCATGGCTGAATGGGGATTTGAACTCGGGTCTCCCCAGTCCTAGTCCAGCACTCTAACCACTACACCACACTGGCTCTCATGCCAATTCGATAGTTCATTTAATATATATAATACAACCTATTTATTATATAACTATAGCATATCATCTATTTGGATATTAGAGCAGAATCAGCATCTACCATGTCTCAGGAGTAACAGATTTTTATCTAAGTCTAAAAAAGCCTCAGTGAGGTAGCCAGGATGAAACAAGCCCATGCTAATTATATTGTCAGCAAAGGTGCCAAACTGACTCCAGGGGAAGTGAATGCTTGTATTTATCTGCAAGCAATGATCACACAAGGTGGCCAGCATCAATCTGAGCTTTCTCCACACCCCTTTCCTCCCACAATTTCCTCATTAGGTCTGTTAAGAACATTTATATATTTACACAAGTTTTCACACAGCCTTCAGCCAGTAACATAGCTGGCCAACTCTGGACACACTGAGCCATTATGTTTCAATGGAAATATGTTTAGCCAGTCAATACACCCTTCATTGTGAAATGAACTCAAATAATGACTCAAATATTTGGATTGATAATAAACTATAATTAGTAAAAGATTGTATTTGCTTTAGCAAATCTGTGAACAAATCTATATATACTGGCTGACATCCCGACTAATGCTGCACCAACGTACCAGCACTTTTTGTCATGCAGCAGTTAATGGGCAATTTTCCTTTCCCTCTGCAGCCGCATTTGCCTCCCAAAATTATATCCTAGAGGATTGCACAGCTGTCAGGGGCATCATTATTTCAGGCACAAGAAGCTGATGCTGCAAATGTTTGGCTGGGTGCCCCAAACCTCTTACCTGCCTGCCCCCAGTTAGTTCAGCTGCATTCTTCTGCAGCATTTGAATGTAAATGCAAAGCACAGGGAGGAGCTGAATCAGAAGTGGATGGAGCTAGGCTGGCTGGACATCTCTCTCTCAAGGGAAGTTAAACAGAAGAAACCCAATGCTTATATCTGTTTTATTTGATTTGTTCCCTGTGCTTAAGACACTGGGTTTCTCTTTCCCCACTGTGTATGAACTGTGTGTGTAGATGTGAGAGATGTCCTCCCACTTGAAAATTTCTATTGATTATTGTTTGTGTTTCCAAGAGAAACTATATGTGCCAGGTTGGAAGTGCCTGTGTGCATTTGAAAGGCAGTTTTCTTGTGTTTTTTCTTCCACCCCCACTTCCCTCCCTGGTTTGGAACATCTCTGTGTGTGGTGTGTGTTGAGAGAGAGCTTTATGTGCTGGCTGTTTAGTAAAGTTTGAAGCAGAGGTGCACCCAGGTAATTTTGGAGCCTGGACCTAAAGGTTTTTGGAGTGCGCCCCACATCACACAAACAGTATTTTTAACATGACCACACCACTCGGGACAGACTAAAAAAATGGATTTTGAGGCCCCTAGGGTGTGTGGAGGCCCTTGACTTCGGCCCCAAAGTTCAGGGGTAAGAGTACCTCTGGTTTGAAGACATCAAACTGCTTATAGCTGTAATCTGGTAATCTGTGGGGGTTTTTTCCTTGTGTCTTTGCCTTATATTTATTATTAGAAATAATTTATGCTGCTTTTTAGTAAAAACAAAAATTATAGAAATGGCTTAAATAACAAAGTATATGGAAAAAATATATTGTCTTTTTAATAAGCTTGTAATGGACTAAAATACCCCCAACTTCTTGAAAGTGGCTTCACAAATTGCTAAAATGAATGTTGGGCATTTCCCCCTTCCCCACTAAAAGTCTATTTTTATACATTTGCTTCATCACAGAAAACTCATTTTAAAAGCCCTTGAAATGCTTCCTTGTTTTTAAATCCTAAAAAAATGGGGTAACTCCATATATGACATTCTGCTCCCCTGTGAAGCAAACTTGTGGGGAGGAGAGTGTTGGATAACTTTAGAGAGCATGAAAGGGTTTAATTATGAAAAAGTGGGGCTGCTGTGGGCTTCAGCCAAGCCCTGTGGGCCAAAGCCCTGGATTCAAACCTGCATGCTTGCACACAGAAGGTTCTAGGTTCCCTCTTTGGGATCTGCAAGATAGGGCTGAGAGAGATTTCTGCCTGCAGCCCTGGAAAAGCGGCTGCCAGTCTGTGTAGACAATACTGAGCTAGATGGACCAATGGTCTGACTCAGTATATAGCAGCTTCTAGACTCTTTTATATAGCTAACTTTAAATTTCTGATATTATTTCCTGCCTTGAAGGTTTGAATCAGTTCCAAAAGATGGAACAAAAATGTTCAAATTAATAAATCTGTAGTTAAGGCCCTTATTTAACACTCTGAGGCTCTACACACGATTGATAGTCAAGCCCCCTCGACTGCCTGGCCCCCAGAAGTCCCACGATGCCCCGTGCGAGTGCGTGGGGCATTCTGGGGAGACCCCTGAGGCTGGGAGGCTTGCGATTGCCTCCCGGTCTGAGGTCTACTCGTGAGTTGCCATGGTGCAGAGCTGTGCTGTGGCGACTCACAATCAATACCATGAGTTGGAGCCAAAGGTTCCCCTCATCAAATGGAAAGAGCTTCCTCCCTTCTGTCTGTGGAAGGAAGCCTCTAGGGCCAAACCTTTGTCCTTCTTGCTCTCTATAAGGAAGACACTTTTTATATTTTTAAGATATCTGCCGTATGGAACAGATTCATATTCCTGTGATGACAGCTGAACTATTAAAATTAGTTAAGTAGTACTAGTCCTACTGTACTTTGAGAGTTATGGCCTCCCTTGGGTATTGTGGATATGGATATATATAGCTGTCAACAACTGATGAACAGCCAGATCCTAAATGTATGCACCAGCATTCACATAAAATAAATGTATTATTCTGTTTTGCAATATGAATGTGTCACTCCTTGGTAATTAAAACTGCACTAAAAGCATAAAAAAGGGGTTCTTACATCAAATATGTATATATGACAGAGTCAATTACTAAAAACTGTGTGTTTGTGTGCGCGCAATTGTAATATTATCTCGCATGATTTCAAAGTTATAAAGTCATGAGTTTACTTAGAAGGAACGGAAGTAGTATTTTCAAGAAATTCCTAATCAACCCATAGTAAAATATTTAATGGCGTATAGTGCACAAGTGCGGAGTGGGGGAGAACCTTCTACAAAATAAGATTACACTTAAGCAAGAAGGCATACTGGTTCAATAGTGGTTTAAATAGTGATTTAATGAATTTTGTATTGCTCCAACTTTTATTTGTGTTGGAGATGGAGTTCCAGTGCATCAACCTTTTGCACCATCTATCCTAATGACTGCATGGGGCATTGGGAGCAGAAGTAGCTAGCGAGGATCTCCTTTCCTGTCCCTGCTTGCCTCTGCTCTATGACCCCTGCTTTGACTCCTCAGGTACTTCCTGCAGTGAGTCAGTCCTCTTCCTTTCCTCCTAAAGAGAAGATGGAAACATCTCTCTCCCCCGCTACCTATTAACTCAGGGGATTCTCACGACCAGGCAAAAGTGGGCTAAGGGAGCCTAGCCCGCTTTTGCCCAATCATCTGCTGCCATAGGAGCTGCGTGGCTCCTATGCGTGGCACCAAACCCCCCTAATTCACCCTTAGGTGAGGTTAATGGAGCGAACACTCCGCTAACCCCATCTTTTCGATCGTGTGTTGCCGCAGCGCGGCTCCATGCCACAGTGACACACAAGGAGACACCCACTGTGAGGCTGAAACAAGCTTCCCGGCCCTAGGGGTCTCTCCAGGATGCCCTGTGCACTCGCACAGGGCATCCAGGAACTTCCGGGGACCGCACGGCTCCCAATCCCCGTGGCCCCCGCCAGCTCTGTAATGGAGCCGGCAGTCATGTGGGTGGCCAATCTGGCCACTCAGGGCTGTTTTCCTGCTCATCTGTACCTTCCCGGCTAGTATCACTGATCATGAGACTCACCTCATTATGTTGCTGATAGATAGGATAGGTCTTTCCTATCTCAAATGTACTTCACCTGTAAATCAATTTTGTTTAGACTCTGCAGTGATCTCCATGTATATTATTTAAATAATTGCAACAGCTAAACACTGCACTCTGTGACTGGAGTGGTAGTTTCCTTGGTGCTTTGCTAAATAATCACAAACCCCAACAATTTGCCCAATAGAAAGTTGCATGACACACACTAGAAAAACCCTAGTGACAAGTGGATGTGATATAAGGCTGAAAATGTGATGGATTAAATCAGCAAAATCCCAAAAGGATCACAATCAAAGATATTTCGGACATGAAGTCACAGAGAGTGTCTTATTGACCAGTGTCTCCATATCTTTTGAGTTGTTGGGGTAAGTTCTCCAGCGACCATGTTTTGAATTGAGTTTTACATAATACGATATATGCAACTGTGACAACATTCCAAGGATAAGGAGATGGCAAGTGATTCTGCCCTGGTTTGGTCACGGAGGATCCGTTCAACTCCTGGTCCCCTTGCACTTCACCTGAATGTACTATAATACTTTTACCAGGTGCAGGGGAAGAACTTAAAAAGAATACTACTGCTTTTAAGTGCTCAGATCTGTTTCACAACATGTCACCAACAGTCTTGGTGTCACCAGTCCACCTGTAAATATGCCAGATAAAGGGGTCACTCTATATAACAGGAGAAAGTTGGAGTATATCAAGGCTCTGGATAAGCTTTCTGCTCATTTATAGCTATTAGAAAAATGATTTCTTAATGAGCACCCTACTATGTGACTTAAAATACTTCAGTTGCCCAGCAGGTTGGTGGGGGGAGGCCTTTTAAAATGGGTGTATCTTATGAAGATTCATTCCAGGCATGGAACACTGAAACAAAGGTAGTGGAACAAATATCTTAAACTATAGTTATTCATATTTGTTAATTCTACTTTTGGCTCTAGTTCACACAACTATAGAATCAGATAAATGGATGGAATTTTATCTAAAGCCTGGTGGAGAAGTAACACTGCTCAGTCTCCTAACCATAGCAGATAAGGAAACAAGATTCCAGAAGAAAGGAGAGTAGAACTGATTTTTAGCCTATTTTCCTTAAGGAAAGTAAGCTTATGAGGTCACCTGGCATTGTGTGTGTCCATGTGTGTCTGTGTGTGTGTCCCCCACCCCCCACATCAACATCATAATGCCTGGACCAATATGAACCATGTAGGGCAGCTGCAGGGACACCTTGACCCGGTTCAAATGTCATGGCAAACCGACAGTCCCTTCACCTCCAGTTCCCAAACTTGAATGTATGAACCTGGGGAAATAGAGTTTACAGGGAACAAGTGACCACAGAGTCAGAGTTGAGAGAGAAAGCTCCAGCCTCGCTCCGGCCCAATTGGCTGTGCGGGCTGTCCTTCTGTGCAGAAGGAAGCCTGCAGAGACAGCTCCCCTGCCTCTCCCCCACTGACTGCAGAGAGACAGCATCTGAACATGGATGAGAGAGCAGGGGGAGGGGGGTCATACATGTCACGCATGACCTGGGCCATAGGGACACCTCAATAGCATAGTTTATGGTGATATCATCTACCCTGATTCATGTTGGCAGACATGTGAACGTTTGAGGCGGAGGTGGCCTAACTTGTAGACCGTCTAACTGTTTTGGCTCAAATTTGGTACAGTTGTAGTGAGTGACAAATAAGGACAGTTCAAGGGCCTAGTCTGTGATTATGTCATCAACTCCAATTCAAGATGGTGGACACGTGAACTTTTGAGGTGCAAGTGGGCTAACTTGTGAACCACCTAACCAATTCAAAGCAAATTTGCTACAGCTGTAGGGACACATCGGCACACCTCAATGGCATAACTGGTGATGATGTCATCTACCCTCATTCAAGATGGCCAATGTGTGAACATGTGCTAACTTGTGATGATGGTAATTATCAATTACGATTATAGTGAAGGAAAAGTAGGCAGATTCATTCTTGCCAGAACAGCTTATTTCTCCTTTACTTGCTGATCCACAAACCGGTTAAGATGAATTATTAGAATGTAAACTAACTGCTTCACTTGCTTTTCAGGCACACAGCCAGTTACATGTTTTCTATCCAGACTGATCTTTTTTCCAGACACAAACCACGATTCCGCAGGCCATCTTTGAAACCTTTCAGGCTTCTCTGTAACGAAACACTAAAGCTCAGTTGGCTCCCTTATTAGGCTGTGCAACTAACCAATCAATCAATCAATCATCAGTTGACAGGACCTTGGAAAAAGTGAGGATATAGATGCCTTTTCAGATGACAGTCAAGAGATAAAGGGCACTATTGTTCCCAGTTTGCATACACAAAGGGCCAGTTCAGATGATACTTTTAAACACGTGTTTAGTATACCTGTGGTTTTTATACCCACTTGGAAAAAAGATTCAGATGAACAGACCAATGTGGGTAGAGTGTATTCTTCCAATCATGTGTTTAGAACTGTCCTTTCACTGATGCAAGCCTATCACTCCCGTCTCTCTCCACCTCAGTCAGTGAGAAAATAAATTGTGAATAAGGAAGTCTCGCCTACTAATTAGATGATCCAGTCTTGGGCCCTGTCCTGTTTACAATTTAAACTCTATGGTTAAGCGCGGGAGGGGACACCACATTGCAACTCAGACAATTGTCTAATCACATGATAGTGACTACTCCACATTCAAAATCCTACATTAAATCTAGTATTTAAATCCAGGGTAGATAATGTATGATTTTCCATTTGGATGATAATTTTTACATGTGTAGAAGAACCTAATCATGCATCGAAAGTATAATCTGAACTGGCCCAAAGATAACTTCTGAGGCAGATTACATCTCAAAGCCTTAAAAGGTTCAGCAGTGGGGAACCCTCCCATTTCCAGGTGGATTTTCCACTGGTTGAGCTCTTACTATCCATGGCTATCTGGCCCTATTCAAGAAGAGGTTTTTCCTCTCCCTCCCTCTCATGTGCCAGATACCTAGTTCAACTGCTGGCTGTGCTAGTTTGGCAAGCCTCCAGGTTCTCAATGTGAGCAAAGTGGGGGGAAGGGAGCAGGCTAACCCCCGTCTGAACAAAGATGGAACTCAAGATAGTGAGGCTATCACGCAGGGCATACTGTGCATAGGGCATACTGGAGCTTCAGGGGGCCACATGGCCCCCGAACTCCCCAGCCCCCGCCGGCTCCGTCAGGGAGCCAGCAGTCGTGTGGGCGGCCGATCCGGCTGCACAGGACTCCCGCCCTGCTCGTCTGCGGGGAGAGTGAGCTTAGCCCGCTCTCCCTGCTTACCTTTCCAAACCGGGTCTCACTGATTGTGAGACCCAGCTCAGTGTCTACCACTGGAACCCATTTGTCACATGAATGGGGCCCTCTGCTTTACAATCATTTTAAATTGGTTGGACTCCTTTCTCCTCTTTGGACCAAAGTGGTCAGGCTCTAGCCTCTCTGCTTGTCCTCACACAAAATTTGTGGTTAGCTTTGATTAGGGCTAAGAGGAAATAGGGGGAATGTGTTTCATTTTTAAAAAGTAACTCTCTATGAACACACACTCCGCATGCTGGCAATTCTTAGGGAGAAACCTGCAAACAAGACAAAAATATTCTCTCATTTGGAGTGAAAGCATGAAGCATCTCTTGCACTCTTATTTGCTCAATGATGTTGACAAGGACCAAATCTTATTGGCGATGAATTTCTGTGATGACACTAGACATATCTGTGCTGCAGAGAGCTTTCCTAGCTGTGCAGCATCAGACACACAGTTGGGGACAAATTTCGCCCATTTCCTCTGCACCTCAAAGTGCCCTGAGTGTGCCCATCCCTCAAATATGTCTGAGGCTGCTGCTCATCTGAGTGATCCAGCCGCCCAGCAATAAACAACTGCTCGTGTGCAGGGAGACTCGTGTGCAGGGAGCCCACTCTCCCTGCCAGACCCCATGAGGCTCTACACCTTGATTGTATGTAGAGCCGCACAGAGTGAGACTTTCTGCTGACGTTCTCTGAGGCTTTTCTCATGAGCATCCAAGACCGGGCTAGGGCAGCTAAGCCCGGGGCTTGGTTGCTGGTGAGAAATACCTGGAGCTCTGTGGCTCCTGGCGGCACCTCGGTGGCAAACCCACTGATTATCTTAAGTTAAGGGCACAAATGCACCCAGGCTAATTGTTCATGTGCCAGCACCGGCTGCTTCCAGCCAGAACTGACACAGTAGTGGACTCCTGGCCGCTGCCAGGGGGGTCCCCACAATGCACCGTGCATTCATGCAGTGCATTGTGGGATTTCAAGAACCTCTGTACTGCCTAGGGAAGCAGCGGCTCATCTGGGCACACAATCCACATGCCCAGCAACTCTGCAGGATTGTCTGCAATCCTGGGAGTAGGATGGTTAGGCTTCTTCAGCCTTTCCCGCCGCCAGCACTCAAGCCAACTCAAGGGATTGTGAGAAGGGGCTTTCGGTGTCCCTCCTAGAAACCACTCTTGAGTGCTGCAGTACCTCTGGAATGTTATGGGATATGGCATGGAGAACTGCAGCATGAGAGGGAAGTCAGTAAAACAGGATTCTTTTGCATGAGTGGAAATGCTTCCTGCTTGTGCAATGGCATCTTTGAACCCAAGCCCCCCAAAAGGAAAAAATGCAAAGATCAGGCCATTAAAAATATTTGAGAGTCCCTGGTTTACAAATACTGATGTTTTGGTGAAGATGTCCAGTCTGTATTTTCTTATTTATTTTATTAAATGCTTCTCTTTCAAAATTTAACCTGAAATGCGCCCTAAATTTTAGATGAATAAGAGCACACAAATCCTTCTGCTACTTAGAAATCAATGCCAGAATTCACAAAGGCCAATTCATATTCTCTATAATTCAATATCCTCTTTTTTATTTCTTTGGCAAAAAAGAAAATAGTAGGCCCTTCAAATGTACCATTTATTATACATTTGAATATCCCTTCAAATGTACCATTTATGATTTACAAGAAATTTTTCTCAGGAAAAAGAAATAAACTCCACTTACATTCCTGTGCTGACCTCCGCAATATATCCACAGATACAACCAAGTTCTGAATGCTAAGAACATCATAAGCATGATTGTAGCATTTAAATTTCCCACATATTCACAGGGATTGGGATTTAAGCAGTTTTCGGTGAAATACAGTGCTCTAGTTCAGGTTCATCATACTGAATGGGCCATGATTGACCTAATTAATGTAACCTGAGAGCTTCCTAACTGAAAGATAATATGGGCGGGTTCTCAATTAATTGGGTAGGTGAATGCACAGACATATCAGCTTAATCATCCAGGACATATCTACACTGAAGGCCAACTGTTTTTAAACAAGCACTCCCTTTCTCAGGGAACCTTGGGAATTGTGGTTCTGTGAAGGAGGCATTTATTGAATCTCTAATGGCTGGTCCAGATGTTACTGATCCTGCCATCATGTGTCGGGAGTGTGATTGCTTCTGCCCTCTGCCCCATTTGGCATGCTTTTCCTGCCACTGCCATTCATGTGAGGACAGCCCATTTGAATTACCTGTGTCTGTGTGTGGAAAACCCTATGTGTGTGTGAAAACATGGGTTTCACACATGTAGGCACTAATTGACTGTTCCCACATGGACAGCAAAAATGCACTGCTCCACACAATGGGCCAAACAAAGTATTCTTGCCAAATTACAATTCCTGGGATTCCTTTAGGAGGATTTATGACTGTTAAACATATAAAACCAATATAGCTTTTGGCAGGGCGGAGGGAAAGGAGTAGAATACCTTCAGCTGACTGGGATCACCAATGCATATTCACACATTCATTTTTGAACTTGAAAAGTCACCACTTTTAATAAATGATTGCTTTTATTAACCTTTTGTGTGTGATGTACATCTGTCCTGAATGTGGCAAGATATGCGATTCACCACATCTTACTGAATATTACTTACAAAATATTTTCAGGACGTGGGAAATGACTGATTTTACAGCACTGGTGTGCAGTCAAAAGAAATATTAACCAAACCAACATGACTAGTTGCGGGGCTCTCAATAACTGTGGCACAGCCACAGCTAAAGAGTGAAAATTGCACTCTTCTATATTCTTACATGAGTAAGCTTTGTGAATGGGGACATTTCTCACTAGGACCTCCTGGACTGGACCAAGGGTCCATCTAGTTAAGCATCCTTTTTCCGATAGTAGCCGACATGTTGCAAATAAAAAAGAGAACAGTTCTCTCATTCTCCCCCAGAAACTGACATGCAGATCTATACCAGCTTACAGTGCAACCAGCCATGCACCCAAGTGGGATGTGAGCATGCTGGGTTACTCACCACTCCATGGAGGGAGGAAGAGGATAAAAGAAGAGAGGGAGAAGGAGGAAGACTAAGACAAAAAGAGGGGCAGAACAAAGACAGAACAACGAGGAATGGAAGTGGGACTCACCACTCCATGGATGCTTCATGCCAAGTTTGAAGAAACTCCATGCAAATGACGCTGTGCATCATTGCTGCTGTTCCCAACTCTCATTGGAATTCTGGAAAGTCAAGCAGAGCTGTGATGATGCACAGAGCCATTCACACAGAGCCTCTCCCACCTTAGCTCGAAGCACCCACAGAGTAGAGAGTGCCACACAGCCAGCAAGCCCACATCTTGCTTGAGTCCACGGCTCATTGAGCTATATGTAAGCCATTGGAACACTGACATACTAGCTATTAGTCATAGCTGATAGTCATTTATCTATCCTCCAGTAAATCATATAATCCTTTTTAAAGCCATCTTTGCCAGAGGCCATCACCACATTTTGTGGCAAAAAATTTCATACGCTAATTATGCGTTGTATGAATAAGTGCTTTTTTGGGGTCTGTACTGAATCTACTGCCTATCAAATTCTGTGGGCAACCTGGTTTCGGTGCTACTTTATTCACTTTCTCCATGCCATACATAATTTACAAACCACTATCATGACCTCACTTAGTTATATTTCCCCGCCAAATTAAAAAACATCAGATAATTTAACATTTCCTCATAGGGCAGGTGCTTGATCATTTTGCTTCTCCTTTTCTGGACCTTTGACAGATCTGTAGTATCTTTTTGGTAAGAAGGCAACCAGAATTGCCAGGGGTGTCAAACTCAATTGGGTGGTGGGCCAGATTTGAATCCAGTGCACCTCTGGGGGGCCACAGCCACCTCACACCAACTTCTCACACCCTCCTTGTACCTTCTGTCTTCCTCCTCCTCCTCCTCCTCCTCCTCCTCTCTTTCTCTCTTTCCCTTCCTCCCCCCCTTGCTCTCCATTGTTGTTCTGTTTTCCTTCTGTCTTTCTTCTTGTTATGTCTTCCTTCTGCCCCTCTTTTTGTCGTAGTCTTCCTCCTCCTCTCTCTTTCTTTCACTCTCTTCTTTTCTTCCTCTCTCCTTTCTCCCTCCCTTGCCCTCCACTCACTCACTCGTCTCTAACCTCCATGGACTGAAGAGCCATGAGAATGCAGAAGAGAGGAACATGGCAGCACAGGAGAAAGGAGAAATGCTTCCTTCCAAGCAAAGGGTGGAAGGAAAGAGAAATGCTGATGGTGGTGGCTGGCAGGATGGAAGGAACAAGCAAACCAGCCAGCTGCAGTAAGTGGGGAGCAATATCGCCACTTCATCTCACTGCAGGGCGTAGAGAAGGAAACATGATGGTCAGGGTTGGGGTTGATAATAAGCTGCTTGGGGGCCGGAAGAAGGAGCTTCAGGGGCTGGATCCGGCCTGCGAGCTGTCGGTCTGACACCCCGGTATAAGTATTGTAAATGGGACCATGCATTTATATAGAAACATTAAGGTATTGGCCTCTTAATTTTTGATCTCTTTTCCAGTATTAGGAAGCAGAGGCGCTCTTACCCCTGGACTTCGGGGCCAAAGTCCAGGGCCTTCAGACCCCCTGGGGGTCCCCCAATCCTCTTTAGGCTGTCCTGGCTGGTGCATTTCTGTTGAGAGATTAGGTACCCCTATTAATTAATTAAAATACTTGAATGTCAGTTGTCCTTCCCAAAAAAAGATAGGCCCAAAGTACTAAATGGTAAAAGTTACGGGTTTGTATATGACTTAATATATGTGATCATAGATGTTTTCTCTGGCTAAATGCACTCATGTATTGTTATGTTGCTTGTTTATTGTAACCATGTGCATAACACATGCATTGTTATGATAATTAGTAACCTACTCCATGATATCCTTAGGGGAGAATCATAATCTGGAAACAGAGCACGGAAAAGAATGCACAATGAAATGTTCAGCTAAAAGTCCACAGCAAATGGCCAGCTCAGCAAGTTTTTTCTTTCAAAATCTATTACATCTAAAACTATACTTAAATACTCACCATTTCCGTGTTTGCTCTGGTGTAAAGCTGCCCTTTAATGAGCAATTGTCGTCACATAGTCTCTGTTACATGGTTTGTTAGAGTTTTAAGTGCATAGGCTTGATCAGATTTTGTCCTTTTAAAAAAGATTATTTGTAATGTAGATTACTACAGGCATACTGTAGTTCTTACACGTTTTTTTTAAAAGCAGGCTTGGTTTTTTGAGAAGCTTGGGGGCGGGGGGTAAACAACACAGACAAAAAAATCTTTATAAGATCTAATAGCAACAGATACAGTTTCATGAAAGCAGAGGAAGAGAGGCCCTGACTGGAACCAGTGACTGTAGCCTGCTGCTGTGCTCATTCTTGGGCTTCTCTCCAAACCACCCTGAGGGCCTTTCTGTTCCAAATCTAATATAAAGATGTTTCTCTCCCCCAGACAGCTCCTCGCTACATTTAAGGTTTTGGGACTTCAGGATTTCTGCCAATGAGTGGGCAGAGGAATATCTAGCTGAATCCTTCACCCAACCTTGACCCTAATCGCAGTCCTTAGCCCGTCCATTCTCTTTTCAACATGAGAGAAAAGCAACGGGCAGGTTTCTTAACTGTCTTTCCCTGCTGCTCCCTCAGGCTCATGGCACAGGGATGGCTGTTTCCTATTTAGAAAACCATGTGCACATGTTTTCAGATGTTGTAGCGCAAAACCAGATGAGGGGACTTGATGTGAATAAACGAAAAAGTAAAATGTGCTCCAAGTGGAATATCATCAAACTCAGGCACAGACGATTGCACTTTTGGAGTCTTTGGAAACTGAAGGCTTTATTTAGGCAGTTCTCATGTTACACTTTGACTGGGTTTTGTGTTTCCTATGCATGTAAACCAAATTAAAAACTATACCCACAACAGTGTCCTTGAAATGGTGGTGAGCCCTGATCCAACTGAGCAACAGTCTTCTTCAAATAGCAGTAGTTGAATATGTCACCTGTGATTGGGAGGAGATGGCTAAATGTTGTTGTATCTTGTTGTAAACCACCCAGAGACACAAGTTTTCGGCGGTATTAAAATGTGTTAAATAAAATAATAAAATAATAAAATAAATCCAGCTCTCCTTCTTTATCCTCCCCACCCCTCGAATAGCTGATATTCTCAGTAACCTTTGAGGGGGGGGCTGATTAAGGGCTTGTGTTTTGCTTTTTGCAAAGAATGCATCCTTTGCCGCTGGATCAGGGAGAGATAAGATCAGGTTGTTTATCTGTAACGGTAGTTCTTTTGGTAGCCAACTATACTTTCACACAAATGGGCTTCACACATGGGCAGTAGCCCAATCAGGAACATTCCAAGCTCTGCTAGTTTTTGGCGGTAGCTCCACCCCCGTGGCTACATGAGATGGAGGCTATCCCTCCTTTCCAGTTCTGGAGTCTGCCCTACACCTCACGCATCGCCCACCTGCAGAGAGGAGGAAGAGCAGATGTGTGAAGGTACAGTTGACCATGAGAAGAACTATCGTTACAGGTAAGCATCCTGCCATTCTTTGTCATGGTCACTCTACTCACACAAATTGGTGCATGCCAAGCTGTCTGACCTGGTGGAGGGAGCAGGTGATCACAATTGTGGACATTAGGCAAATATGGAGTTGAGAACCGCTCAGTCAAAAGCCATGTCTTGGAGTGCCCTAGCATCCACTGCATAGTGTTTTACAAACATGGTCAGTGTAGATCATGTAGCAGCCTGGCAAACAGAATTCAGTGGGATGGCTTGGTCGAAAGCTGTGGATGTGCCTAAAGCATAAGTGGAATGTGCCTTTAAGTTGTTTGGAAGTGTCTTGTGGGCAAGTTCATAGCCAGGCTTAATAGTTGCTACTATCCATCTGGAGATGGATTGCACGGAGGCATGCCATCCCTGTTGGGCAGCTTTCGCATCACTGTAGGTGAGGAAGAGAAAGATAGTGGTACGGAAAGGTGCTATACATTTCACGTAGGAGGATAGGGATCATCACACATATAAAGTGTGCAACTTTCATTCTGATTCTGAAGTAGGTTTGGGGTAGAAAACTGGGAGTGACAACTGTTGAGAATGATGGAATGTAGAAACAATTTCGGGTAGAAACTCCAAATCAGGGCATAAATACAACTTTGTCTTTATAAAAATCTAAGTAAGGGAGGTCTGAGCAGAAGGCTCTAAGTTCAGCCACTCTGCGGGGGGAAGTGATAGCAACCAGGAAAACAGTTTTCCACATGAGGAAGTGCAAGTCACAAGTGGAGAGAGGTTCAAAAGTTTTCCCCATGAGGCTTAGCAGGACCAGAGGTAAGTCCCACAGGGGAGAAACATTAGGAACATCTGGATGTAGATTAGCAAGGCCCTTCAGGTAAGTCCAACCCTGAGGGTCGGACCAAAGCGATGTTCCTGGAGAGGCAGACCAGTGGGCCACTGTGGCTGCAAGGTGAACACAGATGGAAGCCATAGGGAGACCAGATTTTTTTTTTCAGTTGTAAAAGGTAGGACAGAATATAAGGCTGTGGTGCCTGTAAAGGGTCAGCACCTAACAATTGGGTCTGGGATGAAAATCTCAGCCATTTAGCCGTATACGAGCATCTAGTGGGATGTTTTTGTGATCTAGTGAGTACTGCAGCTAATTATTTTTTATTTATTGTTAAATTTATATACCACTTTTCATTAAAATCATATCAAAGTAGTTTACAACATATGGTTAAAAACAATACACAATTAAAATACAAAAAGTAGAGCTATTAATATGAATATAAAATAATCTCTATTTAAAAACCTCTATAAAACAATAATACATAAAACACAGAGCAGCAGCAGAAAAAAATATAAATCTCAGCCACTGTTCCAGATCCTCCACACTGTGAGTTTGAGGATGTGCAGGTATGGATGAGACTGGTCCATCAGACACTGAGAAAGAAGATTCGGCATTAAGGGAAGAAGGAGGTACGTGCGATTTGAGAGGTGGAGGAGATGTTGAAACCAATGTCTCCTTAGCCACCAAGGTCCAATTAGGGTGCAAGAGGTTCTGTCTTCCTGTACTTTCTGGAGCTGCTTCAGGAATGGGATCGGTAGGAACAAGTAAAGTAACCCATATCCCCAATGACGGGCAAACGCATCGCCTAGCAAACTACAACCTATTCTTGACCTGAAGTAAAAGTTCTGGCACTGCACATTGTGTTGGGAAGTGAGCATGGAGAGAGTGCCCTGCCGATGAAAAATGGCTTGTAGAGGTCCTGGAACCAGGGTCCATTTGTAGTCAAAGGCAGTGATCCGGCTCAGGGAGTCTGCCATTAAATTGTCCTTTCTTTGTATATGTATGGCGGTGAGCATGAGCTGTGCAGTCCATGGCATGATGAGAAGTGTGAAGGAGTTGTTTGGAGAGGCCACAAGCCTCTTTGTGATAAGCTAAAGCAGTTTCTCTTTGTTTTGGGGGAATAAAGTCCAGAAAGGAAGCCATCTTTTCCCAGATAAGCAAATTATAACGGGCCATGCGGACCTGATAGTTTGCAATCTTAAGGTGAAGCGTAGATGTAGAATAGATGTGTCGCCCTAGGGCATCCAATTGTCTACCTTCTCTATCAGGCCGAGCTGACAGAATTCTGTTCTTTGAACAAGATTGGGCTGCTTCAAAGATGACTGAGTTTGGTGTAGGATGCCACATGACGAACTGATTATCTCCCACTTGAACCTTATAGAAGCCTTCCATCTTCTTAGAGGTAGGTGGCATCAAGGCTAGTTTTTCCGAACAAGCCTTAACAATGCCCATGAGAGCCAAATTTAAAAGGTAGAACAATAGATTGCAAGGTGTCGGAATTTGGGTCCAGGGAAGATTTAGAAGGTTCATTCATTTGAATGCCAAGCAAGGTAGCCATTCAGACTACCTGGTTAGTAAATCATTTCAAGTCCTCTGGTGGTGATGGAGGTTTGGAGTCCTCAATCAAATCTGATGGTGTGGAGCCAACCGCCCAATCTAGAGATATTTCCACTTCATCTTCCAAGGCAGATACTTCTGCAGAGGAATCTGGTGGTTGCGGGTCAGCATACAGGTGTCTAGGAGGCTGGATGTTTGGAACCAAATTAGGAACTGGTGTGAGTGGTAGAGAAGGTACAAGTGGCAGAGATCCTGCAGATGGAGCTGCGGGTTGAGTTCCATCCTGATTTACTGAGTCAGCTGAATAGTCCATGGCTGTCGGTGCTGAAGGGGCCAGTACCAAAGGGGCAGGAGCTCTAGGAAAAGGCCTTCTATCCCTAGACTAAGACTATGACTGATGCCTCTGAGGGGAGTGCAGTCAGGATAGAGAATCACAATGGTAGAGGTCTGCTCTCCCTTGGCATCAATGTTGGTATGGAGCCCGAAAGAAGTGGTGTTGGTAGCAGTCTCTATCCTCTCTACTGTATCTGTCATCAAAGAAATAGGCACAGCAATCCAGCTATCGAAATTGATAAGTGCAGTAACTGCATACTGACGGGAAATATTCACGGTGCTGATGATGTCAGTGCTGATAGGTGGAATCCGATCAATATTAGCACTTTGGAGAATGTCGGCATGGAGGAGAGTCTACTGTCCAAAGCAGGATGTCAGTATCGAGGAGATCATCTCGGGTTGATAGTGTCATCCTTGGAGTGCACCGCATCAGGATCAAAGCCACAGTCAGGATCGGAAGCAGATTGCGGAGTAGCTTCCCTTGAGTCATCCCAATTAGGTGTAGAGTGGTCTCTAGTGCCTTGGTCAGACTCAAAACACTCTGGTGGGTTGCACAATGGAGGCGCATTTAGATACTGAGGCTGGAGGTGTCTTCTTTGATGCTAGGACCGAAGTATGAGTCTTTTTCGGAATTTTAGGAAGGCGTGTCACCGGAGATAGGCTGCTCTGTTGCATCAGCCAGTTTTGAAGGCTGCTCTGAAAGCTGCTTCTTTTTCTTTGGAACCTCTTCAGGAGGAACTTTTTTCTTGTGTTTAAGCTTCAAAGGAGGCACAACAGCAGACAAACCAGGTATCGAAGATGAAGTGCTCAGGATCGATACTGAAGAGGAAGAAGTGTTCAGAGTTTGGAAGGATACCAACTTAATGGCAGCATCCTGAGGTATTGAAAGGGCCTTCTCATCTGGAATAATAATGGTGGTAGGTGTTGAATCCTCCATGGGCATGAGGGTGAAAAAGGGCCCTTTCCAGGGGCGTATCTAGGGTAGGGCAGGCAGGGCACGTGCCCTGGGCACCACTTGAAGGGGGGGCCATTTCTTAAAATTAATTTTTTTAAAGGCTGCCAAAAACAAAATGGCCACTGCACATGCTCAAATGGCCTCTTTGAGGCCCTAGGCCATACCAGGCCTCACAGAGGCCATTTGAGCATGCATGGTGGCCATTTTGTTTTCAGCTGCCATTTTTTAAAAAAAATATTTTTAAAAATGGCCACCGCACATGCTTAAATGGTCCCTGTGAGGCCCTAGAGGGCAGTAGGGGGAGGGGGAACCTTTGCAGACCCCCCCAGCCTTTAGAAGCCCCCCAAAGGGGCTACAGGTAATTTTTTTTAAAAAAAATTAATATAATATGTCACTGTACACATATTCAGATATGTGACTTGTATGTGACCTTCAGACTTGTATTTTTCCGTTGATATTATGGTAAAGTTATCTGAAAGATGGCTGTCAGACGTTTGGACAGGGGGTGCAATTTTAATGCTTGCCCTAGGCGCTATTTTCCTTAGATACGCCGCTGGCCCTTTCCCACAACCGGGCATGGAGTCTAGAAGCCCAATTGCATCGAGCTTGTTGGGTGACTTTTAAACAGACTTTTAAACAGTGGATGCAGTGCTTGACTATGTGCACTTCCCCCAAACAAATCAGACAAAGCTGGTGGCCGTTGGATGGGGGAAGTTTGGCCCTGCAGCAGGAACTTGATGAAGAGAATTTCATAAATAAAAGCCTTATATTCGTACTTGAACAATTGCAGGATTCTTGGACTAGTCATGATAAAAATTAAAGGAGTTCTACTAGAAGTCTCAGAGATATTGAAAGGAACATATCAAAAAATAGCAATGCTAAATTTAGCCTTTTCCAGTGGCTAAAACAACAGCTTCGATGCTTCTTTAAACAGGTTGCATCAATAAAAGAGCAAAATGGCCCAACTGCTTATGCGTTTATCAGAATTCTTGCAGTAACCTTCATTAACAATTGTTGTAAAAAGATTCTGTAATTACCAACTCCTTAAACAAAAGCACTAGCACATTAGCTGAAATTCTATTAACATTTCTTAATTACTGTGTTCTATTGGAAGTGCTAATGTTGCTTCTTTTGGAATGGCTGTTTCTTGTCTACTTGTTCCATTAATTCAGATTACAACAGGTACTGTTGCATACTCAGGCAATTTAAAACAGTTGGAAATGTTCTGTATTAAAAAGCTCACTCTTCCAGCAAAAGACTTCCTGGTCCTTTGACACACTACTTGCTCCAGAATAGAGCTGCACAGCTTCTCCCCTCCAACTGTTGTTGGACTACAACTCTCACCATCCCAAGCCATAGTGCCCAATAGTCAGGGATAGCAATAGCAATAGCAATAGTACTTACATTTATATCCCTCTCTATAGCCAAAGCTCTCTAAGCGGTTTACAATGATTTAGCATATTGCCCCCAACATTCTGGGTACTCATTTTACCGACCTCGGAAGGATGGAAGGCTGAGTCAACCTTGAGCCCCTGGTCAGGATCGAACTTGTAACCTTCTGGTTACAGGGCAGCAGTTTTACCACTGCGCCACCAGGGGCTCTGATGATGATGGGAGCTGTAGCTCTGGATGATGGGAGCTGTAGTCCAACAGCAGCTGAAAGCAGTGGCAGCTAGTGGTTCCTTGGACTGGCAGGTGCTAGGCAGGGCAGGTGATGGGTGGAGCCACAGGTAGTGAGAAGTGGAGCCAACTGTGGGCAGCTGAACAGGTGGAGCCAGGACTAGATGCATGCCTTAGCAATAAATGGTAAAGTGTAGATCTGTAGCTAATGAGCTTAATCAAAACACACACACACACATATATATACAAAGCTCAATTGCTCATCAGCATATATACAGAGAAATATGGAAAACATAAGTTGCTTTTTAGTGCTTAACAGGACTACATTCGTGTGTAGATTTGTATCTAACACGGCAGGATCAAAACACAAGCACACATACACAAGAAAAGAACTGCACAAGCCACAAGTAAAGCACAGATCAGTTACAAAAGGCTGCTTCTGTGGAGAATAAATGCATTCTAAGGTAAGCAGGGCAGCTCTATCTCCCTGATTATTTCAAAAATGAATACTAATAATAATAAATAATAACAAGAAAGAACTCTGAGCCAAGTTAGTGTGCTGGACTAGACTGGGGAAATCCAAGTTCAAATCCCGATTCAGCCATGAAACTAATTGGGTGACTCTGGGACAGTCACTTATCTCTCAGTATAACCTTCCTCATAGAGCTGTTGGGAAGATAAATGTAACCCTGTGTACCACTCTGAGCTTCTTGGAGGAAGCAAAGGCTATACATATAAAAGTAAATAAATCTATATAAGCCACAGGTCAAGCAGAGACCAGCTACGAAAGTGCAGAAGAAATGCATTCTGAAATTACAAGGGAAGCTCTGCCTGCTTATTTCAAAAATGCATACATAAATAATAGAAAAACCACAGGTTTTCAATTATGATTGCTGCAGCTATGAACCCTCTCCTGTAACTTAGAGGACACCATGGGGAGCAAGGATGCATGGGGACATCCTTTCCCTATTCCATGCCTGCTGAACAGCTGGGTGCCACTCTCTGCCAGCCTTGGGTGTCCTGCCCATCACTTAGCCTGGGTGTCCATCCTAACAAGCAACACATGGTTGTTGTTTTTAATGAGATCACTTCCTTAATCCTTGCCCAATGAACCATAACCCCCAGTGGACATATTAATGTTACAGATACAGGCCACAATCCAGAGAAAAATCTGTTTGACTCTCTGCATATCAAATTAATTTTTAAAATTATTTTCCTTCCAACATAATCAATTCCTTCTCTACATACATCCACATGGAAAGCCACTTCTGCAATTATTTGAAAAGCAGTTTGGACTCAGAAATTATGCATATGCCCTAAAATAACTTTCTGGCTTCTTATGCCAGTTTCTAAACTAATTAGTCAAGCCTTATGGTTTGCTGTTCCTTCTACTGTTTTATGGCTTGTCATTTTGGGAATGGGTCATAATGCTTTGCAAATCAGATCACAGAACAAAGGAGAAAGAGCAGAGGTTGCATTCTTCCCCTACAAACAAACAAACAAAAACAAAGAAGCCAGCAAAAGATCAGACTTACAACAGCCAACCAGCCTGCTCTCTAACCAAAATGGTCTTCTGAGTAGCTAAAAGAAAATTACTTCCCCACCCTCTGGGCACTCTGATTGGCTGCCTGAGGAGTCAATCGGCCTAGTTGATTGGTTTATAGGGTGGTCCTAGGACCGCCCACTTTGCAAAAACAAATGTGAGCATGCTTATTGGCTCCTGCCTTATTAATATTAATATTTTAACAGATCTGGGCTTTTCATTTGTTCTTTGCTACCATTGCCCAGCCTCACAACTCTTAAGGCAGCAATAGGTTTCAGGCAAAATCAGCAGATGAAAACAGAGGGAGGCTGTAGGTACAGGAAATGGAGGCAGAGACAACATGGCTGTCAGAAATTTAAGGTGAGCACTGTCCACTTTGCCCATAGATAAGATCCACCCCTGCGGAAGGGCCAAACTTGTGTAGCCCTGATCTAGAACCTAATTCTCTCCACCTGGTCCATCCATCTTAACACTTTGGTAATTGATTATAGGAAGTTGTAGCCTTAGTACAATTGCCAGATCCTGATAATGTTCATGAGCATCTTTTAATAAGTTTTAAGTTCCAATCACATTTGGGGATTTTTTTCACCATACCATACCAATGCTTAGCACTTCATTAATGCTAAATATTTCCTCAACCCTCAATTCATGTTCTTAAAAATCAATAACTAAGCCAGCGTTTGCAAAAACAAAAAACAAAAATTAATCAGAAATTGTGCATTGCTCATCCTGCTGACATACCTGTTTGCTTTGTTCGCACACTGTAATCTCGGTCAATTGCAATGGCTTATCAATTGAACTACTTGTAAACATCCTAATTCTAATCCTAGAAATAATTTCACTAACACATTACATGGTATATTGGACTGCATGTTTCACATTTCTATGGACATTTTTTTTTTCAAATAGCCTTTAGATATTCAAATAAAACCTTTGTCTAATCATGGTCCCACATATTTCGCTTCTAAGGGCTGATTATAAATATATGAATGAGAGATATTCTAAATCATCCATGCATAGTGTATTAACTTCCACAACCACATTGACATGTGCCACTTTTCATTTGTTCATTTCTATGTATCACCACTGAAAATGGTGCCTATAAGTGTGGTCATATCAGTTACTACTTCCATGCACAGTGACATCTACAAAGCCAATTTATGTAATGGATTTTAAAGCATATAAACCAACATATGATCCACATAAATACATTCTCTGTGACTCTTCATATCAGAATTATGCAGACCCCTTTTGAAGTGTGTGAACAAGCCTTATGTATATAGCTCCAAAAATATTTTGATTATTTATATCCCAGAGGCTTCCTATACAACATGTTTACACATTTTGAAAGGAGTAATTTTAATTTAATTTCAAAATGTGAATACAGAGGTGGCATTACTCCTTTTAAAATGAGTAAACATACTAACAAAGAAAGGTTTGTTTGTTTCCATTTTCAAAATATCTTTTAACCCCAAGGTGGCATACAAAGAATGAAAACATCATTAAAATTAAATGAATTATAACAATATAAAAACCTAAATTACAGCTAAAGCAGACACAGGAGAAAGCTATATCTACAGCCACAGCTAAAGAGTTCTCAAAAGTCTTCTCATGGGCCAAAGGCCTGAGAAAGAATGTGATTAACAAGCCAAACCTCCCGCTCCCCATGTGAAGCAGCTTTCACTATTTTAACCTTTCCCCCCACACCAAAAAAACCCCTATAGCATCTTATGGGGGTTTGGGGGGAGTTAAAAAAATTAAAAATTGTCCGCTTGCCCATTTCTTTTGTAGGTTGGATGGTAGGTAGCATCAATCATGCAGTACCACTGACCTAACCCACTCTGAGGCTATTCCCACAATCTCCCAAAAGTGGGCTAAAGGATCGTGTGTTGCAATGGGAGCCACGCGGCTCTGGGCAGCTAGCCACATTAAATCCCCCTCCCTTTAAATGAGGTTTTAAGGGAGCAATCGCTCTGTTAACCTTGGTTTTTTTGCTCATATGTTGCCGTGGCACATGGCGACACATGAGTAGACCCTGACCGGGAGGCTGCAAAGAGCCTCCCGGGCTTGGGGGTCTCTCCAGGATGCTCTGTGTGCTCACGTGGGGCATCCTGTAACTTGCAGGGGCCGTGTGGTGCCCAATCCCCGCAGCTTCCGCCAGCTCCATGACGGAGCCAGCAGCCAAGTGGATGGCCGATCTGACCACCCAGAGAGGAGGCAGTGATCTTCTGCGGGGAGGTAAGTGCTTTCAGGCTTCTTCCCCACAGAAGGCGGTAGCCTCCTGCAGAGATCATGAGAATCGCTTCTTTGTGTTCCTAGGAACTACCCATGGGGAACAAGAAGGTGTTTCGAGTTCCTCATTGTTCCCTATGGCTGAAACAAACTGCACTCTCAGAGTGCACATGACATGTTTTGCATTGCAATTTGCTATGTGTTTTGCACCCCTGCCTTGCAAAACTCTGCAGATTAGAAGCACACAGTTAAAAGAATCTGTCCCTCCCAACATCGGACAACACAGCTTTTTTCAAACACAATCCAAAAATGGCCAAAAAAGAATCACTAACCCGGAATCCACTGCCAGCCACAGTGCCTGAGCTGCAGTAACATCATTGGCACAAGTTGCTCTCTCACACACACAATTATGACTCTTTACTTCAGCATTGCAATAGCTGCCACAGCAGCAGCAGCAAGCATAGTCATATGCTCAACTAGAACAATGTCTTCAGCCGTATTTTGACTGAGTACACTTTGCAATGCAGAACACAGATTGCAGAGCAGAAGTGTGAAACACAAGTTAATCTCCAGGCCACACAGGGGGCTCATCTCACAGCAATCACGAACAACATCACACACACAAACACACACACACACACACACACACACGGACACAGCTGAGCTGCCACACTGTCCATTTCTCACCACAACACCATCTCACAAACAGACCAAACCACACTCAGTGAAGGCAGGCAGGCACTCAGGTTCTGCCTTTGTCAATCTGAGACCCAACAAAACCAGATGTTAAATAATATAGCAGCAATAGAACAGCATATTATACTCAGTGCTGAGAAAAGAAAACCACAAAATCAAACCTTCCTTGATTCCTTCCTTCCTCCTCTCCTGATGTATCCTCTTCAAGAGCACACTAAGGGCTCTCTCTGTCCGCCCCCCCCACCCCATCCCCTTTGAAAACATTTTGAAATTCCCTTCTATTTTGTTCTCTCTCCCTCCCCTCTTCCCCCAGCCAATGGGAGCACAGCTGCCCATGACAACACTTCATTTGTATGACAACAAACCAACCAGGAACCAAGGAGATCTCAAGCCAATTGGAAGCCAGTGCCAAAAAAAAAACCAATCAGCAAAGGGGGGAAGCCTGCCAGAATCACACTCAAATAGATTCGAGTTTGAATGGGGTCATTTCAATTTGAACTTGATTCAGGCCCTTTATTTTAAAGGTATTTCATTTTGAGTTCAAATCACTCAAAATAGCCAATTTGAGCTCAAATCAATTCAAACTTGAATCAGTTTGCACATCTTTACAGTTAAGTCTCCAAACAAACCACTTCCCTCCCCATCTGCAGCAGCCATGTCCCCCCCCCCCGCAAGTCTGCTACCAAGATTAATCAGGGTGAAGCCCAACCTGACAAAGACAAGCACATATCACCCAATCCTCCATTCCCAAGTCCCTCCTTTCTCCAGAATCCAGAAATGAGAAAGAGAAAAGGAGGGAGGGAGAAGGCCCTTGTCCTCATGTAGTGACCAGTTGGTCCTATTCTCCCATTTATTGAGAAGGTTTATAAAGGAATGCTGAGCTCGTCCATTTAAGTCCTTACTGCAACAACAACATGGAGCCTCATAATGGCTACTCTGTCTCTCTCCTCTCCAGTTCTTTACTTGTAGCTTTCTTCTGCCTTTGCTACATAATAATCTTTTTGGAAGCATGGTGTTGCTTTAGACCTGAGGTTTTTACGAAGTGGAACTCTAGATCAGTTTAAAACAAAAAACCACATTTTACTATCTTATTTATTTGTTTGTTTGTTTGTTTGTTTGTTTGTTTGTTTGTTTGTTTGTTTACCGTGTGTATGTGTCTGTGACACACACACACACAGAGTTCATAATCCAGGCTACAATATAAAAATAAAACAAACACTTGCACAGAATAAAAATGATTAAATACAATTCACAGACTAAAACAATTATTATTATCATTTATTATATATTTATTACATTTCTATACCACCCCATCCAAGAGCTCAGGGCAGTGCACAACAAGTAAAAACAAAAACAAACACCATTTAAAACAAACTGCTTAAAACAATGTAAAAACAAATATAAACCAGTTCAGAGCCATTTAAAACCAAATAAAAATACTTGAGAACAATTTAAAAACCTTGGGAGAACAAGCCAAACAAGTAAGTCTTTAGGACCCTCTTGAAGGCCAAAAAACAATGAGCCCAGACGACGGATATCTGCCAGGAGTGCATTCCACAGACCCAGAGCAGCTACAGAGAAGGCCCGGTTCCAAGTTGCCACTAGACATGCCAATGATAACTGGAGACAGACCTCTCCAGATGACAATTTAACAATTTAAACAATTTTACAGAGTAAAACAATTAAACAGTTTAAAATTAGTTTTAATTAGAGGCTATTCCTCTAATCTTAAGGGTCTTTTTAAAAGCTAATGTTGTTATCTTCACATCATAAATTATTCCGCTGATAATGGGATATACAAATATAAATTAAGTCTATGCATGGGACCACCCCCAGGATGGGGAGGGTGGAGGTGGAGGCAAGGACAAACCAACAGTGCCCCCAGATGACCATTCTTTCACTGTGTGGAGCATGGCTCACACTCCCACATGAACCACGCTGCTTGAGACTGGGGAAATGAGTCCTCGCCTCCAGATGTCCCACAAAGCACCATTTGATGAGCGCAGTCCACTGGGGGAATTCCCTGTGAGTCGGGTGTTCTAGATGCCCGATTCTATGTGCTCCCAGGCTGCAAGCAGCCCGAGCACCCACACAATCCCAGCCACAGAGTGTAGGGCGCGCTTGCACCCTCTAACCCCGGTAAAAGGGGTTAAAGCAGGCAAAAATACGGGCAGGCAAGCCCAGGCTGAGCTACCCCAAGTTAAGTCTGGGCTTGGCTGGTTGTCTGCACAGCCTTGTTGTCGAGTACTTTTTTACTTTACTGAAAGTTAATAAGCAGATTAATAGCCCTGCTGGATCAGGCCCAAGGCCTATCTAGTCCACCATCCTGTTTCGCACAGTGGCCCACCAGATGCCACTGGAAGCCAGAGGCAGGAGTTGAGGTCATGCCCTCTCTCCTGCTGTTACTCCCCTGCAACTGGTACTCAGGCTCCTTATAAAATAAGGCTCCTTATAAAATAAAACTAGAGAATACCACATCCATCCCTAACTCACACTGTTTCCCCTGTCTTATCTGGCTCTTTCCTAGCCTTCCTTAATGTGTAGTTATATCTTTTCAGACAAATCTTTCTTCTCTGAGACAGTCAGGCTTTCCAGTTATCATATATTCATGAGCATTTTACCAACTATCCTTTATAATCTCTTTTGTCACTAATTGTCCCTCCCTCATGGTTTTTTTGTGTGTGTTTTTGGGGCAGGGTGTTGTTGTTGTTGTTGTTTTAACTGTTTAGAGCCATCCAGGGGGTGGGGAGGGGGAAGGAGTCAGAACCGGTCATTAACAAGCTTATTCCTCCACTCTGCTTCTGTAGCTGCTAGTGTGCCTCTTGCTTGGTGCCAGTGATGCACCATGTTGGAGCCTGGACCTAAAGGCCTTTGAAGGCCCCCCTCCCCTGCAAATTAAGCATCATCATGCTCGGCTGGGTGACCACACCACCAGGGACAGAATAAAGTGGATTTGGGGGTCCCCAGGGGCTGTGGAGGCCCTGGACTTCAGCCAGGGGCATAACTATAATAGGACAAGGGGAGACAGTTGTCTGGGGGCCCACTGCCTTGGAGGCCCCCCCAGAGGCAAGTTAAATGACTGACTCCGCCAGCCACACGCCCATCAGGGCTTCCTTCAGTTGTATTCATCCTCCGAAATTGATGTGAGTGTTAAGACCTGGAGCTACCAGAACAGCATGTCTTTCTCTAGTACCATTAAATGACTTGCATCCTCCACAATTTACAAAACCTTTAAAAAAATAATTTAGGATTATCTATTGTGGCACATAGGAGATATAGATATAGATAAAGATATAGATATAGATATAATTTTACTATGCTTTTTGTTACCACTATTCAGCCTCATTTAAGGTTTCTTTACTTCATGAGCTGAGCTTTAGTGAGTTGGGGCCCATTTTTCAATCTTGTCTCTGGGCCCACTACAACCTTGCTACGCCCCTGACTTCAGCCCCAAAGTCCAGGTGTAAGAGCTCCTCTGCTTGGTGGCTTTGAGTATTTGGCAGAGGCAACTCACCAGTGGGGTTAGCCAACAGCTTCAGGTGGCTACCATGCCCTGGGGTGGTGAGCTGAAGGCATCCCAGCCCCCCACCCACTGCCCTTAGTCGTCGCCTCACCTGCCTCTCCTTGCCTCTCCTTGCCTTGCTGCCCATTGCCATTTCCTAGCCAGTTAGCCCAGAGCGATGTGGCTGGATGGGTTCTTGGTTCTATCTTACTTGACATCCAATGGGCCCCACTTGCACCCTGATGCCAACCTGCTGGTAGCCGACATGCTTGACATCAACATGCAGGTGCTTCCTGGCACCATTTCCCAGCCAGCTAGCACAGCAGTGTTCTGTTCTCTCTTGCTTGTTCTGAATTCATCCAGCTGCCTAGTGCTGTGCTAGCTGGCTGGGAAATAGCAATGGGTAGAGGCAGTGGCAAGGAACAGCAAGGCAGGGAACACTGACATCCCCAGGCAGTGGGAGCGGAGGGTGGGATCCCCCAGCCAGCCTGCGTGCCACCTAGGTGGTGCAGCACTCGAGCCGACCATGGGCACTGAGGCCTCTCCAATTGCTCTGCACTAAAGTTGGAGTGTGTTATTGTCCTCCATTCTGCTGCTGGTGTGCCCCATGCTCAGTACCTATAGTGATCCAGAGGGAAGAACTTTCGATGCCTACAAATTTCATTCACATTGGATGGAAAATCCCTATGTTTTACATGTTGGTCTGCCTTTGTACATATTTCAGAAACTGCAGTTAGTTTCTGCAGCCAATTGCAGCAGCCAAGATGGTCTCCGGGGTTGCCCGAAGAGATCATATTATACCCATTTTAAAAGAACTACACTGGCTGCCAGTAAGTTTTCGGGCAAAATACAAAGTGCTGGTCATTACCTATAAAGCCCTAAATGGCTTGGGTCCAAGGTATTTAAGAGAACACCTTCTTCATCAACCCCACCACCTATTAAGATCATCTGGCTCAGTTAGTGGCGAAACCGGGCCTTTTCTAGAGTTCCCCCAGGACTCTGGAGCATGCTTCCTAATGAAATTAGAGTCTCCCTTTCTCTGAATGTTTTTAAGAAGGACCTGAAAACATATCTGTTTAGCCAGGTATTTGTGTTTTAATCGTGTTAATGGTTGTTTTTAGATTGTGAACGGTTGAGAATGGTTGTTTTTAGATTGTGAACCGCCCAGGGAGTTCTGTATGGAACAGAATAGAAATGTGCTAAATAAATAAATAATAGCATGCTCATTATTTCTCCCATTGGCTTTAATGGAAACAACATAAACAATGATACAAAGGGTAATGAAATATATGATATACTACATGATATGAAGGGTAATGAAACTTCATGATGATATAAAAATCAATGACATAATCACACAACACAAAACAATTTTTTTTCCCATATACATCTCTGTTCCCCACCTGCATTTGCTGAGATAACATATAGTTCCACCCTCTGTTGGAATATATACTTGAGAGCTTGATCTTGACTCTGATAAGATTCAAGGTCAAGCTTTTAAATGCTTAAATCATTAAGGGCAGAATGCCACTGTGAATAAGAAGGTCTCCATTTTTATGACCTTCTTGTAATCCCAAAATTTCCTTTTAATTTAGAAAATGTATTTCACTTTACTATTAATGATATTATGCTTAATTTAAGGCTTGGAGAAAATTAATTATGATCTACTTTATTGCTTTCCTCCATTCTACTAATTTCTAAATTCTGGTGGATTGCCTCTGCCTTCTATCCCTTCTAGGGTTTGGGGTTGTTTTTTAAGGGTCTCTCTCATTTTCTAGAAATGCTTCAAAGCTTTAGTCCCAAAGGTTGGAAATCTTAAAAATAATTTTCAAAATATGTATGCCTCAGGAATAATTCATTAACTGTATAACTCATGTGCCTCTTATAATTGCATTTGCTTCCTTAATGCTAAACTATATGGTAGAATTACACCATACATTCTGTTTAACAGCTTCTGAAGAGCTGATCACATGGCAGTGTGTAAGACAGTGGATACTTGTACTTTTCTTGCCACAGAGGTATGGTTCATATGAGATAAAAACTGGGTCTGGACCATTGTTCCCCACAACAGGGATGTGGGCTACAACTCTCATAATTCCCAGCCAAAGGCCACTGCATTTAGAGTTGCTGATAGTTGTAGACAACATCATCTGGGAATCCTTGTTACAGGAAACACTGGTCTCGGCTGTACATTGTACTTTACAAATGCCCAGTATCAGGTTGCTCTGCCATTCCCCTCATGTGCTTTATTTGATAGGAGAGAAAGGCTTAAGAAAGAGGCTTAAATGATGAGAGGACAAGTTCAGAGTAAGAAAGGAGAGTGGCCAGAGGAACAAGGTACAGACAAGACAAGGAATGTACAGGGCCAGGAGTTATATGAATCAAGAAGGGCTAGATTTTTGGCCAGTCTCAAATGTGATACTAAAAAAGTACATTTGACCCTTTATTGCATGCTTTGTCCCCAGTGTTAATGTTGTTGATCTGTGATAGAATTTTTTTTAAAAAAATAAAATGCATATTATCACCTATGTAGATCTTAAATTAGCATTAGAGGCAGGGCCAGTGTTAAAAGTCTTGGACACTGACTTTCAGGTTCTGTTTAGACTGAGGTTGCTGTCTCTTCTGGCAAGTCACTGTACTGCAGCAGTCCTAGAGTTCTTAGATCCCTAGTAGCAGTCCCTGACCTGGCCCCATGCAGTGAAATTATTCATCCATTCACTACATTTATATCCTGCTCTTCGTTACCAGCTGAGCTTAGTCTGCCCACTCTCAGAAACTTCCCTGGTTGCATCTCCAGGCTTTCAGATTGCACTTTTGCTATGCTCAGGAGCTGCACCTCAATGTGAGCTCCCAGTCTATGTTATACATGGGGACAAGTTGCTTAGTTGGCAGTGGACTGGTTGCCCCTAGATGTGACTGCAAGCCCCACAAATTGGAAAGGGGATTAGCTTCATACTTTCTATGAGGGGTGCCCAGCTAAGCAGACTCCCAGGACTAGCTACTGCAAGTCTCTGGCATCTAAGATCATTACAGCCTTGGAATTAAATCTAAACTCCCCTCTTCCTCTCACAAAGAGAGACAATACCTGGCCATCAGGCCAGGGAGACAAGGCAGATAAGACAAGTTTCTTATCTGCAGCCTCCATTACAATAGGGATGAGTAAGAGATGCAACTTTGAAAGTGCCCATCAAAACTCTTGATAGAATTATTGGGAAGCACTTCCCAGCATAGGATATTCTTTAAACGCACCTGCACACTCCAATTGTCCTCACAATCAGCCTTGAATTCCATAGGTGGTTCACACACATTCCTACCCAGGAAGGACTAAGACACAATGCATTAAAAAAAAAAAGTTGTCTGGGCTCCCCTATTCAGCAGAGTAGGACAAAAGACAAGTGCCCTCAAGGCCCATTTTGGGATATAAGTATCCCTAATTCCATGACCCAGTGTGCTTCCTTGTGTATATTACACCTGGGACTCCCACTGAGAAACATATCAGTGCTTCTCACTCTGGACCCCAGCAGACTGCAACAAGAAACTCCAGCAGACCACCGTGGTGTTCCTTCCTCTCCAGGACAGGTGATATAGCCTCTTGCCCGGCTTCTTCAGGGCCAAACCTATCTCTTTTCTTATTTCTGAAATCTTGCCCATCTATCTTAAAGTACCTCTCTAGCCCGCCTGGGAATTTACACATAATTTGGAACTCTAAGCTAAACAGGGGCGAAACTACCATTAGGCAAGGGGAGGCGGCTGCCTGGGGGCCCCCACGCCTCGAGGGGCCCCCCAAAGGCAAGTCAAATGTGAAGTGAGTGTGTGTGTATCAGTGAGGGGCCCATTTTAAAATTTTGTCTCTGGGCCCACTCCAGCCTCGTTACGCCCCTGAAGCTAAATGTGCCTTACAATAGTCTATTTTTAAACATATTTGCATTGCTTCTGCTTTATTTAGTCATATTATTTTTGCTTTAAATAAACTCCTTTTTGATTTAATTAAAACTCTCTCTTAAGCTGATTTTCATGAGTTCATATGTTTGCACAAATTAAGGCTGATTGGAACTGTCTCCTCTTTTGAGCTAAATTCCCCACATTCGCCCAAACTAGGGGTGCAGGCCAATCACCCTTGAAGCAGTTTCATTAACATCTTCCTCCAAGGAACCCAGAGTGGTGCACATTGTTGTGTTTATCCTCACAACCCTGTGAGCTAGGTTAGGCTGAGAGATAAGTGATTGGCCCAGAGTCACCCATTGAGTTTCATGGCTGAATGGGGATTTGAACTTGAGACTCCCTGGTCCTAGTCCAGCACTCTAGCCACTACACCACACTGGCTCCATTGGCTGTCTTCCCAAACAGGGTGAGGGTGGGGAATTAAGGGGGGAACAGATCTGTGTTTATTAAATTCAATGTGCACGTGTCTCCTCCTCCTCCTCTTCTTCTTGACAAATTTAATTTTTAAAACATTGAAAATAGCTTTGCAGAGAAAGCAGGAGTGGGTGTGGGTTAGTGACATCACCAGTTTCTACTTATCAATGCTGTGAGCAAGAAGCATCCTGCTGTAAACACACAGAACAGTTTCTCCACGAGATAAGATTGTACATCACACAAAATGTGGTGAGTATGATTTCACAGAGGGCTCACAACTCAAATCATCTATATCTGTATGAACCCTTGGGCCTACTCAACATAATAATGGTAACTACTTGAAAATGCAGCAATATGAGGTAGCCCTGTAAAGCAGGAATTCTCAACGTTGGGTCTCCAGATGTTATTGGACTTCAACTCCCATCATCCCCAACCAAAGGCCACTGGGGCTGGGGATTATGGGAGTTGAAGTCTAATAATATCTGGGAACCCAACGTTGAGAATCCCTGCTGTAAAGCAAGGCATTTGTGTGAATTATTTATACATGAGCTTCCAGCCATTTTTCTTATGCCAACACAACTGCTTTTTTTCACAATTTGTGATTATTGTTTACCAGCTCAACACAACCACTGCAACCTCTTTGCTCCTCACAAATTACTTTCAGGATTCACACATGGCTTCATTTCGAAGTGACTACCATGCTATGGTTTGTACTCATGAAGAGGTGGAACAAAAGGTCACCTTAAAAGAAATACATGGGATGTGTACATATATAACAAGACTGAATGCAAGAGATGGTTGGTTGACTAAAGATCTTGCATTTTGGAAACCACAAGTTTGTTCACAAGATTAATGAACAGTTTCTGGGGACTTGTGGCAGGAACTAATATAACTAAAGCTCTCAGTCTGTCCCTTGATGCATTTGGCAAAAATTTATGCCTTTTATGTACAGTCAATAATATTTTAAAATTGACACATATCTTATTTTAGAATTCCCTCATTTTGAAACATTTCTCTTATCGAAAAATAGGCACTGCTACTGAAGATAATGCTACAGTTTAATTAAGCTCTCTGTATCTAGTGGCAGATTTAAGGAGAGGCAAGGTAGGTACTTGCCTATGGCAGCAGATTTTGCCACTCCTCAATTTTGCCACCGCTCTCAGGGGCAAGGGTAACGTCCCCCCTTTTTTCTTCTAAAAACCGCCACTGCACGGAGGGATGGGGCAGAAAGGGCCACTCAGTGGTGACTGCAGGGAGCGGGGGGCAAGGGGAAGGCTCCCCCTTTTAATTTAAAATTTCGCTACACAGCAAGATGGGGTAGCAGCGGCTGCAGCGGGGAGGAGGGGGCAAAAGGAAAGTTCCCCCTTTTACCTTTAAAGCAACTGCGCAGTGAGGTCAAGCTCCCCTCCTCCCCCAAATGTCTGCACTCCCCCATCTGCAGTGTTATGGGACTTTCGTCACGAGTGTGGAGAAAGCAAGCCAATTAGCAACTCCAAGCCTACATGGTGTTGACCTCACGCATACGTTGCTTCCAATGTCACCATACAATGCCCACCAATATGCGTGTGTGTGGTGGGGGCGGCGGGAACCTTCCTGCTCCTGAACTTCCACATTGACTTTGCTACTTGTCATTTACTACCTGAACATCCCCTCACCAGTCACTGCTAGTGGTAAATAATCCCTGTCCAAAGTAGTCCAGAATAATTGTTCACAGATGGAAGTTTACTACTGTGCCACCAGAGCCCCTGGTGGCGCAGTGGTAAAAACTGCTGCCCTGTAACCAGAAGGTTACAAGTTCGATCCTGACCAGGGGCTCAAGGTTGACTCAGCCTTCCATCCTTCCGAGGTCGGTAAAATGAGTACCCAGAATGTTGGGGGCAATATGCTAAATCATTGTAAACCGCTTAGAGAGCTCCAGCTATAAAGCGGTATATAAATGTAAGTGCTATTGCTATTGCTATCATGGGATGAGGCTGTAGCTCATTGGTAGAGCATCTGCTTCAAATGCAAGAGATCCCAGGCTCAATCTCTGGCATCTCCTCGTAGGGCTGAGAACTCCTGCATGAAACCTTGGAGAGCCACTGCTGGTTAGTGTAGACCAGGGCTGCTCAACTTTGGCCCTCCTGCAGATGTTGACCTACAGCTCCCACAATCCCTGGCTATTGGCCACTGTGGCTGGGGATTATGAGAGTTGTAGCCCAAAAACAGGTGGGGGGGGAAGTTGAGCAGGCTTGCTGTGGACAGTACTGAACTAGATGGACCAATGGTCTGACTCAATAGAAGGCAGCTTCCTATATTCCTGTGTTCAGGAACCAAAGTGGTGTAGTCATCAGGGGGTTGGACTAGGACTGGGGAGGCCTGAGTTCAAATCCCCATTCAGCTGTGAAACTTACCGGGTGCCTCTGAGCCAATCACTAGCCTAAGCTAACTCACAGGGTTTTTGTGAGGATAAAGATAACCATGTACGCTGCTCTGGCATCCTTGGAGGAAGAGTGGGATATAAATATAAATAAATACATCACTATGAATGACTTTGCTCAACAGCAAGGTGTGAAACTGGAATTTAAATCGGTTTCCCTACAATTTTCTCCTCTTGAGCCCACTACTCTTCCCTTAAAATGCCTTTGAGTTTATTCCCATGATCAGTGGAAAGCAGGATAAGGGAGCTCAGCCTGCTTTCCACGGATCATGGGAACCCCCAAAGCGGGTTACCCGCTCAAATACCCCTCCCCTTAAACAGGGTTAGTGGAGCGAGCGCTCCGCTAACTCCGTCGTCCCCCCCCCGATCGTGTATTGCCACTGCACAGCAATACATGAGGAGACCCCCGACTGGGAGGCTGCAAACAGTCTCCCGGGCTTGGGGATTTCTCCAGCACCTGCACTTGTGCGGGGCATCCTGGAACTTCCAGGGGGCGCGGGGCCCCCGATCCCCGCAGCCCCCACTGGCTCTGTTACAGAGCTGGCAGTCATGTGGGCGGCCAATCCAGCCACCCAGGGCTCTGCGGGTGATAATCTGCAGGGAGAGCGGGCTAAGCCTGCTCTCCCAACAGACCTCATTTCAATGAATCTCACTGATTGTGAGACGCGTCTCCTTGTTTGCAAATTGCTGGGTTTCCATGAAGCACTGAGTTAAGGTACCAGATCAAAGGAGAAAGCCAAATCACAGGGTATTTAAATAAAAATGGATTTTCCCAGTGGATTTAGATATCTTGAATTGGCATGGTTAATGTTCACTATCCAGGCTACCAAGCTGCAAGTCTATCCACTTTTTAAAGACAGGACACAGTAAGCCACAAAGTTTAAGCCATAAGAGATGTTGAAAATACATAACTGTTTCTGATGTTTGTAATAGTTCTTAAAACACACAAGTATGGGGTGTTGTTGTTGTTTTTAATGGTGTTAAGGGCCTTGGTATCCCTTTCATTAGTTGTACTCTGTCCCCTTGTGAATATGACATTGTTAATATACACTGCTCTTTCATGCATTAACAGAGAAAACTTAAGAATAACAGTTTATTATAATACCAACATTCCTGACTAGCCTTTCTTCAAATAAATGTTTTATAAGGAAACAGAAGATGGAACTCTTCCAAGTTAGAAACTGTCTTTGGCAAATGCAGTCCCCTTCCCATATATTCCGCCCTTAAGTACTTTGATTACCCTAACAGATCTCAAAATGAAGAGGCGTACTGATATTTGATAGCCAACTTTTTTAACGTAGTTGGAGTTGCTGTAGGACTGCTCAGCATAAACACCTCACAACTGGAAAAAGAATAGATCACTTAATCCTAACATTAGCAACCAGCCACACAACCTCAACTCTGTTCATGTAACATGAGACATGGAAAAAGGTTGTTTTTTGTTTTTTTAAGTCTTACGATTGTTGGGTGTATCTGTATTTCAAATGGTTATTAGACAAGAGCGTTCACAGCTCTGCTGGTCCCACAGAATAAGACACACACAGTAAGTGGATATCTTCTTTTACTGAAAAAAGCAGTTTAAAATGTTGAAAAGCCGCAGAACTTGCAGTTTCTTCTTTCTGCAGCCATTGCTGTTAGAACAAAGCTGAATGTAGCCTTTTACAGCTGTTATATCTATGGAGAATAAACATGCAGAGGTGGGGGGAGCAGCACTGTCGTGGCAAGCCCCATCCCCGCGCTAGGCGTGCTCACTTTGTATTCTGTCATAATGATAGGGAAAAGATGAAGCCACCAATGTCAGCTTATCCTCCTACACATGTGTATTCGCAGTGGATATAAGATGAGTAAACTGTACCCATGGCGAGTCAATCCACACAATACACCAGGGGTGCACAACTCAAATGCCCCAGTGGCCCAGAACCAACCACGACTTGCTGTGTGGGGCCGAGGTCAATTAGCACATGAATTATTAGATTAAAATGAATTACTTAAACTATTAATAAAAGTGAGGGGGCAGAGGTGAGAAGAAAAAGGGATGGTGTCAGTAGACTCCAATCCAGGGGCAGGGGATGTCTGGTTTCAAGCGGCCATCTGCATTGAACCCCTGCTAACTTGGCAAAGAGGCACCTTTTACCGTGGTGATTCTCTTTATTTAGCAGGGGGAGAGTAACTGGCCCTATCCACCCCCAGCACAGTACCTCCAGTGACTGTTGCTGGTGTCCATCTTATGTTTCTTTTTAGAGTGTGAGCCCATCGGGGACAGGGATCCATCTTATTTGTTTGTTATTTCTCCGTGTAAACCGCCCTGAGCCATTTTTGGAAGAAATTGAATGAATGACATGAATGAATGAATGCTGTTCATCAACAGGAAAGGCCAAGAGCTCTTCATGGCTCCTGCTGCAGGACATTCCTTCCCGGAGGGCCAGCAAATAAAGGATCTGGCCCCCAGGCCTTACGTTGTGCAGGTCTGCAGCAGGCTTTCCCACATTATTCAGACCTGTAGCCAGTCTAAAAGTTTGGGGGTGGGGTTGCACCAAAAAGGAAGGCGGGCAAACAGTTTGTTGCCTACAGCAAGTATATGTAGAAAAAATAGGGGGGCAGAGAGACATTTAGGGGTACTGAACCTACCCTTGTGCCCCCTAGCTACAGGTCTGTATCATGATATTTATTTGTGTTTTAAGCATTTATATACAGCTTTCCAAATCAACATTTAAAGAAGCTTACAACCACATATGAATAAAAGTACCAATTATATACAAGAAGGGACCCACAACAAAATACTGTGGTGTGGAAGCATTACTTGAGACTGTGGCTGTGTGTGATGGAAAAGCAAAAGTTAGCAACAAAGACAGGAGTGGATGCTCTAACTTAGATCTTACTTCATAAGCAACTTTTATTTTATTTGTTTCTGTTTTCTGGGTGTTTTTGCCGGGGGGGTAGGCATGGTGATGAGTCCCAGCTCCGTTTCAAACCCCTCTCCCCTCAGAAATACAAAGCTGTGAAATGGCTGGTTAAAAAAACAAAAGAGTTCTACACACATTTTTCTCCCAGAGAAGCAAAAGAGTTTGTGGCTGTCTCGAGTGTTCTTAGAGCTGATAAATTCCTATTCCTTTTTGTTCAAGCCCTCCACTCCCTCTTCTCACCATAGAGTTCCATTACCTTCACCCATCTGATTGTCTTTTATCTATTAACTATCTGAGCTCACAAACATTCCATCCCATTGACTGACATGAGGCAGTTTTTGAGAGTTCCCCCCCCCCCCCCGATCTTTTTTTTTCAGTGTTCTTAATTAAACACTGACATATCTGTGGGTCACCCAGAGTCACACTTGCCCACAGGCACTTTTAGTTATCTGTCCAGAAGAATCCTAAATTATAACACTTTCAGAAATAGTATATAGATAATTAATAAAAAGTAGTCAAAACCTGACAACATGTCTCAGCAGTAGAAGACAAATTAAAATTTGTTTAAGTTGAGACCTGGGCATAAAAGGGTGATTTTACAATCTAAATGAGGGGAAAGAGGAGCAATTCTTCTAAACCCAAAGGGAAGTGATACTAGGCAGGCATCAATGTCGAGGCCTTTCACCTGTGTCAGCCAGCCTTGTGGTTCTGTGAATTTGACCCTAATTTGGAATATACTCCAAACGTTTTAGAGGTTTGGATTTTGAATCAGAGGTTTGCACATCTACAACAATGGCATGTGTTGGATGATTTTTATAACCTGTTTCCTGAGGCTCAATGCATCCCCTGCTGCATTGTTGCTTATAAGATACAGCACAGATGATTGAAAAGGAGATCACAGGGATAATTCTTTTCAAGCAAACTTGAAAATTGTGTGTGAGGAAAGCCCTGATATTTAGAGGGCCTATTGTCAGTGGACTTCAGCTGGAACTTTGCCGGACTGAATAGAAATTGCCGTATTTATCATCCAGAATTTTTATAACAGCACAGTTCTTCTTACAGACAAGAAAGGTAACCTATTGAACTTTTCCCAGTTAGTAATCAGCCTCCTTTCAGTCTCCTGAATTACAATTCTAGACAAAAGGAGAGGAGAGGGTTGTGCAAATAATTACAATATAACACTATTGTGTTATGTATTAGCAGACAGCATGTGCAGGCACGGTGAAGCATCTTGCAGCACAGTGAAGAATAATTCATTTCTAAACGAAAATCTACAATTTCATTAATGATCTAACATAGCCTTTAACAGCAGGAAGACAAAGTAGTAGCTCTGGTCCCCCTGTGATCTGGGTTCAGTGCTCTGTCACTTACTTTCTGTATTTATTTGCCTTAGGCAAATTCACACAGACTAGATCTTTAATGATCAACAATTTAAAACCAGCTATAAAGGAAGGAGTGATTGGGAAAGACTGGAGACCAGTTTGGAGGCTATTTTGTTTTCTGGCCCACCACACGTGATAAGGTCATGTATGTACTGTGAGTGTGCACATCCTCCCCCACCTCTGGTGGACCTTTGGCTAATGTCCTTATCACATGTGGTGGCCAGTAGATAAAGTATCTACTGAAGTTCAAACCAGCTTATCCTCTGCATCCATTGATACAGAAGGCATGATAGGGCAATGGAATCTTGCCCACTGTCTTTCTTGCTGATCTCGACATGTTCACAAAGAGACATTGGAAACGTGGAGGTTTGGAGCAGTGGTATTGGTTGCTTCCCCTCCAGGCAGTAATTCTCCCCAGACAATAACCACATGATAAGGACTACAGACACAGAAGCACCCACATGGTTGGATTCCCAGTAGTAACTGTTGGAAGTGAAGGACTTTGCGTTGTCTCATGTCTCAATGACAGACTGGTGAGTCAGAGGGCTAGAGAGGTCAATACATTGGTCATCCCTTCTCTACTGCTCTGACACTATCCCTTTGGTATGTAGATTGCTACTCTTAGGGACTGACTTCCTGCCTGCCTGCCACTTCCTCTTCCTTTCTCTTTCCTTTCTTTTCCCATGCAACATGCAAGCTCCTCTCTCTCCCTGCACTATGTGTGTAGAGATGCAGAATCCATCTGCATCCAGATAGCTAGATAGATTAGAGATCCTATCTCTCCACTTTACTATCTAGAATGGAGTTCACTAATAAATACTCCATATATTGATTCGAAACTATGAACTGGCTCCAAGTTATTTTACTCTTAGCATACATGCATGCCTGGGCAGACTCTGCTGTGTTGTGCCTCTGTGCACTCTGCTATATTAGAAGGGTATATTTTACCAAAGAGAATTCCCAACAGTAACCACCCTCTAGTGGGCTTGTTTCAGAGCAGGTACATTCTTTGTACAGACATTGCACAAGGAGATTCAACATAGTAGTACGATACATAGAATATGTTTCTTCATGAAGAAGAAGAAGAAGAAGAAGAAGAAGAAGAAGACGATGATGGCGGACATTGCTCTGACAATGAAAGGAGCCTTGCAGAGTTGCAAAGAGTTCAGGAACTAGTTGTATGTCTTCTTACCTCCACAGCCCAGCAGCAGCAGAAGATGGGGAGGGAGCAACTCTTTAAGGATGGAGGAAAGAAGCTAGAATCCCCCCTGCCCACCCTCAACTTCTGCTGGGTTGTGAGGAAAGAAGACATGCAACTAGTTCCAGGGCTGTTTGCATCCCCACAGCGCTCCTTCTGTTGTCTGCCAATGATAATAAAGGTAAAGTGTGCTTTCGAGTCAGTTTCAAGCCTCGGCGACCACAGAGTCCTGTGGTTGCCTTTGGTAGAATACAGGAGGGGTTTACCATTGCCTCCTCCCGCGCAATATGAGATGATGCCTTTCAGCATCTTCCTATATCGCTGCTGCTCGATATAGGTGTTTCCCATAGTCTGGGAAACCGATATAGGTGTTTCCCATAATCTGGGAAACATACCAGCAGGGATTCTAACCAGCAACCTCTGGCTTACTAATCACTTAGCAATTATATTGCAAATGTCAAAGCCTTTCATCAAATATCAAGAGCTCAAAGCCTTTGAACCAGAAATTCACACAACAGCTCTGTAAGGTAGGCCAGTATTATCACTCTATTGAAGATGCAAAGTGGCTTTCCTAATATGTTCAGGTGAGGCCTGAACTCCTGGCTCATAGTCAAGACTGCATCAGCTCTCAGAGAGGAGAATTGCCTATTGTCTTTTCTTTTTCTTTTTTTCTTCTATGTACCCCTTAAAGATTCAAAACATTCCTCAGTCCTTACCTCATGACGACTGTCTGGGGTGTTCTGCCAAAATTAGTCAAATCAGATTTTAAATTTTCATCTCTGTGTACAATCCTTGTGTACAATTAGAAACAAAGCTAATGTGTGTATAAAGCAAACGCAGCCAGTGCTGAACTCTTCAAGGCCTCTTCTTTAAGCAGATAAGCTTGTTTGAATGCATAACAGAGATGCAACAATGTTAATCAGGGAAATGCTATTTTTAAACTGCCATGATGGGCCAGACAAGCTCCACTCTATTAACAGTCAGGCAAAATGAGCAACCACAGAAGATTTGTATGTATGTATATATATGCAGCATAGAAGTGCATTCAAAATCCTGAGACTCTTTTTTTTCAAAAAGCTTAAAGAAGTTTATCTGGTTACATATTTTTAATTTGGAAATCATGTCCTTCACATTTCCTTATACTAACCATGGCTTTAAGCTGGAAATGTCAGACTCCCGCACGGCCCCCACTGCTTGACTGCCGGAGTTCTGCCCTGACTGGAAGCAGAGGTTTCATGCATGGAGCTGCTCTTGTCCAACGTTGCAAAGCTAAACATTTCAGATGCCTTAGATAAGGCTCTAACCACAGCAAAGTACTTAAGAATGTACATAATTTTAAAAACATGAATAGTCCCTTTGACTTCAGTGGGAACTACTCAGGTGCTTAAGTGTACACATGTGACTAAGTGCTTTGCTGGATCAGGGCCCAAAACACCAGACGTTTTGAGGTTGATGCCAGCTCTATTTCAAATGACAGGATAGTCGCCCCTTGATTATCAAAGGGGAAAAAGATATGCAAGTCCTTAAGTACCAGAAAGCCTGGTTTCTGAGTATCCACCCAGATTGTATGACTGCAATGGGGTTGCCAGATGTGCCCCATGTCAAGCGAGCTCACTGATACAGAATGGTCTGACCTTTTTTTTAAAAAAAACCAAAAAACTTTGTCCTGAGATGTGCATGCATCCTAAAGTCTTGCACAAAATATGCAATTTCATTACAAACTTTTTGGGGGAACCTTTTTTCCTCATTGGACTGAATATGAAAATATTCACCTTTTGACTTCAAAATCCAAATGGCCAGAACTCAGGGAACCAGGAAATAGTTCCAGGAGCCTACAGAGGATATAGGCTTGATTTTTGCAGTTAGAAGCCTTCCTCTCATCTCCACTGCTGCATGGGGAAACTGATTTTGACACCAAGGGAAATGTCAAAAGCAGTTTGTCATATAGCATGGTTTGAGGAAGGTGACAGCTGTTCAAAGGGGAGGAAGTCAACATTCGTCTGGGCTAGCACAATTTTAATTTCTTTTTTTCCATGAGCTATTTAGGCTTTTGAAATCAGTATATGTTTTCACCCAGTTGCACTGTGATGTGCTTCACAGAACTGACCATGGAATTTCTAGGCCCAGGACAAACTGTTTTCCTAAGGTCCATGACAAGCAAAATCCAGACCAGCCTGACTTTGAGATGTGTCAACACCACTTGAAGCTCCATTTCTCTTAAGCCCTAAGAAACATCGTTACCAAGCAGCCTATCTGCAGGTACCCATGTGTTTGTGTTTCCTGAATTTCTTTGTGGATCTGTGTCTGTCACTCACAGCAGAAGCTTCAAACCTCCCTTCCTCCATAGTTAAGTGCTGCTAATGCTAACTCAGCTTTTGAGTATCTTCTGAGTACTTTAGAAGAGCTTCCTAATTCCTGTCAGACTACCTTATGGTGTAAAATGTAACTGGATCTTTCCTGATTCTAATGAGTTATTCAGCACCTTATAATGCTTTCCTTTCCATGACAAAAAGACCTCTGAGTGGGCAGATGCAAACATCATGAGGAACTGCTTAACAGACTTGGACTGAAGCCACAGACAATAGTGAAAACTTGGTTTGGTTCATAGGGTTGCCAGGTCCAGATGGTGAAAAAAATCAACATACATCACCAAAAAAGTAGAAATAGGGGACACTTTTCACCAAAAACAAGTATCCAAAAAGTATCCACTATGCATAAAATTTGCATATGTTTATTGGTATTATCTATGCATATTTTGATAAAAATTGGATAATTTGATAATAAATACAGCTCACCACTGTGAAGCTGATGACCAGGTGAGCTGTATATGTTCAGTTTGCTGGCTAGATGCAGAGTTCTCAAGGCCCCTGCTTCTAAACTGTAAATTTGTCCCCTGGTTAGATTTACCACACACACAGTCCTCTGTCTTCCTCCCCCCTGGGTCTCCCAGCCTGCTCTTCTCAGCTAGGCCAGTCACTTCACTTCTTGGCTCGAGGTAGGACAGCCATCTAGCTACAGAGCCAGCTTCTGTGCATGCTGGCGCAGTGGGGCACGCTGTTCTCTACAACTACAAACATTTATATACAGCTTTTCAACAGAAAGTTTCTTTGTGGTTTTCCAAGCAAAATAAATAATAAGATGCTTCCCTGTCCCCAAAGGGCTTACAATCTTTAAAAAAAATAAAAAATGCAAGGTACCACCAGCATGAGCCATTGAAAGAATGCTGTGGGTTGCTCTCTCCATGCTATTCACCACTTTAAAAGGTGCCTTTTTACTCAGTTATCAGGGGCAGCTGCTAATTGAGTAAATGTAGTTAGCTAAGTGCTAACTTCTCACCCACCACATGAAGGAAGGAAGCTGCACCTTCTGGGCCCACCTATCCATGCTCCTGCATCACATGGCTCTGCAACTTGCCACTGAAGCAGAGCCTCCACTCTGGCTTCCCCACTGGATGGACAGAAAGTCAGAAGGTGAAGTAGGGATGTGCATTTGCAGAAGTCTTCTTGCGAGGAACAAGCAGAAAGGCGGGGAATAGACGCGAGACGTGAAGGGCTACAACTCATGGTATGAGAGTTGGGTCACTACCCGTAGGATAGAGACCCAAACAGATCTCCATATACTGGGTTTAGGACTCTGAGGCCATGTGCTTTGGCTAGAGGGATATATACCTTGAAACGTGTCCCAAGGCAGTTTCCAAGCCACTCTACCCACCCTGAAGGTGGCAGATTGCATGCAGATTGCAAAGTTCTTTGCTGCATGGCATTAGTCACTTCGAGTGTTAATTGCCCAACCAAAGGCAAGGATAAAGTTATGTAGATGTGTTGCTCATGTCCAATAGAGCTGTGCTGGACTTACTATCAGAAGAACAGGATGCTTCCAGGTATACAAGATTACACATCCCCAGTTTTGATGTGCTTATCTCATTTCCCTGAGTCCTTGCCAGTTAAGCTGTTAATTCAGATCTGGTTAGGAAATGTGCTGCACCTCCCAAGGAGTATTCCACTGTTATCTCTTGTGAAAGGGAGGATTCTTTCCCTGATTGATTCATCTTTTGAAATGGGGTCTGCTCATCGGCTACTGCCTTCTCTCTGAAAGAGGCGGGTGTGGGAGTCCCAGTCAGTCTTCGCTATTCTGACCTTGGGGCGTTGCCCCACACTTTGCTCATGCTGAGCAACCAGCTGTTGGTCTTGCCAAACCCATGCAGGTGAAATGTTCACCACAGGGACTATGAAGCTGTAGTCTCCGGCTGTATAGCCATTCAAAGTAAGATAGATAGAGGGGTGCTCTCTGGGCTACAGAGGTGCTTTAACCCCAGACCTTGGGGACCTGGTCCGTGGCCTCCAAGGGACTGGGGGGGCCTCCGGGGGGCACATGCCACCACCCCCTGCCGAATTGCCAAATGTTACCTTATTTTTTGCCGCCAATGTGCACGGCCAAGTGGTGGGGGTGAACTGAGCAGACCTCCCCCTGCCCTGTGGGGGCAGCAGCCACTGGACCTGCCTGTCTGGCCCAGTGGTCCTCGAAAACTGAGAGGCGCTCCTTTCTGCACAGGCACACTGGAGCACCTCACAGTTTTCAAGGACCGCTGGGCCAGTCAGGCAGGCCCAGCAGCCGCTCTTCCCACCGCCACCATGGGGGAGGGGAGGCCTGCTCGGCACACACACACACACCCCACAGTGCACATTGGCTGCTAAAAATAAGATGACTTTTTGTGGTCCGACACAGAGTGGCAGACATGGGGTGGCGGCAGGAAGCCCCCCCCCCCCAATGCAGCAGGCCTCATGGCAGGGGGAGGCTTCAAGGTGGGGGCATTCCGGGCACCAGTTTTACCTAGATGCACCACTGCTGGGCTACCCCAAAATCGGACTGTCTGGCAACAATAGATGGACACAAGGAGGAGGAGACAAGCAAGGCAAGTCCACCAAATCCCCAATTTACAAATCCCACTGCTTATGCAAGTGCCCAGTTCTCTACACTTTTGTGGCTGCTTACTAGGTCCACAGCAGCCCGGAGGCAGAGTGTTATGGACAGGGGCGGAGCCACCATTGGGCCAACGGGTTAAAAGAACCCGGGCCATTGACCAATCAGGGGCTGCGAGAGCGACACCCCGCCCCCCGCGTCTGATGTCAGATGCGGGGGTGGTAGTTTAGCTCCTGAGCGGGGGCCATGCAGCACCCCTTTGGGAGCTAAACTAAGGCTGGTGCTGCGTTTACAGCGCCAGCCAGGAGCCAGGCTAGTGGGGGTGGGGCTAGTGGGGGCACCCGCCACGGCTGCACACGGGGCGCCAGCGGGCTGGCTACGCCCCTGGTTATGGAGATGCAAAGGCAGGGAAGAGCCGCTCCTGGGCTGCGCTGCGAAGGCAGTGCCAGCCTTAGTTTAACTGCCGAAGGGGCCACGCGGCCCCTTCAGCAGTTAAACTGCAACTCCCGAACGGAGCCGCGTCTGTCATCAGATGTGGGGGCGAGGCTAGCCCCTGCGTCTGACATCAGATGTGGTGGGCGGGGCGCCAGCGGGCTGGCTACGCCCCTGGTTATGGAGATAGAAAACTGATCATCATGTGGGCCACTGTATATAACCTGTACATTTATTGAACACAACATATGAATAGTGTCAGTTGGACTCACTTCCTGTTTCAAGAGCACAACTAGTTGCTTTTCTCATTCTGCCTTTCACCAGTTCAGTTAGTACCTACCATTAGTGTTCCTTCTAAGATGTGCCCATGTGTATACACTCACACATTTTTTGATGTCTAGTCAGTTAATTTTAGATCCCGCTCAGGTCGAATCAGGAAGGTATTACTCTGAATACACGTGCACACACACTGCCTTGATCAGGGGCGTAGTAAGGTTGGAGTAGGCCCAGAGACAAGATTTTAAAATTGGCCGCCCACCACCACAACAGAACATCATCCTAAATTTTTTTTAAAAATTTAGGTTTTGTAAATTGTGGACGATGCAAGTCATTTAATGGTACTAGATAAAGACATGCTGTTCTGGTAGCTCCAGGTTTTAACACTCACATCATTTTTGGAGGATGAATACAACTGAAGGAAGCCCAGGAGGGTGCGTGGCTGGGGGAGTCAGTCATGTGACTTGCCTGGAGGGGGCAAGGCAGTGGGCCCCCAGACAACTGTCTCCCCTTGCCCTATTATATTTCTGCCCTGGCCTTGACACTGTCGCCCAGAACAAAACTCATTCCACACACAGATGAAAAAAAATAGAGAAAACACTGCCTACCATGTGTATTTATCAGTGAGTTTTTACAGCTGGAGTGTCTCTTCTTCACCATAAGGCTTTCCTCAATGGCGGCTGCTGTAATGACTGTGTCTCTGAAACCACACTCCATTTATAGCCTGAAACAAATGACTAATGTTCCAATCTGCAAAATCATTTAAGGATTAATAGTGCTAGTTAATACATCTCCTGTGCTCCACTCTTCAAGCCCTTTATTTAACTGTTTGTGTTTGAATGTTCAGGATAGGCTTCAGAAGTGTACAGAAAAACATGTACATAACTTTTAATCTTGTGACAAAAATATGATTAAAGATATTTCTAGGCCTAAAGTCCTAAAATAAAGATATTTCTAAACTTAATATTAAAGACACACATATTCCAAAATATTTAAGATGTTACACATTAAAATCATATTCATATTCGCAAAAATGAAATCCATACCAGTCTCACATTCCAAACATTACTGGCTTTTTCTAAGATCAGGTTCTCACTGAGTCAGAAGCCTGGTTGCAAGTTGAACTACTTCAGATTGCAGATAAGGATTGGAATAATTGAATACTCCTCCATGTAAACAAAACTAGATTCATTTGTAGCCTATCCTTCTACTTAATACACTATTTTAATATACATATTTTGATTTGTTTCTGTAAGGGAGGATTCAGTCATGAGAATCCACACCTGCAGTATGACATGATACAGTGGGCCAATTCAGATCCCACATGGAACCAAGGTTAAAGTCTGATCCAACATGAAGATTGGTCATGATGTCCAAACTTATTGATACTGATTTATTCTAACCTACTTTTATGAAATAAACAGCAATTTGAAACCAAGGTTCAAATGTTAAATAAAACATATTTAAATAAAAAATATGTTAAATAAAGTGTGTTACAGACTGTGGTTTATTTCAGGTTAGTTATAATAACCAAGAGTGGTGGATCCAGACATCAAAAACTCATCTTGGTTTTGACTCACACAAGCAAGGAAAGGCAGAGCATGCACTCCTGAGGCTTGGGAACATTCCACAGGACCAGGCTTTAACTGGTTCCACGTAACATCTGAACTGGCTCACAATAGTTATAGTTTTACCACTGCAAAAGAAGTAGGTCTAAGGTCACAATTTTCACACAGGAACAAATTTGAAAACTTGTGAGACCATGGTTAGAGACCATCTGCTAAACTTCCAATTTAAGACCCAGTTCTTCAGAACATTCTTCTGTGCAAGCCTAGTCAAAATGAATGCCAGCATTTGAAAGGTTGCTAGACTATAGGTAGAGATACTCTTTTGAACGTCTAATTTAGGAATCAGTTCTCCCAAAGGTTCTCCTGTCAAAATGAATGGGATCTGCCCAAGAACACTCCCATAGAAGGCCTGGTATAAATGCATCTCTGAGGGAAGGCAGGATGCCTCCTTGTCTTAAGGAGGCAATTATTAGACTGCTGCTGAAGAAGCCTACCTTGGATCCCTCAGAGCTGAGCAACTACAGGCCTGTCTCCAACCTTCCATCCCTGGCAAAGGTAATTGAGAAGGTGGTGGCCTCCCAGCTCCGGACAGTTTTGGAGGAAACTGATTATTCTAGACCCATTTCAAACTGGCTTTCGGGTCGGCTATGGGGTGGGACTGCCTTGGTCAGCCTGATGGATGATCTCCAATTGGGAATTGACAGTGTGACTGTTGGTCCTCTTGGACCTCTCGGTGGCTTTCAATACTATCAACCATAGTATCCTTCTGGAACATCTGAGGGGGTTGGCAGTGGTTCTGCTCCTACCTCTTGGTTCCAGATGGTATCCAGATGGTATCCCTTGGAGACTGTTCTTCAAAATCTGAACATTATATGGTGTCTCTCAGGGCTTTGTATTGTTTCCGATGTTATTTAACATCTACATGAAAACCGCTGGGAGAGATCATCAGGAGATTTGGTGCAGGGTGCTATTAGTATGCTGATGACACGCAAATCTACTTCTCCGTGTCATCAGGAGAGGGCATAACCTCCCTAAATGCCTGCCTGGAGGCGGTAACGGGCTGGATGAGGGATAACAAACTGTGACTGAATACAGATAAGACAGAGGTACTCATTGTGCAGGGTCAAAACTTGGGAGATGAGTTTTGCCTGTTTGGATGGGGGTCACACTTCCCTGGCAGGAACAGGTACGCAGTCTGGGGGTGCTTCTGGATCCAAGCCTCTCCCTGGTGTCTCAGGTTGAGGCAGTGGCTGGAAGTGCTTTCTATCAGCTTTGGCTAATATGCCAGCTGTGTCTGTTTCTTGAGATAAATGACCTCAGAAAAGTGGTACATATGCTGGTAACCTCCAGGCTGGATTACTGCAATGTGCTCTATATGGGGCTGCCCTTGTGTGTAGTCTGGAAACTACAACTTGTTCAGAATGCAGCTAGTGGTGTGCACAAAACCACGCCTCCACTGTTTGGCACCAGGGGGTGGTTCTTTAAGGGCGGGGGTATACTTACCCCACCTGCCCCTTCCCCCCCTCTGGTGCTCCTTTTTTAAAGCAATTTTTGGGGCGGCGGTATACCTCCCTGCTGCCCCTGCCCCCATTTTCGGCCAGAAGTAGCCAGAATTTCCATGCAATGTGTGTGCACATCACGCGTGCCCATCTGACGTGCATGTGCCTGCACACGACATGCGCACGTGTGTGACGTGAGTGCGCACGGTACTTCCGACCACTTCCGGCCTAAAACAGGGCAGGGTCAGCAGGGAGATACGCTGCCGCCCCCAAAACTGCTTTTAAAAAAAAGAGCACTGGCGGGGGGAAAGTGGCGGGAAGGGTAAGTGCTCCCCTCCGCCCTTAAAGAACCAGCCCCTGGCGCCAAACCATCAAACTGTGCCACGTTCAAACTGGTTCAGAGGCCTCTACAATGGTCTCCGGACCAGTTTGTGCACAGTCCTAAATGCAGCAGCCAGGTTGGTCTCTGGGTCATCTCGGAGAGACCATATTACTCCCGTATTGAAAGATGTACACTGGCTGCCAGTAAGTTTCCGGGCAAAATACAAGGTGCTGGTTATAACCTATAAAGTCCTAAATGGCTTGGGCCCATGGTATTTAAGAGAATTTTCATTATGAACCCCACCGCCCATTGAGATCACTAGGAGAGGTCCGTCTGCAGTTGCCACCGGCTCATCTGGAGGCTACTTGGGGACGGGCCCTCTCTGCTGCTTCCCCAGAGCTTTGGAACACACTCCCTGCTGAAATAAGATCCTCCCCCATCACTGACAACTTTTTAAAAGTCTTTAAAGACGCACATGTTCACCCAGGCTTTTAATTATTTAGTATTTCTTGTTTACACAGTCAGACAGGTGTTATTGACTGGTTTGTTTTATCCAGACATCGTGTCCTTCCCAAGGACCTGGGATGGCTGAATTTTATCATCAATACTGTTGGTTATTATAGATATCGTCGCAAAATATAGGCTGTTCCCAGTAAAGTTGCTTTTTGTAATTGGCTGATGGTGATTTCTGTGGCCCCTATGGTGTTGAGGTGCTCTTCAAGTTGTTTTGGAATTGCACCTAGGGTGCCAATTACCACTGGGATTATTATTATTATTAATTATTCAATTTCTATACCACCCTTCCAAAAATAGCTCAGGGTGGTTTACTCAGAGAAACAACAAACAAATAAGATGGCTCCCTGTCCCCAAAGGGCTCACAATCTAAAAGAAACATAAGACAGACACCAGCAACAGTAACTGGAGGTACTGTGCTGGGGGTGGATAGACCCAATTACTCTCCCCCTGCTAAATAAAGAGAATCACCATGGTAAAAGGTACCTCTTTGCTCAGCTAGCAGGGGTTAATTAAATATTGTTTTAACATCATTTTAAAATGTTGTTTTAAAATTTAAATCATTGTAATGTTTTAACTTTTACTATATAATTTATTTTGTTTTAACTACTGTTTTAAGTTTTCTGTTATTTATTTTAACAAATGTTTTAGCTTTTTGTTTGTTTGCTTGTTGTAAACCTCCCAGAGACCTGGGTTTTGGATGGTATAGAAATATGTTAATTTTTTTAAAATAGAAATTCATTTCAATTGGTCAAAATGGAGAACCTTCTGGCAGATTATGCACTTAGTCCCAATGTTGTCCCAATTAACTAATCCTGATTAGACTGATATTCACAAAAATACCTCACTTGTTATAAATTCAGCTTTGGAGAGAGAAGCCATGTTCATCTGTTGCAGAAAAACCAGCAAAGTCTTGTAACACTTTAAAATGTAACACATTCATTTCAGCATAATTCTAACTTGGGTTTTCCTTATTGCCAAGTTTGCTATGTATAGGAATAACATTCATTTAAATAAGAGTCTTGTAGCACTTTAAGACCAAGGCATTTACGTCAACATATGCGTTTATATTTTGTATTTATAAGCCTATCCCAAAATAAATATAAATGCATATGCTGACATAAATGTTTTAGTCGTTGACATGCTAAAAGACTTTTCTTTTTTAAAATAAATGTTAGCCCTACACATAGCAAACCTAGCAAGAAGGAATAAAACACTGAAATATTTTGGACACCAGGATGTCCAAAACACAGTTTTCTATTCCCAAGTCTACTGCCTCATGTCTTGTATGAGATCTACCACCACACTACAGTCTATCACGAAGAGCATAATGCCACACAACCAGGATTTATTGGAGCTCTTCTCACGATCAGTGAGAAGAGCTCAGGAGCAGTCTGCGGGGAGAGCGAGTTATAATCACCTTCCACACGGATGAGCAGCTATCCCTCCTTGGGCAGGCGGATCACCCGTCCCAGACAAGCACCGACTCCCTTAGCCCAGTTTTGCATGCACGTGTGAATAGTCTCATTCTCTTCCCTCCCTTCTATTTCTGTGTTGTATTTGCTTGGCAAAACTGTTTACTTTCAGCCACATTCATGGAGCTTTTAGGAGAGCCAGATAGCTGAAGTATTCTCCAGCCTCCTGTCCACATTCCCCATCTTTCAGCACCTGCCTTCTTCAGCACCATTAACTAGAAACATCACTCTCCTTAAGTAATGGCAGGCACAGTGTTTGAGGCAACCTTGCTCTATAAACATTCTTCAAGGAGCTACATCACCCTGGTTAAGCATTGTCTAGATACACTTTTTTTTTTGTCCTTTGATACTGCCCACTGTACAGAAGAAACTGATATTTCCATTTAATGAAGCGGGGGGAAACTTGATTTCTTTTCTGCCCAGAGGCATTAAAATGTTCAACAGAATTGCATGAGGCTTTGCTCCAGCTGAGGCATATCTCTTTTCATTACAGGCAGAGTTGCTTTCAGGGACAGCACAGAAAAGCTATACCTTTTAGAACAGACATGCATACACTGCAGTACTGTTTAGCTCTGAAATGATATTTATTAAAATAAACATTACATTTAAAGAGCAAGGAAAACATATGAGGTCATGACAAAGGTCAGTATAATTTCTTGTGTCACAAAATTGTCATGTATATTTCTTATTAAAAAGCGAGGGGGAGATTTACATACCAGATCAAAAGTGAAAAGGAATTTTGTATCTGTTCACGTGCATGTATATATGTAAAATTTAATTGACTAAGCCACTGATGCCAATATTTTATATGTAATTAAAATACAATTTACATACAATTTAATTAAGTGAACCAGTAATATAGTATTCTTTTTTAAAAACTTCCTTAGCCTTTAAGATAGATGCTTTCAAATAAGAGCTTTCACTTTCATAATCCAGGCTTGCCTTCTAACTGGTGTTGATGTACATCTTTTTTTGTTGAATGTTTGTGCAGTCTCTAGAAAAATGAAGTTCAGATACACTGAGGCTCCACAACAAAAACAGCAACTGTCCAGTTTGTGGCCTACTGCCGAAAAAAAATGGAATTCATACGTTGAATTCAACATTTGGTACCCAGCTGTTTAGATGTAAACCCATGCAACAACAGTACATATGCAAAGGTTGTACAGAGATTTCTTCTAATAATCTAACTATGAGGCTATTCTTATGCGCACAGAAAACCAGGCTAAGGAAGCCCAGGCTGTTTTCTGTGCATGTGATCTGTGTAAGGATGTGCACCAGGACCCTATGTAAGGATGTGCACGGAACCACTGAATGGTCCAGCAATGGGTTGGGGGTTCCTTTAAGGGTCAGAGGAGGGTGTATTTACCCCTCCCGCCGCTTTTCCCCTGCCAGTGTGCGTTGTTTTGGAAGCATTTGGGGCGGCAGGATACCTCCCCGCTGCCCCTTCCCCCTCTCAGCAGCAAAAGGCTTCCGAAAGCCTTTTGCATGTGTGTATCTTGTGCACACATGCCATGTTTCCGCATCACACACGTGCACACGTCGCAGAGACGTGACATGCTCTCGCAAGGTGCGCACACGCAAAAGGCTTTCTGAAGCCTTTTGCTGCCGAGAGAGGGAAGGGGCGGCAGGGGGGTATCCTGCCACCCCAAATGCTTTCAAAACAACACGAGCCAGTGGGGGGAAAGCAGCGGGAGGGGTAAGTACACCCTCCCCCCGCCCTTAAAGGAACACACACACCCACGGTGTCGAACCACAAACTGCCCAATGCTCGGACCAGTCCGGAGGCCTCTAGAATGGCCTCCAGACCGGTCCATACACATCACTGGAGCTGTGCGGCTTCCGGTGGTGCAGCAGCAGTGAACCCTCCAAAGTAGCCCACTGCTTAACCCAGACTTTTGGCACGAGGGCACCCAAACACCAGATTAATTGATCGTGCGTCGGTGAATTATGGCACTTCCATAATTGTGTGGCGCATTATGGGACTTCTGGGGGCTGGGAGGCTCCCAAACCCTGGCGCTCCTCACCGGCTCCACGACGAAACCAGTAATCATCTGGGCAGCCAATCCAGCTGCCCTGGGGAGGCTGGGCGATTGTCTGTGGGGAGTGGTAAGTTAACCCACTATCCCTACAGACCCATCCAAAGCTCTTCACATGGATCATTGTATTTCTTACAACTCACTGCAAAGGCGCAGGGCAAGAAAAACTTAGATTGGTCAAATAAGTACAACTTATTTGAAACAATCTTTGAGGTCATTCACAGAATCAAAAACTGTGTTCTACCTGGGCTTGGGAGCTGTGTATGTTCCCAATTTTCAGTTGTGTAGAAGAAAGTTAAGAGGAAAACCTGGGTAGAAATGATTGTGTGGAAGCAAGGTAGAAGGAAAAGCTACCCAGCTTTTCCTCTTACATTGATTCCACACAATGAGCCCTTTCTCATGATTAGTGAGAAGGAATTGCTGATGGAAAAGGCAACTAACACTTAGCTTCCTTGCAGACAATTCTCGGTCCATGCTGGGAGCACAGATCACGCACCTAAAATGTATGTCCCAAACCCCTGGCAGTGCATTGGTTCAGTCTTGGCTGCTTGTGAAAACAACCTCCTTCCTCTGTCATGGAAAAACAAGACCAAAACTTAGTAGTGCGGTAAAAAGGGCAGATAGGTGTCAGGTGGGGCTAAAACAACTGACAACACCAGAAATTATAATAAAAACAAGAACAGGTTTGCTTGAGTTAAAAGGTTTCAAAAATGCAAAACTGTACAGGAGCTGTAACTTAGGTTGGCAAGGGTACAAAAAAATATAAAACACAAACAAGCAAACTTGCTAGCCTTCTGTGCTAAGGCCTAGGATCAGTTCCCTTACTGCTACCTCCCCTAACAGCTTCTGCCTGATCCACCACTGCATTAGCCTTCTGATTTTCACAACACTCAGCAGCAAACAGACTAACAGATCTCTCCTCTCACATAGCTCTCCCTCTCCAGCAGTGCCCCTTCCCAGGACATAGCAAGGAGAGAGGAGGGGGCCCGTGTTCACCCCTTTCCCTGGCAGCCCCTTGGAGTGAGGGAGATAGTAAAGAAGGTGGGGGGTGGATCTGGAGGGCCCTCAGGAGCTAGGGGACCCAGATTCTTTGAACCACCCACTCAATTATAGCTATGCCCACCCTTGGCTGTTACACTCTCCCTTATATTCAGTTTAAAAGGGATACATTATCCAATGAGGGAGTTTCTTCCCTCAGGCATCCAGAACCTTCTGTCTCTTCCCGGAGATAACCCTTGGCAACCAATAACAACACTTTATAACTTTCCCTCCAAAACTCGGCAGCTGACAATCTTTTTACCTCAGACAAGGCTATAAGAGATTCTTACATTAACCCTTGCAGAGCCTGGAGTGGACAAACAACAAGGAAAATACAAAACACTTTACAAACCATAAAACAAAGTAGGAAGGGGCCATTCCTTCACACCAGGTCCAAAGTGTTAATGGACAGACACTAAATATTTTTTCTGATCCAGAGCTCCCTTAGGTGTTCTGGTTCATATATGCAGCCCTTAGGATTTCCTGCTCACTTCATTGGAGGAAGAGGAGACTGCTCCTGCATCTGTTTGCACATGGATGGATTCATTTAAGTGAATGAGGAAGCCCTTGCTTCAGAAAGAGGAAGGGAGTTCTGTGCATGTGCATTAGCTGTTCTGCAAGCACAAGAAATCAGAATAAATTATTCTTTTAAAAAAATAGAATTCTGATTTGATAAAATGTCATTAGCAACAACTACAAGAAAATGAAAAATAGAGGAACAGTGAGGAGAAGTAATAATTTATTTGTGAAATACACCAGAACATTTTGCCCAATACAAAGTTCTCTTTTCATGAAAATAACACACAATATAAATGAAATCTAAATGCTTTATTAATTGAAATGATTGATTTCCATACCCTATATTAATATTTTCTCTCAAAGCAAGCTTGTGGTAGATTGACATTTAAGCCAATTGTTCATAACAGTACCACTGAGAAATCTGATTTATTAAACAGACATTTCATTGAATTCTACTGGACCATTTCAGATGCATTTCTGTATGTCCCTTAGCTAACACGATCTTTAATGAAATTTCATTTAATCTGACATCACACACCCTACATAAACCCTGATTCCAAAAGAAGCAGAGTTTATATAAAAAGATCCCTTTGTTGTTGCAACATTATAGAACATACTTTGTGACTGATTATTTAGGAAAATATATTTTATTGGCAGAACAAAAAACATTAGCATCATCTAAGGAATAAAATTTTAGCCAACTGAAAGTCTTCCAGGAAAAACTGCACTATTAAAACATGGAACAAGTTTGGGAGTTGGTCTTGAGCTATTTGGGTATAAATCCCCCATCAATCATTTTGAAATTGCTTTAATTCTGGGACATTAATTCTGAAGTGCCTCAGGAGTTAACAAACAAAGGAAATTGGTCTTCTTTGGAGAGTGAGCTCACAGATGTAATATCATGATCTATTATGACAGAGAAGGCTACGAGTCACAGGTCAAAAGACTAAAGGAAATTCAGACAAATTCTACCATTAGACATATTTGTTCAGTCCTTCAGTGAAAAGCTATAACTGAGACAGGATTTGATCCATATGCACCAAAATGAAATCCTTCTTCAAGGCAGAACTATCCATTCTACTGCACCTTTGAGCCAGTTCAGATGATACTTCTTCTGGCCCAGTCTAAACACATGAGGGAGGCATGCAACATGCACATCACTGCCATCTGGTGTGCCATCCTGCTGTTACCTAATCTCACAGAGGGAGGATCCAAACCACCCTTCAATATACAAATTAAATGCCACTTTTCAGTAATATTAGTGAATATGATTAGGTGATGGTAGGACAGATGTGGGGGCAAGTCATACACAGTGACATCCCTCCCCCATGTGATTAGGGCAAGTGGGTTGGATTATCATCTGAACCAGTTGTCTCTTCAAAACCTGGATAGATCTTCTGCTCTGCAAATTGGGGTGGGAGAGTGCAATTTGCTTTAGGCCAGGGCTGCTCAACTTTGGCCTTCCTGCAGATGTTGGCCTACAACTCCTATAATCCCTGGCTATTGACCACTGTGGCTGGGATCATGGGAGTTGTAGTCCAAAAACAGCTGCAGCCGTGGGGGCTAAGTTGAGCAGGCCTGCTTTAGACAAATAACAAGTCTACACTTAACCCCTTCCCAGTCTGCCCCTACAATTTCCCTTTTCCTCCTCCACTTTGCCCCAGCACAAGTTCTAGACCCAAGTTCTTGCCCCAGCCCTAGTTTCCATTACATATGGGGAGTTAGAACTTGTATAGGGAACTAGCTCCCTGCAGCTAGTGCAGGGAGAGGGGAGTTGCTGGGAATAATCAGAGATAAATAAAGGGTTAGCCCCTCATCCATTGTTTCTCTAATCCATGTTACACCTTCCTTTTCATCCACTGAGCAGGGCCCTCAAGGGCATATGATTCTGTGATCTTTATTATTTCTATACCCTGATTTGTAGAGGAAAAGGTATGGCCAGACTTTGAAGACACAGGATGGAAGAAGAATGCTTAGATTTAATTTTTACTGTTCATATTTCATGGTGGCTTGTAATATTTCATCAAAATATATTACAGTGGTCTACAATCCACACAAAAAAGCCAAGAAACAGATTAATCTTTACATAAATAATGTAACAGTTGAGTCATGCTTCATTTTGTTGACCATAAATGTGGAAATCCCAGAACTCTAGTGAATGTCCATTGCCAGTTGGAGAAAGCTATGCCTTATGAACAAGAAAGAGTGACTACTGTGCAGCATTGATTGAGATGAAAAGCTAAAAGTATAGTCATGTCAACATCATCATTCAATGAAATATTTGAAGATGGAGTGAAGTAAGTGAGTAAAACCACACCAGTTGCCTAAAGGAAGGAGGGCTTAAGCCATCAATGCTCATATGCCATTGCTGCCAGATACTGTAACTGACTGTTTTGCACTCAGAGCTGTTGACCCTGGACCTTGGGGCCCAATTACTGGGCCCCGCTCTAATGAAGGGCCCCATCAGCACTCCCATGGCCTGCCAGTGGTACCAGGAATCTCTTCCCTGTGCTGGTGCCAATTCAAAGAGCACTCTCTGTGTCACCACTCTGCGCTGCCTCTTCTGCACCAGCAGCCTAGTGCCCACCAATGAGAGGCTCTCCCGAACATGCATGCCAGGCTGCTGATGCTCTTCCCTCACCGACTATCAGCTGTTTGGTGGGTGGGCCAGGTTGGCTGAGGCAGAGTGCTGTGCCTGTGTGCATACTTCTGACTCTCTGCGTCTACCTTCCCTGCCTGCCTGCCAAATGCAGCTTCTTCCCAGGGCAGGAAGCCTAGCTTCAAAGAGGCAGACTGGTGCTGGCGAGTACTATAGGGTGTGCATGTATATGTGCCCCCACTGCTGCCTGAGTTTGCCACCATCTCCCCATAGGTGCCTCCAGAGTAGTTTCTGCTGCTGTAGGAAGTCGTTTCTGCTGCTTCATTTCTGCTGCTCTGGGAAGCTATGTGGCTTGTGTGTGTACGTGGTTTTTGTTTGTTTGTTTGTTTGTTTGTTTGTTTTGTTTTTTACAAATGCATTAATATGTCCCACAGTGGATTTTCTGTGCTCAAGAATGCTGTGTGAACCCATGGGGTTTGTTTTGTTTGTTTTGTTTGTTTGTTTTTACAAGTTGCACTAATGTTCCATTTGGCTTGTGAATGATCTAGAGGCTGGACTTGGATCTCTTCTAGAGTGCAAAAAAATTTGCTTGGGAGTGTGTGTGTGTGTGTGTGTGTGTGTGTGTGTAGGTAGAAGAAGAAGAAGTGAACTTGTTTTCTGTTGATCCTAAGAGCAGGAATGGAACCAGTGGGTTGAAATTACCAGGAAGTGGGGCAGGGAGAGGCTGTAACGTAATTAGGTCCAGGGTCCAAAATTACCAAGCTGCACCCCTGTTTGTACTCTTCCATTCATTTAAAGTGGTTTCATTTCACTTAGCTCTCAGTATTGCAGTGAAGGAGTTTTTGGCATAACAGAACTATCAGATCCCATGGGCCAGATCCTTGGCAGTAGCTAAAGACCACATAGTTTGAAGACTGCACTAAAGTCACATCGATAACTGCTAGCAACTAACAGCTGGCAAGAAATGAGGGGAAAAATGTTTTGTTGTGTGTGGGTTTTTTGTTTTTTTTAAAATAGCAATTGGAAATTGAGAAATTTCACCTCAGCCTGTCCAAAATGGCTAAATATCAAAACGCAGCAGTGTTCTCTATTCTCAAGCCACAGACCTTAACTGGCAACAATGAAGCCCTGGCATTAAGTCCTCAGTCTTTGCCAGCTGTGACCTTCAACAGTTCCCCTTGTACATGCAAAATTCCTGGGTAAATTCATTTACCAGTTCCCCATTTGAGACTCTTGGCAGAATATCTGGTAAATATCTGGTTCCTACAGATCATCTTCTGCTGCAATAGTTAAAAACAGAATATAGCAATCCTTTCTCTCTCCATTTTAAACATGCCAAGAAGCCATCTAAACACTCCAGTGGCAATTTCCATTGTACAATAATAACACATTATTATATTGTAGGATTTTCCAAACCAAATTACTCACATAAGATTACCTGTTGAACCTGAGAGGAATGCTCCCAGTTGTTTATATCTATTGACCATTTATGCTTGCTAAATAAAGAGGGGTTTTTTCCCCCTTAAATGTCTGTTGCAGAATTAGGCAACATAGTGTCCATTTGCCAAGGTTTTTCCACTGGCCAACAAATTCCTATACTTTCCTTGTGTCATTTGGGAAGAGAAGAGGGGAAGTGTTTGCACAGTCGACAAAATTCAGGCTATGGGCCTTTCATTGCCATGTTAGTGTTTTGCCTGTAAGAAGCACAGAGTAGGTGAGTGGTTCCTAATCTTCATCCTTGTTGCATACCATCAGTTTTTTGCCTACATGGTATTATGTTTGGGTTGAACCAGGCATTATGCTACATAAGCAAAACAGGAATCTGTAAGGAACAAAGATAAATAGGTACATAGGAGCCAACCAAGCCCATTCCCTTCTCTTATCTTTGCCCTGTCTTCAGCTTATTCTGATGAACAGATGTTCAGACACCAAGATGTTGCTGGAAAAATAAAATCGCTTTCCATCTGTGGATGCCTAATTTCAAGGTTATCTTTTTCTTTAAGACAAATGGAAATAGAAAGTGGTGGAAAACAGAAGCATTACTTTGGGTGCTGTAATGATTACAATGAAGTAATCCTTTAAATAGTTATGCAATATTTAACAAAGCAATCTGGGGGAAATTCTGCAGGAAAGGGGGCTAATTAACCATAATGGTCCCTTTTGGCATTTGCAATCTATGAATCTGTGACCTCCAGGCCAAGCAGCAAAACATATCTGTTTATCTAGGCTTTCCCAGGGGCCAATGAGCCCAAAGGACTCCCTAATCAGGGACCCAACCCGTTTGATTTAGCAAACAATTACTTAGGCAGCATTTGTTATTTATGGATGTTACAGACAGATGTTATTTGTTATATAAATTTGGAGGAATAATTCATTGATCTTATAAATGGAGAGGATGAGAGATTAAAAAACAACAAGCCAATGCATTAAGAAAGCTATCATATGTGTTATTTTTAAAAGCATATTTTTAGAACCAGTGATACAATATCCTCTCCTCAGGGAAATATATAAGGTAAGCTGAAATGGGATAGACTGTATACATTTTGCACCCCACCCCCAAACAAAACATAAATTTGTGCTGTGGTACTAAAGAGGATAATAACATATCGCTGAAGGACATGATTTTTACAGGAGAAGTGAAGGGCAGGCATTACTGAACAGGAAGGAAATGGTCTTGCTGGTGTTTACCACCTTTACCCTTTTGTGGGGCTGTTTTAAAGACCTACACAAGTACCTCCCACACTTGTTTATTTAATTTTAAGAAATACTCTTCTTATTCGTACTAAACCACCTAACACTTTCTAGACATTGTATATAGATCAACATGCACAGTTTACAGTATATACATACTGAGGCACTTCACACAAGCAGTGTGAAGTGCCATAAGGGGTTTTGCGGGGAGAGCAGGCTTGATCCGCTCTCCCCACACGAGCAGGCAGCTCGACCTGGGTGGCTGGATCAGCCACATGATCAGCCGGTAATCACCCACATGATTACCGGCTCCATCACGGAGCCAGTTGGGGCGGCAGGAATCAGGGGCCTCCTGGCCTCTGGAAGTTCCAGAATACCCCACACAAGTGCGAGGGGCATTCTGGGGAGCCCCCCGGCATGGGGAGGCTTGTTGTAGCCTCCCCATTGGGGTCAACTTGTGAGTTGCCATGGCCCTCTCCAATTTCTGAAACCTTACCTTCCTATCTTAAAGTAACTCTCTCTAGCCCACCTGATTATTTACACATAATTTGGAATTTTAAGCTAAACGCACCTTACAATAGTCTGTTTTTAAACATATTTGTATTACTTTCATGCTAGGACTGCCTATTAACCTAGTCTCATTCCTTTTATTTGTTTTTCTTACAATAAATTTCTTTTGTTAATTAAAACCCCTCTACCAAGCTGGTTTTCTTGAGTTCAGACGCTTGCGCAAATTAAAACTGCTTGGAACTGTCTCCCTTTTGAGCTAAATTCCCCAAATTTGCCCAAACTGGGGGTGTTGACCAATCATCCCTGAGGCAGTTCCATCAACATTTCTTTTTAGAGCCCTTTAGGGACAGGGAACCATCTTATTTCTTTTTCTATGTAAACTGCTTTGAGGACGTTTTGTTGAAAAGCAATATATAAACATTCGTAGTAATATCTGTAGTAATAGTAATTTTTATTTCCCAGAATAATCTTCAAGATGAGACCCCACCCCACCCCACCCATTCCCACAACATTAAGTGGTACAGTCCATTTTGCCATCTCAGGATTCTGCTGTCTCATTTTCCTGCATCTATAGACCAAGGGTTATTGATTTTCATGGAAGGGCTTAGCCAAGCTGTAACTCTCCCACTGAAAACAGTAAGTTTATAGAGCTTGACACTGATTGGATTGTGCTGGAATAGTAAATTGGTATAATGGAAAAGAATAGAAAACATTTGAAGCATCAAATCATCCATGTCACCATATGTGAAGGGCCAGTCAGATTACACTGTCTGTGCCATCGTTTCTCAGAGCCTTTTATCAAGCTGCTCACATTTAATTTCCATTTGATGTAATTGCAAGAATTGTGGCAGGAGAGCAAAGAGAATCCAGTTACAGTTTATCTTAATTGCAGTTCACTTTCTTCCCCATGGCATCTATTCTCTCTCTCCAAGGATGATAAAGAAGGAATTATGTGTTCTGTCACAATTAATCTGATGAATAATCAATTAATCTGATGAATAGTCAATATGTTTAGCAATGATGCTTTGTAGGTTGCATTTAACTAAAGGATTATGATACCCTCAGTGGGTAAATATAACATCTTCTCTTTCAACATATTATATTACAATGTAAAACAATAGAAACAAGGGTCAATCACTATTATCAGAGGTGTAACTATAGGGGGGGCAGGGGGGGCACGTGCCCCGGGTGCCATCTTTTCTGGTCACGTGGGGGGCACCGCCATGACCAAATGTTTTTTTAATTTTTAAAAATTTTTTGTTAATACAAATGTTTCCTGCTCAGTGCAGCAGCGCTGCAGCAGTCAAGGGAGCGCATCAGTGCCCCCTTCCCCACGAGCGGTCCCTTCCGCACTGCCTGCGCCCCCCCCCCATTGCTTTGCTGGCGCCTGGCAGCCAGTCAGTGGCCTGGCTTGGCGGCGGCGGCGGGCGCTTGTGAGGAAAAACCTAAGTATAATGTAGTATGTTGTGGGGGCGGCGGGGGGCACGTGGGGGGGGCACCATTTCAGTGCTTGCCCCGGGCACCGTTTTCCCTAGTTACGCCTCTGACTATTATGGCTCCTGATCTGCTTTAAAATGTTTGATTCCAATCTTCTAAGCATATAGGTTTGTTACACCACTATTTCCTCTCACGACTGCTCAAAAGCAGGCTAAGGGAGCCCAGCCTGCTTTGAAGCGGTCGTGTGCAGCAGCACTTTAAATTGTGTTTGGAAACAATCAAATAATTGCGCTGTTCAACAATTCATCTGTTAAAATTTGGCATACCTCTCATTCATACATGTAGAATACGATATTGGGCAGTAAGAATATGCTTATGTGGATTTCCCCTCCCTTCAAATGAGAGAATCTAGAATTCATAGGGGCCTATGACATGGAAGAGTTCTGAATGGCATACAAGGAAGGTAATCTGAGCTCACCGCAAAATTCACGAAGCCCATTCTAGAATCTGTTTTCAGCACCAAAATTGTGCCCTTGGACATTTTAATAAAATTAAATAATAAATACATAAAATCAATCAATCAGAGCATTGTAAGATGTCTTAATTGTTTGAGGTTTACTTGGTTTTTGGTTTTTGAGCAAATTCTGCATGTTGGAGAAAAGTTCTCCTATTGAATTTTTCCTTATTGTACAACTGTTACAGGCATAGGAACCTGCTAGGAAAAGTTGGGGATCCTACTTTGTACGCATTGCCTAGATGCACAAAGTACAAGCCAGGAACTTACCAGGACATTGAACAATGAATTATTTGCTCTTCATCCAAGAATTAGACATGGAAGGATAGTGGTATGTTCTCAGCTTCTCTGAACTTTCCATTTCTATGACTTCTGACTCTGAGATCCTTTTCTCCTTTCACTTAGCCTGAATACTCCATGATTATAGTGATTATTTGCTGATGGGGATTGACTCAAACCCTGCAATCTTGCAAGAACTTTCGAACTTCAATTCTGAGACTTCTTCAAGTACCCTTAAAGTTCTCTGAGTGGTTTTGACTACTGCAGAGCAGCAAAACAAAGAGTGTAAATGGAGGCAGCAAGGGTAATGTGATGAGATAACAAAAAGTCTTGTGGCTGGCATTTTAAAATCTAACAATGCCACAATACATCTGTTAGTATTTAAGGTGCCATAAGACTCTGTTGGTTTTGTTGCTACAGATTAATATGTCTACTACTACTACTACCACTACCACTACCACCATCATGAATATTTATATACCACTTTTCAACAAAAGCTCTTAAAGCAGCTTAAATTGGAAAAATAAATAATAAACAAACATTGTGGGGCCACTGCTGTGGATCCTGAAGCAGCGGTGCCAACTGCAGTTGCAATATAAGCGTTACTTACTATACTTTCCCTATTCATCACAATGGGGGGAAATATGGTAATGTTTGCCGTGTGTCGACAGTTCTCCACAGTGGCACCAGTGGCATGGGGACAATGGAGCAAGGGGGAACAACAGTTCCTGGGCCACCAGGTCTGGATGGGGCACCAACGCACCCCCTCAGTTCCTCCCCCAAGGCACCCCCTTGCCCCCTCCTGCACTCAGCCAGAGAACAAAGCACTCATTGGCTGGAAACACAAGGTGGGCCTCCTCCTGCCCAGCCATTGTTTCATTGAAATGCTGGCTGTCTCAGGGCTTCTTTCTTTGCCTTGCTTCCAGCATTCAATGAATCTCTGACTGGGGGTGATCAGGAGAGGGGTCAAATGGACCCTCTCCTGGGCAGTGGCTATGCCTCCCTGAATCAATGTCAGATGCAGGGGGCATGGCCAGCACCAGGGATGGGGCACTCAGCCCCACTGTGGAGTTTTCCCCCCAGTCAGTGGTTCATTGAATTGATGACTGGAGAAACAACTCCACAGTGGGGTTGAGTACCCCAACCCTGCTACTGGCCATGCCTTCTGTGTCTGATGTTGACACAGGGGTTTGGATGCATGTGCAATGTCCAGTAAAGGGGGGCTGCTTGCAGGACCTTGTCCCTTAGCTGCTGGCAAACTCCCTATGTCCCTGAGTTGCACTACTGCTTCCAGGTCCAAAGCAGCTGCACCAAGCTACTCCCATCCACCTGGAGTATGTGCAACATGTCAGCAGAAGTTTGCCGGTTTGAATCCTGCTGGTACTATATCAGGCAGCAGAGATATAGGAAGGTGCTGAAAGGCATAATCTCATTCTGTGCAGGAGGAGGCAATGGTAAACCCCTCCTGTATTCTACCAAAGAAAAGCACAGGGCTCTGTGGGCACCAGGAGTCGAAATCGACTGGACAACACACTTTACCTTAACCTTTAAACAGGTATAAGATCTGGCTCTATAGCTGCAATCCTACGTATACTTGCTGTTTGATCCTGTGCACATTTCCTCTGGGGGAAAACAAAGTCTTGTTGAATTCAAGGGGACCTATTTCCAAATGAGTGTGAACTGAAATGTAGACTTCTGTTCCCAAGCATACTTAACAGAAGTGTAGACTTCAATCCTAAGCATACTTAAATGAAAGTAAGTCCCATTGTTCTGGTGTGGGGCTGCTGGGCATGGCATGCTTGAAAGGGCGGGAGTGTGGGCAGTGGCACAGGTGTGAGTGGGCACTGCAGTTGAATGATCAATCAATCAATCAATCTTTATTTGATCTTTGACCAGCATAAGATAAAACATAGAAATAGTGGCGTTAGCCTATGCCTGAAGAAAGCAGTAAAGTCCGAACTAAGAACTATAGAATAAAATAAATGCATAAAGGCTACGAAGTTTAAAACTATGGGCATAAGACTAAAATCTATGAGAAGCTATTAAAAAAGTTAAGATAAGAATTAAAATATGATTAAAATATAAGATGAAAACTGTATAACTGGGTAGGAGAGGCAGCAGTGCAGGTATGAACTGTGTTGGGCCTAATTAGTTTTTGCTGGCAGTCAGATCCCAGCAGATTTTGCACACTGCCATGCAGAACTTGGCAACATTGTGTGTCGTAATAGGGTTGCAGTTGGAGAAGTAGTAGGGAGACATAGAACTGGCTTGTGCAGCCTGGCAACTTTGTAAGTACTGTAGTAGGAGAATGAGGGTGCTGCGGATGTCTCTGTAAAACAGGCAGTGTACGAAGACGTGCTCGATGGTTTCAATTTGCCCAGCATTGCAGGGGCACAGACGTTCTGGGAAGGGGATCTTCTTGTATCTTCCATCTAACACAGCTGAAAGGAAGGTGCTGCAGCAAGCCAGAGTGAAGGCTCTTCTGTGGTCAGTGGTCTCTAGCTGTGTTAGATACGCAGCTGGTGCCACTATATACCTTAGGCTTTCAGAGATAGGGAGGTTAGGTGCCCTACCTAGGTCGGTTGGTGCTCTGTGCAGAGGCGAAGCCACTATTGGGCCAACGGGTTCAAAGAACCCGGGCCATGCCCAATCAGGGGCCGCACCTCACAGCCCGGACACACACACCCCGCATCTGACATCAGACGCAGGGGAGCTGGTTTAGCTTCCGAGCAGGGGCTGTGCGGCCCCTTCAGAAGCTAGACTAAGGCTAGCGCTGCTTTCGCAATGCAGCCAGGAGCAGGGAAAAGGTAAGACAGGGAAGAGCTGCTCCTGGCTGTGCTGTGAACACCCGCCAGCCTAAGTAGCTCCTGAAGAGGCCACACGGCCCCTTCAGGAGTTAAAAGGCTGGTGCTTTATTTGCAGCACCAGCCTTAGTTTAGCTCCCGAAGGGGCCAAGAGGCCCCTTTAGGAGCTGGATTCCAACTCCCGAACGGAGCCTCAAAGCTCCGTTTGGGAGCCAGACCACGCCCTCCGCATCTAACATCAGACACAGGGGGCATGGCTAGCCCCGGTGTCTACCATCAGATGCGGGGGCGGGGTTAGCGGGGCTGCCTCCACTGCACACGGGCCGCTGGCAGTCAGGCTCCACTGCTAGTTCTGTGTCCATTATGCACTGTTTAAGAAGTGTCCTGGCCTTCTCATAACCCAGGGAAAGTAGTGTGTGTGGAGGGGGGGGGGCGAGCCTGATGATGTTGATGTTGCCCATCAGGGAAAGCAAAGCCAATAGGGTTCACCTTCCAGGTGGATTGGTATCCATCCTCCATCATTAAGGAGTTAGGAAGAAGGATAGTCTTTGCCAGAAATTGAGTAGGACAGTCATACTCTGGCCTCCACTTTCACCAGGTCTGGCTCCAGTCATAAGCCAGCATTGGAGACATGGCTTGGGAGGGTCATAATTCTGAATATCTGTCCTGGGCACAGAAACAGTCTAACCAGCAGAAAATAGATTGAAGGGAGGCAAAATCAGAGTTGGAGGACTTCACCCTACTCCAAGCACCCCCCTTCCTATTTCTGACATGGCAGAATGAGCAGTGAAGTGAGAGCTTTCCCACCTCAATCTCTCCCACAACCTTCCCTGCATTCTCCTACCCTTATACTGCACAGAGCACACTGTGTACTAATTAACCTGACCTCACCCTACCAATATTGCTGTCCTCCACCAATTCCCATCCCTTTGATTATTCTCATTCCCGCCCCCACTGATTCCTCCCCTGTTATCCTTAACCAGTGGTTGTGACAGCTGTGGCCATGGCTGCTGCCAGTACTACCACTGTAACCATTATGGTTATAGCTAAATAATCTCGTATATATTTTGAATAATTTGTGCAAAATAAAGTCATACTCAACTTTCTAATGACATACAGATACTAAATTTTACATGAACAATTCAAACAATGAAATTATTTGAATGTACTACTTTTTACAGTTTTACACCAGAATATGCTGGGGAAAAGGTTTAAATAACATATTGTTTGTACAGTATTCTTTAGAAGAAATCCTCAATATGTTTAAAAAGAAACCTCCACAAATAAATATAACTATCATATTTTAACAGTTATTGTCCCCAAAACCATATCATGCCCGAAAGAAACTGAAATTTTTTCTCAGATTCATATTTGACATGTATGGCCACTATTCAATAAAATGATTAACATTTGTAGTGCAGAGCAGTACAATTCAGTTCTTCTCCCAACATGATATTATATTTGAACTCTCTCAGCATGTCTCAAAATCCATTTGGGCTTTTCAAATGTTTCAGCAGAACGCTAAAAACAATCTTCAAGAGGGGAAATGATTGAGAACCCAAAGAGACTAAAAAACACAAACAGCTTTTTGTAAAGACCATGCCGTACCTAGTTTCCTCCCTTTGCAGGTTTTTTAAAAAAAACCATTGTGAAGGAAGATTCTTGAGGGCACAAACAGCAACTGAACTCACAAGAATGTAAGAATATAAAAACAAGTATATTTTTGCAAACATGCATTAACAGAAAAACATTTCAATGTGCAACTTAACATATTCTCATCCCACATGTTTCTTTCCCACTCCCCTCTCTGTCTCTGAATGAACCAATACTTAAGCAACTGAATTTGCATGAATGTAAAGATGTACAAGTCTCCTTAAGCAAAGACAGAAAAAGAGTGGAAGAGAGATGGAGAAAGAGTGGATGCCATTGTTGCAGATGGTTTCAACTAGGGGTGTGCGAACCTGTTCAAGCTCAAACCAGCTTCAAGTTGAACTGGCCTGGTTCGACTGGTTCAAGCTCGAACTGGACAGGCCCTCCAGAAAGGGTGGCCAGTCTAAGTTCAAGCCAAACCAGGCCAGGATTGGATTGAACCAGTTCGGCTCAGATCAGATGCTTGTAAAGGGGAATCCAGTAAGGATTGCCCTTTACAAGCATTGTGTGGAGGCGTTGGAAAAGGGCGGGGTGGGTAGGAGGTCACCTTACGCACTGCTGCAGTGTGTAGCTCCTTGGCATTGGTGGGCCACGTCGGGTCCCATAGGCCCACCGGCACTCAACCCCGGGTGAGAGGGGATATGGGTCAGGCCTCCATGCTTGTGCATTCCCCTTTACTGCATTCCCCTTTACAAGCATCTTAAATGGGTTGACCAGGTTTGACTTGTTTCGACCGCTCAGACCGGACCACCACCAGAATTCAAATTGAACTGCCCTTAGCGGATCCATGCACACCTCTAGCTTCAACTTTAGCACTGAAGAAGAGAACGAAGTCTTAGCAGCAGATAAACATAGCGGGGGGCAGGGTGGAAGCCTTAGAAGGTCATCAAAAGTAGAGCAGGGTCCTGGTGATTTTTCCGCTTGTTTGGGATGAAAAAGAAATAGCTGTGTTTGACTGTAGCTAAATGGCAGATGACAAGGTAAACAGGATGAATTTAGAATGGGTGAAATCAGTGAACTCTGACTGGTCTTTGAACAAATAATCCTTTTTCTTTTTAAAAGAAAGCCATGGAATTAAATAGTTGCTGAAGCTTTATAGCATGATGAAATACATTTGTAACCAGTTTCAGATAGACATGCAACTGAAAAGCGGATAGTAGCCAAAAACTCTTTTAAGAGCAAGACAGCTGGACAATTCAGCCCAGATATAGATCTGTTAATAGATTATTGTAAACATTTTAAAGAAGTCCTTCTTATTTAAAAAGAAACCATCCTATTTCCTCTATTATCAGAGATGAGGGCTGAAACAAGTGAAGGAAATAATGTAATGCCATAGCACAGAACTGAAGGTGCCTAGATATTACAATGATAAGACATTCAGAAATGCATGATGAGAAAACACCAAAGAACACACAGCACAACTTGCTTGGCATAAATTAGGAGCAAACAGAGCAGAACAATTCTGATAAGGTTTATTCCAGCCTTCCTTCTCTCCCACCTCCAATCTATTCCCCTTACTAAATCTTGGAGCTATTTCAGAGTAAGAGGTTTCAGGGTCATATACTAAGTTTTATAACTCATCAGCATTATTTTATTTGTGTGTGTGTTTTTAAAATGCCATTTGTTAAGTGCTGTTCTAACATTTATTGTTATGGATTCCACTGAATTTCAAATGAAGTGTACCGCACATCTCATTCTCAGGATATCTCAACAGAGGTGTAATCTGTTAAGGTTTACACCATAATGGATCAAAGTCTGTTTCTGTGCTTATGAAGACCCAGTTCATGCATAACATTAGAAAACAAATAATAATTTCTTACTGGGAAAAGGTTGTGGTTGGTTTTTTAATTAGTGCATTCATTTCCTTGTGCTCATTTAATAGTCAGGCTGATTATTATCCCAGTATTTTAGAAGATTACACATCCTTTTTCTTTTAATAATGGCAAACCACATGCAGCTATACTCATGACAGGAACTTTATCCGCTCTTTCTGAAGTCACAGTTTGTTTTGTCAGAGAGCATTTCATAAGTCATGCTAAGAACCTTGTTTAACGGGAAACATTATTTTAAGTTGGCTCTATTCTAGTGAACGTAGGTGTTATAGTTTAATGCCAGAATACAAATTACATGTAACTTGAGAAAATACTAATAGTCAAAGAATGATAGCCTGGAAGAATCTCTTTGTCTTCAATAGGATTCCAGAGTAAGTGCTGTGTGGATTCTTTGATTTCACAATTTGCATGTATAAATGTGAGTTGATTTTAAAGTAGAACTTCATCAATGGTTCTGAACACTTTTGTTTTTTGGATGTGAGTTGACTACATAATGTGATGCACACAAATGATTAATCTAATTGAGGAATACACGCAAGTGGCTCACATATAGACCCATAGCAGAAAACTGTGAATGTATAGGTTTATCCGAGAACCAGTCATGTGTTTTGCTCATGCAGCAAATGCACATGCACATTTGTATGTATTTATTTGTATGTATTTATTTGTATGTATTTGAAGGGCGTGTAAACCTTAAACCTTGCCTGAAAAGCACTATGTCATCTGACCTACATTGAATGCCATCAGTTTACGAGCTATTGAAAGTAATATCCTGTTATTTGTGAAATATTTTTATTTTTAGTTGATGACATTTATTAGATTATCAGATTATCAGTTTCTTATTAGATTAGATGCATTCAGCACAACTTGCATTAAAAATTCCATTGACTTAAACAGGACGTCCAAGTAAACACAAGTAAAAATATTTTGCACTTTGTAGGTCTCTCCACGTAGTATCAAACTGGCAGCACGTCAAAGGTGGAACCAAATGTTATGGTATCCCAAACAGTCCATCTATGCATGGGTGGGTACGAATATAAATGTTGTGGCTGAATCCCAAACGCATTCAGAGCATTTCTGGAGAAGCATTGACAAATATAGAACCAAATGCAGTGACCAAACCTCTTACTAGAAGCTGGAAGCAACGGTGGATAATCTAATTGTCAATTTCGTCGAGGGAAATTGGGAATTTAAACTTCCACCCACCCATTTCCTGTATTTCAATCCATCAGAGAGAGCTGTGCGGTACTTAAAACTTTGCCATGCGTCGGCGAACTTCAAATAGCAAGAAATGCCTTTGCTCAGCTAATCGTCCATTTAATCTAACGACACCCAAGACGGTGGCCTTTTATAGCGCTGCAATCACGCGAAAGCACGCTCCCCACCAGTTCCCCCCCCCCTTTCCTTTGCCTCGCCTATCCTGCTAGGGAACACACAGAGCCATCCCAAACCTTTCCATTCAATCCGAAGGAAGGCAGTAAACCGGTCCTCTCCTTGAGAGATCCAACACGCCGGGTTTTCCGAGCTGCCGGCGAGACGAAGCCTTTCGGCAATTGGCGTCCACGGCCGGCTGCAGCCAATGGGCTGTGGGGAAAGCTGCTCTCATTGTAGTGGGCAGCAGCAAGCGCTCGAGTTCCATACCATTCGGCAGAGAGTCAGGAGCGGTGTGCGCTGGTTTCTTGTGCTGCGGCTCCTTGCGTGTGTGTGTCTTCCCGGTGGCGCCTTCTCTGCTGACACCTCCCTCCGGTGTTTCCGTTTATCATGCGTGGCTCCGGCTTGCAGTGACTTCTCTGGGGAGCCAGAGCCGAGCCTGGCTTCTGAGCGCAGTTGGCTGCTTTCTTGCCTTCAATGTTGATTCTCTGTCCCTCGTAGGAATACTTGGGGTGCTGCATTGCCAGAAATCTTCGCTTGGAGGGTAAGTCACTGAGAATTCTTTACTGGCCTGTGCCGCGCAGCAGGCGGGGGAAGAAAGGTTTGTTTTCTGTGATGGGAGGCCAGACCGGGCTGCTTGCATTCGAATGACCCGGTCTCGGAGGAAAGCGGCGCAAGATGTCATCTTCTGCAGCATCTCCTGTCAGTTTGCAGAAGATTCCTGTGAATCTTGATTGATCGGGCAATCGGGATGGCAACCCCTCGAGCCCTTTAACTTCTACAAAGAACGATCAGTGATCCTTTCTGATGTGAAAGAAAGAGCTTAGTCTGCATTTACGGTTTAAACGGAGCAGTTCTAGGCACGGTGCCTCCGAAGTCAGTCCCGCTGAGTTCAGTGGAGCTTTCTCCCGCGTAGGTCTGCATAGGATTACTGCCAAAGAGTGACTAGCAACCCCATCCTCTACCTGTCTGCTCAGAAGTAAATCTCGTTAGGTTAAGTTGGCTTAGGTGTCCACAGGATTACACCGTAAAAGATGGTGTGCCGTAAAGGATGGTGTGTACTGCCGCACTGTAAAGGATGGTGTCTGTAGTTTATTGATGGGGTGAACTTGGATCCCATTTGGTAAATGTGTGAAAGGTGAATTAATTAGCATGGTATCCTAAGAACGTACTCTTGTCTATGCACTTCTCAGTATATGGACTGTAGGCAAAGATATTATTTTGAGCATGCTTTAGGGATCAGTCTGTATACAAAATGGATGTACAAGGAAAATGAGGAATGCATGCATGGATTTTCAATCTTTTAAGCCGGTTGTGGGGTTATTCGTGTGGAAGAGGCTGGTACAGAGCACTCCAGAAAGGCTTGTGTTGAGTAGCCGGTCATGACAAATGAGTCCATCGTGGCTGGGCTAGTTCCACTCAGAGCTGAAACTTGTTTTAATGGAACCTCTGAAGTGGCTCTTAGTTTTTCATAGTTGTGTCTTCTGTGTGCTAACAGCAACACACACAGAGAGGTGATATAAATATAACATAGCATTAGGAATATATGAAGCTATTTATTATATTGAGGTTGGGGCATGTGTATAATTAAATCTCATTACATTTGGGGGGGGGAGCTATATTTATCTTCTGCCTATAGTAAAGTTACACCATAATCAAAGGATGTAATATAGCCTCTGAGGCATTTGCTTCAGAATATCTGGGTTTATTTATTTATTTTTACACGCCTAGCAAGGCAAGCTCCATCTGTCTTTCTAATGGGCCATGACTATAGATGGGTGTGAGTTTCAGCATGTCTGCCTGAATCAGGCTCCAGATGTGTGAGCTCAGCTGTTGTCTGTCACTTCGGTGACAACTGGCCTTCCCCCCAGCAAGGCTTTGCTTTCTCCATTACCCTCGGCAAAGTGTCAGTGTTTCAGCTCCCTTCTCTCTCTCTGTGTGTGTGTGTGTGTGTGTGTGTGTTGTGTGTACTGCAGTCCCATGGGAGAAGGGCAAAGTGTCAGTGTTTCAGCTCCCTTCTCTGTGTGTGTGTGTGTGTGTGTGTGTGTGTTGTGTGTACTGCAGTCCCATGGGAGAAGGCAGTTTTGTTTGGCTGTCCCTTACAATATATCTGTATTTAGATCCTTTAAAGCTGAGGAGAAGAGAGGAAAGAGTTAAATATTACAAGACGTATTAAAACGCAGCTTAAATTCAGCTCCAAGGCACAGGTTTGGTTTTCATTGTGAGAGGCCCCCCCAAGTGTGGGGAACATTCAGCCCCTTCACTTTCAAGCAACATTGGCCGCTCCGTGGGGATCTAAAACTTAAATAGCAGCCATTTATCTTGGCTGTCCCTCTTGGGGATTCTATTCAGTGTGTCTTCAGCATGCTTCATCTGGGGGTTGATATCTGGATGTTGGCCTTGGTCAGAAATCTGTCACTGTTCCACAGCTGGGGGGCTAAGGAAAGCAAAAAAGAAAGCTTTCTGCTAGCTTTACTGTTTCTAAAAACCATCAACTGGGGAACTGCCACGCAGTGGGGAAGTTTTAACAAGCTCCCTGCACACTGTTTATGTAGAGGATTTGAAGGTTAGCCATGTTTATTCCCAACATGTTGTTAAAAAGGTGTCAGAAATAAATGGCTATCATGTATTTTCTTTGCATAGCTTGACATGTGGTTAAGAACGCTGCCTGTAGTTATGTTTGTCTTCTCCCCCATCCCAACTTTTGCCTGCAGCAAGTTTACCAGCATCCAGTTGGATTTCCAGGCTAATTTTGCTTTCTTTCTCTCCCCCCGTCCCCACCTTTTTTGGACTCTGCTGAAATATTTGGGAGACTGTTAAAGTGAATGAATGTTAAGAATTAGTTTATTGTTTCAGTTGCTCACCAAAGGAATAGTTTACTTCGTTAAAAGTAAAGTAGATCACTGCAGCAACAGATATTTATCTGTTTTGGTAGCAAAAAACTGATAAAAACCTGAAGTAATAACTTCTGAGTTCTGATCATGGTTGCTTGGAAGCAAATCTGAGTTCAAGGGGCTTTTTCCCATGTAACCCTCAGACTGAAATAGTGTGAGCCAATACTTGGGAATAAATGACACTAAACTCAGTGGGACTTGCTTTCAAGTTAAACTTGTAGAGGATCACACAGCAAGTCACATTTTATAACTTTGGATATCTGTGGCTGCTATTTCTCTTTGTATTAAAAGATATTGGAGTGAGTCAGCCTTGGTTACCTGGACAAACTTTAACATCAATTTGGGAGGGGAAAGCCTTAGAGGGTTAATAGCTGAGCTATTAAGGTTGGAGTCAGAAGTGGGTAAAAGCCAACAGGGGAGTCTGGATTTCCCTAATATCCTGTGATATAACTGAAAAGGTAATTGTTTTTTCTCCCCTTTTTCTATTTTTTAAAAAATAGTTTCTGTTTGGGGCTTAAAAAAACAAGCGGTACCCTGCATAATTAGAACAAAAATACTCTAATGCACAGTGGTGAGTGGTGCAACTCACAGTGGTGAGTTGTGGGACTAGGAGAACTGAGCGGAGAATTTAAAATTATTAAGGACATCTAGATCTTCATACAGAAATGAGAGTGTGCTTAGTCATCTAGTCTCTGTTTAATGACAAAGTTATTAATGACAAACTCTGTAATTGTAGTATTGCGTATTAAAACTATTATTTAAAGATCATTCATGATAGAGTTTCTGTCAAGAAAATAACATCAGATCCCCCCCAACCCCCAGTTTGCATGCAGCATGGCTTGCTGCGGAGTACTTTGGTGAGTTCATAGTTACTCGCTCTGTTGTTATCTGCTAAGTCTGTCTCCCCCTGTCGTCTTAGAAAATACATGAGTTTGGTAATTGTTCAGCACACTGGAATTGGTATTGGTCTGTCTTGCACAAAACTCTTCTACAGGAAACAGGGCTCTGTCAGAGGTAGCTGTGCTGATATTTAATACAGCCATTACCTTCTGGTGCTTCTTGAAGAGCAATCAGCATACTCAGCAGAAAAATATTTATCTCTAAAGGCTGAGTCTCAAGAAAAACACAAAGAAAGGTTTGGGCCAAGTAATTTGGCCTATCTTTGAGCAGAAAGCTATGATTCTAAGCCGAGAGCAGTGACTCAAAGGCCACTTAGTACCATCTCCTGTCACAAGACCGGATCACCACCCCTACAATAGAGTCAGCCTACTGCATCTTCAGATACATTTCTCAGCACTGGCATTGATCTTGGTTAAAAATTCTTTCTTCATAGACATCGGGCTGGATCCAGACTAGTGTGAGTGGAATAACACTTTGTTGTACACTGAAGTTCCTTGGATACTCCCATCCACCTCCTCAAAAAAGCTGCTCCTGAGATTAGGGGACACTCAGAAATAGTATGGAATGTGTTGTGTCCAGTGAGAGGGGTGGAAATTGAGTGGAGAATTTCTTGTAAATCTCAGGGGCACAAGACTGTACTTGAGGAGTGGACAGGATATTCCCTTTGCACAGTCATTGTTGTGCTCATGTGAGCATAAATTCAAGCACAGAATTATAGTGTGTGTGTACCTTAGTTCCAGTATTTGTTTGTTCAAAGCTGCCATGGTCTTATAAAAATGTCCCCTTGATTCATCTGAATGGCTAATATTCCTTGTGAGTGTGTTCTTGAAGAACCCCTTTTCAGGGTAGAGACCTCCAGTCAAAGATTTAGCTAGCAATTTCAAATCAAGATATGACAGGCATCGCCTCCCCAGGGCTTCTTCCTGATAGCACACACTCATTCCAATTTCTAGATCATACATAAAGGTAGTTTTGTTTTGCAAGACTTCTTTTGTTCTTTCTACCATCTTTCTCTTCCTCCTCCCCCTTGCAAAACTGACCTCACATTGCTGTTATGGTGGCTGTACTGTCAACATTATATGATCCTGTCTTCTTCAGCAGTTAGTAGGTTTGTTAATATTCTGTAACGTGCAGCAGCTGAGGCAGTGGCCTCAAGTGCACCTAGGTAATTTCTGAGCCTGGACCTAAATCCCCCCCCCACACACACACACAGTGGTCATTTTTAACATGACCACATCAGCTAGGACAGACTAAAAAGGATTTGGGGGCCCCCAGGGGCAGTGTTCCCTCAAACAGGAATTCCCAGATGCTGCTGACTACAACTCCCAGAATCCTCAACTTCAATGGCTTTTGCTTGGGGATTATGGGTCAACAACTATGTAGTCAACAACATCTAGGAATCTCTGTTCAAGGGAACACTGCCCAGGGGTGTCTGGAGGCCCTGGACTTCTGTCTGGAAGTCTAGGGATAAGAGCGCGTCTGAGTGGCTAATCCTTTTGTCGTCATTCTAACATTAAACATTAAGACAAATTGTTTCTTTTACTTTCATGAGTAATGAACCCCTAGGTGCTAATTCACATTACATTTGTAGTATTTGAAGATAATTGTTCCCAAATAAAACTTTCAGTGTTGGTATAAATTTAGGACCAATATAATAGAAATAGTGGGATCCTATTATCAGGTGGAGAGAAAGTGGGAGTTTTGGTTACCCAATGAATATTGTGGGTTAGCTGTTAGTGCATACTCTTGACACTGTTGTTCATGGAGGCTTTTACATAAGAATAGTTTTGGTCCTGAGCCAGTGCTGACTCTGGTTCAGGGTTGCAGTAATCTGAGGTAGTTTCCTGTAGTGTTGAGGTTTATCCTAGATATACAGGTGAGTATCTTTGCTTGTGTATCTGTTTGCAATAATGGGGCCTGTAAAAAAAGAACTATCAGCCTTCTTCCTTCCCCCTTTGAGCTGAAAAATGGTGGGAAGCAACATGTTTTACAAGTTATAGCTCACTGATGTCATGACACTTCTGGCAGCGATACTCAGACTAATCAAATTGCTTTTGTCCTTGCCAAAATGACAGTCTTTCCAGATGCAGTTTCCTTAGTTCTTGGTCCATTGTCAAAGGGTATTTGCAGTTCTTGAGAGAAAGTTCTCAAGAGGTCTGTAATAATTCTTCCTTTGTCTTTATATCATTTTCATGTTTAGACTTTGTTCTAAATGAATTAATCTCACTACTCTTGCCAAAAGCATGGTGTGACAGCTCAATGTATATTCATCAGAGCTCATTTTCATGATCACATTTCTGCAGAATTTTCAGAATATGAAAAATAAATTAAGATGCTGAGAGAGTGATGTGAGCCAACATAAACACTTTCATATATATTTAAAAATCAGCTATGAAGCTACTGCCACTTACTTCTTCCTGGAATGGTGCTTAAAAGAGCAGTTTGATTTGTTTGTGTGGGTGGGGGCCATAAACTGTAATTACTGATTACCAAAGATGTGAGAATACTGCACAGTAAACCTGGGGCAGTTTCTGTCCAATATATTTGTTTTGTTTCACTGGTTCTGAACTTCTTTTCTAAAACAGTGATCAGTCTTCTGCATCTCGAAATCTAGTATCTTCCTTCTTGGTGAGGGCTTGGAATTACCCCCCTCCAGAAATGACATTATTATACCCTACTGGGAGAAGCAAAGAATACATTGGCTGATGGCCCTCCCAGTGTGAAAGGCGAGTATGTCCTATTTTCCCAATGCGTGGAAAACATCTGCACTGTTCTCTGAAAACCTTCTCAGAAACTGGCATTACCATGCAAAAAGTGGTATAAAAATTACTTGTGACCCCCTCCCAGTGTTGGAAATCTCTGGAATGATGTGTGGTTTGGTGCTGGGTGAGGTGCCTCCTGGGATGAAACTTGGTGCAGGAATGGGGTGGAGCTGTAATAAAGCTGACGGGTTCAAAGAACTTGTCGTGCCCTGTGTCTAGGAGCTGCCAAGTGTGCGGGAGTGTCCACCGAGTTCCCCTATCCCTCTGGCTGGGGCTCCCACCACTGCTACCATCGGCCACTTCCAGCTTCTGCTGCTGACAGCTGCCTCCTTCAGTGGCTCACCCAACTCTGCCCATCTGCCTTCTGTTGGGCGGAAGCCTGGATGATGGAATGAGGATAGGTGGAGCTGAGCAAGTCACCAAAAGAGGTGGCTGCGGCAGGAGTGGCTGCCTTTGGAAGGGGGGAGCTTGGCAGCCTCTCCCGATGATGGGAAGTGTGTGTGTGTGTGTGTGTGTGTGTGTGTGTGTGTGTGTGTGTGAGCATGTGCACTGCCAAAAGGGGCACTGCTGCAAGTGGGGAGTATGCTTGTGTTCATTATGTGAACATGGACCCACTCTCCCCTCTCTATGCTCCTCTGCAGGAAGGTGCTGCTACTGGATGCAACCAATGGGCTTTCAGTTGGTCAGGCCTGTTCTAAGACATGGACATGCATTCTGTTCTTGATATCTAACATAGAGAAACTTTGCACTCTTGCTTTCTGAGTCTCTTGACTTTGTTACCTTTATCTCACTCTGTAGGTCAGGATGTCTGGTATGATACTTTAATGCACTCCTACAGGGAATGAAAGCAGAACATCTAGAACAATGCAAGCTTAAGTTGTGTTCAGCTGTGCTGTCTAAATGTGAGATGCAGAGTTCTTGCTTCACAACTGCAGCCTTTGATTTCAGTAACAATTTTGCTTGAAATACTATCCGTTATGTACAGTATTAGAGTATGAAGCAGCTGTGCACCAAAAAGCAATCCCAGGAACTTTCCAAGAGTTGAAGTATGATTGTATTTAATTTAAACAAGGCTACAGGCACTCCTCGACTTAAACACCCGACTTACAAATGACCCATACTTGCATACAAAGTTCCATAACATATTAAGTTAATGAAGGCCCCAAATTACAAACACATACAAATGAGTTGTCTCTCACTGAAACTATATGTGTTCAGAGTTATAAGCATCCAACTTATAAATGAACTTTTGGAATGCAACCCGCTTGAAAGTCGGAGACTCCCTGTACTTGGTTTCTTGTGACTCTCTTTTGTTGTAAGCAACTTTCCCTTTGGCTTGATTTCTTTTCTTTTTTTAATTATGCAGTGAATGTCCACAATAATGATCTGGAAAAATCCCAATTAAAAGCATTGCATGGAACTATAGGTGACAGCAGCAGCGTGTCTTCAACTTGGATCATTGCCAAGCTTCTGCAAAGCAGGAAGTAGATAGGAGGAGGTGCCTAATCAGGGGTGGAGCCACCATTGGGCAAACGGGTTCAAAGAACCCAGGCTGGTGGCCAATCAGGGGCCGCGAGAGCGGCCCCGACACGCCAGACGCGGGGGCGGTAGTTTAGCTCCTGAGCGGGGGCTGCGTGGCCCCTTCGGGAGCTAAACTACCGCCCCCGCGTGGCCCCTTCAGCAGTTAAGCTGCTTCTCAACTCCCGAACAGAGCCTCAAGGCTCCATTCGGGAGCCAGACCATCCCCCCCGCGTCTGATGTCAGACGCGGGGGAGTGGCTATCCCCTGTGTGTGATGTCAGATGCAGGGGCAGGGCTATCGGGGCACCTGCCACGGCTGCACACGGGCCGGTGGTGAGCTGGCTACGCCCCTGTGCCTAACCCTTTTCTATCTCCCACTTCCTCTCCCTACCCCCAGTTGCTTCTTTCCAGACTAAGCTTATTTCCACTTCTGGAGCTCAGTTAGGAAGGAAAAAAAGAAGGGTCATTGGAGCGGGGAGTAGAGAAGTGTCAGACTCTTGAATATTTCCACCACTTTTCTCCTTGGAAACTGCCGCCCACCCTTCCTTACAAATGTTTGGTATATTACCACTGTCACATGACACATGTAGCACTACCTTAACTGGGCCTGGATCTGATAGTTGTCTAGATGGAACAACTTGGAAGTCTAGATGGAACCCTTGGAAGCCCCATAAAAACTTTGTGATCCTAAGTATTTACTGCACTAAATACTGTAAGTATCTAGATGAAAAGATGTCTAGTTTAATGCCCAGTGTGCATCCAGAGGACTTGCCATTTGTTTCAACTGGGTGGCAGATCTGTGTGGAGCTCTAGCATTAACACTGCCTAGAGATGTACAAATCAGGCAATATAAAAATATGATAGATAAATAAAATTAATTATGTAGGACCACAGCAACAAGATTAGCTATTGCTCAGTCTGTTGATGATAAACACCTATGCGTCTTAAGTCTTCCTCTTCATCAGACACCTTTGTAACAGCAATCGTTTTCTTTTCTCATATACCTAATAGGATTGAACTAGTGATACAGAATAGTCCATATAGCTGAGAGATATACAGGCAAACTGTGACCCACAGATCCAGCATCTGTGGCTTCTCATATCTGGTTGAGGAATTGACACCTAACAATGGTGTGCATGAAAAAAATGGGGAGGGTTACCTCAGAGGTTATTTCTGGCCGCCATTTTGAGCACAAGTGCCATTTTGTGGCTCATTTAGTTTTTTAAAAAACCCTTTCCCATGGAAATCACAGAATAATGGAAAATTTCGGACTCCTTGGGGGCAGTGCTGGACTGCTGGAGGCCCATGGAGCACGGTAGGGTACATTACTTTGTGTGTTTGCCCATTTTGCCTGTTTTCCCCATGATTTTTGACCCTGCAGGAACCTAATCCCCTTGATCCCATTGCCCTAATATCTTGGTATTTGTGGTTTTGTTATCTGTGGTAATTGCAGAGAATGGAACTCCTGCAAATACTGAGGTCTATCTTTATGCTTTGTTATATTACCAGGTTTTTCTAAGCAAAGGCATGGGTTATATGCAATACAGTAACTCCTGTATAACTGCAATGCTGTGCCTGTACTGTAATGGTTCAATTCGGAAATTATTCTAAACCATGATTTAAAATTGGTCAGACAAGCATAATCGGAAACCATGTTTTGAAGTGTATTTGTTTGCAAACAGTGAATTGTGCTAGTTACAGTTTGGCATAATGCCTGAATTGACAATGAGGCAATTCACACAACTGCTTGAAAGCAGGCTAAGGGAGTCTCCCAGTGGTTAGCCTGCTTAATTCCCCCACTTAACGAGGTTAGCTGAGCTAACCCCATCTTGGCAGTCATGAGTCACCACGGTGTGGCTCTGCACTGTGGCGACTTACGAGGAGACCCTCCCCCCCCAACTGGGAGGCTCCAACAAGCCTCCCAGCCTTGGGAGTCTCCCCAGAATGCCCCAGGGTATTCTGGGAATTCCAGGGACTGGGCAGCCCCCGATCCCCACCACCCTTACCTGCTCCGTGATGGATCCAGTAGTCATGTGGGCGGCCCCCTGCTCGTCCCCCAGAATGACCCATGCACTTAGGGTATTCTGGGAATTCCAGGGACTGGCTAAGCCGCTCTCTCCACCCAAACCACCTCTAGGCACTTCACTTTGATCATGTGAAGCACCTCAATACATATTTGGGGCAATTGTTCCACCTGGGGGGCTGGTGATTCTAAAGACTGGACTGCTGAGCAGATAGAAAAAGGAAGCAGAGAAGCCAATCTAAACCATATGTTTGACAGTGACTGGATGCTCAACCGTGGTTTGATGTGTAAACGCTAAGCTTTGGTGTGGTGTGATTATTTATAGAGTGCCATAGGCCTTAGAGCCACACAGGCAAAAATATGTGCCTCTATTTATTAATTCCCCCCCCTTCAAATTTTATGCCTCCCCAAACTTCTGTCTTTGGGCAGTTTACAACAACCCCCAAGGAGTTTCACTTTCTAACAGACAATGGGAGAAAACAGGAGAAAGAAGGAATTATTACCAGAACTGCCTCAAGGTTCTGGGTAGACACCTCAAATATGCTTTTGGCTTGGATTGGGGTAATTAGCTTGGCTTGGGGAGCAGTTTGGTTCCAGTATCAATTCAAGCAAGTTTTGGAAAGAACGAGGAAGCAGGAATACCATTCAAAAGCTTTATTAAAGATAAATGGGGGTACAGAAGGTTAAAAAGAGTTAGGCAGATAAAATAAATCTTAACCAATATTCTAAACTGACGTTTTAGTTGCAATAACTTTGGCTGAGGTTCTAAACCAGAGCCTGGTTAGAGGTTTGCTTTAAAAAGTGCCTAAAAGAGTAAGGAGGGAAGCAGAGAAGACTTTAGAAGGTCAAGATGTTAGTTTACCTATCCTTCCTGATTAAGTCGGTGCTTTTGTTGCATGCACCAACAAACACACCTTATAAGTAGCAAGCAGGGGAAGCTTGGATGAAGAAGAGCGAGGAGCAAATGGCTACAATTCGCATGTCTGAGAGCTTGTATGATAGTGATCCCCTCCTACGTGAACAAATAGGTGCCTTTTAAAAGTGGCGAATCTCTTTATTTAGCAGGCAGAGAGCAACTGGCCCTATCCATCCCCAGCACAGCATCCCTCCAGTGGCTGTTGCTAGTGTCAATCTTAAGTGTCATTTTAGACTTTGAGCCCTTTGGGGACAGAACCATCTTTATTTTATTTATTTAGTACATTTCTTTATGTAACCACTTTGGGGACTTTTGTTGAAGAGTAGTATATAAATATCTGTAGTCGTAGTAGAAAGATTCTGAGGTGCTGGGTTCAGGACTCCGAGGCCACGTGCTGTGGCCGGGGGTACATATACCCAGAAACATGCCCGGAGGAAGTTTCCAAGCCATGCTCCCTCCCTGCGGAACAAAGATGTTCATTTCTAGATGAACATAGTCAATTTTGGGTGTAACTTGCCAGACAAAATGGCAGGAATAAGCTATATAAGTGTGCTTGGGTGCTGAATGGCGGTACTTGAGTGCTATCTTAGAATGGTGCAAAAAGATACAGGCCCATAGTTTTTAATGAGTTGGTCTCTGCCCGACACTTGCTCATGCAAGCGACCAGCTGTGAACCATTGACTCTGAACAAGATGATAAGTTCTAAATAAATGGGGGCTACGATCCCATAGCCTCACACTGCTTCGTACAATCCAGAATCATATAGAGGGTTGCCTTCTGGGCTACCCCAAAATAGGGCTGATCAGGATAGATAAGGATAGGAGGGGAAATGTGGGCATATGCAGCTACACATATTTAAAACTTGGCTGCAGTTGGGAATGAGGATTAATAATAAGCCACAAGTCATGAAGAAAAGGCAGAGTTTGAGGAGGAATCTGAAGAAAGAACAAGATGGCATCATCTACATGTTAGGAAAGGGATTCCATACAGAGGGGAGCAGCAAGGTAAAGTGGGGATTTAAGGGAGCCAGGGGCACTTGAAATGGGGGAACAAAGATTTCTGCTGGGGACATAACAAGAAATGAAGGTGGGAGAAAGGTCAAGGCTGTAAAGAGTTTTACAGTAAGGAAGAAGAGTTTGTGCTAGATATGGAAGATGACCAGAAGTCAGTGAAGGATTCTGAGGAGGGTATCATGGTTGGAATGACAGAAGAGAGGAATCATTTTGGCAGCAGAGTTTTGGATGGAGGTGAGAGGACCTAGATGAGAAAGGAGAAGGCTGCAGTAGTCAAGGTGGGAAAAGATCAAGCTTTCAGCCAAGGCAATATACCAGTTTTGCGGAGATGTTGTGCCATTGACAGATGCATTCTTGTTTAGCAGTCATGTGCCAAAGCAGAAGGGCAAATTGAGAGCTTAAAACTTTCCCAAATGACTTTAAGCCCAGAATAGAAAGACTGGTGCAACTAGGGTAAAATCATATGTCCTTCCCAGATGATTTCTTTGCACTGCTCTCATGATTTGCAGCTGAAGGTCACTACGTCCTAGATGGTGTAGAGCTTTAGCAACTTTGTTAGCAATTTCTTCTCTTCTTATCCCTAGGTGAAGAAGTGCTACACTCTTTGTTCCAGAGCCTCCTTTTGTCTTGGCCAATAAGGTCAGCTTCTTCCACCACTGGTCCTGCATGCTCTCATATCTGGACCCTCACTATGCTGGTACATCAGGGTGGGCATAAGGTAGATCATGGTCCACTGGTGTTCTGGTGCAGTGGTTGCCAAGGTCCTTAAAAAAATTTTTTTTAGTTGACCTTGAACCAGCTTGGCACTCCTTATGTTCTTAACCAAGATTACAAAATTGGGATCACTTAATGATTATTCATGTCTTACCTGTTAAGAGATCAAATCACTGGTGGACAATAGGAAGTCTTAAAAACAAAACAAAACAACCCTGAGTAGCCCACATGCAAGAGTCAGCCCTCCCCTTGCTTTTATTTTAAACACCTTAGAAGGAATATTGGGTTTGTCTCTGCTTAATGTACATTTCTAAATAGAATGAAATTTGGCCTGAAGCCCTGTTTGTATTTTTGCAGATGCTTCTTCAAGTGTGTTGAACATGTGATGCAATATGAGAATTTTGAATTTATTTCTTTGTTTATCATGATTATCGTATGGAGTACTTCATTGTGAAGTTCCCTCTGCCTTGTTCAAAGCACAAAGAGAGACTTTGAAATAAGTACAGTTTTCATTTATGGTTGATCGCTGAAGTGATTTAGATCTCTGTCTCTTGTGCATGTGGAAGAAAGGAATAATGTAGAGTGTACATTTGTTTATTTTAGTAGAATGTAATCCTATAAATTCCTTTGTGCTCTTGATATAAGTCTAGACAGCTTGGTGGGCTATAAGCCAACAAAATGTCCTTGTTCACTGCCCAGTGCTTGAAAGAACAAGACAACTGGCCTCCTATACTAAGAATAAATTCTCCCTTTATTTACAAAAGAGACTAAACCAGAAGCTGCTTTGCTTTAGAAAAGCAAAGTCCTAAGGACTAAGGAGCCAGATCTTAACAGCCCTTGTGCTGTTTAAAAAGGATTGTACTAAACTCCTGATTTACCTGGGGAGTGTGTGTGGTGGGGGCAGGGTGTTGTTAAGTTTAAGTGATATTGCCATTGATTGACTGAAATATGTTCTTTATGCACTGTAGCAGTCTGTTGAGACGAATGTCTTATAGACATTCAGCCTGCAGAGGTGGATGTAACAGATAAAGCGTGAAAACGGCTCATGTTACTGACAAGTGTAACCATGCCAAAACATTGTGGGCAGAGTATTTTTGTTAAAGAAATGATGACAACCTCCAACCCTCTTTGTTTTAAGGATAGGCATTTGTAGTTTCCATAGTTCCTGGAAAAATCCTCTTTAACTTAGTGGTTTCTGGTGCTTGGTATGATAGATAATATTGCACTGATTTAGCAGCTGGTGCATTTCTAAACACATACATGCTACTTCAGTGGTTCATAGAACTGGGCCATTAATTGTAAGTATCTTTCTTCAAAGTGAAGCAGGATTAAATTATTTAGCCCAATTCTGACATTATTGGATCTTTATTCAAAACACTCATATGTTTTTGTGCAAATGACTGTACCTGCATTCATTATGGAAGTGAACCTGGGCAGCAGTCCCTCAAATATATGGTACAGCTAGGTGTGTACTGCTGTACCTACATTCAGCATAACATGTGAATAACTGTACCTTAGTACAGATCTGTACCTCTGTACACTGAACACAAATTGTTAGAGGGTTAAACATAACGTGCAAATAGGGCTTTTGACTTTGCATAATTCAGAATATGTTACATGTGCACTGGTCTCATTAATATTAGTTAGCTGAATCCCCGCTGGTATATTTCCCAGACTATGGGAAACACCTATATTGGGCAGCAGCGATATAGGAAGATGCCGATTCTACCAAAGACAACCACAGGGCTCTGTGGTCGCCAGGAGTCGACACCGACTTGACAGCACACTTTCCTTTACCTTTAAGCAGAAGTAACTTCTCTGGTTTCAGCTAGTGTTGTTGGGTTTTCTCCCCCAGATTTGTGGATGGTTACATTAAAATGATAGCCTGCGTTAACATGAAATCCTTTTTGGGCTGAGGTTTGATCATTGCTATAATGTGGTTATTTTGAGCATTATTGTAGCTATGGCATCCTCCTGGGCTTGGGTTGTGAATAACTTAAGAACTGATGATTTAAACTTGCAGAGTCAGTTTTCAGAATTACTCAGTGGCTATTACCTGACTCTCATTAAGGTAACTGGGAGCAGTTAAAAATATTCAGAGGCATTTGGGGTCGAAACATTTCTATGAAGGACATAAGTTGCATTCATAATGCTTCCAGAACCTGACAGAGAATATGATGCCAGTCTGACAAACTGACAAACAGATTTTCTTGCTGTTAGGGGTGTGCAAAACGGGTTCGAGCTCGAACCAGACTGGCCCTTCATAAAGAAGGGGCCGGTCTGAGTTCAGTCTGAACCAGGCCTGGCTTGGGTCTAACCATTTCAGCCCAGTTTGGATGCTTGTAAAGGGAAATCCAGTAAGCATTAAAAAGGACATTTCAATGACTAATCTGACTTTAACCTGGAGCAAGAAAATTCAACTCATTTAACCTTTTCATATAGAGTGGGACTCCTTTGGGAGAATGTTCAAAGGACTCTCAAAATCTTATCAACAGACAAAATAGAAACAATGATTTATCCAGCTCAGGAACTAGAGAACAGGCGACTTGTTGTAACTGGTTTTTTTTGGGGGGGGGGGCGGAATACTGGTGCAGCAAGCCTGAAGCCTCCCAAACTAAAGGTCAAGTCACAAAAAAATAGCTTCTTCGCCCCAGAAAGAGAAGAAACTGAAAAACTGACTTTGATCACATCATAGACCAGTTTGTATTGGTGAAAGCAAGGAAGGTACAGTCGTAATTTTCATGTAGTGCCATAATTTGTTAATTAAAAGATGAACGAGCTTGACTTGTCTTTTTGAGCTGATATTATGGTAAAGTTATTTGAAAAAATGGGTGTCAGGTGGGGAGGGCGCATCTTCTTCTCCAAGCTGTGTGTTGCTGAGGCGGAGAAGGGGAAAGCCGGAGGCGACGTTCTCCCCACCTTGGGGAGCTGCAAGGAAGCACCTCGCCAGCCACTAGCTGTTGCGCTGGCTCCGGTCTTGGGTTGTGAGGCTCTGCCTGCCACCCCCGCTCAGTTTTATAATGGTCTAAAACCCTTAAAAATGGCAATATTTGCTTGGAAGATAGGAGCAGGGGAGAGTGCCCCCCATTCAAGATAAAATATCCATGAAGAAACATTTGAGTATGGGGCAAGTATCTATTGTCGCAAGTTACATCTGCATGTAATGTCAGCACTTCTTGTCGCTGTACAAGAAGCCTTCCAGACCGCAAGGTTTTTCTCCTTTGCTGTGGAGAGGCGGCGGTGAGTGGTGCGGGGCGCCTGGAGGCAGCGGGCGATGCCAGGCACTGCTCACGGCAGCAGAACCGGCTAGCCCAGCATTAGCGGCCACGGCAGCAGCAGCAGCGAGGAAGCAGTGTTGTGGCATCACCCTTCAAGTGTGCACAGGGCACATGCCATGGCTGCCCTACTCTAAATATGCCTCTGCAAGAAGTTAGGAATTTTAAGTCTACATATGGATCAGATTGAGTCCCAGTCTGCCTGTGTCTTATGGAGAGTTGCATGCTGCCACCAACACCACCTCATGGAGGAAGTATGCCACTTGTCTTACACCACTAGAAAGACCCCTGACTTGTGAAAGTCTAGTTGTTGGCTGATACTGAACTAAGTCCTGGGTCACTGGATCTTAATACACATTGTAGCAGTGTATTCAGAAAACATTGCCATTACATTCATGCCCAAACTTGGAAGTGCTCTTAAACACATTATCCTCTAGTCAGGGGCTTGCTTTTACTCTAAAGCGGCAGCTTCAATTTGTATTGAGACGATGACACAGAAGTAGGGGGTGTTTACTTCATTAACTTCAATACCATTTTATTGCTGAAAATCACCTGAAGAAGGTAGCCTTGAAGTTGCCTTTTAGTACAATGCAACTTTCAGAGTTAAATAGCCATTCATGAGGGTGGGATTTTTGTCATGAAAATATTACAGTAGTGAAGGAGTAGACATCTCCTATGCTTGGGGCTGCTACTTTAGAGTATTACTAGTACAACTTATATACCACTTTTCAACAAAAGTTTACAAAGAAGAAGAAACAATTCCCTCTCCCCAAAAGGCTTACAGTCTAAAACGCTAGGCAGCAGCAGCAGCTACTGGAGAGATGCTGTGCTGGGGCTGGTTAGGGCTAGTTATTCTCTCCCTGCTTAATATAAAGAGAATCACCACTTTGAAAGTTACATCTTTTCCCACTTAGCAGGGGTATAGAGTAAATCAAGCACTTTGCTAGAAGACACATTAATTTGTCCCACACCTTAGGTACAATAGTTAAGGCGTTGGAACGGATCCCAAAGCAAGATGGTGGGTGTTGTACCACTACAGATAGATAAAGCAGGGGAAATGGACAGTAGTAGGTTATTTTGGACTTTGAATCCTACTGCCACAAAAGCATTAGGATTTTGGATACATAATCCAGTCTTGATGTGTGAACAGGCTTAAATTGCCGCTGTGGAAGGAATGCTTATAGAAGGTATGTTGCTTGCATTTGGGAGCTACTCCTAACACAGTGCTTGATACATCTCAGGTGTCAGGAAGCCAAAGTGACTAGAAATAGTCACCTAGGTGCCAATCTGTGGCACCTAGATTGGAATGTTCAGAGGTAGTCATTTAATAAAATGGTAGCCTTGTTTCTCTTGTAACTGTGTTACTTATAAAGAGGACGAAGAGAAGCCTACTCCCCCCACCCATACCAATGTCAGTCATTAATCCAATAATTTTGTCAAGGGGCCATTGTCTGACTCCTAAATTTTTGTGCTGGCTGCTAGATTGAAAGAAAATTTGTCAAGGCTGTCCTAACACCTCTCTCCTCTTTTGCCCATGTTTCTACATAATGGGATGCTGGTGTTCTAATACGAAATTGTGATTGTATTAAATGGCAATATATGCAAACGAAACTTTGAACAGGTTAACTAGAATATTATGAGGCTAGATTACATGAATTTTTAAATGCAACCTTGAACTCCAGTTCTAGACCTTGTATAACTGTATGAGAGCAATACTTTGTAGCTGGGACCTTTTTAAATGTTCTCACTTATTGCATAAAGCAGATTCAGCTAGTGGTGATGAAGAATTAATCTTCCAAAAGAAAACTGTTTCAGTTTACTGTCTCCACTCTGTCGCTTGGATGCTCTTTCAAGCCACATAAGATTTTCCATAAATGGAAAACTTGTTCTGATTTTTTTTTTCAGACTTGCTCTGAATAGTTAATCCTAGGGAAGTGTCTGCTGAACAGCTACATAAAAAAACTCTCAGTATTGCTACAAGTCTTGCTGGATACTGGTACATGTGTACTTCTTGGCAGAATATGGAGTTTCTTAATTGGCATCAGTGCACAAATCACTGACTCTGATTATACAGCAGTGCTATTAAAAAAAAATCCATACTACCGTTGAGTTTGTTTTCCCACCGTTAAACAGTCCCCTTATTCATAAGAAGCAAACTTGCCCACTTTTTCGTCCAGTTTTAAAAACAGCCATCCCTAAATACAGGATTCCCAACTGAAAATTTTCTCAGTTATAGAGTTCAAAAAATAACTCAATTGGTTGATCTAACACAGAGCAAAAAGGACTTAAATTAAAAAAAAAAGAACTGAGGCAAGCATTCTCTCTCTCTCACACACACACACTTGAATCACATGACATACAACATGCAATGTTTCATGGTGTGTTCTAATAATACTAACAATTTTGAAAATAGTGGGGTTTGCGGGGGTTAGGTTTTTGTTTTTTGTTTTGCTTAGTTTGAAATGCCTCTCAATACCAGTTGCAGGAGAGCAAGAACAGGAGAGAGGACATGCCCATCCCTCTTGCCTCAGAGGCATCTAGTGGGCCGCTGTGTGAAACAGGATGCTGGGCTAGATAAGCCTCGGGCCTGATCCAGCAGGGCTGCTCTTATGAAAAGATCAGACCTGTTGCTGATTGCTCTCTTGACTGGAAATGGAACTGCATTCTCTAATTTTTCACACTCCCAGAATTAAAACAACAACAACAAAAAACTCCTCCTAGCTGACAGTTAGTCTAAGGGTCCTATTCCCAGACAGCAAAAAACTGCCCAACATGAAGAGTTTGCATAGCATCTGGAAGCAATTTGCTTACTTGGAGATACACATTCCTGAAGGCTTGTGTTATCTTTCCCAGTAGGATCTCACAGGCTGCTCAGATGGCCAGCAGGGACCTTGTGCAATTTCTGCAGCACCACCTGTTGGCCCATGAATAACACACCCCATTCACCAGAGAAGTACCAATGAAAAGGGAGAGTGTTATTCATGGAAAGCAAGAGCTGGCTGGTAGATGAATCTGTGGAAATTGTGCAAGAACCCTGATGGTCTCCTGATCAGCTCATCAGATCCCACTTGAAAAGGAGACACAAGCCCTTTGGGAGCATGTGGGAGTACTCTTGCTTCCAGATTGCATATTGCACATGGTTGGGTGTGTGTGTGTGTTCTAGAAGGACCCTATATTACACATGATTAGTCCCATTGAACTTAATGGGACAAATTAGTCAGTACTAACTTGTCCCATTAGTTTCAGTGGGACTACTCATGTGGTGTTGAGTCTGCACATCAGCCTTTGTTCCTACAACACAGGTGATCGTAATTATGGATAGGATATGTTGACAGATCCTCTGACATCAGTTGAACTTTCAAAGATAAGGTGGCAGTCACTTATCAGATGGTCACACATACACACTGATACTCCGCTCAGGGTATGTGGAATGTCCCCTCTCATATAGGTTTTTTTGGTATTTTTTTATAATATCCTACCCTAATTCCATTCTGCACAGTATTTATGAGCTCATTCTTCAAATAGAACAGCAATAATCTACACACATGATTGAACTACACACAAGGAAGCTATTCTCGTGAGCAGCAGGAACCAGGCTAAGGGAGCCCAGTCCGGTCCTGCTGCAAAAATGGGAGCCACGCAGCTCCCAATGATGGCTCAGTGGCAAGCCCATTTACAAAGCCTGCCACTTAACCCAGGTTAAGCGAGAGCACCCGAAAACCGGGTTAAAAGAACATGCGTTGCCATGGTGCGTCTTTGTGCCACAGCGACTCATGAGTAGCCTCCCGACTGGGAGGTTACAACAAGCCTCCTGGCATTGGGGGGGGGCTCCCCACAAGGTACTGCACAGTCATGTCACTTATGTCACTTCCAGGGCCTTATGTCACTTCCAGGGGCTAGGAGGCACCTGATCCTCCTGGTCTGGAGGTTCGGGGGTTCAGGATCAAACTGAACTCTCCCCACCCCTCTGGTTCCGTCTGGACCGAACCTCTGGACACCTTCGCGATTTTTCCCCCTTAAAAAAATAATTCTGGAAATGCATTTAAAGTACCTTTAGCCCCTTCGGGGGGCTTCCTGTATGCTGTGGGGAGAGGTGTCCGCGAAGGTTTCCCTTTCCCCTGCTGGCCTCTGAAGTCACCACCGCAGCCCAGGAAATTGATCATTTTTGGCCCATTTGGGCCTCTGTAGTGCACGGCGACGGCCATTTTGGCCACCGCCGCATATGCGTAAATGACCTCTGCAAGCCCTTGAATGACCCAGGGGCTCACAGAGATCATTTGCATATGCGCGGTGGCCATTTTGGACTTCAGAGGCTGGCGGGGGGAGGGGAACCTTCACTGACACCCCCCGTGGACCCAAAATGATCAATTTCCCGGGCCGCAGCAGTGACTGCAGAGGCTGGTGGGGAGAGGGGAACCTTCGTGGACCTGCCGCCCCCCTGTGGCATACAGGAAGCCCCCCCAAAGGGGCTAAAGGTACTTTAAATTCATTTTTTAAAACCTTTTAGAAAAAATAATATGCGAACGTGAAAATAATTTGCAGACCAGACCAGGGGGTTTCAATGGGGGCCAGACCGGACTTGGCCAGTCTGGTTCGAGTCCAGTCTGGACTCGAACCAAACCGGGCCAGCTGGTTCCATGCACACCCCTAGGCAGCTGATCTGGCTACCCAGGGATTGCTGCTTCATTGTCTATGGGGAGAATGGGTCAAACTACACTCTTCGCAGACCTCGTTTTGTCTCATACCTGGAGTAAGGTAATAACTTAAATGTAAATAACAATAAAACCTTTGGGGTTACTCCCCCTTTTTTGTTGCAAAAACATGCTTGAAAAAATTGCTACAGAATTTGTGTTGTAGTGTTGAGAAATTAGAATACTTATATAGAAATTAGTATAACAGATCACTGCAGATAGCTGTTGTTGCTGCCTGGTGTCTTGGTACTCCATCAGTAGCAACTGGCATTTACAGCTGAGTATCAGTAATGGCCTATCTAATTTTTAAATTGAACAACCATTACTGAAATGATGGGTAGACCAGAAAATTGAATGACTAGAAGAAAAATTTCACACATACCCCTTAATAATCAAGCCTCTGTCTATCTATATTTTCTTGTTATACATGATTTACTTTCCTCATGACCATGGAACCCTATGAAATTGCAGTTCTGGTCCACTTAAATGGCAGAAAATTCAAGTGATTCAGATGTTCAGTGACAATTCAAATACTGCTGTACATCCATTAGTGTCAATATTTTTATGGAGGAGTTCTGTTGCTGGGAAAGTATATATTCCAGGGTACTAAATAAACATTCATTTAATTTGCCTGTGCCTATAAAGGATTGTAGCCAGGTCTTGTTTCCCTTTTAGCCTTTAGCTACTGGCTCTTTAAAGCTACTGGCTCTTTAAAGGAGAACAGTCTAGCATGGAAGACTCCAAAATGCATCCTTTTAAAAGCTTCTACAGCTATCTTGCTCAAAGACAACCTTCTAAATTATCTCTGAATTTTGCTTTAGATATCTATGGTTTGTAAAAATGTAGAAATCCACTGTTTGTCAGATACGTTGCTAATAATTAAGGTATAATACTTTACTGAAATTATTTTAACTTCCACAAGATGCACCATAATCTTGTTGTGCTGGGCTACACAACTTTGGCTCTCCCGCAGTGTTGAACTGCAACTAACATAATCCCTGATTATTGACCACAGTGGCTAAGGAAGATGGGAGCTATAGGCCAAAAACAGCTGGAAGGCCAAAGTTGTGCAGCCCTGGTCTACACTGATAGGCAGTGGCTCTCCTAGGTTTCAGGCCAACTGGAGGTGTGAAGGAGTAAACCTGTTACCTTCTGTATACAAGTGCGTGCTCTACTACTGAACTAGAGCCCTGTCCCCTAAGGGGAACATCTTGTAGCAGACAACACATTCATGTAGTTGCCTCTCCAAATGCAAACCAGGGCAGACTCTGCTTAGCAAACAGGGCAATTCATGCCTTTCTACTGCAAGACCAGCTCTCCTCCATCTCCTCCATGAGAATGCAGTGTAGCATTGGGTGGGAGGGACAAGTTTTGCATGCCTTTGTTTATAATTGCAAGGTGGGCAGGGCTGATGGATGGAATATTCCAAAGTAGTCCCAGATAGTAGATGGAGTACCAGGGGAAATATTTGTGGAAGGGAAAGAATCCATTAATCATAACTCCTGTGTTCATTTAATTAGCATATCCAGTTAAAAACTCTTAGTTAAAGCTAACAATCTGTGAAATGATTAAAGTTGATTAAGAAAACTCTTAATTGTACAAAGGAGACTTCTTTTTAAAATTACACATAATGTCAGAAAGAAAACCTAAAACTTTGATCCTTACCTCTTAAATAGCATGAAAGCAAATAACTTTTCAAAGGGGAACAACCTAATGACAAGATTACACTTTCACATTAAATTTACCTGCTATGTCTCTGGTGCCCTTTGCAAGCACACAGACCTTAATAAATTAACAGTTTGCTATCTTTGTAGCATCTAAGTGCTGTAGGTAAAAACAGAGTAAACATTCAAGTTTAATTAAATGCATCTTTTGCCAGAACAGAAGTGCTTGTTCTATCATTCATTCTTTTTGGTATGAAAGCATGCAAAATAGGTGTGAAGCAAGAGTCATCCTAAATAAAATGCACAGTGGCCTAGCAAAAACTGCATGGTAACAACCTTACTGAGTAGTAAAGATGGAAAAATCAGATCGCGCTGAGGAGGCAAAAGGTACTGAAATTAAAAGCAGAAAATATTTTGTAATTGGACAAGGGCACATTTTATGGTCACTTGGGCCAGCACATGATTATTTAATGTATTTAACATATTTTTAAACTGCCCCAAACTTGCATCTCTGGGTGGCTTACAACAAGAAATGACAACAGAAAAGTTAAAACATTCGTTAAAACTACGACAACCGAGAAATGAAAACATTGGTTAAAATAAATGACAACAAAAAGTTAAGACATTACAACAATTTAATTTTTTTAAAAAATATTTTAAAACTATTTTAAAACAGTATTTAATTAAAAGCTGGGGTGAACAGATGTGTCATAGATGAACATTAGGCATTGTTCATGTACATGTGAGAAACCACTTAAAATAGACAAATATAACATTGCTGTTTCTCTCTTTCATTGCTATCATGGAAACTAAGATCAAAGGGAAAATCTGAGTAACTGAGATCTGGGTCAGTGTTTCTGTAAAAAAAAATATACTGTGAAATTGACAAACCATGTTTCAGCTAGTGCAACTCATTGGTTCCCAAATGTTCCTTTCCAAGGGCTTTTGAAGTGGGCTTTCCCATTACTAGGAAAAAGGTAGCAAAGGGTCTTAAAGACCAACCGATTTATTGTGGCATAAGCTTTGTGGCTTGGATCATGGCTTCCCAACCTTGGGTCCTCAGACATTGTTGGAGCACAATTTGCATAATCACTAGCCAAACTGAGGCATTTGTAGCTGAGAATGATAGGAGTTGTGGTCGAACAGGATCTGGTGACCCAAGTTTGGGAAGCCATGGTCCAGGTTACAAAAGGTATGCCACCATGAATCAGTTGGTCTTTAGCACCCTTTGCTGCTTTTTCCTGGGTGAAGAAAAGAGACATTAAGGAGGGTCTTTAGGGGTAGGGGTATCCTGGGATCTGTTCACCAGGATTTTCTAAAGGAGTACACTATGCTTTCTGGAAACTTAGCAGCTTGGCTGGTTCACAAAGCTATAGTATATAGAGGCAAGTGGAGACTCAGAGTTTTCCCCAGGGCCTTTCCACTGGCAAGCCCTAGTTCATAACCTCTCTTCCTCTTGTTTTCTTTAAGTAAAGTAGTGGAACCACCTATACTATACTTCTTTAAGTATAGTAGCGGAACCACCATTGGGCGAATGGGTTCAAAGAACCTGGGCTGTCACCAATCACGGGCTGTCAGCGTGCCCCAAACATCCCCCACATCTGACGTCAGATGCGGGGGGTGTTATTTCGGTACCAAGCGGGGCCCCATTTAGGAGAGAGATCAGTCTGCGTTGCATTGGCAGCGCTGCCGGAACGGCTCTCCCTGCCTTTAAGGCAGAGAGAGTTGCTCTAGCCCGAGGTGCCCAACGCAACATGGGCCAATCTCCCTCCCAAAAGGGGCCGCACAGCCCTGTTTGGGAGGGAAACCACGCCCCCGCATCTGACATGATATGCAGGAGCATGGCTAGCCAGGCCCCTGCATCCGACGTTGGATGCTGTGGGGGGCAGGGGGCCATGGAGGAGGGCTGCCGCCAGCCTCCCTACACTACAAAAGGGCAAAAGGTTGCCATATTCTGGCTTTCCAAATCCAGGTGCCTAATTTGCATATTATGTAAATTGGCTTGAAAATAATTCTTGAGCAGAATAGTGATTGCACGTTGTGCTCCATAACTCTGCTTCTACAAGGGCTAGCGTTTAGCTTTTAAAAAGAAAAAAAAATCTGAAATCTGGATGGGATGCTTAAAATCCAAGTGAAACCCAGAATTTTGTGGGGCATGGCAACTCTATTTAACTGCCTTTATTCAGTGCCAACAATGTGCTAGGCATTGTACAAAAGAGCAGTCCCTGTCCAGCAGCTTCTAATAAATATTCTGCTGTTTCAGCTCTGGAAGAGGTTTTTTTTAAAAAAAAATATTGTGAGGTTCAAATGTCTTAAACATGCATCTACCTTCATCCTGTGCTCTTTTCCTCTGCGCCACGCCCCACCCCTCACCGAATAAGCAAACTTGGATATACACTGGGCAAGAATTTAATATCTGCTCCCGAACTAACTGTTCTTTAAGTCTGTGGTAAGGCAGTTTTGCTAATTGCAGTTTTGCAATCCTGTTAATCTTGGATTATCAAGTTAATTTTTTTATTTTAATACGTGGGATGAGGTCATAGTTAGAGTAGGCGGTGATGCTGTCTTTTGTGGGCTTTGCATAATTGCAGGGGAGAATTAATTTAAGCTTTGCACATGGATGGCTAGAAGCATGCTCTTTTTTTTTTCTTTTGGCCCCTGAGGTTGCACAACAGTCCATTATGATACTTCTTAACTGCCACTGCTGGTAAAGCTAGCATGAGACTTGTTTTTTTTAAAAACAAAGTTTACCTTTACATTTAAAAAAAAAATCCAATGTCAATATATGGCTCTTGAAAGCAGATTTGTTCAAGGCAGAGAAGTTGTAGTTAAGTGAGGGGACTCGGAAAACTATCACTAGATGGCACTCTTAAACTGGTAATAGTCATGAGTCATGACTGGTATTCTTTTAACATGGTGGAGTAGGAAATGAACTTTACACTAGGTAAGGATGTACTTTGAGGTAGTAGGTCCAGACTGCTTGTTAACAAAGGCTCATCACTCCATTCACATCTTACTCACTCCACTTGGCACACTGGGTACTTCACAAACATAACTAATATTTCCAAGTGCTTTCCTAATATCTTGTAAGAAAATGTACTTATAAAAGTGGGAGGAGGGCATGGACAAAAACATTTAAGAAAATAACCACAAAATGGATCCCCTAAAAACATCTGATGAAAAAAATTAGATACTTTTCTGAAGTAAAAAGAATAGAGAAATGAACCTGTCTGGATGGTATAAATGTGATACTGATAGGCCCCACATGTAATGGGTGCAATGACAGAATTCTCCCATTTTCACTGAGATGTGAAATATGGGTTTACTTCTCATTTGTGTCTGGACAGTACCACATCATACTGTGAGAGAGGGTTCATATAACTAAATGCTCACTTCAGAATGTTCTACAAGTAGAAAACCAGATGTTGGGAGAAAAAGCTAGACACAAATAGTCTTCATCATATCAACTAAGCATCGAACAAATTTCAATTGTCTTAAATTTTAAGGCAGGTATATTTAATGTAAACATTATGAGAAAACCAAAGATTCCTCATCAGTAGAATATGGATGTGCAAGGAAGCTGTGGCATTTTACTTTTTTTAGGCTTCTAAAGTTGAACAGGCATTTGTTGGCTTCCAATGTATGTAAGAACAGCCCTGCTGGATCAGGCCCAAGGCCTATCTAGCCCAGCATCTTGTTTCACACAGTGGCCCACCAGATGCCTCTGGGAAGCCCACCGGCAAGAGGTGATGGGACGCCCTCTTTCTTGCTGTTGCTCCCTTGCAACTGGTATTGAAAGGCATAGTGCTTCTGAGGCGGCCTATAGCCACCAGACTACTAGTCATTGATAGACCTCTCCTCCATGAATTTGTCTTAAGACCCTTTTAAATCCGTCCAAATTAGTGGCCATCACCACATCTCATGGCAAACAATTCCATAGATTAGTTATACGCTGTGTGAAAAAATACTTTATTTTGTCAGTCTTAAATTTCCCAACCTTCAGTTTCATGGGATGACCCCTGGTTCTAGTGTTGTGAGAGATGGAGAAGAATTTCTCTCTGTCCACTCTCTCTGCTTACTCTATGCATAATTTTATACACAGATCATGTCTCTCCATAGTCGCCTATTTTCCAAACGAAAGCACCCCAGATGCTGTAGCCTTACCCCATAATGAAGGTGCTCCAGGCCCCTGATCATCTTGGTTGCCCTCTTCTGCTCCAATTCTACAATAATCTTCTTAAGGTATGGTGACCAGACCTGTACACAGTACTCCAAATCTGGCTGCACCAAAGATTTGTATGAGGGCATTATTATATTAGAATTTTTATTTTCAATTCCCTTCCTAATGATCCCTAGCATGGAATTTCCTTTTTTACCACTGCTATGCACTGAATTGACACTTTCAATGAACTGTCTACCAGATTAACAAATTAAAAAACACTGGTCCCAGTACAGATCCCTGGGGGACCCCACTTCTTATATTCCTGCATTGTGAAAACTGTCCATTTATTCTTACCGTATGTTTCCTCTCCTTCAACCAGTTACTGATCCACACATGTACCTGCTCCCTTATTTCATGACTGCTAAGTTTTACTCAAGAGCCTTTGGTGGGGTACTTTGTCAAAAGCTTTTTGGAACTCTAAGTATATAATGTCAACCGGATTGCCTTTATCCACATGCCTGTTGACACTCTCAAAGAACTCCAAAAGGTTAGTGAGGCAAGCCTTGCCCTTACAGAAGCCATGCCGATTCTCTTCAGCATGGAGAATGTTGTATTGTGTGCTTCATCTTTAAGAGGGAGATGAGAGGGTGGTATGAGAGCCTTGGGATGAGAAGGTGCTGAGAGAGGACTGGGAGAAGAGTTCTCTTTTGCTGAAGAAGCTTTAAGTTTGTGATAGTGATTTGAACTTTAGGATCTTTTCATTGGCTTGGACAGACCTCAACCTAGATATACTAGGAATTCGGGACAGTCCTCAGATAAATTGTGCTTATCAGGTGGCCCTACTCACATCACATGGTTTTTCTTTTGCACTTTTGAATGGTGTTGATGTGGAAAGTAATGTGTGAAGCAGCCCTTTGAACCCTTACCTATTATATGAAAGTAAAATAAAGTGTGCCATCGACTCGGTATCGACTCCTGGTGCCCACAGAGCCCTGTAGTTTTCTTTGGTAGAATACAGGAAGGGTTTACCATTGAGATTATGAGATGATGCCTTTCAGCATCTTCCTATATTGCTGCTGCCCAATATAGATGTTTCCCATAGTCTGGGGAACATACCAGCGGGGATTTGAGCTGGCAACCTCTGGCTTGCTATTTAAGTCATTTCCCTGCTGTGCCATTAGGTGACTGTTATATGAAAGTACTGGTCCTTATCTAAATCACGTATGTTTAAAGAGGCTTTACATCCATAGGAGTAACATTGCTTTAGATGACCGGGTTATGGTCTAGACAGACAGCCCACTGGTGGGAATGTGCATGAAACTGATTTTGCATTTTGTTTCAAGCTTGAAACAAAACACAGATGGCTAAAATGTTTCATCTAAATAGCTGTTGACCCTGGTTGTTTCAATGAAACAAAACTCAATGTTTTGCGTTTCGGCCATAAGGAACAATGGAGAAACTCAAAACACACCAACAAAAAGATTCACCAACCAAACTGAACATACACAACTTAGTCCAATACATCTATTGTGAAAAATATGCAATCTAAAATATATGCAAACAAGACAAAGCCATGAGAAATGCTATTGGAGAAACAATCATATAACATTGGGAAAATAATAATGTCCATGATGTGGACTCCACATTGTGGAGAACAGTAGAATGCATAAGTAGAGTTCACACAACGGTGACCCTGGTGACCACTATTTCGAAATATCTTTTTCAAGTTCAAGGATCCAATGGGGGAGTTGTGGAAAGGTTAGAAATCACCTGCTTGCCCATTTATTTTGTGGATGGGTTGGTTGGTAGGTAGCAGCCAAGAGAACAATGGGATGTTTTGAGTATCCCCATTGTTCCCTATGGCTGGAACAAGCTGCACTTACAGAGTGCACACAGGTTTTTGCACTGCAATTTGCAGTGAATTTTGCAACTCTGCCTTGAAAAACACTGCAGAAGCTTGCAGTAAAGGAGAATTGTCCCTCCCAACACACATTTCAAACACAGTCCAAAAATGGCCAAAAAAGAATCACTGACCCAGAATCTTCTGCCAGCCACAGTGTCTGTGCTGCAGTAACATCATTGGCATTAGTTGCTCTCACACTATTGTGATTCCTTACTTTCTAGCATTGCAACAGCTGCCACGGCAGCATTCTTAGCAGCAAGCATAGCCATAAGCTCAACTAGAACAACTTCAGCAGGCACACTTTGACTGAGTACACCTTGCAGTGCTGATTGCAGAGCAGTGAGTGAAGCATGTTCATGGAGCTCAGTCATGGAGCTCATCACAGCAATCACCAAGAAATATATGAGAGAGAGAGAGAGCATTACCACTGTCCATTTCTTGCCACAATACTATCAGTCATGGAGCTCATCACAGCAATCACCAAGAAATATATGGGGGAGAGAGAGAGAGAGAGAGAGAGAGAGAGAGAGAGAGAGAGAGAGCGCATTACCACTGTCCATTTCTTGCCACAATACTATCTTGCAAACAATCCAAACCACAACTCAAAGCAGGCAGGCACCTAAATTCTGCCTTTGTCAATCTGAAATCCAGCAAAACCAGATAGATATAGCAGCAATAGCACAGCATATTATACTCAGTGCTGAGAAAACCACAAAAACAAACCTCCCTTGATTCATTCCTGCTCTCCTGAGGTATCCTCTTCAAGAGATACACAGTGTAAGGGTTCTCTCTGCTTTCCAGTCTCTTTTGAATACATTTTGAAACTCCCTCCTTTTGTGGTCCCTCTCCCCCATCCAATGGCACAGCTGCCCATGACAACACTTGATTCTATGATAACAAGCCAACCAAGGAGATCCCAAGCCAGTGCCAGAAAACCAGCAATGGAAAAACAGCCCCCACCCCAAATGGTGCTCAAAACTTCACAACATTTCTAATCAAAACGGGGTTGTTTTGTTCTGAGCTTGAAACAGGCCCTTTATTTAGAGTGCATTTTGTTTCAAGCTCGAAACACTCGCTACAGCCCATTTCAAAGTCAAAACGTTTTGCACATCCCTACCCACCAATAATAAATTAAAGAGAGCTAAGGACTTCCATGGAAGGAAAGTTTTAACTCTGCTTGAAGAAAATCTCTATAGTGTTGAATGTTTGCAATAAGATCCTAGTGCAGAAGAGGAGAAGGCATTGAGGCTAAGGGAGCTTGGCCCGCTTCCCAGTGATTGTGGGAACCACTGGACTCACAGGTGAGCCTGGTGCTCCCAAGGTGGCTAGCTTGCCTAATTCCCCCTCCCTTTAAATGAGGTTAACAGAGCGAGCGCTCTGTTGACATCATTTTTTGGCTTGTGTGTCGCCGCGATGCTCTGCGACACACAAGTAGACCCCCGACCAGGAGGCTACAGCCAGTCTCCCTGGCTCTGGGGGGTCTCCCGGATGCCCTGTGCATTTGCAGGGGCCGTGCAGGGCCAAACCTCCAGGGGTTTGGAGGCTAAGCCTGCTCTCCCCACAGACCTGACAGAAGTTCTTCTCATGGATTGTGAGAAGAGCTTCATTGTGTAGTGTATCAGTGGGTACACTTAAAATGAGTTGGTTGGGAAACTTTCATCAAAACTATTTGCACAAAATAGTTGCTTGGGAAACTTTCATCAAGGAGAACTGGGTGCTGTACCAAAAAACCTACATGAAGGAATAAGAAAAATTCCAGGAGAACTTTGCAGTTTGGAAGAGCTTTGACTCCTTTTGTAAGGGTGCAAGGTAATAGCGGGGGGAAGAGGAAAATGAATGGGAGAGAAAGTAAAAGCAGTCATGAGCAAAGAGAGAGAAAATGACATGGTCCCAGGCAGTCAGACCTGCAGTATTGGTTGTTGGGAGGGAGGAAGAAGCAAGCCCAGATGCCTGGAGAACTATTTCAGACAAGAGCAGGAGCTACTAGCAGCTCCAGAACTACTAATCCCCACCCTGGTGTAGTGCATAGGCAACAATTGCAAAAAGCAAGTGTGTCCTTTTACTGTTGAAGTGTTTCCTATGAGATACCATCTGAAACACCATCAAATTACATCACTTGGCTCTTGCTCTTGCAATTATCTTCATTCTTCCGTTTACCTTTTCATGTTCTGTTCTTGACAGGAATTTTTTTAACAGTTGAGTTCAGATAGGAATAGTGTTTCTAACTCTATTTAGTACAGGAATGCTACAGTAAAATCTTCCATACAAATGTGGTAAAGAACTACCACAGGGTCCAGAGAGGATTATTCAAAGAGGAAGAGTAATGAGGGTGGTTTTTCTTCTTCCAACTCTTCAAAAGCTGTGGAAATCTTTCATTTATGCAACATAGTTGTTGTTCTGCTGTAGCTACTATACTGGAATCTTCCTAAGTCTGTAATGGCTGCTTGAAAGAGTACTGCTTTTCTTCCTAGGGTTGATGAACCTAACCTTTAACCCACATATTTCCTTCCACTAGTTCTTTCAGAATATCAGCACTACAGATGGTTGCCTTTGATCTGTTATTGGGGGAAACCTCTTTGGGGACTTTGTTGAAAAGTGGTATTCGTCATTTTCGTATTCGTCATAAAAATGGCTTACATGTCAATGAAGAAAATCTAATTGTGTTTATAGCTTTGTATACCATTGTTACCTCCTTTTGTCTTCTGAGTGTTTTTTTTAGTATTTTCACAGTGAAAAGGCAAGGTAACAAATAACAAAAAATCAGTGTTTTTTCCCCTCGCATTAAAATAATTTTGTTTTATAGAGGAATACATGAGAGAAGGGTGTGTCTTGGAAATGTGAAATACAGATGGAAATTATTCCCTGTGACTTCATCTGCCCCTGCCCAAGGGTATTTCCAAACTCAAGTATAAGGGGAAACTAGCTTGATCTGCTTAATTCAGTTTTAATGGTGCCTTCATTTCTGGCATCTGAAGTCATAACAGTATGGCTGTAGGCAGAGTTGAGAATGCCATCTTTCTCTTTCTGTTTGTTCTTCATTCAGATCTTGGCTCTGCCTGCTATCAGCCAGTTTGTCCAGATCCTTTTCGTAAGCAAAAAGAAAAAGGTGTTGTTCTGAAGGTAATGCATACTCTTGTATACTCCTGTCTCTTCAAACCTATTAACTGTTATATTGTTACTTAAATAACTTTGGAACAATTGTGATACCTTGAAACCTCTCTCTCAATATATATTTCTCTAAGGTGTACCTGTTGCTAATCCCATGCTAATCCCATGTGTGGCAAAAGGTAGGTATAAATAGACAGGTTTCTAAATGAGGAAAATAAGAAATGGGGTCTCTCAGGGATCTGTACTAGGACCGGTGCTTTTTAATTTATTCATAAATGATCTAGAAGTTGGGGTAAGCTGCAAGGTGGCCAGATTTGCTGACGACACCAAACTCTTTAGGGTAGTGAGATCCAAAACAGATTGTGAGGAGCTCCAAAAGGATCTCTCCAAACTGGGGGAGTGAGTGACAAAATGGCAAATGCAGTTCAGTGTTGGCAAGTGTAAAGTGTAAAGTGATGCATATTGCAGCAAAAAAACCCAACGTCACATATACGCAGATGGAATTTGAGCTTTCAGTGACTGGCCAGGAGAGGGATCTTGGGGTCATGGTGGACAACATATTGAAAGTGTTGACTCAGTGTTCAGCAGCTGTGAAAAAGGCCAATTCCATGTTAGGAATCATTATGAAGGGAATAGAATATAATATTGCTAATATTATAATGCTCTCATACAAAACTATGGTGCAGCCACACTTGGAGTACTTCATACAGTTCTGGTCACCATACCTTTAGGAAATTCTTGAACTGGAAAAGGTGCGGAAGAGGGCAAGCAAGATCAGCAGGTGCCTAGAGCACTTTCCTTATGAGGCAAGGCTACAACACCTGGGGCTCTTTACATTAGAAAAAAGATGATTGAGTAGAGACATGAGAGAGGTGTATAAAATTATGCATTGAGTAGAGAAAATTGACAGATTTTTCTCCCTCACAACACTAGAACCAGGGGTCATCCCATGAAACTGAAGGTTGGGAAATTTAGGACCAAGAGGAAGTACTTTTTCACATAGTGCATAATAAATCTATGGAATTGTTTGCCATGGGATGTGGTGATGGCCACCTGCTTGGATGGCTTTAAAAGAGGCTTAGACAAATTCATGGAGACAAGTCTATCAGTGGCTACTGGTCTGGTGGCTGTGGGCTACTTCCAGCCTCAGAGGAACTATGCCTTTCAATACCAGTTGCAAGGGAGCAAGGGAGCAACAGCAAGAAAGAGGGCATCCCCTCACCTCTTGTTGGTGGGCTTCCCAGAGGCATCTGGTGGGCCACTGTGTGAAACAAGATGCTGGGCTAGATAGGCCTTTGGCCTCTTTCAGCAGGACCATTCTTTTCTTATGTAACCTTTCAGCTCAGAGAGAGCAAATCTTACTTTGATATAGGTTTTTGTATACCTCTAGATTACCATGTCATAAAATCTCTTCAAACATGACTTTGTTTTCTCTATATATATCTTTCACCTATGTAAAACTCAGCCATCATTGATCTATATATCAAAATAAGACATTGGAATACAGCAACTGGCATATGTGAAGTGGGTAGGGCAGCTTTTTCTAAATTACTGAGGTGGCAAAGCCAGTTGCACTAAATCTTTCAAACCAAAAGTAGGATGGGACTAAAACTTTTACTTACTGAAAGGACTTTCTCTTTTTGTGTATTTGATTTTAGTTACTATACAGTTTAAATTGTTGACAGCAGTAAGGCTTGCAGTTGTGGGAGCATAATTAAATTTGAATCACTGCTTTTCTGTATTGAAAGGCTCATGGATGTGTCCTTTGCCAAAACAGAATGATATTAAAGTAGGTGTCTGTTTTCTCAATCTTAAATTGTCATCTTAATATTTTTTCCATACTCCTTGATTCCTGGAAGTTCTTTCATTTACTGTGAACTCAAGTCAAGAAAATGTTCCCTAAACTTTAATTCCACCCTCTTTGAAGACATTCTTTCTGTGAAGTCAATGTTATCTTGAATGTTACAAAAAAATAAAGTCAATAGTCTATGAATAACATTTCTTGGTATTTGCCCAATGACCTTAAGCTTCCCATTCCTGTAGTTGAGCTTCTTTTGCATAACCACAGATCTAAGACTTTATATCTCTTTGCAAATAAAGTCTGCTGAAACCAGTGGGTGAATTTATCCAGGAAAAATACTACAAAGAGCTATTGCTCTGTAATTTGCTGTGTAGTTACTTGTTGTTGTGAAACTGCCCCATTTAATGAAAATCATGCTCAAATAAGGGAACTCAACAATTGAGTCTTTCCTTTGCCAAGCAGGGTGCTTCCCACAACCTTCATCATCATGCAAACTTGTCTACTACTTCTAAGTTAAGGGGTACAGAATTGGGGTTGAACTTGCTTCCAAGTAAACAAACCCATATATAAACAAACATTTGGACACTATGCGAAGTTCCAGCTCCCTTGAGAAGTCTATAATGCTGGGAAATTTTGAAGGAAAGAGAAGAGCACAACCAGCAGCAAGGTAGATGGACTCAATTATGACAGCAATGAATACACCACCGAGACACCTAAAAGGCCAAGTTGAAAACACATCATCTTGGAGAGAATCTATCCATGTGGTTGCTAAGAATCAACACCAACTTGAGGGCACTTAATCAATCAATCAATCAATGTGTACAAACAGCTCCTTACGGAAAGTTTCTGTTTTGCATGTTTGTCTAGTTTGCTCCTCTTGGCTTTCTGTGTGTTTGCTCTTAGTCAAAAACATGGTATTGGGCTTCTGTGCAGCATGACCCTCAGCAAGCTTATTTCTGTTAAACCTCTGCTGAATTCCTATGTTCACGATATTACACTTCACAAGTCTCAATGGCTCTTCCAGGCTCCCTCCCTTATCCTTTCAGTTTGCTTGAGCTATTTCTGAAAACAGCAAGTTGACATTTATTCTTTCAGTGGCTTCTTTTTTAATATTGAGCCCTTTCTCACTGCTTGTGAGAAAGGGCTCAATATGAAAAAGAATATGGGTTTGCAGGGAGGAAGCCCTAAAGAGCTTACCTTCCCACAGATGATCATTCTGC